>NC_092093.1:59397523-59997523 GCF_045679555.1 Salvelinus alpinus
TTCCTCCAGTAGGGTTATAGGTTGATAGTCATCTCCTCCAGTAGGGTTATAGGTTGATAGTCATCTTCATCCAGTAGGCCTATAGGTTGATAGTCATCTCCTCCAGTAGGCCTATAGGTTGATAGTCATCTTCCTCCAGTAGTGTTATAGGTTGATAGTCATCTCCTCCAGTAGGGTTATAGGTTGATAGTCATCTCCTCCAGTAGGGTTATATGTTGATAGTCATCTCCTCCAGTAGGCCTATAGGTTGATAGTCATCTTCCTCCAGTAGTGTTATAGGTTGATAGTCATCTCCTCCAGTAGGGTTATAGGTTGATAGTCATCTCCTCCAGTAGGGTTATAGGTTGATAGTCATCTCCTCCAGTAGGCCTATAGGTTGATAGTCATCTTCCTCCTGTAGGCCTATAGGTTGATAGTCATCTCCTCCAGTAGGGTTATAGGTTGATAGTCATCTCCTCCAGTAGGGTTATAGGTTGATAGTCATCTTCATCCAGTAGGCCTATAGGTTGATAGTCATCTCCTCCAGTAGGCCTATAGGTTGATAGTCATCTTCCTCCAGTAGTGTTATAGGTTGATAGTCATCTCCTCCAGTAGGGTTATAGGTTGATAGTCATCTCCTCCAGTAGGGTTATAGGTTGATAGTCATCTCCTCCAGTAGGCCTATAGGTTGATAGTCATCTTCATCCAGTAGGGTTATAGGTTGATAGTCAATTCCTCCAGTAGGGTTATATGTTGATAGTCATCTCCTCCAGTAGGCCTATAGGTTGATAGTCATCTTCCTCCAGTAGTGTTATAGGTTGATAGTCATCTCCTCCAGTAGGGTTATAGGTTGATAGTCATCTCCTCCAGTAGGGTTATAGGTTGATAGTCATCTCCTCCAGTAGGCCTATAGGTTGATAGTCATCTTCCTCCTGTAGGCCTATAGGTTGATAGTCATCTCCTCCAGTAGGGTTATAGGTTGATAGTCATTTCCTCCAGTAGGGTTATAGGTTGATAGTCATCTTCATCCAGTAGGCCTATAGGTTGATAGTCATCTCCTCCAGTAGGCCTATAGGTTGATAGTCATCTTCCTCCAGTAGTGTTATAGGTTGATAGTCATCTCCTCCAGTAGGCCTATAGGTTGATAGTCATCTTCCTCCAATAGGCCTATAGGTTGATAGTCATCTCCTCCAGTAGGCCTATAAGTTGATAGTCATCTTCCTCCAGTAGGCCTATAGGTTGATAGTCCTCTCCTCCAGTAGGGTTATAGGTTGATAGTCATCTTCCTCCAGTAGTCCTATAGGTTGATAGTCATTTCCTCCAGTAGGGTTATAGGTTGATAGTCATCTCCTCCAGTAGGCCTATAGGTTGATAGTCATCTTCCTCCAGTAGGGTTATAGGTTGATAGTCATCTTCCTCCAGTAGGGTTATAGGTTGATAGTCATCTCCTCCAGTAGGCCTATAGGTTGATAGTCATCTTCCTCCAGTAGGGTTATAGGTTGATAGTCATCTTCATCCAGTAGGGTTATAGGTTGATAGTCATCTTCCTCCAGTAGTGTTATAGGTTGATAGTCATCTCCTCCAGTAGGGTTATAGGTTGATAGTCATCTCCTCCAGTAGGCCTATAGGTTGATAGTCATCTTCCTCCAGTAGGCCTATAGGTTGATAGTCATCTCCTCCAGTAGGCCTATAGGTTGATAGTCATCATCCTCCAGTAGTGTTATAGGTTGATAGTCATCTCCTCCAGTAGGGTTATAGGTTGATAGTCATCTCCTCCAGTAGGGTTATAGGTTGATAGTCATCTCCTCCAGTAGGCCTATAGGTTGATAGTCATCTTCCTCCTGTAGGCCTATAGGTTGATAGTCATCTCCTCCAGTAGGGTTATAGGTTGATAGTCATCTCCTCCAGTAGGGTTATAGGTTGATAGTCATCTTCATCCAGTAGGACTATAGGTTGATAGTCAAATCCTCCAGTAGGCCTATAGGTTGATAGTCATCATCCTCCAGTAGTGTTATAGGTTGATAGTCATCTCCTCCAGTAGGGTTATAGGTTGATAGTCATCTCCTCCAGTAGGGTTATAGGTTGATAGTCATCTCCTCCAGTAGGCCTATAGGTTGATAGTCATCTTCCTCCAGTAGGCCTATAGGTTGATAGTCATCTCCTCCAGTAGGGTTATAGGTTGATAGTCATCTCCTCCAGTAGGGTTATAGGTTGATAGTCATCTCCTCCAGTAGGCCTATAGATTGATAGTCATCTTCCTCCAGTAGGCCTATAGGTTGATAGTCACCTTCATCCAATAGGTTTATAGGTTGATAGTCATCTTCCTCCAGTAGGGTTATAGGTTGATAGTCATCTCCTCCAGTAGGGTTTTAGGTTGATAGTCATCTCCTCCAGTAGGGTTATAGGTTGATAGTCATCTTCCTCCAGTAGGGTTATAGGTTGATAGTCATCTTCCTCCGGTAGGCCTATAGGTTGATAGTCATCTCCTCCAGTAGGGTTATAGGTTGATAGTCATCTTGCTCCAGTAGGCCTATAGGTTGATAGTCATCTCCTCCAGTAGGGTTATAGGTTGATAGTCATCTCCTCCAGTAGGCCTATAGGTGTATAGTCATCTTCATCCAGTAGGGTTATAGGTTGATAGTCAATTCCTCCAGTAGGGTTATATGTTGATAGTCATCTCCTCCAGTAGGCCTATAGGTGATAGTCATCTTCCTCCAGTAGTGTTATAGGTTGATAGTCATCTCCTCCAGTAGTGTTATAGGTTGATAGTCATCTCCTCCAGTAGGGTTATAGGTTGATAGTCATCTCCTCCAGTAGGCCTATAGGTTGATAGTCATCTTCCTCCTGTAGGCCTATAGGTTGATAGTCATGTCCTCCAGTAGGGTTATAGGTTGATAGTCATCTCCTCCAGTAGGGTTATAGGTTGATAGTCATCTTCATCCAGTAGGCCTATAGGTTGATAGTCATCTCCTCCAGTAGGCCTATAGGTTGATTGTCATCTTCCTCCAGTAGTGTTATAGGTTGATAGTCATCTCCTCCAGTAGGGTTATAGGTTGATAGTCATCTCCTCCAGTAGGGTTATAGGTTGATAGTCATCTCCTCCAGTAGGCCTATAGGTTGATAGTCATCTTCATCCAGTAGGGTTATAGGTTGATAGTCAATTCCTCCAGTAGGGTTATATGTTGATAGTCATCTCCTCCAGTAGGCCTATAGGTTGATAGTCATCTTCCTCCAGTAGTGTTATAGGTTGATAGTCATCTCCTCCAGTAGGGTTATAGGTTGATAGTCATCTCCTCCAGTAGGGTTATAGGTTGATAGTCATCTCCTCCAGTAGGCCTATAGGTTGATAGTCATCTTCCTCCTGTAGGCCTATAGGTTGATAGTCATCTCCTCCAGTAGGGTTATAGGTTGATAGTCATTTCCTCCAGTAGGGTTATAGGTTGATAGTCATCTTCATCCAGTAGGCCTATAGGTTGATAGTCATCTCCTCCAGTAGGCCTATAGGTTGATAGTCATCTTCCTCCAGTAGTGTTATAGGTTGATAGTCATCTCCTCCAGTAGGCCTATAGGTTGATTGTCATCTTCCTCCAATAGGCCTATAGGTTGATAGTCATCTCCTCCAGTAGGCCTATAAGTTGATAGTCATCTTCCTCCAGTAGGCCTATAGGTTGATAGTCATCTTCATCCAGTAGGGTTATAGGTTGATAGTCATCTTCCTCCAGTAGGCCTATAGGTTGATAGTCATCTTCCTCCAGTAGGGTTATAGGTTGATAGTCATCTTCCTCCAGTAGTCCTATAGGTTGATAGTCCTCTCCTCCAGTAGGGTTATAGGTTGATAGTCATCTTCCTCCAGTAGTCCTATAGGTTGATAGTCATTTCCTCCAGTAGGGTTATAGGTTGATAGTCATCTCCTCCAGTAGGCCTATAGGTTGATAGTCATCTTCCTCCAGTAGGGTTATAGGTTGATAGTCATCTTCCTCCAGTAGGGTTATAGGTTGATAGTCATCTCCTCCAGTAGGCCTATAGGTTGATAGTCATCTTCCTCCAGTAGGGTTATAGGTTGATAGTCATCTTCATCCAGTAGGGTTATAGGTTGATAGTCATCTTCCTCCAGTAGTGTTATAGGTTGATAGTCATCTCCTCCAGTAGGGTTATAGGTTGATAGTCATCTCCTCCAGTAGGCCTATAGGTTGATAGTCATCTTCCTCCAGTAGGCCTATAGGTTGATAGTCATCTCCTCCAGTAGGCCTATAGGTTGATAGTCATCTTCCTCCAGTAGTGTTATAGGTTGATAGTCATCTCCTCCAGTAGGGTTATAGGTTGATAGTCATCTCCTCCAGTAGGGTTATAGGTTGATAGTCATCTCCTCCAGTAGGCCTATAGGTTGATAGTCATCTTCCTCCTGTAGGCCTATAGGTTGATAGTCATCTCCTCCAGTAGGGTTATAGGTTGATAGTCATCTCCTCCAGTAGGGTTATAGGTTGATAGTCATCTTCATCCAGTAGGCCTATAGGTTGATAGTCATCTCCTCCAGTAGGCCTATAGGTTGATAGTCATCTTCCTCCAGTAGTGTTATAGGTTGATAGTCATCTCCTCCAGTAGGGTTATAGGTTGATAGTCATCTCCTCCAGTAGGCCTATAGGTTGATAGTCATCTTCCTCCAGTAGGCCTATAGGTTGATAGTCATCTCCTCCAGTAGGGTTATAGGTTGATAGTCATCTCCTCCAGTAGGCCTATAGGTTGATAGTCACCTTCATCCAATAGGTTTATAGGTTGATAGTCATCTTCCTCCAGTAGGGTTATAGGTTGATAGTCATCTCCTCCAGTAGGGTTTTAGGTTGATAGTCACTCCTCCAGTAGGGTTATAGGTTGATAGTCATCTTCCTCCAGTAGGGTTCTAGGTTGATAGTCATCTTCCTCCGGTAGACCTATAGGTTGATAGTCATATCCTCCAGTAGGGTTATAGGTTGATAGTCATCTTGCTCCAGTAGGCCTATAGGTTGATAGTCATCTTCATCCAGTAGGCCTATAGGTTGATAGTCATCTCCTCCAGTAGGGTTATAGGTTGATAGTCATCTCCTCCAGTAGGCCTATAGGTGTATAGTCATCTTCATCCAGTAGGGTTATAGGTTGATAGTCAATTCCTCCAGTAGGGTTATATGTTGATAGTCATCTCCTCCAGTAGGCCTATAGGTTGATAGTCATCTTCCTCCAGTAGTGTTATAGGTTGATAGTCATCTCCTCCAGTAGGGTTATAGGTTGATAGTCATCTCCTCCAGTAGGGTTATAGGTTGATAGTCATCTCCTCCAGTAGGCCTATAGGTTGATAGTCATCTTCCTCCTGTAGGCCTATAGGTTGATAGTCATCTCCTCCAGTAGGGTTATAGGTTGATAGTCATCTCCTCCAGTAGGGTTATAGGTTGATAGTCAGCTTCATCCAGTAGGCCTATAGGTTGATAGTCATCTCCTCCAGTAGGCCTATAGGTTGATAGTCATCTTCCTCCAGTAGTGTTATAGGTTGATAGTCATCTCCTCCAGTAGGGTTATAGGTTGATAGTCATCTCCTCCAGTAGGGTTATAGGTTGATAGTCATCTCCTCCAGTAGGCCTATAGGTTGATAGCCATCTTCCTCCAGTAGGCCTATAGGTTGATAGTCATCTCCTCCAGTAGGGTTATAGGTTGATAGTCATCTCCTCCTGTAGGGTTATAGGTTGATAGTCATCTCCTCCAGTAGGCCTATAGGTTGATAGTCATCTTCCTCCAGTAGGCCTATAGGTTGATAGTCACCTTCATCCAGTAGGTTTATAGGTTGATAGTCATCTTCCTCCAGTAGGGTTATAGGTTGATAGTCATCTCCTCCAGTAGGGTTTTAGGTTGATAGTCATCTCCTCCAGTAGGGTTATAGGTTGATAGTCATCTTCCTCCAGTAGGGTTCTAGGTTGATAGTCATCTTCCTCCGGTAGGCCTATAGGTTGATAGTCATCTCCTCCAGTAGGGTTATAGGTTGATAGTCATCTTGCTCCAGTAGGCCTATAGGTTGATAGTCATCTTCATCCAGTAGGCCTATAGGTTGATAGTCATCTCCTCCAGTAGGGTTATAGGTTGATAGTCATCTCCTCCAGTAGGGTTATAGGTTGATAGTCATCTTCATCCAGTAGGCCTATAGGTTGATAGTCATCTCCTCCAGTAGGCCTATAGGTTAATAGTCATCTTCATCCAGTAGGGTTTTAGGTTGATAGTCATCTCCTCCAGTAGGGTTATAGGTTGATAGTCATCTCCTCCAGTAGGCCTATAGGTTGATAGTCATCTTCATCCAGTAGGGTTTTAGGTTGATAGTCATCTCCTCCAGTAGGGTTATAGGTTGATAGTCATCTCCTCCAGTAGGCTTATAGGTTGATAGTCATCTTCATCCAGTAGAACTATAGGTTGATAGTCATCTCCTCCAGTAGACCTATAAGTTGATAGTCATCTTCCTCCAGTAGGCCTATAGGTTGATAGTCATCTTCATCCAGTAGGGTTCTAGGTTGATAGTCATCTTCCTCCAGTAGGGTTCTAGGTTGATAGTCATCTTCCTCCAGTAGACCTATAGGTTGATAGTCATCTTCATCCAGTAGGGTTATAGGTTGATAGTCATCTTCCTCCAGTAGGCCTATAGGTTGATAGTCATCTTCCTCCAGTAGGGTTATAGGTTGATAGTCATCTTCCTCCAGTAGTCCTATAGGTTGATAGTCCTCTCCTCCAGTAGGGTTATAGGTTGATAGTCATCTTCCTCCAGTAGTCCTATAGGTTGATAGTCATCTCCTCCAGTAGGGTTATAGGTTGATAGTCATCTTCCTCCAGTAGTCCTATAGGTTGATAGTCCTCTTCATCCAGTAGGGTTATAGGTTGATAGTCATCTCCTCCAGTAGGGTTATAGGTTGATAGTCATCTTCCTCCAGTAGTCCTATAGGTTGATAGTCCTCTTCATCCAGTAGGCCTATAGGTTGATAGTCATCTTCCTCCAGTAGTGTTATAGGTTGATAGTCATCTCCTCCAGTAGGGTTATAGGTTGATAGTCATCTCCTCCAGTAGGGTTATAGGTTGATAGTCATCTCCTCCAGTAGGGTTATAGGTTGATAGTCATCTCCTCCAGTAGGGTTATAGGTTGATAGTCATCTCCTCCAGTAGGGTTATAGGTTGATAGTCATCTTCCTCCAGTAGGGTTATAGGTTGATAGTCATCTCCTCCAGTAGGCCTATAGGTTGATAGTCATCTCCTCCAATAGGCCTATAGGTTGATAGTCATCTTCCTCCGGTAGGGTTATAGGCTGATAGTCATCTTCATCCAGTAGGGTTATAGGTTGATAGTCATCTCCTCCAGTAGGGTTATAGGTTGATAGTCATCTTGCTCCAGTAGGCCTATAGGTTGATAGTCATCTTCATCCAGTAGAACTATAGGTTGATAGTCATCTTCATCCAGTAGGGTTATAGGTTGATAGTCATCTTCCTCCAGTAGGCCTATAGGTTGATAGTCATCTTCCTCCAGTAGGCCTATAGGTTGATAGTCATCTTCATCCAGTAGGGTTATAGGTTGATAGTCATCTCCTCCAGTAGGCCTATAGGTTGATAATCATCTTCCTCCAGTAGGCCTATAGGTTGATAGTCATCTTCCTCCGGTAGGCCTATAGGTTGATAGTCATCTTCCTCCAGTAGGGTTATAGGTTGATAGTCATCTCCTCCAGTAGGGTTATAGGTTGATAGTCATCTCCTCCAGTAGGCCTATAGGTTGATAGTCAACTCCTCCAGTAGGCCTATAGGTTGATAGTCATCTCCTCCAGTAGGCCTATAGGTTGATAGTCATCTCCTCCAGTAGGGTTATAGGTTGATAGTCATCTCCTCCAGTAGGGTTATAGGTTGATAGTCATCTTCATCCAGTAGGCCTATAGGTTGATAGTCATCTCCTCCAGTAGGCCTATAGGTTAATAGTCATCTTCATCCAGTAGGGTTTTAGGTTGATAGTCATCTCCTCCAGTAGGGTTATAGGTTGATAGTCATCTCCTCCAGTAGGCCTATAGGTTGATAGTCATCTTCATCCAGTAGGGTTTTAGGTTGATAGTCATCTCCTCCAGTAGGGTTATAGGTTGATAGTCATCTCCTCCAGTAGGCTTATAGGTTGATAGTCATCTTCATCCAGTAGAACTATAGGTTGATAGTCATCTCCTCCAGTAGGCCTATAAGTTGATAGTCATCTTCCTCCAGTAGGCCTATAGGTTGATAGTCATCTTCATCCAGTAGGGTTCTAGGTTGATAGTCATCTTCCTCCAGTAGGGTTCTAGGTTGATAGTCATCTTCCTCCAGTAGACCTATAGGTTGATAGTCATCTTCATCCAGTAGGGTTATAGGTTGATAGTCATCTTCCTCCAGTAGGCCTATAGGTTGATAGTCATCTTCCTCCAGTAGGGTTATAGGTTGATAGTCATCTTCCTCCAGTAGTCCTATAGGTTGATAGTCCTCTCCTCCAGTAGGGTTATAGGTTGATAGTCATCTTCCTCCAGTAGTCCTATAGGTTGATAGTCATCTCCTCCAGTAGGGTTATAGGTTGATAGTCATCTTCCTCCAGTAGTCCTATAGGTTGATAGTCCTCTTCATCCAGTAGGGTTATAGGTTGATAGTCATCTCCTCCAGTAGGGTTATAGGTTGATAGTCATCTTCCTCCAGTAGTCCTATAGGTTGATAGTCCTCTTCATCCAGTAGGCCTATAGGTTGATAGTCATCTTCCTCCAGTAGTGTTATAGGTTGATAGTCATCTCCTCCAGTAGGGTTATAGGTTGATAGTCATCTCCTCCAGTAGGGTTATAGGTTGATAGTCATCTCCTCCAGTAGGGTTATAGGTTGATAGTCATCTCCTCCAGTAGGGTTATAGGTTGATAGTCACCTCCTCCAGTAGGGTTATAGGTTGATAGTCATCTTCCTCCAGTAGGGTTATAGGTTGATAGTCATCTCCTCCAGTAGGCCTATAGGTTGATAGTCATCTCCTCCAATAGGCCTATAGGTTGATAGTCATCTTCCTCCGGTAGGGTTATAGGCTGATAGTCATCTTCATCCAGTAGGGTTATAGGTTGATAGTCATCTCCTCCAGTAGGTCTATAGGTTGATAGTCATCTCCTCCAGTAGGCCTATAGGTTGATAGTCATCTTCCTCCAGTAGGGTTATAGGTTGATAGTCATCTTGCTCCAGTAGGCCTATAGGTTGATAGTCATCTTCATCCAGTAGAACTATAGGTTGATAGTCATCTTCATCCAGTAGGGTTATAGGTTGATAGTCATCTTCCTCCAGTAGGCCTATAGGTTGATAGTCATCTTCCTCCAGTAGGCCTATAGGTTGATAGTCATCTTCATCCAGTAGGGTTATAGGTTGATAGTCATCTCCTCCAGTAGGCCTATAGGTTGATAATCATCTTCCTCCAGTAGGCCTATAGGTTGATAGTCATCTTCCTCCGGTAGGCCTATAGGTTGATAGTCATCTTCCTCCAGTAGGGTTATAGGTTGATAGTCATCTCCTCCAGTAGGGTTATAGGTTGATAGTCATCTCCTCCAGTAGGCCTATAGGTTGATAGTCAACTCCTCCAGTAGGCCTATAGGTTGATAGTCATCTCCTCCAGTAGGCCTATAGGTTGATAGTCATCTCCTCCAGTAGGGTTATAGGTTGATAGTCATCTCCTCCAGTAGGGTAATAGGTTGATAGTCATCTTCCTCCAGTAGGCCTGTGGGTGTTAAGTTTTCCTCCTCAGACATGCTGGGAGCAGAGGAAGTCATTGATGTTCCCCAGATGTGGAGGGATACCCTTGCCTCTGTTTAGTCATGCGAGGGGAAGATGGGGCTACCATTACACGCATTACGTCAAGCAGTCTGGTGCTAACATCAAAAGCAACTGCTGTTAGCAAATCCAAGGAGGACATTTTGGCTCAGTAAATCAACTGGGTTTTATGGGGGAACTGGGTTTCACCTGAGTTCCTTCCCAGATGTTTGGGAAGAGGGGCCGGTATTTCAATCCTGAGGGAAGTCGGCCAGTCGCACATGGCCTTTCTCTGTGTGGTGTGAGTCAGCCATTTTGGGTGGTCCGGGACTTTGGTGTACAGTAGCCCGCGAGACGCAAGGCAATGTGTTTTTATTTTATTTTTATGAGCTCTGATGGAGTTTTGGAAGACCTGTTAATAGCCTAGTGGAGAGGCAAAGCTCTGACTAAAGTCAGTTTTAGGGAATAAAGCTTAAGCAAAAATTACTGCTCTTGGAAGATGGCCACCAGTCGTAAAGCATGAATGAACTGCAGCACAGATATTCTCATCATCAGAGCCACTCTGTGTCCAGAATCCATATTCAACAAGGCAGTTTCAACTGTCAGATGGAAAACCACACAGT
Organism: Salvelinus alpinus; assembly: GCF_045679555.1. Lineage (NCBI taxonomy): Eukaryota > Metazoa > Chordata > Actinopteri > Salmoniformes > Salmonidae > Salvelinus > Salvelinus alpinus. The sequence continues at coordinate 59,407,899 of NC_092093.1, forward strand.
ACTCACAAGCTGATCATGAGATGGATCTTTTTCACACATTGCTGTTACTCTGGTGCATCTGAAGTTCAAAAGGATTTCAATTCAGACAGCACTATGTTCTCCTCACTACTTCCTTCCTATGATTCCTGGAATATGAAGCTAACAGGGAGTCAGTCTTAAATGAAAAAACGTAGCCTACATACAATTCAAGGAGACAATCTCAGTGGTATCCAGCGATTTCCTTTACTGCTAGAGTGAGCTGCGTTTAGCTGTTCATTGCCTCTATGGGATCGGTGTCCCACCCATGGGACGGTTGAGCTAACGTAGGCTAATGTGATTAGCATGAGGTTGAAAGTAACAAAAAACATTCCCAGGAAATAGACATCTGATATGGGCAGAAAGATTAACAAGAATTTAAGCTAACTGCACTGTCCAATTTACAGTGGCAATTACAGGAAAATAAAGTAAAACCTTATAAACAACATTAGGTGAATCCGGTTGATCAGGTCCCAGGCTCCCATGATTGTTATGATTATTTATTTACAAGTTAATTACAATTAGCTTTTTGCTTTAACTCCATGTGTACCTGATAGAGCATATCTAGTGTCACGTGCGGAACTAAACCGTCTGGTGCGAGAGACTCATTGGGAGGATGAGACTAGAGCAGACCGAGGTTCTGACTAAACATATGCACATTTGAACGCCCCATGATGGTTCATAATTTGTGTTGTTTTAATTTATGCTATGAAATCCTGCAATTTCATTGGGGCAGTTCCCTCTCATAGCAAATAGCTGGCTAAACAATCGAAGCAATGTTCGCTTGACCTATGCGCCCACGGAGGCGGAGATGGCAGTCACTGAAGGGCAGAGTAGTAAGTAACAGAACAGCTTGTGTTGAACTAAACAGGAAAATGTACACATTTACCGCACTTTTATGAGCATATAAAACATAATCCATGAATTACATAATATATTATTTTGTTGATACAATTTCTTAAAAGTTATTCGGGATCGGTGTCCCGTCCACGGGACGGTCGAGCTAATGTAGGCTAATGTGATTAGCATGTAAGTAACAAGAAAACTGCCCAAATGTGCATAATTGGTTTATTAATACATTTTCAAGTTCATAATTGTGCACTCCTCAAACAATAGCATGGTATTCTTTCACAGATTCCAGGGCGATATGTTGTGTGGACTAAAACAGCACAAAACCGGGTGTATCACAAAGCATAATCAAAAGAATTAGCCAGCTGCAGAAACATTGAGAAATAGTTTTTTGTTGATCAAATTAACCAGTAGCTAACCACCTTTGAAAAGCTAGTAGCTTGTTAGCTCCCATGTCAATTTCAAGTCTTTCTAAACTAATATCTCGTTGTTTTATTGTGTTACTTTAAATTATTTTATTCTTTAGTTTATTTGGTAAATATTTTCTTAACTCTTTCTTGAACTCCATTGTTGGTTAAGGGCTTGAAAGTAAGCATTTCGGTCTACCTGTTGTATGGTCTACCTGTTGTATTTGGCGCTGTCACGCCCTGACCATAGTTTGCTTTGTATGTTTTATGTTTCGTTTGGTCAGGGTGTGATCTGAGTGGGCATTCTATGTTGTATGTCTGGTTTGTCTATTTCTATGTGTTTGGCCTGATATGGTTCTCAATCAGAGACAGGTGTTTTGCGTTGTCTCTGATTGGGAACCATATTTAGGTAGCCTGTTTTGTATTGTGGGTTGTGGGTTATTGTCTATGTTAGTTGCCTGTGTCTGCACTGTTTATATATAGCGTCACGTTCGTCGGTTTGTTGTTTTGTATAGTTTGTCAAGTGTTCTTCGTTTCGTTTCATTAAAAGAAGAATGTATTCACTTCACGCTGCGCCTTGGTCCTCCTCTCTTCCACATTACGACGATCGTGACAGGCGCATGTGACAAATAAAGTTTGATTTGATTTTACTATTTCAGAATGAAAAAAAGTGGGTATCCCCAGTTAGATAATGCTTTGTGACATTATGTTAGCTAGCTATCCCCAGGTATATAACGCTTTGTGACATTATGTTAGCTAGCTATCCCCAGGTATATAACGCTTTGTGACATTATGTTAGCTAGCTATCCCGAGGTATATAATGCTTTGTGACATTGTTAGCTAGCTATCCCCAGGTATATAACGCTTTGTGACATTGTTAGCTAGCTATCCCCAGGTATATAACGCTTTGTGACATTGTTAGCTAGCTATCCCCAGGTATATAACGCTTTGTGACATTATGTTAGCTAGCTATCCCCAGGTATATAACGCTTTGTGACATTGTTAGCTAGCTATCCCCAGGTATATAACGCTTTGTGACATTGTTAGCTAGCTATCCCCAGGTATATAATGCTTTGTGACATTATGTTAGCTAGCTATCCCCAGGTATATAACGCTTTGTGACATTGTTAGCTAGCTATCCCCAGGTATATAATGCTTTGTGACATTATGTTAGCTAGCTATCCCCAGGTATATAATGCTTTGTGACATTATGTTAGCTAGCTATCCCCAGGTATATAATGCTTTGTGACATTATGTTAGCTAACTATCCCCAGGTATTTAATGCTTTGTGACATTATGTTAGCTAGCTATCCCCAGGTATGTAATGCTTTGTGACATTATGTTAGCTAGCTATCCCCAGGTATATAATGCTTTGTGACATTATGTTAGCTGGCTATCCCCAGGTATATAATGCTTTGTGACATTATGTTAGCTAGCTATCCCCAGGTATATAATGCTGTGTGACATTATGTTAGCTAGCTATCCCCATTATAATATAATCTGTTCAAAACAGTGTCAGCATGTGCAGCAGGGGTCATTAAGGTTTTGACATGCCACAGTCAAATAGGTGTATTTATGCCGTGGTTCAGGTGCACAGATTGCTTATCTTCTCAAAGATGCTACAGGTAGTTCGAAAAATCTGTTTCATATTTCTTCATGCTGCTTTGTTGACAATTCAGGCAATCAGCGGCCACCGCTGGGTATAGGTGAGTAAAATGTTTGTGAATCCAATATCAACGTCACAAGGCTTTAGTCAAAATACTAAAATAGACTGGTTAACCATTATGGCTAACAGCAAGCTGTATTGTTGCTGATGATGCAACACTGAAACAAAAGTGCAAAGTCCAATGCCTGTTCAATATATATTTTTTTTTCACCTTTAGAGAGAACACGTTAAGAACAAGTTAACATTTACAACTGCAACCTGGCCAAGATAAAGCAAAGCAGTGCGACAAAAAAAAAAGGTTACACGTACATTCATACGTACAGTCAATAAAACAAAAGAAAAGAAAACTAGACAGATCTATGTACAGTGTGTGTGTAAATGTAGAAGAGTAGGGAGGTAGGCAATAAACAGGCCATAGAGGAGAAAATAATTACAATATAGCATTAATACTGGAGTGATAGATAGAGATACTGGGGTGCAAAAGAGCAAGAGAGTAAGTAATAATATGGGGATGAGGTAGTCGGGTGTGCTATTTACGGATTGGCTGTGTACAGGTACAGTAATCGATGAGCTACTCTGACAGCTGATGCTTAAAGTTAGAGAGGGAGATATAAGACTCCAGCTTCAGAGATTATTGCAATTTCTTCCAGTCATTGGCAGCAGAGAACTGGAAGGAAAGGCGGCCAAAGGAAGTGTTTTTGCTTTGGGGATGACCAGTGCAATATACCTGCTGGAGTGCTTGCTATGGGTGGGTGTTGCTATGGTGACCAGTGAACTGAGATAAGGCAGGGCTTTACCTAGCAAAGACTTATAGATGACCTGGAGCCAGTGGGTTTGGTGACGGATATGTAGTGAGGGCCAGCCAACGAGAGCATACATGTCGCAGTGGTGGGTAGTATATGGGGCTTTGGTGATAAAATGGATGGCACTGTGATAGACTACATCCAGTTTTGGGGGCAATTTTGTAAATTACATTGCCGAAGTCAAGGATTGGTAGGATAGCCAGTTTTACAAGGGTATGTTTGGCGGCATGATTGAAGGAGGCTTTGTTATGAAATAGGAAGCCGATTCTAGATTTAATTTTGGATTGGAGATGCTTAATGTGAGTCTGGAAGGAGAGTTTACAGTCTAACCAGACATCTAGGTATCTAACCAGATTGTCCACATATTCTAGGTCAGAACCGTCCAGAGTAGTGATGCTAGTTGGGCGGGAGGTTGCGGGCAGCAATCGGTTGAAGAGCATGCATTTAGATTTACTAGCATTTAAAAGGAGTTGGAGGCCACGGAAGGAGTGTTGTATGGCGTTGAAGCTCGTTTGGAGGTTTGTTAGCACAGTGTCCAAAGAAGGTCCAGATGTATACAGAATGGTGTCGTCTGCGTGGAGGTGCATCAGAGAATCACCAGCAGCAAGAGTGACATCATTGATATATACAGAGAAAAGAGTCGGCCCGAGAATTGAACCCTGTGGCACCCCCATAGAGACTGCCAGAGGTCCGGACAACAGGCCCTCGGATTTGACACACTGAACTCTATCTGAGAAGTAGTTGGTGAACCAGGCGAGGCAGTCATTTGAGATGGCAAGGCTATTGAGTCTGCCGATTAGAATGCGGTGATTGACAGAGTTCAAAGCCTTGGCCAGGTCGATGAAGATGGCTGCACGGTACTGTCTTTTATCGATGGCGGTTATGATATTGTTTAGGACCTTGAGCGTGGCTGAGGTGCACCCATGACCAGCTCGGAAACCAGATGGCATAGTGGAGAAGGTACGGTGGGATTCGAAATGGCCGGTGATCTGTTTATTAACTTAGCTTTCGAAGATTTTATTAAGGCAAGGCAGGATGGATATAGGTCTAAAACAGTTTGTGTCTAAAGTGTCACCCCCTTTGAGAGGGGGATGACCGCGGCAGCTTTCCAATCTTTGGGGATCTCAGACGATACGAAAGAGAGGTTGAACAGGCTAGTTATAGGGGTTGCAACAGTTTCTGCGGATAATTTTAGGAAGAGAGGGTAGAACTCTGCATGCTATCTATGCAGTAGATTGCAACTCTGCCCCCTTTGGCAGTTCTATCTTGTTGGAAAATGTTACAGTTAGGGATGGAAATTTCAGGATTTTTGGTTGCGTTCCTAAGCCAGGATTCAGACACGGTTAGGACATCTGGGTTGGCGGAGTGTGCTAAAGCAGTGAATAAAACAAACTTAGGGAGGAGGCTTCTAATGTTAACATGCATGAAACCAATGCTTTTACGGTTACAGAAGTCAACAAATGAGAGTGCCTGGGGAATGGGAGTGATGCTGGGGGCTGCAGGGCCTGGATTCACCTCTACATCACCAGAGGAACAGAGGAGGAGTAGGATAAGAGTACGGCTAAAGGCTATAAGAACTGGTCGCCTAGCGCGTTCGGAACAGAGAGTAAAAGGAGCAGGTTTCTGGGTGCGGAAGAATAGAGGCATAATGTACAGACAAGGGTATGGTAGGATGTGAGTACAGTGGAGGCAAGCCTAGGCATTGAGTGACGATGAGAGCGGTTTTGTCTCTAGAGGCACCATTTAAGCCAGGTGCGGTCACCACATGTGTGGGGGGTGTAATGTAAGGGCTAGCTAAAGCATATTGAGCAGGGCTGGAGGCTCTACAGTGAAATAAGACAAACATTTCTATCCAAAACAGCAATAGACAATGCATATTGACATTAGGGAGAGGCATGTGTAGCTGAGTGATCATAGGGTCCAGTGAGTAGCTAGGCGAGCTGGAGGCACGGCGATTCAGACAGCAGACTAGCCGATGGGCCTCAGGAGGACGTCACAACGGGAGAGCCTGTTGAAACCCCCCCGGATGGTTACGTCGGTAGACCAGTCGTGATGGATCGGTGGGGCTCCGTGTCGGCAGCATAGGGTCCAGGCCAATTGGCAAAAGAGGTATTGAAGCCCAGGAATAATTTGATGGATAATAATGCATGCAGCCATTTTGTTTACAATTCTTCTCTATCTGTCACATTAATCCTTAAGAGTATTGACACACCCGTCAATCTAAGTAAATAAATAAAAACATTCCCATCAAAATCCGTCATTTTAAACTGGAGATAATCCTCCACATTCGCCTATGGTGGCCTTCCGCATCTGCTGTGGAAAGAGCGAGCTACAGGTGTTTGTCAGACCGTAAGACATCCCGAAAATCGGTCATCTCACGAAAACATCTGTAGCATCGAAAATGTTCACAAAAAAAAAATGTTTTCAATTTCACTATCATTATGGGGTATTGTGTGTAGATGATTGAGAAGAAAAAAATATTTAATCAATTTTGAATTCAGGCTGTAACACAACAAAATGTGGAATAAGTCAAGAGGTATGAATTCTTTCTGATGGCACTGTAGGTAGGGTCAAAGTGACTGGGCAACAGGATAGATAATAGACAGTAGCAGCAGTGGGTAGCCGTTTGAATAGCTATTAAGTAGTCTTGTTTAGTAGTCTCATGTCTTGGGGGTAGAAGCTGCTCAGGGTCCTGTTGGTTCCAGAATGTTTTGTTTTGTTAGTATAGCAGATTGTTTTATGTTCTCACAGGGATTTCTTCGTCCTTTTGTTTCAGCTGTTCTCTCCCTTGTTGAGGCGTGACGCTGATCTGGAGAACAGAGTACTCCAGGAATCAAAGCTGTTACTGAACACTGGCAATTATCTCAATCAGCACATTTCTACAGGCTCTGATGAGCAGATATGAAGGACTTGAAAACCTGTGCCTTGCCTGCGATTCCATTCTCTTGATTTGACTTTGTAATACACCTTGATTTTTGAAAGGTAATTCGGCATTAATGTATCAGCCAGGGACAAGACCCTCTTCAATTTGTTTAGTTTTGATGACTTGTAGTGATTAGACTGAGAATACCTCATTTTCTTCTAACTTTAACTGATATTCTTCGATGAAAGTAGACTAACAATGAGCAGAAGAATGAGTGTTTCGCTAATTGTTTATGCAGCGACCAATCTATGTTGTCATGCTCATTTCAATGGGCATCTAGAGGATCAAGTCAAGTATAATATAATCGTGCCGTAAGGGAATTGTCTTATGGGAATTCTGATAAAGCTACAGTATTAACAGTATTATGAGTCTTCAGTAATCTACTGTGCTGATGACCTCGAATTACCTCAAACAATAAAATCAATTGTATTTTTCATGGCAGCCCGTTCCATTACTGTGGTGAATCACATTGGTGAAGGTGACCGAGACAGTCTTTTTTTAGGAGATATTTGTATCTGTTTCTCCTCTGCTGATATTCTGACTGTGGCTGTGTTCTACTGGTCTAGTAATACCCAGCATTCCTGGCGGTATTTCCACACACACAGAGGCCCTACTACTGCCACTTCCAATCAATTGTTCATTATTCTCCTCTAGTCCAACCAACATCTGTGTGCTTAAATGATCTCCAGGGTCGTGTTCATTATTCACCAACATACTTCTAGATGGCAGGCATAGGATTCTGAAGCGAAAAGGTTATTTTGTCGCTTTCTTTTTTGCACATGTATTGTTACACCGTCAACATGTGACAACGTCCCCTTTTAGATCAACCTTTAGAGGAGCTGACCTCATGGGGGTGAATGTAAGGGGGGGGGGGGGATTTCTCCTTAATTGTTGTAGGCACAACCAAAACAAAAAACTTTTTTAATTGAACGGTTTGGCTTACAACCACTTTATGGAAAGGGGAGACTCATGAACACGATGGTTTTTTACTCTACGAACCCCACAAGTGTCCCGTGACTCGTCTGAAGTCGGTAACGCTGATGTTGAAGGACGTAAACCTGTGCCTTGCCTGAGATTCCAATCTCTTGATTTGACTTTGTAATACACCTTGATTTTTGAATGGTAATTCATCATTAATGTATTTGCCAGGGACACGACCTGGCAACATCCATCTGTAACGTCAGAACCATTTGAGCTACAAATTTAAACGACATGGAAAGGGGAGACACTCACAAAGGTGTTCTCCATTCTGGGACTCGTCTGAAGGTAACCCATACAAACGAACAGAAGTATGAAGGTAGTTTTGTGCCAACAAAAATAAGGGGTTAAATATGTGTCCAAAAATACAGACATAGGACAGACATTTCAAAACCTTATTCCTAATGATAAAACATGTACTTTTTTTGTTGCCATTTATGAATGTGTTATTCAATGTGTCTCTATGGGCTATAGTAGTAAAGGCCAAATTCTATATTTTATTAAATAATACAAAATAAATATATATTTTTTAAACCAAATCAAATAGCTAAATGATCAATAGTATGACTATCTTGAAACAATTCCATATGCTAGCTTAGTACCACTAACTGTAAGTTGCTCTGGATAAGAGTGCCTGCTAAATAACAACAATTTAAAATCTAAATAATGCCAGAGGAAATAAATAAAAATGCCTGGAATAATTGCTAACACAATGTGAGTGGCATAGCCAATAGTTTTTCAGGGAAGGTAGATGAGGTCTTTCTGCATCATCTGCACCCGTGTCATTTGCTCTGTGGACATAGCAGGAGACAGGGCTGCCACAGTCAGTTTGTGTCATGGTTCCACACGGGCCCTGGACTCTGGAATGGGTGTAAAAACATGTGTTTGGGCTGGAACAGACTTTGTCTTCTGGCTAGGTCTTAGCCTGGGAGAGCCTTATAAGAGCCTGTGGTCAGATACTTTCAGGACCTAAAGGTGTGAGGTCCAAAACAAACAGAAGAAGTGCTAAAGCAGGTGAGGGGTGTGATTTCATCATACGTAACCGGGAACATAGAAAGCGACAGGAGACCTGCTCCCTCATCTCAGGCTAGAGGAATTCTGATGCTGAGACAATGGGTTGTGACAGGTGTACGGTGTACATTTTAGGAAATCCTCACACTAAGGTTGTCCTAAAATGTACACTGTACTTGTGCCCAAATTGACACCAAGGGTTCTAGCTATCATTTGGCCACAAAGGGTGAGGGAAACTCGTGATTTGAGTTTTATCTTAATGGTGTTGTGTGTAGTTACAGTATCCGTGAGAAACCCCGGCCTTTACATGATGATGAGCAACATGGTAGCAAATCATGACATCACACCGGGGAAATCATTCCCAAATTGAGGAATATCACGAGACTTTGTTTGTAGCTTGTTTGTAGCTTGGTGTAGAGAGATAAACGGAGCCACACTGCGTTTGTACAATATTCTGTGAATGTGTCTGAGTGACTTATTTGATTTATTAATGAGCAACGCCACGTGTATTACTTTGTTTCCTGTCCTGGTAGTGTTTGTGTGAAAGTCACATGGGGATGCTCACGTATGCCTGTCAAACAGAGAGATAACATCTTATTTTGTCAGATAGAAGATGTCAAGTTGGATTCCAACAGAGCCTGTTTGAGATGATAATCAAGACTCCAAATATTGAAAGAATTCAGGACAGCAGACACCCAAAGAAACATTTCAGACATTTCAGTCAAAGCATTTATTTTGAGGGTTGCTATGGCCAATTAGTATAGTTCATATAGGTCCATTAGTATACAGTGGATTGCGAAAGTATTCACCCCCCTTGGCATTTTTCCTATTTTGTTGCCTTACAACCTGGAATTAAAATAGATTTTTTGGGGGGTTTGTATCATTTGATTTAAACAACGTGCATACCACTTTGAAGATGCAAAATATGCCACTGTACAGTGCAATGCAACACAGTACAATATAGTAAACATCACTTTCTACAACCATGACCCCTATCATCATGAAATTAAGATGATACTATATGATGTTGTCAGGATCAATGGTCAATATTTCTGAGTAAGAATCGTAATTTCCAAATAGCTCACATCTTGTAGCCTTTTTTCCCTCAGATGCTACGAAATTCCTAACTACAGGGTAAACACTGGAGAACTTTCAAACCGCATTTGAAGAGCATTAGAAAATACTCTGGTATTCTGTTTCATGCTCTTCTTCAAGGCCAGAAGACCATATTCATGAATGCAGGCATCTGAACCTCATAATCTCTTATGGTATACTACACAGCATGTGTGCACTTCAGTTCAAAGATAAATCCTCTTCTTCACCAGGCAGGCACATTCCCAATTCCAGACATCTCAAGTCATTGGTGAACCACCAAGCACACATAGCAGCGGACACTGGGCTAACTTTGAAATTCCCTTAAATCAGCACGAGTAAATTAATGATTCTGTTTTACATAAGCAGTTCACACTCATACATGTGGTTTAAATGCCAGGACGTCCAGCTAGCTACCTCAGACATGATGAACAGGAAATTATGTGACTGTGGCAGAAGTAGATATTTTGGGGGACATATGATACAGTACCTTCAGGAAGTATTCACACCCCTTTACTTTTTCCACATGTTGTGTTACAGCCTGAATTTAAAATTAGATTTTGAGTCACTGATCTACCAAAAAATCCCATGTCTAAGTGAAATTATGTTTAGACATTTTTACAAATTAATGAAATGAAAAGACAAAATGTCTTGAGTCAATAAGTATTTAACCTTTTTTTATGGCAAGCCTAAATATGTTCAGGAGTAAAAATGTGATAAGTAGCATGTGTGCAATAACAGTGCTTAACATAATTTTTAAATGACTACCCCATCTCGGGTCCCCACACATACAATTATCTGTAATTCACACCCAGTCGAGCAGTGAATTTCAAACACAGATTCAACCACAAAGACCAGGGAGGTTTTCCAATGGTTCGCAAAGACGGGCACCTATTGGTAGATCGTAAAAAAAGGAGACAGTGAATATCCCATTGAGCATAGTGAAGTTATTAGTTACACTTTGGATGGTGTATTAATACACAAAGATACAGGTGTCCTTCCTAACGCAGTTGCCAGAGAGGAAGGAAACTGCTCAGGGATCACACCATGAGGCCAATGGTGATTTTAAACAGTGACAGAGTTTAATGGCTGTGATAAGGGTTAACTGAGTGTTATGAATTCCCTGCCGGTGACTGTTATCAGCACCTCACAATCCTAAGCTGCACACTGCACTCCCCATCCCCCACAACCGGATCCTTAGAGTATAGGGGGTACACCATAAACCTGCATCTCAAACTCTCCCTGACCTGTGTGACATGTGCCCTGATAGGTTGCTAGGGATGTTACTAGGAGGCCGGACATCTGCCCATCTTCTTGACTATATGTATCACACAATACTGTCAGTCTCCCTCAAGCAGTGGCCGAGACAACATTTCTGTCTCCACAATACTGTCAGTCTCCCCCAAGCAGTGGCAGAGAGCAACAACTCTGTCTTTACAATAATGCCAGTCTCCCTCAAGCAGTGAGAGAGAGCAACATCTCTGTCTCTGCCCATCAACAACTGGACTCACTCATACTGTATCTCTGGACTTGTGGGAGGGTGTGCGTGCCCAAAGTGAGTTGTGTGCCATGTATATATTGTTCTTAATAGTTAGTTGTTGTTGATGCATTATGTATGCTGCCCCTAGCTTTTAACCTGTAAACATTTTCAGGGATTATATGCCATTTATACAGACCGTTGTTACTGTTAGTACTGCTCTTGTCAAATCAAAACAAATCAAATTTTATTGGTCACATACACATGGTTAGCAGATGTTAATGCGAGTGTAGCGAAATGCTTGTGCTTTTAGTTCTGACAGTTCAGCAATATCTGACAAGAAATCGAACAATTCCACAACAACCACCTAATACACACAAATCTAAGTAAAGGAATGGAATAAGAATATATACATATAAATATATGGATGAGCAATGACCGAGCGGCATAGGCAAGATGCAATAGATGGTATAAAATACAGTATAGACATGAGATGAGTAGTGCAATATATGTAAACATTATTAAAGTGGCTTTATTAAAGTGACCAGTGATCCATTTATTAAAGTGGCCAATGATTTCAAGTCTGTATGTAGGCAACTGTGTTAGTGATTGCTGTTTAACAGTCTGATGGCCTTGAGATAGAAGCAATTTTTCAGTCTCTCGGTCCCAGCTTTGATGCACCTGTACTGACCTCTCCTTCTGTATGGTAGCGGGGTGAACAGGCAGTGGCTCGGGTGGTTGTTGTCCTTGATGATCTTTTTGGCTTTCCTGTGACATCGGGTGCTGTAGGTGTCCTGCCCCCGGTGATGCGTTGTGCAGACCTCACCACCCTCAGGAGAGCCTTGCGGTTATGGGTGGTGCAGTTGCCATACTAGGCCGTGATGCAGCCCGACAGGATGCTCTCAATTGTGCATCTACAAAAGTTTGTGAGGGTATTAGGTGACAAGCCACATTTCTTAAGCCTCTTGAGGTTGAAGAGGCACTGTTGCGCCTTCTTCACCACACTGTCTGTGTGGGTGGACCATTTCAGTTTGTCCGTGATGTGTACGCCAAGGAACTTAAAACTTTCCACCTTCTCCACCGCTGTACCGTCGATGTGGATAGGGGGGTGCTCCCTTGGCTGTTTCCTGAAGTCCACGATCATCTCCTTTGTTTTGTTGACTTTGAGAGAGAGGTTGTTTTCCTGACACCACACTCCGAGTGCCCTCACCTCCTCCCTATAGGCTGTCTCGTGTTGGTAATCAAGCCTACTACTGTTGTGTCATCTGCAAACTTGATGATTGAGTTGGAGGCGTGCATGACCACGCAGTCATGGGTGAACAGGAACCACAGGAGGGGGCTGGTGGGGTCCCAACGTCTACCTCTTCTGCGGCGACGTTGTTTTGTGTCAGCCTCTGGAATCAGTTCAGATAACTGGTAAGTTGATGTCGCTCTGATATCCAATAGTTCTCCCCAGCTGTATGTAATAACACTTATGATGCTCTGGGTTAACAATGTAAGAAATAATTAATTTAAAAAACAAATACTGAAAAGTTTCCTAAGGGCTAGAAGTGAGTCACTCTCTGTCCGCGCCGTTGTCATATCGTATGTACAGTATATAATTTCCTTCTACATAACCACTACCCATGTTCATCTTCCTCAGTGTGTTTAAATAAAGTTCCTGTGTGTGTTAACTCTTGGGCTGCTTTATTCCCCTCTAACCTGGGCGGTGTCAGTCGGTCACAAATCAGTAAAATATGTAGAGCCGGGGCGATTTCTTTCACCGAGGATGGATCAACAACATTGTAGTTACTCCACAATACTAACATAAATGACAGATTAAAAAGAACAAAGCCTGTACATAATACAAATATTCCAGAACATGCAAGTCACTAAAGTAACAATGCAAAAAAAATTGGCAAATAAATTAACTTTTTGACCTGAATAGAAAGCGTTATGTTTGTGGCAAATCCACTCTGAATACCACTCTTCATATTTTCAAGCATTGTGGTGGCTGCATCATGTTATGGGTATGCTCATCATCTGCAAGGACTAGGGAGCTTGCTTTAGGATAAAAACAAATGGAAGAGAACTAAGCACAGGCAACATCCTAGAGGAAAACCTGGTTCAGTCTGGTTTCCAACAGACACTGGGAGACAAATCCAACAGACACAAGGTCAAATCTACACTGCAGTTTCTTACCAAGACAACATTGAATGTTCCTGAGTGGCCTAGATACAGTTTTAACTTAAATCGTCTTGAAAATCTATGGCAAGACTTGAAAATGGCTGTCTAGCTATGATCAACAACCCAATTGACAGAGCTTGAAGAATTTTGAAAAGAATAATGGACAAGTATTGTACAATCCAGGTGTGCAAAACTCTTAAAGACTTACCCTGAAAGATTTACAGATGTAATTGCTGCCAAAGGTGATTCTAACATGTATTGACTCAGGGGGTTTAATACTTCTCATCAAGATGTTGCATTGACCTTTGCAGTGGAAAGGATGCTGTGTGAATACACCATGTGGAAACAGTGCTACATTTGAATGGTTTAGGATAGCTGAGCAGAAATATGCTTTCATATCAGCCATGTCCAGCAGATATGGTAGATCAATACAGATTCAGTTGACTCACAAACTACCCCGTTCATTTATTGGTACACAACAGTTGATTTGTCAAGTCTGAGAACTCCCTGAGTACTTTCAAGACTCCTCAGAAGTTCGAAAATAATGTTCAGGGCTACCTCATTACCTCCCAAAAGTAAAATGTCAGTTTCATTACGTGCAACCTTCATTATTTGTCTGTTAAGCTCCTTCAAATATATTTTATTTCCCTACATTGGGTCTAAATGTCATGAAATCTCTTCAAATTGCACCCGTGTTGCTTAACAAATGAACATATTTCAACATGGCGGAATGGTAAGGACTGGGTAACGAATATAAGCAACGGATGCTTCGCAGCAACAACAACAACCATATTCCCCATCTCGTCAAGGGACAACCCACCTCCGCCAAAATAATCATGTCAGATGAACACACACTCTGTTCTCTGGAATGGATATGTCATAAATAAATGAACAAAATAGCCCATGTCGTCAATTAATTACCTGCAATGAATGTATGTGTCCTAGGGGGTTTCAAGGGAGCAAATGAGTTGAGGAGCGACTAATTAGTATGATGTAATCGAGCTCACAAAGCATGATGCTTGGTGCTGCAACAGGGTTTGTTTAATTGAAGTATCTCCTTAATTAATGTTGGGGTGAAATTGACTAATGAGATGCCAGCGTGAATGGAAGATGAACTCTGAGGTGCGTGTGTCTGTGTGTGTGTGTGGGGGGAAGTGGTTTTGGCCTTCATTCCCCTCACCCAACGTACATAGATTGTACTGTAGCATTGTGGGTTCATTGGGTTGCTAATAAAGATTGAGTGTTTCAAAGTGCTTAACATTTGAACCTCAAGATGGTTTCAGGGACACTGATTTCCATGTGTTGTACTTGTACCGACGACTGTTGTACAAGGTTGTCATAGCTGAAAGACATTTTTATGGATCGAACATTAGAGGACGACATGTACTCTCTTATAATGGATGTATCCTAGAGACCCCTTTCAGATGGAAAGGGGATTTACTGACAGGTTATATGGGAACAACCAGTAGCCTGCCGTATAGAACCAATGTTGCCCTTTCCTGCAGTCAAATGACCCAGTGGCCTCATGGGTGGAATGTTATACATATTTTTCATTATATCATAATTAATAAACATTATTATTTTTACACAGAAAATCTGGGTGTTTCTATGTCAAATGGTTTTGTTATATTTCAGTCATCTGTGATGTATATAAAGTGTAATATTGGGATGTAAACTCAAAATACATGTCAACTCTAAATCTGACAGGGTACAGCTGTCTTCTTTTTTTAAGCCCATATCTATGTGTGAGGTGTATACTTCTGTTTCAAAGTAGATCTGTTTTAGACTACAAATCAACTTTTTTTTTACCTAAATAGAATTATATAAGTCACACCATCATGTGTCAATAGACTACATCCCTTAAACAAATGCATGCATTTGCATTCCTGGATGATTCATTTGGAGATCAATTAAAATGTCAATTTAATTTGATTTCAATGAATTTCCATGTCATCGTGGCTGTGACTCTGGCAGTTTGGCGCTAAGTATAAATCACTGTCATTGAGCTGCTGACACCACACATTGTATTGTCATGCTGTCAGATGCTTCAATAAGGCAAAGCATTCAATGAGGGAACATACAGCCACTAAACTAGCCACGGCTGGCCTCCTTCAATGTGTACTAAGGCCCTAATCATGTAAAAATGTAAAAAATATATGTTGTATTGATCATGGAGCTTGCAACACCAGGGTTCAGTGTTCGATTCGCACAGGGGTACCAATGCGAAAAAGTCTGAAAATGTATGCACTCTACTGTAAATCGCGCTGGATAAGAGCGTCTGCTAAATTACAAAAATGTAAGAAAAAAGGTAAAGGTAAACCTCAGGTAACCTCAGTCTGCCACAAGCAAAAATGAATAAATATGTTTTATTGTCACATACACCAGATAGCTGCAGTGAAATGTGTTATTTTACAGGGTCAGCCATAGTAGTACAGCGGCCCTGGAGCGAATGTGTTATTTTACAGGGTCAGCCATAGTAGTACAGCGGCCCTGGAGAGAATGTGTTATTTTACATGGTCAGCCATAGTAGTACAGCGGCCCTGGAGAAAATGTGTTATTTTACAGGGTCAGCCATAGTAGTACAGCGGCCCTGGAGCAAATGTGTTATTTTACAGGGTCAGCCATAGTAGTACAGCGGCCCTGGAGAAAATGTGTTATTTTACAGGGTCAGCCATAGTAGTACAGCGGCCCTGGAGAAAATGTGTTATTTTACAGGGTCAGCCATAGTAGTACAGCGGCCCTGGAGAGAATGTGTTATTTTACAGGGTCAGCCATAGTAGTACAGCGGCCCTGGAGCGAATGTGTTATTTTACAGGGTCAGCCATAGTAGTACAGCGGCCCTGGAGCAAATGTGTTATTTTACAGGGTCAGCCATAGTAGTACAGCGGCCCTGGAGAAAATGTGTTATTTTACAGGGTCAGCCATAGTAGTACAGCGGCCCTGGAGAGAATGTGTTATTTTACATGGTCAGCCATAGTAGTACAGCGGCCCTGGAGAAAATGTGTTATTTTACAGGGTCAGCCATAGTAGTACAGCGGCCCTGGAGCAAATGTGTTATTTTACAGGGTCAGCCATAGTAGTACAGCGGCCCTGGAGAAAATGTGTTATTTTACAGGGTCAGCCATAGTAGTACAGCGGCCCTGGAGAAAATGTGTTATTTTACAGGGTCAGCCATAGTAGTACAGCGGCCCTGGAGAGAATGTGTTATTTTACAGGGTCAGCCATAGTAGTACAGCGGCCCTGGAGCGAATGTGTTATTTTACAGGGTCAGCCATAGTAGTACAGCGGCCCTGGAGCGAATGTGGGCTAAGTGTCTTGCTCAAGGGCAAATCGATAGATTTCTTTCACCTTGTCGGCTCAGGTATTTGAACCAGCGACCTTTTCTGTTACTGGCCTAACGCTTTAACAGTTACCCAGTAGGCAAAACTGGTTGTCAAGACACCTCATTGTAAGCAGCCTTTTATCTTGTTTACATGCTATAATTCTGAATGTTTTTAATAAAAGGGCATAGGCCACCACAATGGAAAATATGGTTTAAGCCACTGAGGAATAAGGAATCATGTGGGATCCTAATGACACCCCCCCCCCCACACACCCATATTAACATCTACTCTACAATACACACCCTATTCTGTGGTCCCTGTAGTTTTGCAAACCTAGATATAATCTGATATGTGGGTGCTAGCAATATTCAGTTGCTCATAGACAACATTATCCTCAGGCTCTCGCACATTTGTCCCTTTCTCACCATCCACCATCATTCCTGTTACTGTATATGCTGCATGCCGTTTGCTGTTATAGCATTACGATCATAGGATGTGCTTGGGGAGTGTTTTTCAAGAAAAAATGTGAGTCTATGAAACGCCAGTATGATCTATGGCTGTGCCTGCCTTCTGTGGCCCAGATACTTGCTGGAGTGGAAAGATCCATCTCTCTCTACATGCTCCCTTCAGTCTTGACCTATTCTCCGGTGCGGGCAATTTACTGAGACAAAGTGCCTTGGTTTTAAGCTAGGCTAGGCTAGACCTCCAGTCCTTTGTGTGCATGTGAAGCTATGGAGGTTGGGGTTGACTGTAGGGTGATCTGTGGTGTGTGTGCCTGTGTGCGTGCATGTGTGTGTGCGCGCGTCTGTGTGACAACATCAAAGCACCCTTTAAGTAATGCCATATGGATCCACTGGGAAATCCTTCACAGACCTAAATCACTAATGGAACTCAACTCATCCAGGCCGAAAGAAGATAACTACTAGCCGGGAAAAGAACACGCCGGGAGGAAAAGAACACGCCGAGAAAAGAACACGCCGAGAAAAGAACACGCCCGGGAAAAGAACACCCTGAAAAGGACAGGAATGGGTACCAGCAAACACAAGCCCATGCAACAGGATGAACCATCCCTGCCCCCACTGAGACAAGATCTGCAGGTCACGGATTGGCCTATTCAGCCATCTCCGGACACACGGCCAGCCAGACCTGGATACCTGGAGAGAGAGTGTGTGTGTGTGTGTGTGTGTGTGTGTGTGTGTGTGTGTGTGTGTGTGTGTGTGTGTGTGTGTGTGTGTGTGTGTGTAAAAAGAGGAGAGCAAAATAGAGATGAATAGAAGTATGTTTGAGTCATGCGTGTGTGTGGGGGGACCACAAAGTCAACGGATCACACCACTACAGCGAGAACCATGCAGATACGCTACATTTGCGTCGTGTGCCACCAAGAACATATCACTCGTGCAGTATGGAAACCTAGACAAACCATTTATCTTATGTCCTCTCCCACCTCAATCTAACCTTCTGATGGAGGGCTTGTGTGGTCACAGCACTGCAGACGAGACCATGTTCAGGTGAGAGGGTTCTTGGCTGACTGATAGGTGGCTCTGATATTTAACTCACAGGCCAATAAAAAAGCCTCTCGATTTGGGAGAGAGAATGTGACAGTGATCGGAATGGGAGAGCCTGCATTTTTCACACTGTACCGGGGAGGGGTACATGTGTGTATGTGACAGAGACACGCTCACGCATGCACAATTAGTGCTTAACACAGAACGAGAAAGGAAGAGATGAGAAATAGAGAGAGATTACAGGAGCATTTCAAACCAGTAGATAGTGATTGCGCTGATGTCATCCACATACTGTAATCCTATGGAAAACTCAAGATGACGCATTAAGCCGGAATTATTTGAATTTGAAGCCAGTCATATTTGTGAATGGGGCTGAATGGCTCCAAAACAATCGCTAAGGATCATGGTGAAAGTAGCCGTAACTAGCAAAGGATCATTGTCGATGAAGTCCTTTTCATCCTGCCTAAGACAGTCAACCTTGAAGGTGCAATATACAGAAATCACTCAGCCATTTCTTGGTTGCTAAAATTCTAATAGTTTAATTTAAGTTTGTGACAAAACAAGCAACATATAATGTAGAGCGGTGGTTACCAACCGCAATTTCCAAGGCATTCCTAGTCGATCACCAAACATCTGTAAAAAACCCAAAGATAAAGTCTTGAGTTTCTTCTTTGATTTATTTGTCTTGGTGGTAGGTGCACCAGATTCAGCTGCCCTGCGTACCGGGTAGGCGAAGTGTTCCCATTTTGAACCATTTCATGTGTCTGGAGATACAAATTCTGCCTTCCCGGTGGGCCGGAGAGCAAATCAAGTACACTATACTCCTACCGCTGGCCAATCGGATGGCTCAGATTACCGTGTCTGCAGTAACGTAGCAGGCGTAAAAGAAAGTTGATACTGTAAGATTTCAAAACATTTAAAACCATGACTAGAGACTCAAAACACAGCAAAATTGTTTACATTTTTACTCAGTACTTATTTTTCAAAGATTTTCTAAGCCATTAAATGCTCATTCTTCCTACTTCCACTCGTGCTACAACCAGCACTACAGCAGTAATACATGAGTAGGAAAGAGTATCGATAGGGTCTTTTTTAATATCACTTTCTCTGATCATAGTAGTATCATATGAATTTGTACATGAGGCAGAAATAATGCGGTGCGACTCGAGTTTCGCCATCAGCAGAGGAAAGGGAAAGTGGAGGGATGTTGAGAGGCGGACTCAGTCTGCTTCTCTCCCACCGCTGAGACTGACCATCAGATGCATTCACCTTCAGCCCAGGAAAATAAAAAGCGAATTATTTAAATGTATGCTCACTCAGCTGTGATTCACAAGTAATTCAACAATTTTTCTATTACCGGTGTGATCCTATAGCCTACATCAAATTTAGAAAAAATGTATTGCCCGAACAACAAAGCCAATATGCAGTGATAATTTATTGGGCCTATAGCTTACTGCACAAACCTCATTGCTACAGTACTGTTTTTAATAAGTTAATGATGCATAGGCTTAAGTTTTTTAAGTCATGTTAAAAATAAAATCTGAGCAGTAGATCTCGTCTTGCATTTTGACTCAGAAAGTGATCTTGACTCAGAAAAGGTTGGTGACCACTGGTGTAGAGAATGACTGTACCCTCTAAACTGTTGTGAAATATATTTTCAATAACCAAAAATATTGTATTTTCAGCTGTTTGAAGCTGGTGTACAAAACTGAAATTAAAAGACTCAAAAGGAAACGTAAGCACTGTAAGCATAGAAATAGCACACAGACTGCTTCTTAGACCTGCTTTCAATGAGAGTCAGATCTACAACTCACAATTCTATGTGAAATTGTTCAGATCGGCCCAAAAAATTACATATTGCAGCTTTAATGTCTATCTTGCCTGTCAGCCCGTGATTGCTCTGTGTCAGCACATGGTCCTGTGTGACGACAAATGTAGAAGTCAGAATGGATCACTATTTCATTAAATATCTCAATTGGTAGCAAACTTTTAAATAATTCACTGTGAGGATCGAACATGATCATAATTAACAAATTTTAGAGCCCAAAATGCCCGTTTTGTTAGGCCATTCTGGCAATCATAATTTACATAGGCTTTCTAGGACAGATCAGGACTTTTGGCACCACTAGATTGTTACAGCCCCAAGGGGCTCATGACTTCACGCTCCAGACCGGACACTGGGAGCCTGGTTGTGCCTACAGGGAAGCAGTTCTATACCAGTGGGCATGAGCTGCGCATCACTGCTGTCAGAAACCAGGCAAGGAAACAGAACATGTCAGGAATTCAAACAAGCACACTTTTAGGTAAATTAAAATGAACACGCTGTATGTTATCTTATGACTATTAAATAATTTCCCATTGCTATTAGCCTGATTTGTGCTAACATGACATTGTAACCCAAAAGCGTGCTTTATACAGGCGAACCGTGGTAACGAAGTGTGTTCAGGCTGAAGTTCAGTTATTTCCACATGGCATTAGGCTCTTCAACAAGGTAGTTATGGTACATAACACAGATTTCTCCTAACTGAACGCTAATGGAGAACTTTCCAATGATTGTGAACCAGACCACTCCGCTGCCCTTTACAAAGACCCATATAACTACTAGTGAGAAAGCATCACCGCTCTACAGCCTCCACTATTGTGCTCTCTGAAGAGTAGGTTAACTCACTAGCCTCATGCCTATCTCACGGCCACTGTGCTTCAGTCTAAATGAAAGAGTTGTTGCAAGGTAATACCAAGCATTGTGCAACCTATGTTTCTTTGGATGCTCGTTCCTGGATATGGGTTGACAGATAAAGATGAGTCATTTACATGCAAGCAGAAATGTCTTACTTTCCTTTAAGAGACAATTTCTACAGAGCCATCAGTGGAGGAGTTGAACTACATCCGTGGTGATGTCTATGTGATGTCATTAGTGTCTGTTAGCATCAATGTGGCTCTTGTGGCTCGGGTGGTCTAGCCTAGCAGTTAAATCCAACCGCCCAGTGTCGGTGTGGGTTAAAATCCCACCAACTGCCCATGTAACAAACTCCTACCTTTCCCTTTCAATTCTCTGTCCATCTAAATCAGGGATGGGCAACTTTGATCGGGGTGGGGACCACAAAATCTGAACTCATCATGGGCCATATAGTTGCTCTCGGGTCTGCATACCCACATCCATACACCCCCTCCCCCCATTGCTAGCAAAATATTTTAGTGGTCCCCCCCTGACTGTGGAGAGATAATATTGCAGTTTTAAAGCAAGTTTGCTGCAATTCTACTCATTTTGCCATGGGGCAGAGAGAAATGCTGCCGTTTTAATATGATATCTGAGTGAGACTGACAAACAAAATCAATGGGGGCCCACCGGATGGTAATTCGACCATGAAAACAAGTTTAGATAGCTTGCCACTGAACTAATTTAGCAATCCAAAAATGTTTTGCTTACATGGGGTAATTGACTATCAGTGATTGACATAAGAGAAACTGCTGATGCACAACCACATTTTGAAAATGGACCTTTGTTTATTGTACTATTCCAACTCGCAACAGTAAGTTGAGACCCCATTAAGTTCATAAAAATATATATTTTTCTCACTGGACCTGAGGGCCTTCAAAAGGGGGTCGCCAGTTGCCCATCCGTTAACTAAATATACAAAATACCAAAGGTACGGTGGCGATTTTAGATCTTGGTGGGGCAAACAATAGTAGAGTGGCTTCCTCTCCTAACCTCTTCCTCATCTGAACATTGTCTGGCAGGATAGGCCTGTTCGAAAACTCAATTTATGAATAGAAAAGAGCAGGTAGATTTAACTTTCACTTTTTTTCAGATTTATGTAGTAGAAGGCATGGGGAAAAAAACATTTAATAGTTTAGATTTTTGAGATCCAGCCATTGTATCACATTGTATAGTGGTTGGAGACAGGCGCAGGAATACTACATAGTAGTATCAACTGAAGCTGCCAGTTGAGGACTTGTGAAGCGTCTGCTTCTGAAACTAGACACTAAATGTACTTGTCCTCTTGCTCAGTTGTGCACCGGGGCCTACCACTCCTCTTTTTATTCTGGTTAGAGACAGTTTGCGCTGTTCTGGAAAGGGAGTAGTACACAACGTTGAATGAGATATTCCGTTTTTTGGTAATTTCTCGCATGGAATAGCCTTCATTTCTCAGAACAAGAATAGACTGACAAGTTTCAAAATAAAGTTTTGTTTCTGGCCAATTTGAGCCTGTAATTCATCCCACAATTGCTGATGCTCCAAATACTCAACTAGTCTAAAAGGCCAGTTTTATTGCTTCTTCAATCAGAACAGTTTTCGGCTGTGTTAGTACTTGCAAAATGGTTTTCTAATGATCAATTAACATTTTTAAATGATAAACTTGGATTAGCTAACACAACGTGCCATTGGAACACAGGAGTGATGGCTGCTGATAATTGGCCTCTGTACGCATATGTAGATATTCCATAAAAATCTGTCGTTTCCAGCTACAATAGTCATTTACAACACTAACAATGTCCACACTGTATTTCTGATCAATTTGATGTTATTTTAATTTGCTTTTCTTTCAAAAACAAGGAAATGTCTAAGTGACCCCAAACTTTTGAACAGTATATACACACATACATACACATACACACACGGACGAGACCAGTAAACAATACACGGGACGAGACCCGTAATGACAAGTGTACACTAACACAGTATGTAAACCGTAATACAATGTACAGCAAACATAACACGAAAGTCGATACCACAGAGCACAGGTACTCACAAGACCAACGGACATGGAACAATAATCAACCAGGACAATGAGGAACAGAGCGCACATATATACACATACTAATCAGGGGGAATGGGAACCTGGTGTGCGTAATGAGACAAGACAGTCCAGGGTTGGTGGTAATGATCCAGTTCAGTGACGTCTAGAACGGAATGAGCAGCAGTACAATCAGTTTAATTCACTGATAGTCAGTAGCGATTTTAGCATGTAAATCTTGGTGGGGCGAAAAAATATATATGTTTTTAGATGCATGCCAGCAAAGCCACAACAAAACACAACACTAAACAATACATTAATTGCACTATAACGGTGACAAACAGTGCCCACAAACTGTTAGGGCCAACATAAAGCTGTCCCAACAACAGAGTTTTCTTTTCAGCACCATGGAGTGAATCCTTACCACCGCTACATCTGGCTACCAGTGGAGTCTTGTCTGGCAGGGAAACAGTTCATTCAGCCTCATTTACTATCTTTAAAAAAAAAACATAGCTGATACCCATCCCTGATCTAAAATACAATACGAAAGGTACAATAAAAAGAACATGGGTCTCAAAAGGGTGCATAGGATGAAACCTCTAACATAGCATTCACTGTTTTAGATATCTGCCAGCAGGCTTAGAAAAAAAGACCTGAGTGCAGGAATACCATTAAATAATGTAGGGCCTGTAAGTGCCACTGGAGGGGACTGGACAGAGTGTGTGTCCCCGTGTGTATGTGTGTCTGTGAGAGACAGAGAGCATAGTGTGTGTGTGTGTGTGTGTGTGTGTGTGTGTGTGTGTGTGTGTGTGTGTGTGTGTGTGTGTGTGTGTGTGTGTGTGTGTGTGTGTGTGTGTGTGTGTGTGTGTGTGTGTGTGTGTAGATGACACACCCAAGACGCCGGAATAACAATTCATCTCGGCCGACCCGTGTGCTCCTCTCTTCTCAACGTGTTAATACCCAGATAATGCTATAAAATGCTATCTGAAGTCTGAAGTCTGTGAATTTCCATTTGCCTTCTTCGGGGCAGATAGATAAATAATGCATGCTGCTTAATTCATGCTCGTGCCAAGGGCTTTCAGAGATGCTAGTGCACAGTGCTTATAACACAATTACGACGCAACATCGTGCTTACTCAGACAAACATATAAATCTTTGGGAACGATGCCGTCCTCTTTTGACAATTTGAGTGCTGGTTGGAACTGAGAGAAGTTTTATTTACCATCAGATGGCGATGACAACATATTTTATTTGATATACTCTGTTTCAAGCAACTTTGACCTATACCAGATTCAGTTCGTCAGCCAACAACATATTTTAGGTAGTGACATCTTGGATGGAACAGTGGTATGTCACAAGATATGAGAAACACTGTGTGGTCACTGGTCTTGTAGGGTCTAGTCAGTAAGAGTGTGACACTAGCAATGCCAAAGATTCTGCTAATTAGCAGTGTCAGTGTTCAGCGCTTTTGAAAGTAATATCTAATCACTATACGGCTAAACTCTCTCATGGACAGGATGTAAACAGAATTCGAAATGGTCCATAATAATTTACAGACATGGCAAGTTTATCTGCTATTTGAATTCACATTAACTGAGACCAAGACCAAAGCACATGTGGTCATGTACTACTGTGGAGGTAGATAAAGTGTCTGAGCAGCAGGATAAATAAAAATGTATAGCTGGGAGCAGCAATGAACAGGGTTCACAGGATGACAGAAAGGACACAAGATCAGATTGATAACAAAGTAAGCACTCTATCATGTAGAAACTATCTTTATGTGCCATCATGATTCTAAATACAAAATCTAGAGGGAATCTGATGTATGGTTCATGAGGAGAAGATGATTTTTGAGCATTTGCATAACAGTGTATTCGTAAAGTATTCAGACCCCTTGACTTTTCCCCCAAAAAATTACGTTACAGCCTTATTCTAAAATGGATTAAATAAAAATGTTTCCTCATCAATCAGCACATAATACCCCATGATGACAAAGCGAAAACAAAAAACAGAAATACCTTATTTACATGAGTATTCAGACCCTTTGCTATGAGACTCAAAATTGAGCTCAGATGCATCCTGTTTCCAGTGATCATCCTTGAGATGTTTCTACAACTTGATTGGAGTGCACCTGTGATGAAGTAAATTGATTGAACATGGATTGGAAAAGCACACACCTGTCTATATAAGGTCCCACAGCTGATAGTGCATGTCATAGCAGAAACCAGGTGTGTACAGCAGTAGTTATTTAGGATGAGCCTCGACTATGATACAGTGTATACATACACTATATATAAAAATGATGTGGACACCTCTTCAAATTGAATGGATTCAGCTATTTCAGCCACACCCTTTGCTGACAGGTGTATAAAATCCAGCATACAGCCATGCAATCTCCATACACAAATGTTGGCAGTAGAATTGCCTAACTGAAGAGCTCAGTGACTTTCAATGTGGCACTGATGTGTAATAAGAGGGGGGAAGTGGTTCCTTCCTTCTTCCTGGCGGGGTAGCGTGGTAGTAAAGGCCGATGTTATGATCCAGTCCAGTGGACAACCATCCATCATGTCATGGAAGAGGCAAGGGCTCTTCAAACTCAGGAGGCAAAATAAATGTGTCTTGGCCCCTAAGACCCTCATGAACTTCTACAGCTGCACCATTGAGAGCATCCTGTAGAGCTGTATCACCGCCTGATACGGCAATTGCAGCACCCGCAACCGCAGGGCTCTCCAGAGGGTGGTGCGGTCAACCCAACGCATCACCGGGGGCACACTGCCCACCCTCCAGGACATCAACAGCACCGGGTGTCACAGGAACACCATGAAGATCATCTAGACCATCTGCCACCTGAGCCACGGCTTGTTCACTCAGCAGAGGTGCATCGATCAATCAATCAATCAAATGTATTTATAAAGCCCTTCTTACATCCGCTGATGGCACAAAGTGCTGTACAGAAACCCAGCTTAAAACCACAAACAGCAAGCAATTCAGGTGTAGAAGCACGGTGGCTAGGAAAAACTCCCTAGAAAGGCCAGAACCTAGGAAGAAACCTAGAGAGAAACCAGGCTATGAGGGGTGGCCAGTCCTCTTCTGGCTGTGCCGGGTGGAGATTATAACAGAACATGGCCAAGATGTTCAAATGTTCATAGATGACCAGCAGGATCAAATAATAATAATCACAGTGGTTGTCGAGGGTGCAACAGGTCAGCACCTCAGGAGTAAATGTCAGTTGGCTTTTCATAGCCAATCATTCAGAGTATCTCTACCGCTCATGCTATCTCTAGAGAGTTGAAAACAGCAGGTCAGGGACTGGGAGCACGTCCGGTGAACAGGTCAGGGTTCCATAGCCGCAGGCAGAACAGTTGAAACTGGAGCAGCAGCATAGTCAGGTGGACTGGGGACAGCAAGGAGTCATCAGGCCAGGTAGTCCTGAGGCACGGTCCTAGGGCTCAAGTCCTCGGAGAGAGAGAAAGAAAGAAGGAGAGAAAGAGAGAAATAAAGAGAGGAAAAGAGAGAAAGAGAGAATTAGAGAGAGCATACTTAAATTCACACAGGACACCGGATAAGACAGGAGAAATACTCCAGAAATAACAGACTGACCCTAGCCCCCACGACATATAAACTACTGCAGCATAAATACTGGAGGCTGAGACAGGAGGGGTCGGGAGACACTGTGGCCCCGTCCGACGATACCCCTGGACAGGGCCAAACAGGCAGGATATAACCCCACCCACTTTGCCAAAGCACAGCCCCCACACCACTAGAGGGATATCTTCAACCACCAACTTACCATCCTGAGACATGGCCGAGTATAGCCTACAAAGATCTCTGATACGGCACAACCTAAGGGGGGGGAGGGGGCGCCAACCCAGACAGGAAGACCACGTCAGTGACTCAACCCACTCAAGTGACACACCCCTCCCAGGGTCAGCATGGAAGAGCACCAGTAAGCCAGTGACTCAGCCAATGTAATAGGGTTAGAGGCAGAGAATCCCATTGGAGAGAGGGGAACCGGCCAGGCAGAGACAGTAAGGGCGGTTCGTTGATCCAGAGCCTTTCCGTTCACCTTCACACTCCTGGGCCAGACTACACTCAATCATAGGACCTACTGAAGAGATGAGTCTTCAATAGAGACTCAAAGGTTGAGACCGAGTCTGTGTCTTTCACATGGGTAGGCAGACCATTCCATAAAAATGGAGCTCTATAGGAGAAAGCCCTGTCTCCAGCTGTTTGCTTAGAAATTCTAGGGACAGTAAGGAGGCCTGCGTCTTGTGACCGTAGAGTACGTGTAGGTATGTACGGCAGGACCAAATCGGAAAGATGGGTAGGAGCAAGCCCATGTAATGCTTTGTAGGTTAGCAGTAAAACCTTGAAATCAGCCCTTGCCGTAATTAACAGAAAGCCATTGTAGAGAGACTAGCACTGGAGTAATATGATCAAATTTTGGGTTCTAGTCAAGATTCTAGCAGCCGTGTTTAGCGCTACCTGAAGTTTATTTAGTCCTTTATCCGGGTAGCCGGAAAGTAGAGCATTGCAGTAGTCTAACCTGTGACAAAAGCATGGATTCATTTTTCTGCATAATTTTTGGACAGAACGTTTCTGATTTTTGCAATGTTACGTAGATGGAAAAAAGCTGTCCTTGAAACAGTCTTGATATGTTCGTCAAAAGAGAGATCAGGGTCCAGAGTAACGCCGAGGTCCTTCACAGTTTTATTTGAGACGACTGTACAGCCATCAAGATGAATTGTCAGATTCAACAGAAGATCTCGTAGAACAAGCATCTCTGTTTTGTCCGAGTATAAAAGTAGAACATTTGCCACCATCCACTTCCTTATGTCTGAAACACAGGCTTCCAGGGAGGGCAATTTTGGGGCATCACCATGTTTCATTGAAATGTACAGCTGTGTGTCATCCGCATAGCAGTGAAAGTTAACATTATGTTTCCAAATGACATCACCAAGAGGTAAAATATATAGTGAAAACAATAGTGGTCCTAAAGTGAAGCCTTGAGGAACACCATAATTTACAGTTGATTTGTCAGAGGACAAACCATCCACAGAGACAAACTGATATCTTTCCGACAGATAAGATCTAAACCAGGCCAGAACTTGTCCGTGTAGACCAATTTGGGTTTCCAATCTCTCCAAAAGAATGTGGTGATCGATGGTATCAAAAGCAGCACTAAGGTCTCGGAGCATGAGGACAGATGCAGAGCCTCGGTCTGATGCCATTTAAAGGTCATTTACCACCTTCACAAGTGCAGTGTCAGTGCTACGATGGGGTCTAAAACTAGACTGAAGCGTTTTGTATACATTGTTTGTCTTCAGGAAGGCAGTGAGTTGCAGCGCAACAGCTTTTTCAGAGATTTTTGAGAGGAATCGGAGATTCGATATAGGCAATAGAGGCTTTATTTCTGCCAAATAGAGAGCCGTTTATTGTGTTCAACATAGGAGGGCCAAGCACAGAAAGCAGCTCTTTCAGCAGTTTAGTTGGAATAGGGTCCAGTATGCAGCTTGAAGGTTTAGAGGCCATGATTATTTTCATCAATGTGTAAAGAGATATAGTACTAACTAACTTGAGTGTCTCCCTTGATCCTAGGTCCTGGCTGAGTTGTGCAGACTCAGGACAACTTAGCTTTGGAGGAATATGCAGATTTAAAGAGGAGTCTGTAATTTGCTTTCTAATGATCATGATCTTTTCCTCAAAGAAGTTCATGAATGTATCACTGCTGAAGTGAAAGCCATCCTCTCTTGGGGAATGTTGCTTTTTAGTTAGCTTTGTGACCGTATCAAAAATACATTTCGGATTGTTCTTATTTTCCTCAATTAAGTTGGAAAAATAGGATGATCGAGCAGCAGTGAGGGATCTTCGATACCGCATGGTACTGTCTTTCCAAGCTAGTCGGAAGACTTCCAGTTTGGTGTGGCGCCATTTCCGTTCTAATTTTCTGGAAGCTTGCTTCAGAGCTCGGGTATTTTCTGTATACCAGGGAGCTAGTTTTCATATGATTAAATTGAGTTTGTCAGTTAGGTGGTTAACTGATTTTTGTACTCTGACGTCCTTGGGTAGGTGGAGGGAGTCTGGAACGGCATCTAGGAATCTTTGGGTTGTCTGAGAATTTATAGCATGACTTTTGATGATCCTTGGTTGGGGTCTGAGCAGATTATTTGTTGCGATTGCAAACGTAATAAAGTGGTGGCCCGATAGTCCAGGATTATGAGGAAAAACATTAAGATCCACAACATTTATTCCACGGGACAAAACTATGTCCAGAGTATGACTATGGCAGTGAGTATGTCCGGAGACATGTTGGACAAAACATACTGAGTCGATGATGGCTCCGAAAGCCTTTTGGAGTGGGTCTGTGGACTTTTCCATGTGAATATTGAAGTCACCTAAAATTTGAATATTATCTGCCATGACTACAAGGTCCGATAGGATTTCAGGGAACTCAGTGAGGAACTGTATATGGCCCAGGGGGCCTGTAAACAGTAGCTATAAAAAGTGATTGGGTAGGCTGCATAGATTTCATGACTTGAAGCTCAAAAGACGAAAACGTTGGGGTTTCTTTGTACATTGAAATTTGCTATCATTAATGTTAGCAACACCTCCGCCATTGCGAGGATATGGTCACTAGTGTAACCAGGAGTTGAGGCCTCATTTAACACAGTAAATTCATCAGGCCTAAACCATGTTTCAGTCAGGCCAATCACATCAAGATTATGATCAGTGATTAGTTCATTGACTATATCTGCCTTGGAAGTGTGTAACATTAAGTAACCCTATTTTGAGATGTGAGGTATCACGATCTCTTTCAATCATGGCAGGAATGGAGGAGGTCTTTATTCTAGTGAGATTACTAAGGCGAACACCGCCATGTTAAGTTTTGCCCTACCTAGGTCAAGGCACAGACACAGTCTCAATGGGGATAGCTGAGCTGACTACACTGACTCCACTAAGCTGACAGGCTGGCTAACAGCCTGCTGCCTGGCCTGCACCCTATCTCATTGTGGAGCTAAGGGAGTTAGAGCCCTGTCTATGTTCGTAGATAAGACGAGAGCACCCCTCCAGCTAGTATGGAGTCCGTCACACTGAGTCCCAGAAAGAGGGATATTTATCTACAAATTATATATTTTTGGAGGGGCAGAAAACAGTTTTCAACCAGCGATTGAGTTGTGAGACTCTGCTGTAGAGCTCATCACTCCCCCTAACTGGGAGGGGGCCAGAGACAATTACTCGATGCCGACACATCTTTCTAGCTGATTTACACGCTGAAGCTATGTTGCGCTTGGTGACCTCTGACTGTTTCATCCTAACATCGTGGATAACAATATCCCTATACTCTCTACACTCGCCAGTTTTAGCTTTAGCCAGCGCCATCTTCAGATGAGCCTTAACGTCAGTAGCCCTGCCCCCTGGTAAACAGTGCATGATCGCTGGATGATTCGTTTTAAGTCTAATACTGTGGGTAATGGAGTAACCAATGACTAGGGTTTTCAATTTTTCAGAGCTAATGGTGGGAGGCTTCGGTGTCTCAGACCCCGTAACGGGAGGAGTAGAGACCAGAGAAGGCTCGGCCTCTGACTCCGACTCGCTGCTTAATTAATGGGGAGAACCGGTTGAAAGTTTCTGTCGACTGAATGAGCGACACCGGTTGAGCATTCCTACCGCATTTCCTTCCAGAGGCCATGAGAAGGTTATCCGGCTGTGGGGACTGTGCGAGGGGATATATACTACTATGTGTACTTACTGGTGGCACAGACTGGGACAGAGAAACTGAAAAACAGCTTCTATCTCCAGGCCATCAGACTGTTAAACAGTCACCACTAGCTGGTCTCCACCAATTACCCTGCCCTGAACTTTAGTCACTGTTACTAGCCGGCCACCACCGGGTACTCAACCCTGCACCTTAGAGACTGCTGCCCTATGTACAGAGTCATTGAACATTTCAATAATGTTTACATGCTGTTTTACCCACTTCATAAACAACATGGCCAAAAGTATGTGGACACCTTCTCGTCGAACATCTTATTCAAAAGTCATGGGCATTAATATGGAGTTGGTCCCCACTTTGCTGCTGTAACAGCCTCCACTCTTCTGGGAAGGCTTTCACTAGATGTTAGAACGTTGCTGCGGGGAGTTTCTTCAATTTAGCCACAAGAGCATTAGTGAGGTTGGGCGATTAGGCCTGGCTCGCAGTCAGCGTTCCAATTCATCCCAAAGGTGTTAGATGGGGTTGAGGTCAGGGCTCCGTCCAGGCCAGGCAAGTTCTTCCACACCGATCTCAACAAACCTTTTCTGTTTGGACCTTGCTTTGTGCACGGGGGAATTGTCATGCTGAAACAGGAAAGGGCCTTCCCCAAACTGTTGTCACAAAGTTGGAAGCACCGAATCGTCTAGAATGGCATTGTATGCTGTAGTGTTAAGATTTCCCTTCACTGGAACTACAGGGCCTAGCCCGAACCGTGAAAAACAGCCCCAGACCATTATTCCTCCTCCACCAAACTTTACAGTTGGGACTATGCTTTGGGGCAGGTAGAGTTCTCCTGGCATCACCAAACATAGTTTCATCTATCAGACTGCCAGATGGTGAAGCATGATTCATCACTCCAGAGAACGCGTTTCCAACTGCTCCGGAGTCCAACGGCGGCGAGCTTTACACCACTCCAGCCGACGCTTGGCATTTCGCAATGGGGATCTTAGGCTTGTGTACGGCTGCTCGACCATGGAAACCCATTTCATGACCCTCCCGAAGAACAGTTCTTGTGCTGACATTGCTTCCAGAGGCAGTTTGGACTCGGTAGGACAGACGATTTTTACTCACTACGCACTTCAGCACTCGGCGGTCCAGTTCTGTGAGCTTGTGTGGCATACTACTTCGTGGCTGAGCCGTTGCTGTTCCTAGATGTTTCCACTTCACAATAACAACACTTACAGGGGCAGCTCTAGCAGGGCAAGCATTTGACGAACTGACTTGTTGGAAAGTTGGCATCCTATGACGGTGCCACGTTGAAAGTCACTGAGCTCCTCAGTAAGGCAATTTTACTGCCAATGGAGATTGCATGGCTGTGTGCTCGATTTGATACACTTGTCAGCAACGGGTGTGGCTGAAATAGCTGAATCCTCTAATTTGAAGAGCTGTCCACATGCTGCTGAATATATAGTGTATATCAAATCAAATCACATTTTATTTGTCACATGCACCGAATACAACAGGTGTAGACCTTACCGTGAAATGCTTACTTACAAACCCTTAACCAACAATGCAGTTCAAGAAAGAGTTAAGAAAATAGTTACTAAATAAACTAAAGTAGAAAATAATAAAAAAGTAAGACAATAAAATAACAATAACGATGCTACATACAGGGGGGAACCGATACCGAGTCAATGTGTGGGGGTACAGGTTAGTCAAGGTAATTTGTACATGTAGGTAGGGGTAAAGTGACTATGCATAGATAATAGACAGTGTGTAGCAGCAGTGAAAAAACAAATGGGGGGGGGGGGGTGTCAATGTAAATAGTCCGGGTGGCTATTTGATTAATTGTTCAGCAGTCTTATGGCTTGAGGGTAGAAGCTGTCAAGGAGCCTTTTGGTCCTAGGCTTGGCGCTCTGGTACCGCTTGCCGTGCGGTAGCAGAGAGAACAGTCTATAACTTGGGTGACTGGAGTCTTTGACAATTGTTTGGGCCTTCCTTTGACACCGCCTAGTATATAGGTCCTGGATGGCAGGAAGCTTGGCCCCAGTGATGTACTTGGCCATACGCAGTACCCTCTGTAGCGCCTTACGGTCAGATGCCGAGCAGTTGCCATACCAGGTGGTGATGCAACCGCTCAGGATGCTCTCGATGGTGTGGCTGTAGAACGTTTTGAGGATCTGGGGACCCATGCCAAATATTTTCAGTCTCCTGAGGGGGAAAAGGTGTTGTTGTGCTCTCTTCACGACTGTCTTGGTATGTTTGGACCATAATAGTTTTTTGGTGATGTGGACACCAATGAACTTGAAACTTGCTCCACTACAGCCCCGTCGATGTTAATGGGGGCCTTTTCGGCCCGCCTTTTCCTGTAGTCCACGATCAGCTCCTTTGTCTTGTTCACATTGAGGGAGAGGTTTTCCTGGCACCACACTGCCAGGTCTCTGACCTCCTCCATATAGGCTGTCTCATCGTTGTCAGTGATCAGGTGAGTGATATATAAGTGATATGGTTATTTGATAAGTTGCTGTTTCGTACATATGAATTGATTACAATGAATGTATGTTTTAATTCTTCAGCGAACCTGTGAAGGGGGAGGTGAAATATGACTGACAGTAGGATGGTGAGGGAAGACTGAGTGTAAGCCACAGAGGAAGACAGAGTGCCATTCATATCAGTGTGTTTCTGCCTCACAAAACCATCCAGATTAATCTGTTTTATCGGGGCTGCTTACACTGGTGCCCTTTTTACCTCTGACAAATCAGTTGGAATTGCTAAACGGGCTAGGATAGTGGCATTATTTCTGATCCTGTGACATTGGATAATTTAATACGTCTACGCTTCCCACATAAACCTACAGCAGAGACACCCATAAACAAATACAAGTAGGTCGAGTGAAGGTCGAGTGATGTGTTGTTGGCTCAGGTCTAGCGATACGTGCCACGGCCTTCAATGACCTTCAATTGGCCTCGCCAAGCGGAAATGAATTGTTCCCGAATGCCAGGTAAACAATGGTGTATGTATTGGATTACACTTAATGAGACATGAACGATCCTTCCATAAAAACAGAACATTACTTTCCTAAGCTAAACTAGCCGAGGAGTGGATAGGATTTATGATGGCCTTTCCTAAAATAGCCGAGGAGTGGGTGGAATTTATGATGGCCTTTCCTAACCTAGCTGTGGAGTGGGTGGGATTTATGATGGCCTTTCCTAAAATAGCCGAGGAGTGGGTGGGATATATGATGGCCTTTCCTAAAATAGCCGAGGAGTGGGTGGAATTTATGATGGCCTTTCCTAACCTAGCCGAGGAGTGGGTGAGATATATGATGGCCTTTCCTAAAATAGCCGAGGAGTGGGTGGGATATATGATGGCCTTTCCTAACATAGCCGAGGAGTGGGTGGGTTTTATGATGGCCTTTCCTAAGCTAGCCGAGGAGTGGGTGAGATTTATGATGACCTTTCCTAACCTAGCTGAGGAGTGGGTGGGATTTATGATGACCTTTCCTAAACTAGCCTAGGAGTGGGTGGGATTTATGATGACCTTTCCTAAACTAGCCGAGGAGTGGGTGGGATTTATGAAGGCTAAGCACATTTTGCTTTTCTTTCCATTTGTTTTGGTCAATCTGATGATTGTGAGAAGTCTGAAGATTTATGACGTCGGAGGAACCGAGAGGTTCTATCAAGGGTGTAAAACCTGGAGAGCAAATAGCCTTTTACCTGCTACCTGTGTAGGGGGAGGTGAAATATGACTGACAGTAGGATGGTGAGGGAAGACTGAGTGTAAGCCACAGAGGAAGACAGAGTGCCATTCATATCAGTGTGTTTCTGCCTCACAAAACCATCCAGATTAATCTGTTTTATCGGGGCTGCTTACACTGGTGCCCTTTTTACCTCTGACAAATTATTTGGAATTGCTAAACGGGCTAGGATAGTGGCATTATTTCTGATCCTGTGACATTGGATAATTTAATACGTCTACGCTTCCCACATAAACCTACAGCAGAGACACCCATAAACAAATACAAGTAGGTCGAGTGAAGGTCGAGTGATGCGTTGTTGGCTCAGGTCTAGCGATACGTGCCACGGCCTTCAATGGCCTCGCCAAGCAGAAATGAATTGTTCCCGAACGCCAGGTAAACAATGGTGTATGTATTGGATTCCACTTAATGAGACATGGATGATCCTTCCATAAGAACAGAACATTACTTTCCTAACCTAGCCGAGGAGTGGATAGGATTTATGATGGCCTTTCCTAAACTAGCCGAGGAGTGGGTGGGATTAATGAAGGCTAAGCACATTTTGCTTTTCTTTCCATTTGTTTTGGTCAATCTGATGATTGTGAGAAGTCTGAAGATTTATGACGTCGGAAGAATCGAGAGGTTCTATCAAGGGTGTAAAATCTGGAGAGCAAATAGCCTTTTACCTGCTATCCCACACTCAGAGAAAGTTATCGTACTTTCCAGGGACCTAGCCCGGAGAAAAATACAGTGTAATAAATGGACAACTCAATCACTGTGATTGCTACTGGAGTGCTTGGAGGCAAAAAAAACATGGAGAAATCAACACTTTGATGGAATGAAAGATAAGAAGCTAGGCAATTTGGGATAAGTTAATCAATCGGAGGTCTTTTCCGTCTAAGAACGATTCATCTCTGAGGCCAGCTCATCTCCACCCTCTGGTCGTCGAAATATCTGGATAAAGCGCATAGCTTTATTGAACACGTGTAATCATTAGATGCTTTAGATACAAAGTAATTTACACAGTTCCTAAGATCTGTGTAGAGAGGGAGAGAGAGAGAGAGAGAGAGAGAGAGAGAGAGAGAGAGAGAGAGAGAGAGAGAGAGAGAGAGAGAGAGAGAGAGAGAGAGAGAGAGAGAGAGAGACTCAAAAAGGCACCAAAGTGACATTGTCTCTTCTGCCACTGAAGATTGAAGGCCAACATTAAAATGTTACAAGACTTTTCTGTCTTTTTCTCCCTTCTCTCTCCTCCGCTCCATTTGTGCTCGAAATGTGCGGCGTTAAACTTTTATGCGGCTAACAAACAGCTAGGAAATTGGCTCTTGGGTTATATGATACCGGTAGAAAAAAACTAAGAGAGAGAGAAAAATCCCCTCCACCCAATCGAGCAGCAGTCTTGAGGCTGACTCCTAGGTATCTGTTGCTGGTTGTACTGAATCGATATATGCTTATCATCCCCCAAAACATTAAGATCATCTTCCTAATATTGTGTTGCACCCCCTTTTTCCCGTTCAGAAGAGCCTCAATTGGTCGGGGCATGGATTCTACAAATGGGTCGAAAGCGTTCCACAGGGATGTTTGCCCATGTTGACCCAGTGCTTCCCATAGTTGTGTCAAGTTGGCTGCATGGCCTTTCGGTGGTGGACCATTCTTGATACACACGGGAAACTGTTGAGCGTGAAAAACCAAGCAGAGTTGCAGTTCTTGACTCAAACCAGTGTGCCTTGCACCTACTACCATCACCTGTTTGAAGGAACTTAATTATTTTGTCTTGCCCATTCACCCTCTGAATGGCACACATACACAATCCGTCTCAATTGTCTCAAGGCTTAAAAATCCTTCTTTAACCTGTCTCCTCCCCTTCATCTACACCGATTGAAGTGGATTTTTGATGTCAATAAGGGATCATAGCTTTCACCTGGATTCACCTGGTCAGTCTATGTCATGGAAAGAGCAGCTGTTCCTAATATTTTGTACTCTCAGTGTAGATTACAGTCTAATATTATCTCCTGCAATGTCAAGCCAGATTTAATAGTGTAGTGTCCAGCAGCGAACGGGGGCACCAGGAGGAGTAAATCATGCTTGGACGATGTGGACAGCGTGGCTATGGTCACTGTTCTAATACGTCTCATAATTCTGTTATCATTTGTTGTTGGCGTAATTTCCTCTCTGAGTTATGTGTCCATTACCGTGAGGTGAGGACAAGATTCGCACACAGTTCATGGAAAGGTTTGAATTGAGGGGTAATTAAGTTTGTGTTGTTGTCCATTGTCATGACATGAGGTGTTCCAGAATCTGCGAGCACAAAAATGTGTATTGTAGCATTAAAGGACTTCCTTAACTAAGACGCATAAACTGTACCTGTTGTCTTCATATTGTGTTTACATTGTGTTAGTGTGTACTGAAGTTGCGGTGCACTCAAGCTAATGAACCAAATCGCCCATACAAGGTACCATGCTTGCTACAACGTTAGTATATTTAACATTCCAATTTAATTAGATAGGTCAACAAGACATGTGTCTTTGAAAACGCTTCACCTCAATAACTAAATATTATAGCCAGGATCAGAACAGGTGGGCCAATACACTGTATCGCAGCTTCGGGATCATCGCTTAACAACTAGCCATGACCCAGAGATGCAATTAGCATGAGATGTTATTAGCATGTGATTCTGAATGGGTGATCTTTAAGTGTGCTGCGTTTGTAATGGTTCGTTTGAAGGAGCTCATTAAGAGGCATGGCCACAGGAGCCATTTAAAAGGTTGAAAATGCCGGAGGACAGAAGGACTGTCAGACTGGCCAGGAGTGGAGGAGGGAAGTTCCAACAACACACCCAGACAGAGCAGTGTTCATTACGGCATGTCATGGTGTAATGTTTTGCAACGGAAAAGGAAAAGATGTGTTTTAATTGGAGATGTTTAGGTATCTGGGGAGGGCATATCCAAGTGTTTTCTCCCTACTGAACACAGCCCAACTCTTTTATGTGACATGATAGCTGCAGTATACCCAGGTTGCTAATTTTGTTTCGTTACCTCTTTTTCTAATATGACTCTTTATTCATGTCTTGTCTTGTGTTTATGGCATGCTAACTAATATAGGAAGCTGCCTTTCTTTTACATTTCAATAGGGGTTGGGATTAATGGTGCATTCAGCCATTTCACAATGGTTGTTCACAATCACTCATCATTTGTTATTTTGGAATGCGAAGTGAATACTGAGACAATTGTCATACACACATTGTTGATGGCATATAAAGAACCAGTTATAGGAAGTCACATAACCAATAAGGATTGCAGCACACAACTCATGTTTAAGTAAGAGAAAGACACATTGACAAATGTGTTTTCTCATAAGATAGAAATAACACAAAAACGCTAATCACATATTTTTTGTTACATTTTTTATTAAAAAAAAAAAATTCCTATCTAATTGAAGTGTATAAATCATCATATTATACCATCAGGTTAAGAGCAGTGATATAATCTTCTGTCTCGTAGACCTAAATCATCTTTATTAACAATCATTTGAAGCCACCTCATAAAAAGACAGAGTGATATTGTGAAAGTACTGTATGTATGGAAAAATCCCAGAGCAGATCATTGCAATGGTGGACACCACAGGAGGTTGGTAGGACCTCAACTGGGGAGGACGGGCTCGTGGTAACGGCTGGAGCGGAATAGTTGGAATGGCATTAAATACATTAGACACATGGCTTCCATTAAAATGAGCCGTTCTCCCCTCACCAGCCTCCTGCCCAAGCCCCTGCGCATCTCTCCGGAGAGCTTTATCTGATGTGGAGTCATGGACCAGTAGACATGTGCTTCTACTACGTGCTATCACATGACCTTATGGGGTCTTCTCATGAGTGGGGACAGACATCCACCATAATGACAAATGACATCTCCATGAGTGATGACCCGGGCTCAGTGAAGCTGCTGCTCATTCCTCATCATTTGCACCCATTAACAGAGCATGTCTGTGACTCACGTCGCACAGCCCAGTCACCTGGCTGATGTGTACAGTACAGGCATGACACCCCCGTCATATAACGAGCCCTTAACATGTAGGAATGGCCGCCGGTTCCCCAACACGCTGACGATCTTCCTCACTATGCCCCGCATTTCTCAGTTTCACCGCAGAGCCTTCTTTTTATGAGTCAACGGTGTGGATGACACTCGGGATGCGGGCGCGCCGGTGCATGAAACGCCAAGTTATTGCACTTCATTACGTGCCATCACTATTAATCTGTGATAGGGTTTCCATCACACACATGCCCCGAAGTAAAGCGATCCCTGAGGGCTACCTGGTGTAAGTCAATCTATATTTGACTGCTGTATTAAAAGCGTAGAATAGGCAAGGGCACCATTCATAGCCAGTAGACACCATTGTATCTATAAAGAGATCTAAGGACCATATAGAACAAAACCCACTTAGAGACTCACTCTACTGACCAATCCCAATGCTCCTACCCCCTTTGTAGAATCAGATCTGACAGGGTTTCATAAGCCAGGGCTCCCGAGTGGCGCAGCGGTCTAAAGCACTGCATCTCTAGTGCTAGAGGCGTCACTACAGACCCTGGTTTGATTCCAGGCTGTTTCTCAACCGGCCATAATAGGTAGTCCCATAGGGCCGTGCACAATTGGCCCAGTGTCATCCAGGGTAGGCTGTCTTTGTAAATAAGAATTTGTTCTTAACTGGCTTGCCAAGTTAAATACAGGTTAAATTAAATATGTGTAAGCAATATGGTAAAAACTCCCCTTATTAAAATGTTTCTTATAGATAATGTACCTGATATTCTATAAAATATATTGCTGACTGTCTAGTATTCATGCTGACTATTTTTACAAAATATTGTGTCGTTGCCATGTGTGTCCCGCTGTGTTGCCATGTCCGTTCTTGTGCTCTGACTGTTCTGTATTGAATTTGTGTTTGTCATCAGGCCCTGTCCTTCTGGGTTGTCATGTCTATCTTGTCCTGTGATTTCGATGTTTATTTGTTATTTAATTTATTGCACCACACTTCCCAGTCGTCACTGGCCAGGCCCTCATTGTGAATGACAATTTGTTCTTAATTGACTCACCTTTGTAATTACCGGTCAAATAAATCCAAAATATTAGAGGGCATGGTGGAACAATATTACAATATTGTGTATACCTATCCATTCCTCCCAGATCTCCACAAGTGCATAGGGACTAGGGGATAGGGGCTAGAGGGTAGGGGGTAGGGGGTATGGGGTAGGAGGTAGGGGTAGGGGGTATGGGGTAGGAGGTAGGGGTAGGGGGTATGGGGTAGGAGGTAGGGGTAGGGGGTATGGGGTAGGAGGTAGGGGTAGGGGGTATGGGGTAGGAGGTAGGGGTAGGGGGTATGGGGTAGGAGGTAGGGGTAGGGGGTATGGGGTAGGAGGTAGGGGTAGGGGGTATGGGGTAGGAGGTAGGGGTAGGGGGAATAGTGGCAAGGGGCTAAAGAATAAGGGTCGCTTTGAGATTGGACGAACAGTAGGTAGGAAATTAGAGGTAAAAGAGAGAGAAAGGAAGAGGGAAGGAGAAAGAAAGAGAGTAAAATAGAGAGAGGACGAGGGGAAGAGAAAGAGAGAGAGAGATGTTTCTATGGCATGTGAACAGTGGGAGGTGGGCAACCCTATTAGGAGCTCCTCCATGCTTATGAAACAGCCCCTATATACCTGTCTGTACATTCTCACCATTTAGGTTTTTTACGTCAGCAAACCTTGTATGCACTGACAAGTTTTCCTTTCCCTTTCAAGGCTTGATAAATAATACATTTTCAATCATGCGCTGGACAGGAATGTGACTGCAGGGAATGTGTACTTGACCCTCAAACCTTACATACAGCATGTGCTGAGCTGAGCTGTTAACAACATAGATCTGTCTGTGCCTCCTCCTCTTGGAGCCAGGAGAGATTGACATGCATATTATTCATGTTTTCTCTCTGTGTACATCCAAGGGCCAGCCGTGCTGCCCTGTTCTGAGCCAATTCCAATTGTCTTAAGTCCCTCTTTGTGGCACCTGACCACACGCTGTTAAGAAGGTAGAACAGTGCTTTGTTTTGGACAGACTTTCCCCCATCTCAGCTACTGTTGTATCAATATGTTTTGACCATGACAGTTCAGTCACTTCAACTTGCTCAATTTCCAGATTATTTATTACAAGATTTTAATTGAGGTTTATGGTTTTGTGAACGATTTATCCCGAATACAATGCTTTAAGTATTTAAAATACAGTACCAGTCAAACGTTTGGACACACCTACTCATTCAAGGGTTTTTCTTTATTTTGACTATTTTCTACATTGTAGAATAATAGTGAAGACATCAAAACTATGGAATTCCACATATGGAATCACGTAGAAACCAAAAGTGTTAAACAAATCAAAATATATT
The DNA here is from genome assembly GCF_045679555.1 of Salvelinus alpinus. Taxonomy (NCBI): domain Eukaryota; kingdom Metazoa; phylum Chordata; class Actinopteri; order Salmoniformes; family Salmonidae; genus Salvelinus; species Salvelinus alpinus. The sequence goes on from NC_092093.1 coordinate 59,448,675, forward strand.
TTATATTTTAGGTTCTTCAAAGTAGCTACCCTTTGCCTTGATGACAGCTTTGCACACGCTTGGCATTCTCTCAACCAGCTTCATGAGGCAGTCAACTGGAATGCATTTCAATGAACAGGTGTGCCTTGTTAAAAGTTCATTTGTGGAATTTATTTCCTTATTAATGTGTTTGAGCCAATCAGTTGTGTTGTGATAAGGTAGGGGTGGTATACAGAAGATAACCCTATTTGGTAAAAGACTAAGTCCATATTATGGCAAGAACAACTCAAAAAAGCAGAGAAATTACAGTCCATCATTACTTTAAGACATGAAGGTCAGTCAATCCAGAAAATGTCAATAACTTTGAAAGTTATTGGACACTGCTTGCCTCTGCACTCTGTGCACACTGTACTGTACACATTCTCCATGTCCCTGTCACTGGGCCCCAGCAGCACATCTGGGTGCTATTCATTCGGCACCAAATGGGACGAAAATGCACTGAAACACAAATGGTCTACCTGGATTTTTCCAAAAAGAAACACATATTTTTTTTTTCGTTACAAAACCTTTTAAAATGTTTTAAAAAGTTGTCTGCTGCATTCTTTAATGAATACAACCATGGTTTTGGCACCCATGTTCTTTACCACACGAAGTGTTGTTATAAATTGGTAGGAGCGATAGAGGGATGAGAGGGTGGGTCGGAAGGGAAGAGTGTGGTGACACGTTACCATAACATGTTAGCAGGAAGTGTCTCTCACCATTTTTTAATTTTTATTTCACCTTTATTTAACCAGGTAGGCCAGTTGAGAACAAGTTCTCATTTACAACTGCGACCTGGCCAAGATAAAGCAAAGCAGTTCGACACATGCAACAACACAGAGTTACACATGGAATAAACAAACATACAGTCAATAATACAGTAGAAAAAAAGTATATATACAGTGTGTGCAAATGAGGTCGGATAAGGGAGGTAAGGCAATAAATAGGGCATAGTGGCGAGGTAATTACGCTATAGCAATTAAACACTGGAGTGATAGATGTGCAGAAGATGAATGTGCAAGTAGAGATACTGGGGAGCAAAGGAGCAAAATAAATAAATAAATACAGTATGGGGATGAGGTAGTTGGATGGGTTATTTACAGATGGGCTATGTACAGGTGCAATGAATGAGGTGGTGCGTATGACACGTTACCATGACATGTTAGCAGGAAGTGTCTCTCACCATGGTGGTGGGCGTTCTCCCGTTTGCATGGTGAGGTTGCCTGGGTACATGGAAGTGAAAGTGGAGAATGTTTATGTTACCCCCCCACACACACACCCACCTCAACCCTCCACCATGACACACTTCCCCATGTATCTTTCTAACACAGGTTCGAGACCTTATTCTGTAAGTGTTCAAAAAGTTCTTCAAGATGAAATACACACATCCATCCAATATATTCCACAGTTGTAGGATGCCAGTCATATTCTGAGAACCCCACCACCCATGAATAATTTTTACTTTTTAAAAATGATTTAACCTTTATTTAACTAGGCAAGTCAGTTAAGAACAATTTCTTATTTACAATGACGGCCTACCAAATGGCAAAAGGCCAAAATAAAAATATAGAACAAAACACACATCACGACAAGAGAGACAACACAACACTACATAAAGAGAGACCTAAGACAACAGCACAGCAAGGCAGCAACACATGACAACACAGCATGGTAGCAACACAACATGGCAGCAGCACAAAACATGGTACAAATATTATTGGGCACAGACAACAGCACAAAGGGCAAGAAGGTAGAGACAACAATACATCACGCAAAGCAGTCACAACTGTCAGTAAGAGTGTCCATGATTGAGTCTTTGAATGAAGAGATTGAGATTAAACTGTCCAGTTTGAGTGTTTGTTGCAGCTCGTTCCAGTCGCTAGCTGCAGCAAACTGAAAAGACGATAATAATAATGAAGAGTATAGTTCATTACACATTACACTCAAGAGCAGTATGCCAGTGTATTGTTGTTTTGTAAACCAATATATTAGAATGAATGTCATGTAGGTCTATAGTATATATTTACATAGGATTTATGATAATGGTTGCATGTTTGCATGTTTGCACTTCAAACGTGGGAGGTTACAGAGATATTCGACATACTAGATTTTTGTTCTGAGAAACCCGGGGTCGGGAATCCTTTTTCATGTTTTTTTCATCACGTGGCCATCGGTGACGTCACTCCGGAGTAGCCAGGTCATATCCAATAGCTCCACAATGCTCCCGAGTGGCGCAGCGGTCTTAGACACTGCCTCTCAGTGCTAGAGGTGTGACTACAGATACCCTGGTTTGAATCCAGGTTGTATCACAACCGGCTGTGATTGGGAGTCCCATAGGGCGGTGCACAATTAGCCCAGTGTCGTCCGGGTTTGGCCGGTGTAGGCCGTCATTGTGAATACGAATTTGTTCTTAACTGACTTGCCTAGTTAAATAAGAAAAACAGAACTCTGTATGTTCTCCCGGCTAGCACATTAGTGCACATGTCTGGCAGCTTAGAAATAGCCAGGAGCAACAGTGCATCACTCCCTTTTCTTCATAGAGCCAGTTTCTGTTTCTCTGTTTGAGGTCTTATAGCTACTGTGTGATCCTTCATGTGTAAAAGCAAGGAGAAGGAGAACACACACAGAGGCCAAGCCCTACTACCCTAGTCATTATGTAGTCACAATAGAGGCGGTTTGCAGGAAAAAGTACATAGCCAGTAGATTCCTCCTTGGTTCAAGGGAATTATGGGAGATTTCCCTAGGGAGCTGTTCTAGGCTTATCATCTAAGGGAGGAGGAGAAATGGATATCTCCCCCATAAAACTTGATTGTTATTTTTGAGCGAATGGGGACAGCGATTAAAATGGATGACATTTCAAAAGCATAATTACAATGTGACCATGATTGACTGCGACTGATCTGTGATAGGCATGCTGTTATTGCCACTTGACGGCTTACTAGAAGCTAGGAGAATGATATGTACTGATATTTCATATTTCCCTGTTGGAATAGTTGTTGTTTTTTTGTCACAAATGTAACCAGCATGACATGAACATAAATTAGTTATCTGATCCTTAGTACCACTTCAATATCTATATTGAAGGAGTTTTTCCCCCTTCCATTACACGTCTGAAATGCTATCATGTGGACTCCTTATTTCAGTGGAGTGTTGCTATCTCTCTATGGGCAGATAAGAGATCCCCTGAAACCCTTATCTGCTCAGAGGGAGGACTGTCCCTTAATGAAGTGCACTGCGCACACACATGCACACACACACACACACACACAAATACTTGTTTACTTGATGTCTTAATGCCTTTATTCAAGTTGTAATCTGAAAGGCAGGTGTATTGAGAGAGGAGGGAGCACTTTGTAAAAGGTTGGAGCAGAGGGGGCCCCAGCTAGTTTCATGGATGAATGCGCAGTTCTTATTTGTGTCTTTATAAACCTGTCAAGAACCTGTTAGGAATCGTTATGGCTAATAGAGGAAACAGAAAAATAAATTAGTAAGATGTCATTTCAATTTATGTTATTCTAGCCAGTATTTACCTTGTATTTAATCAGGCGTGTCTCTTGAGGAATGGATAAAAACGAAGTATATCAAACGTTAGGAACACCTTCGTAATATTGAGTTTGCCCTCAGAACAGCCTACATTTTTCGTGCCACGGACTCTACAAGGTGTCGAAAGAGCTCTACAGGGATACTGGCCCATGGCTAGAGCAGGTGTTCCTAATGTTTTGTCCACTCAGTGTATGTACATATATATATATATACAGTCAGCAAAAAAAGAAACATCCTCTCACTGTAAACTGCGTTTATTTTCAGCCAACTTAACATGTGTAAATATTTGTATGAACATAACAAGATTCAACAACTGAGACATAAACTGAACAAGTTCCAGACATGTGACTAACAGAAATGGAATAATATGTCCCTGAACAAAGGGGGTTCAAAATCAAAAGTAACAGTGGCCACCAGCTGCATTAAGTAATGCAGTACATCTCCTCCTCATGGATTGCACCAGATTTCCCAGTTCTTGCTGTGAGATGTTACCCCACTCTTCCACCAAGGCACCTGCAAGTTCCCGGACATTTCTGGGGGGAATGGCCCTAGCCCTCACCCTCCGATCCAACAGGTCCCAGACGTGCTCAATGGGATTGAGATCCGGGCTCTTCGCTGGCCATGGCAGAACACTGACATTCCTGTCTTGCAGGAAATCACGCACATAATGAGCAGTGTGGCTGGAGGAATTGTCATGCTGGAGGGTCATGTCAGGATGAGCCTGCAGGAAGGGTACCACATGAGGGAGGAGGATGTCCTCCCTGTAACGCACAGCATTGAGATTGCCTGCAATGACAACAAGCTCAGTCTGATGATGCTGTGACACACCACCCCAGACCATGACGGATCCTCCACCTCCAAATCGATCCCGCTCCAGAGTACAGGCCTCGGTGTAAAGCTCATTCCTTCAACGACAAATGCAAATCCGACCATCACCCCTGGTGAGACAAAACCGTCACTCGTCAGTGAAGAGCACTTTTTGCCAGTCCTGTCTGGTCCAGCGATGGTGGGTTTGTACTCATAGGCAACATTGTTGAAGGTGATGTCTGGTGAGGATCTGCCTTATAACATGCCTACAAGCCCTCAGTCCAGCCTCTCTCAGCCTATTGCGGACAGTCTGAGCACTGATGGAGGGATTGTGCGTTCCTGGTGTATCTCGGGCTGTTGCTGTTGCCATCCTGTACCTGTCCCACAGGTGTGATGTTCGGATGTACCAATCCTGTGCAAGTGTTGTTACACGTGGTCTGCAACTGCAAGGACGATCAGCTGTCCGTCCTGTCTCCCTGTAGCGCTGTCTAAGTTTTCATAACTGTGACCTTAATTGCCTACCGTCTGTAAGCTGTTAGTGTCTTAACGACCATTCCACAGGTGCATGTTCATAAATTGTTTATGGTTCATTGAACAAGCATGGGGAACAGGGTTTAAACCCTTTACAATGAAGATCCGTGAAATTATTTGGATTTCTACTGATTATCTTTGAAAGACAGGGTTTTTAAAAAGTGACGTTTCTTTATTTGCTGATTTAATATATATAAATATACATATATGTATTTATATGTATATACAGTATATATGTATTTATATTACATTTCCTATATTTATATATTGTCTATATATATATAAAAACAATTGAAGTCAGAAGTTTACATACACTTAGATTGGAGTCATTAAACTAGTTTTTCAACCGCTCCACAAATGTCTTGTTAACAAACTACAGTTTTGGCAAGTCGGTTAGGACATCTACTTTGTGCATGACACAAGTCATTTTTCCAACAATTGTTTACAGACAGATTATTTCACTTATAATTCACTGTATCACAATTCCAGTGGGTCAGAAGTTTACATACAGTACACTAAGTTGACTGTGCATTTTAACAGCTTGGAAAATTCCAGAAAATTATGTCATGGCTTTAGAAGCTTCTGGGAGGCTAATTGACATCATTTGAGTCAGTTGGAGGTGTACCTGTGGATGTATTTCAAGGCCTACCTTCAAACTCAGTGCCTCTTTGCTTGACATCATGGGAAAATCAAAAGAAATCAGCCAAGACCTCAGGAAAGATTATTGTAGACCTCCACAAGTCTGGTTCATCCTTGGGAGAAATTTCCAGACGCCTGAAGGTACCACGTTCATCTGAACAAACAATAGTATGCAAGTATTAACACCACTGGACCACGCAGCCGTCATACCGCTCAGGAAGGAGACGGGTGCTATCTCCTAGAGATGAGCGTACTTTTGTGCGAAAAGTGCAAATCAATCCCAGAACAACAGCAAAGGACCTTGTGAAGATTCTGGAGGACACAGGTACAAAAGTATTTATATCCACAGCAAAACGTGTCCTATATCGACATAACCTGAAAGGCCGCTCAGCAAGGAAGAAGCCACTGCTCCAAAACCGCCATAAAAAAGCCAGACTACGGTTTGCAACTGCACATAGGGACAAAGATCGTACTTCTTGGAGAAATGTTCTCTGGTCTGATGAAACAAAAATAGAACTGTTTGGTCATAATGACTATCATTATGTTTGGAGGAAAAAGGGGGAAGCTTGCAAGCCGAAGAACACCATCACAACCGTGAAGCACGGGGGTGGCAGCATCATGTTGTGGGGGTGCTTTGCTGCAGGAGGGACTGGTGCACTTCACAAAATAGATGGCATCATGAGGAAGGAGAATTATGTGGATATATTGAAGCAACATCTCAAGACATCAGTCAGGAAGTTAAAGCTTGGTCGCAAATGGGTCTTCCAAATGGACAATGACCCCAAGCATACTTCCAAAGCTGTGGCAAAATGGCTCAAGGACAACAAAGTCAAGGTATTGGAGTGGCTATCACAAAGCCCTGACCTCAATCCTATAGAAAATTTGTGGGCAGAACTGAAAAAGCGTGTGCGAGCAAGGAGGCCTACAAACCTGACTCAGTTACACCAGCTCTGTCAGGAGGAATGGGCGAAAATTCACCCATTATTGTGGGAAGCTTGTGGAATGCTACCCGAAACGTTTGACCCAAGTTAAACAATTTAAAGGCAATGCTACCAAATACTAATTGAGTGTATGTAAACTTCTGATCCACTGGGAATGTGATGAAAGCAATAAAAGCTGAAATAAATTATTCTCTCTACTATTATTCTGACATTTCACTTCTTAAAATAAAGTGGTGATCCTAACTGACCTAAGACAGGGAATTTTTACTTGGATTGAATGTCAGGAATTGTGAACAACTGATTTTAAATGTATTTGGCTAAGGTGTATGTTAACTTCCGACTTCAATTGTATATTCTGGGCAACAAAATACTTTACAAAAAATGTCTCTTCGCTTCTTGGCATCCTAACTGAACCCTAGTGATTTGTGTCAAAACAGTCTGCACATATTTGAATGTGAGAACGTGCTCTATGTCACATGAATGTAGTGGAATGGTAAGAATAAACTGTCAAATATTCCCATCGTCAGTGCTAGAAGTCCCTATTGAATAACGCACTCTTATTCAATGTCTTGCAGTCAAGTCACACCATATCCTTCAGTAGGAGCCAGCTCCTTGAAAATATACCTCTAGCTGGACCAACACACGCTATAACGCCTCAGAAAAAGCCAACCACTGTTTTCTCCAGCATCCTGATGTCGCGAAAGGCAGACCCTGCTTGGCTAACATTGTATTTATAGACCCAGTAAGCAGACCACATTCGATTGCTTACATCCTAGTATACATCTTAAACATGTTACGCAATATTGCGGTTATGTAACAATTCTGGGAACATAGGGGTTAGCGGGTGCAGCCCATCTAAGAGCCTACTGTGATGCACTGGCAATCTGGGTTTTACCGGCAATCTCTGATACCTCGGGATGGAGAAAGGAAGGAAGACAATATCAGCATCAACCCCTGCGGTGTAAACACATGTAAATCCATATGGACCAACCGTTTATTTAGAGGCTCATATAAGGACATATGGAGACTAGGGCGGCAGGTAGCCTAGCGGTTAGAGATGGTTCAAAAATCCGAGCCAACAAGGTGAAATAAATCTTTAGATGTGCCCTTGAGCAAGGCACTTAACCCTAATTTTCTCCAGGAGCGCCGTAGTATTTTGGCTAAACCTGTAAAACAACACATTTCACGGCACCTTTCTGGTGTATGTGACAATAAAACATTTATACAGTATATATATATTTTTTTTTAGGGACTATCTGATCCCAGCAATAAGATGGAGGAGATGATAGCAATATGTTCATGTCTTTGTCAGTGCGTCTGTATGCGATTTCACTGGCACACAACCAACCCGAGGTGTCACAGATGATAGAGCACGATAAAGTCATGCTGGAGCTGATATACTGTATGAGCAAAACTATGGGTTGGAAAGTAATATAATTATGCCTGCTAGGATACGAGAGACCCTATTCAATAAAAAGCAGGATTAAGTCAACAATAATATTTACCTGGTGATATGAGGGTGGGTTGTTCTATATTTCTAGTGGTAAACATTGTTTTGTAGAAAGCATAACTCCATTGTGCCAAGCACAAACAAACGCTCCCCTGCAGCACATGAAAAAATATCTCATTAACTTTTTCCCTGAAGCCCAACTCTGCCGATTGATTGAATAGGGCATTGTCTATTTTTAATTCCTCTTCTCCATTTCATAGGCCTACTAAAAAAGGTGCCTGGAGGACGCAAAGCGGCTCTCGATTCCTTAAACCTCCCCAGTATTAAATATTCAATCAATCAGGCAGTCGGGCAGAAAGTATGTCCTACCAATTGAACGAGATTAGGAGGAGGACTAGGAGAACTGGAGAAGCCATTATTTCACAAGGCAGGCCGGGTCAAATAAACACTCTCACATATGAGTTTCAGGCCCCGTTATATTAAAAGTGTATTTTGGGTATGGGGGGAGGGGGGCTGGCTAAGCCTTTGTTGTATATACAGATTATCTTTATAGCTCCTCACAAGGATGATGAAGCTGTCTCATCAAATGTGGAAGAAATGAAGACTCTTTCCTCAAGACTACACACACACACACACACACACACACACACACACACACACACACACACACACACACACACACACACACACACACACACACACACACACACACACACACACACACACACACACACACACACACACACACACACACACACACACACACACACACACACACACACACACAGACACACACACACACACACACACACACACACGTAGCCTAGAGGTTAGAGCATTGGGCCAGTAACCAAAAGGACGCTGGTTTGAATACCCAAGTTGAGAAGGTGAAAAATCTGCCGATGTGCCCTTGAACAAGGTACTGAACCCTAGTTTGTTCCAAGGTTGCTGTACTACTAAAACAACACATTTTACTGCACCTATCTGGTGTATGTTACAATAAAACATATATGCACGCACACACAGGCACAGACAAGACCTACTGTCTCTAAGAATGATGAGGATATTTAGAATGTTAGACGACACCTTCCCTTATGAAACAAGATTCATAGTGAGGTTATAAAATGAGGAGTACGTGCTGCTGTATGGAGACTGCATTAGCATAGCCATTGAGTGCATCTCACCTTCATTCTAATGCAATTCCTACTCGTAAATCTCTCCTTTTTTACCCTTGTGCAGGTGTAGTACAAAAACACATATGTCCCCTCTTATGAAAGTCTAAAACATGCCCTACCCACTCTCCCTTGACTCTCTGTGATTATTTAACCTTTGAGAAGGCCATTTTTATAGGTCGCATTATCTGAAAAATGATCAACCCACCGTGACGCAAGAAAAGGAACACATTTGTTTTATATCCAGTAGATGTCACTACATGGAACACAAATGTGTTTGATACTGTAGTTCCGTTTGAATGGGAGAGTTCTGGGGTGTGTTCAGTAATGTGAAAGGTTCTGAAAGTTGCAGATAGAAAAAGAATGAATAGAGCTGTTTTACCCCAGACATTTCTATCTAAACGTTGTGTAACGTTACATCCTCCTGAACTGGCCCCAGTTTGTGTTCATGTGAGATACTATAGTGTCTCCTATATAATAGTCTTTATGACGTTTTTAGTTTCAAAATGAGCCTCTTCGTACTTAGTATGTATGTTTCAATTGGGATAAAGGGGATATAAAGTGAACAATATAGTCGGGAAAATACATAAACTTTAATTGCCCAAACAATATGAGACACATACATAGGATAGCTATACCCTTAGGTGCCTTTTTTACACATCAATACATAAAGCAGAATATATTAATATAATACCAGCGTTCTATGTTACGGCTTGTTTTCTACCAGACTCAACAGAATACATCATCTGTACCATCAAACCTCCTAAAACATCAAGTCTCTGTAACACTTTACTTCAAGTCTGCAGGCATAATTCTTTATAACTTGTTATAAGCATGAATAAGTATTTATAATGGCTTATGATATGTCTTTCTATTAATGTAGGTGTTATTTAGTCAGGATATCACGACTCAGGATATGACAGATGCAGACACAGGAGGCAGATTATTATAACAAAGGGGCAGGCAAAGGGCAGGTCGAGGGCAGGCAGAGATTCTTAATCCAAGGTAGAGTCAATCACGGACAGAACGGCAGGCGGGCTCAGGGTCAGGACTGGCAGAAAGGTCAAAACCAGGAAGACTAGAAAACTAAACTTGGGAACAGGAGAAACAGGAAACACGCTGGTAAGTCCTGACAAAACAAAACAAACTGGCAACAGACAAACAGAAAACACAGATATAAATACACAGGGGATAATGGGGAAGAATAGGACACACCTTGTGAGGGGTGGAGACAAGCACAAGACATGTGAAACAGATCAGGGTTTGACACAGGATCATTATAAGATGACTGATTATAAGACATAAGGAGGCGATACATGCTCATGACAAGTCAATGCGTTACAACTGCATCACAATGCATTATACCCGAAGGCTTGAAGTAATTACTAAGTTACCCAAGTAATTTCCCCATACTAAGTCACACGGCAGTCTTTAATGGCTAAATCATGTAGCCTCCTCTAACAGTGCACACGGCAACGGCCAGGCGTAAGCAGCATTAGCAGTTAATTAGAACATTAATGAAGGGAAGCCCATCAAGCCGTGTCTGGGCCAGGGTCGGTGAACACCTCTCCACCCATATCAATATGGGATTCATTGCCTGAACTTTCCTGGTCCTGACACATCGGGTTCTGCTGCTGTCTACCATGACAGCAGGTTACATCCCTGTAGCCTGGGGGCTTTCAGAAGTGTGTGTGCTGGAGGGGGTAGTGTGTGTGTGTGTGTGTGTGTGTGTGTGTGTGTGTGTGTGTGTGTGTGTGTGTGTGTGTGTGTGTGTGTGTGTGTGTGTGTGTGTGTGTGTGTACGTGTGTGTGTGTGTGTGTGTGTGTGTGTGTGTGTGTGTGTGTGTGTGTGTGTGTGTGTGTGTGTGTGTGTGTGTGTGTGTGTGTGTGTGTGCGTGTGTGTGTGTGTGTGTGTGTGTGTGTGTGTGTGTGTGTGTGTGTGTGTGTGTGTGTGTGTGTGTGTGTGTGTGTACGTGTGTGTGTACGTGTGTGTGTGTGTGTGTGTGTGTGTGTGTGTGTGTGTGTGTGTGTGTGTGTGTGTGTGTGTGTGTGTGTGTGTGTGTGTGTGTGTGTGTGTGTGTGTGTGTGTGTGTGTGTGTGTGTGTGTGTGTGTGTGTGTGTGTGTGTGTGTGTGTGTGTGTGTGTGTGTGTGTGTGTGTGTGTGTGTACGTGTGTGTGTACGTGTGTGTGTGTGTGTGTGTGTGTGTGTGTGTGTGTGTGTGTGTGTGTGTGTGTGTGTGTGTGTGTGTGTGTGTGTGTGTGTGTGTGTGTGTGTGTGTGTGTGTGTACGTGTGGAGTGTGTGTGTGTGTGTGTGTACGTGTGGAGTGTGTGATGTTAATAGAAATACCTTAGATATATACAGTATAAAATGTGTACCACCTCCAGTACTACCCTTCACTCCTACATTCCTGCCACCACCCTACGGAAATTAGTCTCCTTGATGACTGGTGTCACATACAGTAAGTCATGAATGGTGACTCTGTACTCATGTACCTTGTGTTGTTCCTCGTTGACATTGTCAAAGGAGCAATGTTGAAGGGTTAACATAGGAGGGATGATGGTGTGTCTGTCTCTGTTCTGATGGGGTTGGTGATGGTGTTACCTAGGAGGTGAACTGTTGTTTAGAAAAGACAATTTCTCCCAGCTAACAGTCTCGCTCCTTCCAGATAAGATGTCATGGAGGACACACAGACGATTAGTGCAATGATGACTGCTGTGAGGGTTGCTGGAGATCCCTCACTCTCTCTCGTTCTCTCTCTCTTTCTCCCTCGCAGCCTCCAAATGGATGATGTATGGGCAGTGGTCTCGGCTGATTCCCACCTTCTGCTGAGGAGAGATGGATTTGGACAGCCTGGTGTGCGGGAGCCAGATGTGTGTGTGTGGTGTGTGGTGTGTGTATGTGTGGGGTGTGTGTGTTTGTGTTTACCACAGAGACGCTATGTATCTCAGTCCTTCTCCGCTGTGGAAAACATGCAGACTGTGGTATGGAGATACAGACACAGTAGATGCTCTCCATTGCTGGGCTCCCCGGCCATTCTTGTTCTCTGCCATTCATCCTCGACCATCCACATTCAAAGAAACATCTCTTATTTCTCTTCTATGTCTTCATACATATAGCTAAACATGCCTAAAAACAGCTAACGCTGTAGAACTAAACAACAATATCCTGTATCACTGACCAGAATACCACAGTTTTATCTCAATCGCTTCATTCAAAGACTCAATCATGGACAGTTGTGGCTGCTTTGTGTGATGTATTGTTGTCTCTACCTTCTTGACCTTTGTGTTGTTAACTGTGCCCAATAATGTTTGTACCATGTTTTGTGCTGCTACCATGTTGTGTTGCTACCATGTTGTCATGTGTTGCTGCCTTGCTATGTTGTTGTCTTAGGTCTCTCTTTATGTAGTGTTGTGCTGTCTCTCTTGTTGTGATGTGTGTTTTGTCCAAATTTATATTGTATTTTTATTTACATTTTTTAGTCCTAGTCCCCTGTCCCTGCAGGAGGCCTTTTGCCTTTTGGTAGGCCGTCATTGTAAATAAGAATTTGTTCTTTACTGACTTGCCTAGTTAAATAAAGGTTAAATAAAAATAAATAAATCACTATACTCTGATTCTGAGATCTGTTTTTAGTTTTTTTCTGTCAACCATGTCCTTGGCTGATACTGTCTCCGAAGGAGAAAGAGGAGCATACTGCATCTCCGGTCAATGTCAAACCACAGAAGTAATTGCATTTATCATAGCAACAGATCATTGATTGGCAACCTTTTTTCCTTTTGTTCTCCTTAGCAGATGAATGTGGAGGACAGGTTGCATAGGAGGCCTTTAGTAAACTATCCTTCTCATTCATGCTGACAAAGGAAACGTCAACTCCTGCGAGGGAAGGAATGGATATTTATTGACAAGCTGAAGAAGAATACTGAGAAAAACGACTGGGTTTTCTTTCTACTGCAGCCATGGCAGATCTGTCTGGTGGTCACAAACATCACCTCAAAGAATATTACTGTCTCAATCTAAAATATATACGGATGACGTCTAAGCTATACAGCAGAATATCTTCTCTATTTCACTTTATTCATTAAATGTTTCCCTTTCTTCCCTTAAAAAAAAAATCCTCTAACACCATGGAATAAATATCAAGTTTGTATATAATGGAGTGTTATTCAGTGTTTTGTTGCAACTGCAGAAATATGGAGCAAATAAAACTGAAACAAAGTAAGAAATCTATCATTTTCAAAGACTCTCTTGACACAGCTCGAGTTACAGTATAAGTTACAAGTTATAACCTGCTTCACTATTTACTTGTTTTTGTAACAGAAACTGCAACATATCGCATAAATATAATAAAACAACATACACCAATATAATAAACTACATATCACATAAATATAATAAAACAACATAACACATAAATATAATAAAACAACATAACACATAAATATAATAAACTACATATCACATAAATATAATAAAACTACATATCACATAAATATAATAATACAACATAACACATAAATATAATAAAACTACATATCACATAAATATAATAAAACAACATATCACATAAATATAATGATACAACATATCACATAAATATAATAAAACTACATATCACATAAATATAATAAAACAACATATCACATAAATATAATAAAACAACATATCACATAAATATAATAATACAACATATCACATAAATATAATAATACAACATATCACATAAATATAATAAAACAACATATCACATAAATATAATAAAACAACATATCACATAAATATAATAATACAACATATCACATAAATATAATAATACAACATATCACATAAATATAATAATACAACATATCACATCAATATAATAAAACTACATATCACATCAATATAATAAAACTACATATCACATCAATATAATAAAACAACATATCACATAAATATAATAAAACAACATATCACATAAATATAATAAAACAACATATCACATAAATATAATAAAACAACATATCACATAAATATAATAAAACAACATATCACATAAATATAATAAAACAACATATCACATAAATATAATAAAACAACATAGCACATAAATATAATAATACAACATATCACATAAATATAATAAAACAACATATCACATAAATATAATAAAACAATGTTCAACCGTCACAACAGGAGTAAAATACCAGTTGAAGTTAATTTCCTGAGAATCAAGGCATCAATGTATTTGTCCAATATGTCATTAGCAATTGTTTGGTGACACAAAAATATCTTCCCACCAGCCCTGGGCTCAAAAAGTATTTGTTTTCTTTCAACTACTTTCGCTCAACGATACCTAATCCTTTGGTGTTTGGGCTGTGCTTAATTTAGCATTCTCCATGCATTCTCATACCAAGTGGCCAGTCAAGACTGTCTGATTGCTCACATTCAATACGCCATGTCTTTCAGTCACTTAGCAGCTTGATGGTTTCCCCATTACCACACTACCAAGGCAGGCAGGATGGACGGGCTAAACAGGGGTACCTTGGCTGTCCGATGGGGATATCAGCAGAGGTGTAATTCAACTATTGATTTAACACACTGAAATGAAAGACCATCTCCTCCAGGTGTTAAAACTTCCGCTAGCGGAACCCCTCGACAACATTTGCCTGAAAAGGCAGAGCGCGAAATTCAAAAATATATTTTTTAAATATGTAACTTTCATACATTCACAAGTGCAATACACCCAATTAAAGCATAACTTCTTGTTAATCTACCCATCGTGTCCAATTTCAAAAAGGCTTTACAGTGAAAGCACACCATACGATTATGTTAGGTCAGAGTCTAGTCACAAAAACACATTCAGCCATTTTTCCAGCCAAAGAGAGGAGTCACAAAAAGCAGAAATAGAGATAAAATCACTAACCTTTGATGATCTTCATCAGATGGCACTCATAGGACTTCATGTTACACAATACATTTATGTTTTGTTCGATAAAGTTCATATTTATATCCAAAAATCTCAGTTTACATTGGCGCGTTATGGTCAGTAATGTTGTGCCTCGAAAACATCCGGCGAATTTTCAGAGAGCCACATCAATTTACAGAAATACTCATCATAAACTTTGATAAAAGATACAACTGTTATGCACAGAATTAAATATATACTTCTCCTTAATGCAACCGCTGTGTCAGATTTCAAAAAAACTTTACGGAAAAAGCACACCATGCAATAATCTGACTACGGCGCTCAGACACAAAAATAAGCCATACAGGTACCCGCCATGTTGTGGAGTCAACAGAAGTCAGAAATAGCATTATAAATATTCACTGACATTTGATAATCTTCATCAGAATGCACTCCCAGGAATCCCAGTTCCACAATAAATGTTTGTTTTGTTCGATAAAGTCCATAATTTATGTCCAAATAACTCCTTTTTGTTAGCGCATTCAGTTCACAATGCAAACTCACGAGGCGCGGGCAAGTCCAGACGAAAGTTCAGACGAAAAGTCCAAAAAGCTATATAACAGTTCGTAGAAACATGTCAAACGATGTATAGAATCAATCTTTAGGATGATTTTAATATAAATCTTCAATAATGTTTCAACCGGAGAATTCCTTTGACTTTAGAAATGAAATGAAACGCAGGTCGCTCTCACAGACATGCGCGTGACCAGCTCTTGGCATTCTGCCAGACACCTGGTTGAAACAGCTCTCATTCTAAAGACTGGTTCTAAAGGTTCTAAAGACTGTTAACATCTAGTGGAAGCCTTAGGAAGTGCAATATGACCCCATAGACACTTTATATTAGAAAGGCAATGCGTTGAAAAACTACAAACCTCAGATTTCTCACTTCCTGGTTGGATTTTTCTCAGGTTTGATATGAGTTCTGTTATACTCACAGACATCATTCAAACAGTTTTAGAAACTTCAGAGTGTTTTCTATCCAAATCCACTAATACTATGCATATATTAGCTTCTGGGCCTGAGTAGCAGGAAGTTTACTCTGGGCACGCTTTTCATCCAAACGTGAAAATGCTGCCCCCTATCCCAAACAGGTTTTAAGCAACATGCTTAACGGATGTGTTATTCGTATCAATCACTGAATACCACACACAAGCTTGTATGTACATACACTCAGATGTGCATACTGTGCATTTGGAAAGTATTCAGACCTTAGTTTTTCCCCCTCATCAATCTACACACAATACCCCATAATGACAAAGCAAAAAGAGGTTTTTAGATTTTTTTGCAAATGTATAGGTATTCAGAACCTTTACTTTTTTGAAGCACCTTTGGCAGCGATTACTGCCTCGAGTCTGTATTTGGGGAGTTCTTCCCATTATTCTCTGCAGATCCTCTCAAGTTCTATCAGGTTGGATGGGGAGCGTTGCTGCACAGCTAATTCAAATCAAATCAAATCTTATTGGTCACATACACATGTTTAGCAGATGTTATTGCGGGTGTAGCAAAATGCTTGAGTTTCTAGCTAGTAATTTCTAAGTAATATCTAACAATTTCACAACCATACACACAATACACATACATTGAAAGTAAAGGAATGGAATTAAGAATATGTAAATATTTGGACGAGCAACGTCGGAGCAGCATAGACTAAAATACAGTAGATTAGAATAGAATACCAGTTGAAGATTTTATCTCTTTTTTTTTAGGTATTTTCTTAAAATTTGGATAAGGGTTTGTAAGTAAGCATTTCACTGTTGTATTCAGCGCCTGTAACAAATAACATTTGATTTGATTTGAATACAGTATAGAAGTATGAGATGAGTAGTGCAAAATATGTAAACATTATTAAAGTGATTAGTATTCCAATTATTAAAGTGGCCAGTGATTTCAAGTCTATGTATATAGGGCAGTAGCCTCTAAGGTGCAACTGATGGCTATTCAACAGTCTGATGGCCTTGAGATAGAAGCTGTTTTTCAGTCTCTCTGTCCCAGCTTTGATGCACCAGTACTGACCTTGCCTTCTGGACAATAACGGGGTGAACAGGCAGTGGCTCGGGTGGTTGTTGTCCTTGATGATTTTTTTGGCATTCCTGTGACATGGGTGCTGTAGATGTCCTGGAGTGCAGGTAGTTTGCCCTTGGTGATGCATTGGGCAGACCGCACCACCCTCTGGAGAGCCCTGTGGTTGCGGGCGGTGCAGTTGCCGTACCAAGCGGTGATACAGCCTGACAGAATGCTCTCAATTGTGAATCGGTAAAAGTTTGTGAGGGTTTTGGGTGACAAGCCAAATTTCTTCAGCCTCCTCAGGTTGAAGAGGCACTGTTGCACCTTCTTCACTACACTGTCTGTGTGGGTGGACCATTTCAGTTTGTCAGTGATGTTTGCGCCAAGGAACTTGAAGCTTTTCACCTTCTCCACTGCTGTCCCATCGATGTGGATAGGTGGGTGCTCCCTCTGCTCTTTTCTGAAGTCCACGATCGGCTCCTTAGTTTTGATGACGTTGTGTGAGAGGTTATTTTCTTGGCACCACACTCCCATGTCCCTCACCTCCTTCCTGTAGGCTGTCTCGTCATTGTTGGTAATCAGGCCTACTTCTGTTGTGTCGTCTGCAAACTTGATGATTGAGTCGGAGGCGTGCGTCGCCACACAGTTATGGGTGAACAGGGAGTACAGGATGGGGCTGAGCACGCACCCTTGTGGGGCCCCTGTGTTGAGCATCAGCGAAGTGGTGTTGTTTCCTACCTTCACCACCTGGGGGGGGGTGACCCGTCAAGAAGTCCAGGACCCAGTTGCACAATGCGGGGTTCAGACCCAGGGCCCCAAGCTTAATGATGAGCTTGGAGGGTACTATGGTGTTGAACGTTGAGCTGTAGTCAGTGAACAGCATTCTAACATATTCCTCTTGTCCAGATGGGATAGGGTAGTGTGCAGTGCGATGGCGATTGCATCGTCTGTGGATCTATTGGGGCGGTAAGCAAATTGAAGTGGGTCTAGGGTGAGAGTCTAGGGTAGAAGTGATATGATCCTTGACTATTCTCTCAAAGCACTTCATGATGACAGAATTGAGTGCTACGGGGCGATAGTCATTTAGTTCAGTTGCCTTTGCTTTCTTGGGTACAGGAACAATAGTGGACAGCAGACTGGGATAGGGAGAGATTGAATATGTCCGTAAACACTCCAGCTAGCCGGTCTGCGCATGCTCTGAGAACGTGGCTAGGGATGCCGTCTGGGCCGGCAGCCTTGCGAGGGTTAACACGCTTAAATGTCTTACTCACGTCGGCCACGGAGAAGGAGAGTCCAGTCCTTGGTAGCTGGCCACATCAGTGGCACTGTGTGATCCTCAAAGTGGGCGAAAAAGGTGTTTATCTTATCCAGAAGCAAGACATCTGTGTCCGCAAAGTGTCTCTGTACTGACATTTTGCCTGTTTGATTGCCTAAGGGAGGGAATAACTACACTGTTTGTATTCGGCCATATTCACAGTCACCTTGCCATGCTTAAATGCGGTGGTTCGCACTTTCAGTATTGCACGAATGCTGCCATCTATCCATGCTTTCTGGTTTGGATAGGTTTTAACCTCTCTAGGGTATGTGGGATGGTAGCGTCCCACCTCGTCAACAGCCAGTGAAACTGCAGGGCGCCAAATTCAAAACAACAGAAATCCCATAATTTAAATTCCTCAAGCATACAAGTATTTTACTTCATTTTAAAGCTACACTTGTTGTAAATCCAGCCAAAGTGTCCGATTTCAAAAAGGTTTTACGACGAAAGCACACCAAACGATTATGTTAGGTATGAGCCAAGTCACAGAAAAAGACAGCCATTTTTCCAGCTAAAGAGAGCAGTAACAAAAAGCAGAAATAGAGATAAAAATAATCACTAACCTTTGATAATCTTCATCAGATGACACTCATAGGACTTCATGTTACACAATACATGTATTTTTTGTTCGGTAAAGTTCATATTTATATCCAAAAATCTGAGTTTAGGCAAGATGCTACTGTATCACTTGGCAAAAAGCCTGAGAAAATGCAGAGCGCCAAATTAAAATTAATTACTATGAAAATTACTATAAAATCAAACTTTCATTAAATCACACATGAAAGATACCAAATTAAAGCTACACTGGTTGTGAATCCAGCCAACATGTCAGAATTCAAAATAGGCTTTTCAGCGAAAGCATACGATGCTATTATCTGAGCATAGCACTTATAGTAAACAAAAGAGAGAAAACATTTCAACCCAGCAGGCACGACACAAAACGCAGAAATAAAAATATAATTCATGCTTTACCTTTGACGAGCTTCTGTTGTTGGCACTCCAATATGTCCCATAAACATCACAAATGGTCCTTTTGTTCGATTAATTCCGTTGATATATATCCAAAATGTCAATTTATTTGGCGCGTTTGATCCAGAAAAACACCGGTTCCAACTTGCTCAAACGTGACGACAAAATATCTCAAAGGTTACCTGTAAACTTTGCCAAAAAATGTCAAACTACTTTTGTAATACAACTTTAGGTATTTTTTTACGTTAATAGTCAATAAAATTGAAGACGGGATGATATGTGTTCAATACAGGATTAAAACGATATGTAGCATGCCTTCTGTTTGATTGAAGCGCATGTCCAGGACACCTGGAGTGCCTCGACTTCAAGATGGCCGTATTTCTTCATTACACAAAGGAATAACCTCAACCTATTTCTCAGGACTGTTGACATCTAGTGGAAGCTGTAGGAACTGCAAGCAATTCGCTTAGAAATCTGGTTTCCCAATGAAACCTAATTGAAAAGACAGTGACCTCAACAACAAAAAAATCTGAATGGTTTGTCCTCGGGGTTTCGCCTGCTAAATAAGTTCTGTTATACTCACAGACATGATTCAAAAAGTTTTAGAAACTTCAGAGTGTTTTCTATCCAAATCTAATAATAATATGCATATCTTATCTCCTGGGGATGAGTAACTGGCAGTTGAATTTGGGTATGCATTTCATCCAAATGTGAAAATGCTGCCCCCTACCCTAGAGAAGTTAATAGTCAGAGTGGTTGACTACTAATAGCCACAGTGAGTTTCTGCCTATCGGAAGTGAGGAGCAAAATGGATTCGTGATCAGATTTGCCGAAGGGAGGGGGAATATACAAGCTGAGGGGGAATATACACGGCATGTCAGAGCAGAAACCAAGCCATTAAGTCGAAGGAATTCGTTCGGGTTCAAGTCCGGACTCTGGTTGGGCCACTCAAGGACATTCAGAGACTTGTCCCGAAGCCACTCCTGCGTTGTCTTGGCTGTGTGCTTGGGGACGTTGTCCTGTTTGAAGGTGAACCGTCGCCCGAGTCTGAGGTCCTAGAGTGTGTGGCTCTCCTTTATTTTTTAAGTGTTCCACTCCGCTAGCCAGCACCTCGCCTAAATAGGTGTGCGTTTCTTTCGCCTCTAGACCACCCAAAACCTACCTGCACAACTACAGCAACACACTCACTCCCAGAGCCCAGTTCTACAGATAAGCATGGAGAGAGAAATTATGGAGAGAGAAATAACTGTTTAACAAATCATAACTGGAAATCTAATAAGAAGAGGTGAAATCTCTCAAGGATGGGCTCAAAAAATAATATTATTATTTCTATGGATGGTCTATGGGCCAGGAGGATAGAAGATCAAAATTAAATCAGAGAAACACATCTTCCCCTTGACCCTTCTGTTCTCGCTGGGCTTGAAGCTGCCACAGCCATAGATTTATTAAGATTATACCGATGACTCCACTTTGCTCATTTTAACATTATGCATTCACGTTTATTTTGTCCGGCAAATTAAATACCCTTTTTGGTTTCAGCTGAAAGCAGAGAACGGACAAAACGACCATCGTCCAATTGCGAGTTGATCTCGATGCCGGTGGAGAGCGAGATCAAATCACATTTTATTTGTCACATGCCCCGAATACAACCTTACTGTGAAATGCTTACTTGCAAGCCCTTAACCAACAATTCAGTTTTAAGAAAAATAAGAGTTAAGAAAATATTTACTAAATAAATTAAAGTCAAAAAAATTTCAAGCATCAATAAACTAACGAGGCTATATAAAAGGAGTACCGGTACTGAGTCAATGTGTGGGGGTACAGGTTTGTCAAGGTAATTGAGGTAATATGTACATATTAAAGTGACTATGAAAAGATAATAAACATCGAGTAGTAGCAGCGTAAAAAACAATAAATATATTATAAAAAGGGAGGGGTCAATGCAAATAGTCCGGGTGGCCATTTGATTAGCTGTTCAGCAGTCTCATGACTTGGGGGTAGAAGCTGGTATGAAGCCTTTTGGACCTAGACTTGGCACTCCGGTACCGCTTGCTGTGTGGTAGCAGAGAGAACAGTCTATGAATAGGGTAGCTTTTAGGGTCTTCTTCTGACACCGCCTGGTATAGAAGTCCTGGAAAGCAGGAAGCGTGGCCCCAGTGATGTACTGGGCCATACGCACTACCCTCTGTAGCGCCTTGCGGTCAGAGACCAAGCAGTTGCCATACCAGGCGGTGATGCAATGAGTCAGGTTGCTCTCGATGGTGCATCTGTAAAACTATTTGAGGAGCTGGGGACCCATGCCAAATCTTTTCAGCCTCCTGAGGGGGAATATGCGTTGTCATGCCATCCTCATGACTGTGTTGGTGTGTTTAGACCACGATAGGTCCTTAGTGATGTGGACAACAAGGAACTTGAAGCTCTCTGCCCGCTCCACTACAGCCCCATCAATGAGAATGGGGGCATGCTCAGCTCTCCTTTTCCTGTAGCCCACGATCATCCTCTTTGTCTTGATCATGTTGAGGGAGAGGTCTCTGACCTCCTCCCTATACTCTGTCTCATCATTGTCGGTGATCAGGCCTACCACCGTTGTGTCAACGGGAAACTTAATGATGGTGTTGTAGTCGTGCTTGGCCACGCAGTCGTGGGTGAACAGGGAGTACAGGAGGGGAATAAGCACGCAACCCTGAGGGGCCTCCGTGTTGAGTAAGTCCAGGATCCAGTTGCAGAGAGAGGTGTTTCGTCCCAGGGTCCTTAGCTTAGTGATGAGCTTTGCAGGCACTATGGTGTTGAACGATGACCTGTTGTCAAGGAACAGCATCCTCATGTAGGTGTTCCTTTTGTCTAGGTGGAAAAGGGCAGTGTGGAATGCAATAGAGATTGCGTGAGAGAGAGAGAGAGAGAGAGAGAGAGAGAGAGAGAGAGAGAGAGAGAGAGAGAGAGAGAGAGAGAGAGAGAGAGAGAGAGAGAGAGAGAGAGAGAGAGAGAGAGAGAGAGAGAGAGAGAGAGAGAGAGAGAGACTGATGACCGACTGGTCTGGTCCGATACACTGGTTTTTGTATATAGTTAATAATTTACCATTCAAACTTCTTTCTCTTTTGAAACTTTTGTGCGTTTAATGGTAACTGTTAACTTATATTTGTTTATTTGCCTTGCTTTGGAAATGTTAACATATTTTTCCCATGTCAATAAAGTCCGGATTGAATTGAGAGAAAGGGAGAGAGAGAGTGAGAAAGATCAGAAGGTACATCAAATTCGACATCCCAATTAGGATCTGGATAAAAATACTTGAATCAGTTATCGAACCCATTGCCCTTATAGTTGTGAGATCTGAGGTCTGCTCACCAAACAAGAATTTACAAAATGAGACTGCATGCAAAATTGTGCAAAAACATCCTTAGTGTACAACATAAAACACAAAATAATGCATGCAGAGCAGAATAAGGACGATACCCGCTAATTATCAAATTCCAGAAAAGAACTCTACAACCACCTTAAATTCTACAACCACCTAAAATGAAGCGATTCCCAGACCTTCCATAACAAAGCCATCACCTACAGAGAGATAAACCTAGAGAAGAATCCCCTAAGCAAGCTGGTCCTGGGACTCTGTTCACAAACACAAACAGACGCCACAGAGCCACAGCACAGCAACACAATTAGACACAACCAAATCATGAGAAAACAAAAGGATAATTACTTGACATATTGGAAAGAATTAACCAAAAAACAGAGCAAACTGGAATGCTATTTGGTCCTAAACAGAGAGTGCACAGTGTCAGAATACCTGACCACTGTGACTGACCCAAACTTAAGGAATGCTTTAACTATGTACAGACTCAGTGAGCATAACCTTGCTACTAAGAGAGGCCGCTGTAGACAGACCTGGCTCTCAAGAGAAGACAGGCTATGTGCACACTGCCCATAAAATGAGGTGGAAACTGACCTGCATTTCTTAACCTCCTGCCAAATGTATGACCATATTCAGTGGTGGAAAAAGTCCCCATTTGTCATACTTGAGTAAAAGCAAAGATACCTTAATAGAAGTGACTCAAGTAAAAGTGAAAGTCACCCAGTAAAATTCTACTTGAGTAAAAGTGTGAAAGTATTTGGTTTTAAATAAGCTTCAGTAACAAAAGTAAATGTAATTGCTAAAATATAATTAAGTATCAAAAGTTAAAATAAAAGTATAAATCATAACACATTTCTTATATTAAACAAACCAGACGGCACCAGTATCTTGTTTATTTTTTATTTACGGTTAGCCAGGGGCACTCTCCAACACTCACACTGTTTAGAGAGTTCTCCAGATCAGAGGCAGGGGATGACCAGGGATGTTCTCTTGATAAGTGTATGAATTAGACCATTTTCCTGTCCTGCTAAGCATTCAAAATCTAACGTGCACTTTTGGGTGTCAGGGAAAACGTATGGTGTAAAAAGTACATTATTTTCTTTAGGAATGTAGTGAAGTAAAAGTTTAAATATAAATAGTAAAGTAAAGTACAGATACCCAAAAAAACTATTTAAGTAGTACTTTAAAGTGTTTTTACTTACTGTAGGTACTTTACACCACTGAACATATTAGAGACACATTTCCCTCAGATTACACAGACCCACAAAGAATTAGAAGACAAATCCAATTTTGATGAACTCCCATATCTACTGGGTGAAATACCACAGTGTGCCATCACAGCAGCAAGATTTGTGACCTGCTGCCACAAGAAAAGGACAACCAGTGAAGAACAAACACCATTGTAAATACAACTCATATTTATGTTTATTTTGTTTTACTTTTGTACTTTAACTATTTGCACATTGTTAGAACACTGTACATAGCCATAATATGACATTTTAAATAAATAATAATAATAATAATGCAAAAATAGTGACACGAGAGGAATAAAGAATGGAGCTGTATACAGGAAGTACCAGATCACTGTCCACGGGTACAGTATATACAGGAAGTACCAGATCACTGTCCACGGGTACAGTATATACAGGAAGTACCAGATCACTGTCCACGGGTACAGTATATACAGGAAGTACCAGATCACTGTCCACGGGTACAGTATATACAGGAAGTACCAGATCACTGTCCACAGGTACAGTATATACAGGAAGTACCAGATCACTGTCCACGGGTACAGTATATACAGAAAGTACCAGTACCAGATCACTGTCCAGGGGTAGAATATATACAGGAAGTACCAGATCACTGTCCACGGGTACAGTATATACAGGAAGTACCAGTACCAGATCACTGTCCAGGGGTACGGTATATACAGGAAGTACCAGATCACTGTCCACGGGTACAGTATATACAGGAAGTACCAGTACCAGATCACTGTCCAGGGGTACAATATAAACAGGAAGTACCAGTACCAGATCACTGTCCAGGGGTAAGGTATATACAGGAAGTACCAGTACCAGATCACTGTCCAGGGGTACGGTATATACAGGAAGTACCAGATCACTGTCCACGGGTACAGTATATACAGGAAGTACCAGATCACTGTCCACGTGTACAGTATATACAGGAAGTACCAGATCACTGTCCACAGGTACAGTATATACAGGAAGTACCAGATCACTGTCCACGGGTACAGTATATACAGAAAGTACCAGTACCAGATCACTGTCCAGGGGTACAATATATACAGGAAGTACCAGATCACTGTCCACGGGTACAGTATATACAGGAAGTACCAGTACCAGATCACTGTCCACGGGTACAGTATATACAGGAAGTACCAGTACCAGATCACTGTCCAGGGGTACAATATATACAGGAAGTACCAGTACCAGATCACTGTCCAGGGGTAAGGTATATACAGGAAGTACCAGTACCAGATCACTGTCCAGGGGTACGGTATATACAGGAAGTACCAGATCACTGTCCACGGGTACAGTATATACAGGAAGTACCAGTACCAGATCACTGTCCAGGGGTACAATATATACAGGAAGTACCAGTACCAGATCACTGTCCAGGGGTACGGTATATACAGGAAGTACCAGTACCAGACCACTGTCCAGGGAGACAGTATATAAAGGAAGTACCAGTACCAAATCACTGTCCAGGGGTACAATATATACAGGAAGTACCAGTACCAGATCACTGTCCAGGGGAACAGTATATACAGGAAGTACCAGTACCAGATCACTGTCCAGGGGTACAGTATATACAGGGAGTACCAGTACCAGATCACTGTGGATTGGTACGAGTGTATTTGAGGTAGATATGTACATAAAGGCAGGGTAAAGTGACTAGGGATCAGAATAGAATCATAAAACACGGGACGAGATGTTAAAACTGTCCATTGTGCCAATAGATGGTATGCACTCACATGAGATTTGCCGTGATGTTGACAGAGTGGCATGGGAGGTTTATTTCTTAGACTGGGTTAAGATGTCAATTTTGGGACACATCCTCAGTAGTGTGCCTTCGAATCAGTGGGTGTTTCGGCCTTTAATCACTAAACACCCTCATCAAAGGTGGCCAGCTAAAGGGTGATCAAGCCTTAGCTTGTGTCCCATGCCCAATTAAGATTTCCCACGGGACTATGCAAGGCAGGGGCGTCCTCTTCCCTTAGCCAGCCCTACAGCTGACCGCATACCTCATATGCCCTCCTCAAGTTGGAGGGATCTGAATTGTGGTGGGG
Organism: Salvelinus alpinus; assembly: GCF_045679555.1. Taxonomy (NCBI): domain Eukaryota; kingdom Metazoa; phylum Chordata; class Actinopteri; order Salmoniformes; family Salmonidae; genus Salvelinus; species Salvelinus alpinus. The sequence goes on from NC_092093.1 coordinate 59,474,665, forward strand.
GTGGGGGGTCATGAAGTTATAGCCCAGCAAGGGTCCTTCCGTTTGATCCAGATCCACTGGCTGCCTCTTTCAGCTGCTTGAGAAACTGCTCTGACGGTCTGCCGCAGAGCCTGTCCATGGATTCCAAGTTCTTTCAGCAACCTGATGGTGGAAGAAGCCACGAATCCTCTGCATCCCACTTCAACTGGCCAGACTTTTGCATTCCAGCCACGCTGAGTTGCGTCTGCTGCCAACTCTGTGTAACGCAGTTTCTTACGCTCGTAGGCCTCTTCAACAGAGTTTTCCCACAGGACTGTGAGCTCTATGATGTACACAGCCTTTCGTGAAGGGGACCAGAGTACCATGTCTGGCCTAAGGTTGGTAGAAGCAATCTCAGGTGGAAAAATGAGTTGCTGGCCAATATCGACAAGCATCTTCCAGTCCCGGGCCATGCCTAGGTGTCCAGTTTCTGGCTTTGTAGGAGGATGCTTGGGCCTTTTCTGTCCCTCCCGGATGAATGTTGTTGTTTTGACAGGATTGCTTGTTTTTGGAGGTAATGAATTGGTTGCACTCCTCTTGGTCTCAAGTGCTGCAGCCAGGCTCTTGAGGACCTGATTGTGCCTCCAGGTGTAGCGGCCTTGTGAGAGGCTGGTCTTGCAACCTGTCATTATATGCCTGAGAGTCGCTGGAGCTGGGCAGAGTGAGCAGGTCGGGTCCTCGCCATACCATTGATGTAGGTTTTTTGGTGATGGAAGCACGTCATAAACAGCTCTTATGATGAAGCTGATGTTGCTTGCCTCCATTTGCCAAAGCTCACTCCAGTTGATCTTTCTCCTCTCCAGGCCTTCCCACCGCGTCCATTGCCCTTGTGTAGCAAGAGAGACAGCCTTTGCACTTCTTGCAGTCTCCTCCTGTCTGCGCACCTCCTCGACCACCAGCTTCCTGCGTTCAGATGTTGTTGCCTTATGGAACGTTGGTTTGCTTGCTGCCAGGCCAAAGCCTCCTCTTCCATGCTGGATATTCCCCACAATGTCTTGGTGTCTCAGGGCTGATGTTGCTTGCTGCACAGCCTTGGATGATGTCCATTTCCGTCCAGTTTGTAGGGGAGGTGCAGCCTTGCTAATGGTCTGGTCTTTGGAGTCCTTTAATGTCATCTGAAGTCTTACTTTAGAGCACTTGTACTCCTCCGTTAGACTTGTAAGAGGTAGTTCAAGGACCCCTTTGCCATAGAGGCCGATGTTACTCAGGTATCGTGGGACACCCAGCCATTTCTTCACGTATGAGGTAATGGTTCGCTCCATCTTCTCCAGTGTTGTTATTGGGACCTCATAGACGGTGAGTGGCCACATTACCCGAGGGAGAAGTCCAAACTGTAGGCACCAAAGCTTGAGCTTCCCAGGCAGTAGGGTCTTGCTGATGTTCTCAAGACCGTCGGCGATGTCCTGTCTTACTTGCTGCACTTGATCTTTATCCCGGAGGCTTTCGTTGTACCATCTACCCAGGCTCTTGACGGGTTGCTCAGACACCGTTGGTATCGGGTCATCTCCAATGCAGAACCTCACATCTTTAACTTTTACTTGGTACTCATCCCGGATCCGGGAGCACCCCCCACAGTAAAAAAGCTGACTAGCATAGCCTAGCATAGCGTCACAAGTAAATACTAGCATCTAAATATCATTAAATCACAAGTCCAAGACACCAGATGAAAGATACACATCTTGTGAATCCAGCCATCATTTCTGATTTTTAAAATGTTTTACAGGGAAGACACAATATGTAAATCTATTAGCTAACCACGTTAGCAAAAGACACCACTTTTTTTACTCCACCAGTTTTTTACTCCATCAGTAGCTATCACTAATTCGACTAAATAAAGATATATATAGCCACTAACCAAGAAACAACTTCATAAGATGACAGTCTGATAACATATTTATGGTATAGCATATGTTTTTTTTTTTTAAATGTGCATATTTCAGATATAAATCACAGTTCTACATTGCAGCTGCAATCTGAAATAGCGTTGGAAGCAGCCGGAATAATTACAGAGACCGACGTCAATTACCAAAATACTCATCCTAAAACATTTCTGAAAAATACACAGCATACAGCAATCGAAAGACACAGATCTTGTGAATCCAGACAATATTTCAGATTTTCTAAGTGTTTTACAGCGAAAACACAATATATCGTTATATTAGCATACCACATGAGCTAACATCACCCCAGCATTGAATCAATGCAAAAGGGGCGATAACGTTATCGCCACCAAAATATATTAATTTTTTCACTAACCTTCTCAGAATTCTTCAGATGACAGTCCTGTAACATCATATTACACAATGCATATAGAGTTTGTTCGAAAATGTGCATATTTAGCATCACAAATCGTGGTTATGCAATGTAATCTGTCAAAACATGGCATGCATTCTGGCCGGCGCCATCTTGGAAAGGCACCTATGTTTACGATTATTTATCGATTAGATTGACTAAAAAAATACAGGTTGGACAGCTAATGAAAGATGCATTGGTTATTAATGCAACCGCTGATTTAGATTTTTAAAATTAACGTTACAAGACATACATTGTGAGTTACAGCCAGACTAGTGCCGCAAAAAATGGCCGACAACTGCGTTTACATTTTTCCACATAAATACGGAATAAAATCATAAATAACTCTTACTTTTGGACGAGCTTCCATCAGTATCTTGGGCAATGTGTCCTTTGTCCAAAAGAATCGTTGCTTTGTTGTAAAACGACCTCTTCAACTTCGGAACTAGCAGCTAACGATAGCTACACGGCACACACATGTCCAAATCCTCAAACGCAATACTAAGGAAATTCCGAAAAATAGCAATATACTCGCATAAACTGATATAAATCGGTTTCAAATAACTTCGTTATGATGTTTCTAACACCTATATCGAATTAAATCACAGACGGATAGATCTTTGGTCAATAACGAGAGCTTTTGAGCATGCCATTCTGATGTCCTCCCTTGCGTCCTGGCGAGCGTCGAAAAGAAGGGACATCTCACTCCATTGCCTTTTATAAACTCTGAGAAACACGTAGAGACGCCATTCCACTTCTCATTGGTTACTGACATCATTTCGATCCATAGGGCACACACAGAGCTTAAAACTGATCCGAGATCAGAGACTATTTTTCAGAGCTTCGCATGTCCTGTCATGATTTTCGCTGTAGAAAGAGTTCTGGTTCACCCACAGACATAATTCAAACGGTTTTAGAAACTAGAGATTGTTTTCTATCCAATAGTAATAATAATATGCATATTGTACGAGCAAGAATTGAGTATGAGGCAGTTTAATTTGGAGACGATATTTTCCAAAGTGGAAACAGCACCCCCTGTATTGAGAAAAGGTTAAGCTGTCCCTTGACTATGGAGATGCTTCGAGATTTGCTTGGCTTGATTTTCATCCGGGCCCACTTGATGTTATCCTGCAGTTTTGCAAGTAGCCGCCTGGTGCATGCTGCAGTGGTGGTCAGTGTAGTCATGTCATCCATGTATGCTCGGATAGGTGGGAGACGGAGCCCTTCCTTAGTTCTCTCACCGCCGACCACCCATCTCGATGCCCTGATGATGACTTCCATGGCCATAGTGAAGGCCAGAGGTGAAATTGTACAGCCTGCCATTATGCCCACTTCCAAGCGCTGCCATGTTGTTGTGAAGTCAGGTGTTGTGAAACACAATTGCAGGTCTTGGAAATAGGCCTTTACCAGTGTAGTGATGGGTTCTGGTACGTGGAAAAAGTTGAAGGATTCCCAGAGGAGTTCATGGGGAACTGAGCCAAAGGCATTGGCCAGGTCGAGGAAGATGACATAGAGGTATTTGAGGTATTTGAGGTAGAAATGTACATGAAGGCAGGGTAAAGTGACTAGGCATCAGGATAGATAATAATAAGGTATTTGAGGTAGATATGTACATAAAGGCAGGGTAAAGTGACTAGGCATCAGGATAGATAATAATAAGGTATTTGAGGTAGATATGTACATAAAGGCAGGGTAAAGTGACTAGGCATCAGGATAGATAATAATAAGGTATTTGAGGTAGATAAGTACATGGTGATTCTCTGATCCACCTTTACACAGACGACACCATTCTGTATACATCTGGCCCTTCTTTTGACACTATGTTAACAAACCTCCAGATGAGCTTCAACGCCATACAACTCTCCTTCTGTGGCCTCCAACTGCTATTAAATGCAAGTAAAACTAAATGCATGCTCTTCAACCGATTGCTGCACGCACCCGCCCGCCCGTCTAGCATCACTACTCTGGACGGTTCTGACTTAGAATATGTGGACAACTACAAATACCTAGGTGTCTGGTTAGACTGTAAACTCTCCTTCCAGACTCACACTAAGCATCTCCAATCCAAAATTAGAATTGGCTTCCTATTCCGCAAAGCAACAAAGCATCTTTCATTCATGCTGCCAAACATACCCTTGTAAAACTGACCATCCTACTGATCCTTGACTTCGGCGATGTGATTTACAAAATAGCCTCCAACACTCTACTCAGCAAATTGGATGTAGTCTATCACAGTGCCATCCGTTTTGTCACCAAAGCCCCATATACTACCCACCACTGCGACCTGTATGCTCTCATTGGCTAGCCCTCGCTTCACATCGCTTCCAGTCGCCAAACCCACTGGCTCCAGGTCATCTATAAGTCTTTGCTTATCTCCACCGCCTTATCTCAGCTCACTGGTCCACCCACAGCACGCGCTCCAGCAGGTATATTTCACTGGTCATCCCCAACGCCAACTCCTGCTTTGGCCGCCATTCCTTCCAGTTCTCTGCTGCCAATGCCTGGAACGAATTGCAAAAATCACTGAAGCTGGAGTCTTATATCTCCTTCACTAACTTTAAGCATCAGCTGTCAGAGCAGCTTACCGATCAATGCTCCTGTACACAGCCCATCTGTAAATAGCCCACCCAACTACCTCATCCCCATATTGTTATTTATTTTTGTTGCTCTTTTGCACCCCAGTATCTCTACTTGCACATTCATCTTCTGCACTATCTATCACTCCAGTGTTTAATTGCTAAATTGTAATTATTTCGCAACTACGGCCTATTTATTGCCTTACCTCCCTAATCTTACTACATTTGCACATGCTGTATATAGATTTTTCTATTGTGTTACTGACAATATCCCATGTGTAACTCTGTGCTGTTTGTGTCGCACTGCTTTGCTTTATCTTGGCCAGGTCACAGTTGTAAATGAAAACTTGTTCTCAACTGGCCTACCTGGTTAAATAAAGGTGAAATTAAAACATTTAATAAATAAATAAAGGGTAAAGTGACTAGACATAAGGATAGATAATAGTAATAGGAAGAATAGAGAACAGAGTAGTAGCAGCTTATGATGAGTGTGAAAGTGTGTGTGTATGTGTGTGATTGTGTTTTCGGTATGCGTGTCTGTGTGTTATGTGGTTGTGTGCGTGCGTGCGTATGTAGTGTATGTGAATGTGTGTGGGTTTTGTGTGAGCGCGTCAGTGTAGCGCGTGAGTGAATGTATATAAAGTTTGTATACAGTATATAGTTTTGTGAGTGTGCATAGAGTTAGTGCAGATAGTCTGGGTAACCATTAATTAACTATTTAGCAAACTAATGGCTTGAGGGTAGAAGCTTCCTCGGAGCCTTTTGGTCCGAGAGCCGATGCTCCAAAACCGTTTCCCAGACGGTAGCAAAGTGAACAGTCTATGGCTTGGGTGGCTGGATTCTTTGGCAATTTTTCTGGCCTTCCTCTGACACCTGTCCTAGATGGCAGGGAGCTCGGCCCCAGTGATGTACTGGACTGTCTGCACCACCCTCTGTAGAGCTTTGTGGCCGAGGGTGGTGCATTTGAAATACAAAGCAGTGATGCAGCCAGTCAAGATGCTCTTGATGGTGCAGATGTTGAACCTTTTGAGGATCCTAGGGCCCATGCCAAATAATTTCAGCCTCCTGTGTGTGTGTGTGTGTGTGTGTGTGTGTGTGTGTGTGTGTGTGTGTGTGTGTGTGTGTGTGTGTGTGTGTGTGTGTGTGTGTGTGTGTGTGTGTGTGTGTGTGTGTGTGTGTGTGTGTGTGTGTGTGTGTGTGTGTGTGTGTGTGTGTGTGTGTGTGTGTGTGTGTGTTCCGGGCCAAGTGGACTGGTAATAGGAAATTAAATGTCAAAGAAACAATGATAATATTGGATGTTCATCCTTTTTTCTGCCTCATTAGAGAGAGAAGGGCCGTTGGAGCGGCTTGACTTCACTCAAACGTTAGCCGTCTCTATTGTTAGCCCTGCTCGTTTTCCGATGGTCAATGGTGGAATGGTGACATTTTGGAGCCACCTCGTTTAAGCTGGTCCCCTTGTTAATAAGTCAAATCAAGGTCGGATTTGAACACACAATCAATGTGTTAGCGAGATGTTCATCGTTCTGATCACATAATTACAGTAGAACATTATGTTGTATTTCTTAAGGTTCTGATCCTGATAGGCCTGCAGTGCAGTCTAAGGTGTGATCTAGACCAGAGTCCACAATTATAATTCTTCATGTATGCTGTTCTTTCTGGTTTTCCTATGTTCTGTCCTGCATTTGCCAGTTTTGTGGATTTTTCCCCTCCCAGCTTTTTTGACTCTTGACTCCATGCTGGCATGCCTACCTCTCCCATCGCCTCGGCAACAGTATTTCAACATCTGCCTCTGCCCGGGCACAACACACTGCTGGGTTAGATTAGAGGCTTCATACTGAACTGGACAGACACCTCTCTCTCTCTCTCTCTCTCTCCACTTTCAATCCCTACCCTTCTCTACTTCTCTCTCCATCTCTCTCTCTCTCTCTCTCTCTCTCTCTCTCTCTCTCTCTCTCTCTCTCTCTCTCTCTCTCTCTCTCTCTCTCTCTCTCTCTCTCTCTCTCTCTCTCTCTCTCTCTCTCTCTCTCTCTCTCTCTCTCTCTCTCTCTCTCTCTCTCATTTCTGCCCCTCACTCTCTTTTCCCCTCTCTATTCCTCCCTCTCCTTTGTCAGTGGTGTGGATTTTACCTCAGATGATCTTACCTACACGCTCAAAAACAAAGAAACTAAAATAATGTCTTTCACACATTCATTCAAATACAAATACAGATCTCTTAGACCAACCTGAAAACGCCACGCAAATGACCGATGTTATGTCAAATTTGATATACTACAGTATTTCTGCTAAACGGACTCAGAGTGAAACCAACTGTCAGTTTCTTCCCCTATCTTTTTGTTTGAAATGTCTCCCTATCAAATAATTAAAGTTTAATTAGGTATTTTTATAATTTTTTTGTTATCTTCCCCCTGATTTACGAGACTCTAAAGGTTAATAACCTCAAATTAAACCAGATAGAAATCTGTTCTGGATGCTAAATAAAACAACCCAGGCTTTTCTAGAACAATGGCCTCCACAATACCTGTTCCTGCTGCAGGAGTGAGGCTTCTTGTAGGAGATATGTATCTAGTGAGTTAGTGAGGCTGTATCTCCATCAAAGCGGATGCATTGTTTGTATGTATATGTTTACTGGAATAGAGGCATGACGATGGAGGCACACAAACATGCAGGGCTGGAGGAACCCTCTGCCTCTACTTGGGAGCTCATTTGCTGACACAGGGTTGACAGATAGACCCGGGGCATACACACTAATGCAAGTGCGCATGCATACACAAACCCACACAAACACATGCACACGCACACATGCACACACGCATGCATGCACGCTTGTACACACTCACGTGCACAAACACACACATACCCCAGTTAGCACATTTGGTTCATTGGAAGTTGGGGTAATGTACGTTTTTGGTTTCCCTTTGGTTCTGGGAACGAAGCCATAAGTTTGCTGACAGTTTTTTTTTTTTTGTTCTGAGAATGGAAGTGAAAGTGTCGGCCTGTTCTGGGAACGTGCATTTTTAGGTTGCAGGGAGGTTCTGATAATGTTTTACAATGGTTCCCTGAAAGTTTTCCTTCAAAGTTTTATTAGTGTTCTCCCAAATGATTGGTTATTTGAAGGTAATTAAAGTTCTGAGAACATGGTTTAATAACACTTTCAATAAGACTGTCACGTTCCTGACCTATTTCTGTTAGTTTGTTTTATGTGTTAGTTGGTCAGGACGTGAGTTTGGGTGGGCATTCTATGTTTTCTGTTTCTATGTTGGTTTAGGGTTGCCTGGTATGGCTCTCAATTAGAGGCAGGTGTTTGGCGTTTCCTCTAATTGAGAGTCATATTTAGGTAGGTTGTTTCACAGTGTTTGTTGTGGGTGGTTGTCTCCTGTGTCAGGGTTTGTCGCACCATACGGGACTGTTCGGTTTGTTTGTAAGTTCGGTCTTTTGTGTAGTCATTTTCCGGTTCGTGAGTTCTGCGTTTTATGTAAGTTCGCATGTCCAGGTTTGTCTACTCCGTTTTGTTGTTTTGTTAGTTTATAGTCAAGTTCGTGTTTTCGTCTTTTCTGTAAATAAATATGTCATCACAACCCGCTGCGCCTTGGTTCAATCACTACTCCTCCTCTTCGGTTGAAGAGGAAGAGGATTACCGTTACAGAACCACCCACCAATCCAGAACCAAGCAGCGTAATGTCGAGCAGAGGAACCAGGACTCGTGGACTTGGGAGGACGTTTTAAATGGAAAGGGTTGCTACACATGGGAGGAGATCCTGGCTGGAAGGGATCGCCTCCCATGGGAACAGCTGGAGGCATTGAGGAGAGCAGAGGCTACCGGAGTGAAGAACCGCAGTTATGAAGGTACACGGCTGGCCAGGAAGCCCGAGAAGAAATCCCAAAAATTTCTTGGGGGGGGGGGCTAAGAGGTAGTGGGCCAAGGGCAGGTAGGAGACCTGCGCCCACTTCCCAGGCTAACCGTGGAGAGCGGGAGTACGGGCAGACACCGTGTTACGCAGTAGAGCGCACGGTGTCTCCTGTACGTGTGCATAGCCCGGTGCGGGTTATTCCACCTCCCCGCACTGGTAGGGCTAGATTGGGCATTGAGCCAGGTGTCATGAGGCCGGCTCAACGCGTCTGGTCTCCAGTGCGTCTCCTCGGGCCGGCATACATGGCACCTGCCTTACGCATGGTTTCCCCGGTTCGCCTACATAGCCCGGTGCGGGTTATTCCACCTCCCCGCACTGGTCGGGCGACCGGGAGCATTCAACCAGGTAAGGTTGGGCAGGCTCAATGCTCAAGAGAGCCAGTACGTTTGCACTGTCCGGTATTTCCGGCGCTACCTCCCCGCCCCAGCCCAGTACCACCAGTGCCTACACTACGCACCAGGTTTCCAGTGCGTCTCCAGAGCCCTGTTCCTCCTCCACGCACTTTTCCTATGGTGCGTGTATCCAGTTCGGTGCCTCCAGTTCCGACAACACGCACTAAGCCTCCTGTGCGTCTCCAGAGCCCTGTACGCACTGTTCCTTCTCCCCGTACTCGTCCTGATGTGCGTGCACTCAGCCCGGTGCCACCAGTGCCGGTACCACGCACCAGGCCTATAGTGCGCTTTGAGAGGTCAGTGTGCCCTGTCCCTGCTCCCCGCACTAGGCTTGAAGTGCGTGTCTCCAGTCCGGTGCCTCCAGTTCCGGCACCACGTACCAGGCCTACAGTGCGTCTCAGCCGGCCAGAGTCTGCCGTCTGCCCAACGGCGCCTGAACTGTCCGTCTGCCAAGCGCCGCATGAACTGCCCGTCTGTATTGAGCCTTCAAAGCCGCCCGTCTGCCATGAGCCTGCAAAGCCGCCCGTCTGCCATGAGCCTACAGAGCCTTCCGCCAGACTGGAGCCGCTAGAGCCTTCCGCCAGACAGGAGCCGCTAGAGCCTTCCGCCAGACAGGAGCAGCCAAAGCCTTCCGCTAGACAGGATCAGTCTGAGCCATCCGTCTCCGCAGCGCCATCTGAGCCATCCGTCTCCTCAGCGCCATCTGAGCCATCCGTCTCCTCAGCGCCATCTGAGCCATCCGTCTCCCCAGCGCCGTCTGAGCCATCCGTCTCCCCAGCGCCGTCTGAGCCATCCGTCTCCCCAGCGCCGTCTGAGCCATCCGTCTCCCCAGCGCCGTCTGAGCCATCCGTCTCCCCAGCGCCGTCTGAGCCATCCGTCTGTCCCGAGCCGTCAGAGCCGTTAGTCAGTCAGGAGCCGCTAGAGCCATTCGTCAGTCAGGATCTGCCAGAGCCGCCAACCAGACAGGATCTGCCAGAGCCGCCAACCAGACAGGATCTGCCAGAGCCGCCAACCAGACAGGTTGGAAGAGGAAGAGGATTACCGTTACAAAGACGGCTAGTTTAGGTTAACTGTTTTGAACTCCAGGCACAGATAGGACACATGGAAATTCATTTGCTTAGGCATTAATCATGCAAACACATTTTTTATTTTTTATGGGCATGTCATTAGTGAGATTCAAACACACATGAACACAGTTAACAAGATAGAGCATAGAGACAGTTTTGTTGATGCTGTGAACGGAATCTACATGTTTTATTTAACTAGGCAAGTCAGTTAAGAACAAATATGTATTTACAATGACAGCCCACCCCAGCCAAATACTGGGCCAAATGTGTGCCGCCCTATGGGACTCCCAATCACGGCAAGTTGTGATACAGCCTGGAATAAAACCAGGATCTGTAGTGACGTTTCTATCATCGAGATGCAGTGCCTTATACCGCTGCGCCACTAGGGAGCATAAATAGAACCATGAGGAAACCTGTCAGAAACATTATGATGAAGTACTAAAATTCCCACAGAAGAGCGTTGTTTCTTAACGTTCTTGGAACAAATTTCTTAAAATGGGAAATGTCAAAATCTCCAGCACCAGCCCAACATCAACATATGTGAAAAAGTCAAGTTTTTATGTTTGGTAGTAGACAAGATAGAAGAAGATAACTGTTTCCAGGCTCCCTAGTGGCGCAGCGGTCTAATACACTGCATCTCAGTGCTAGACGCGTCACTACCAACTCTGGTTTGATTCCAGGCTGTATCACAACTGGCTGTGATTGGGAGTCCCATAGGGTGGTGCACAGTTGGCCCAGTATTGTCCGGGTTTGGCTGGAGTAGACTGTCATTGTAAATAAGAATTTGTTCTTAACTGACATGCCTAGTACATCATGTGATTTTAACCAATTATGAGTAGGTATTGCCTACTAATTGGTTTATGATGTCATTGGCAACGATTTGTAAGGACAGACACATGGAGATGAGAAGCAAGTACAGGGAGTGAACATTTAATTAATAAACAGACATGAAACAGGACAAGACAGTGTCTGGACATGAAAAACATAACAACATTAATGCTGACACGGGGATGAAACAGAGGAACAGACAGATATAGGGAAGGCAATCAAAATGTGAAGGAGTGCAGGTAAGTCCAATGAAGCGCTGATGCGCATAACGAAGGTGACAGGTGTGCGTAATGATGGGCGGTGCCCTCGAGCGCCAGGGAGGGGGAGCGGGAGCAGGCGTGACACAATTATCTTCTGCTATCTTTTTTTTTACAACAAAACATAGAAACGCACCATTTTCACATATGTTAATGTGGGGGTGGTGTTGGCCTGGAGATGATGAATATGAAGTTGACATTCTGGGGAATTTTCATTTAACGTTCTCTGAACTATTTGATAGCATTCCCAATGTCAAACCGGTTGGGAAACGTTCCTAGAACATAACCAAAATTGAAATGAAATTTAGTCATGTTTGAACTTTAAGGAAACATTCTGTTAAAGTAATGACATACCAAGAAAATAGCTGCATGTCCAGGTAATGAAAGGATTGTTTACTGGCTATATAGGCAATTTATTGCATTATTTTGTTTCCATCAGGTTTAATTTTGCTACATAAAAAGTATGCTCACCTGAGTCATAGAACCTACAAGATCTTTAGTTCAAAAGTTAAAACATGTTACTGAGAGAACATTTGTGTGACTGGTAAACAATTGAAAGGTCAAACATTTCTCCATTATTTCCACAAAGAGCTTCACACAATGGCCCCCATATAACCTTTGTTTGCCGTAACCTGTTCTGTCTTTTCTAAAGAGGCTAGGATATTTCATCTCCATAGGAAGGCCATTCCCATCCCTGAACTGCGTATAGATATTTCTCCTCCGTGCTCTGGCTGTTCTTTGTTTCTCTCACCTGAGCAGCTTTGCAGTATTTAAAGTTGCCACATGTGGTGTTCCCTTCCTCCCTCCTTCTCCTCTCTCTCTCTCTTTCTCTTGCTCTCTCGCTCTCTGTCCTTTGCTTGCTCTTGGTCTCTCAATCTCCTTCTCTCTCTCTCTCTTCTTCTCTCTCCCTCTTGGTCTCTTTTTCTTGCCCATTCGCTCTCTCTCCCTCTCTCTCTCTCTCTCTGTTCCCTCTTTATCTTTCTCTCTCTCGCTTTCCCCATACACACACGATACACTGAAAATGCATTGTCACTATCTACCGTTCCGGTCCGCTGAAATCGCTCTCCTCAACTGATAACAGGATGAATCAGATGACAATAACATTAACAAGCTTATCATTTAGGAAGAAGGCCAGACAGTGGGACAAAATATCAAACACCAGCTACGGTATACGCGTTTGAGTCTTTGGTGTGAGGAGGGGGCCATAACATATTTCCTCCAGGACTAAGTCGCACATTCATTTGGTGAAGCACTAATACTTGTATGTGTGTAATATCTGTTAATTCCATTTTATGACACTGTCTGCGACATTCTGAAATGCCAGAGCAGCAGTTAGCACTTCATTAAACCCTCGCCTCACCTTAGCCTACCTCTGACATACAAGGTGTTCCGAATCATGAACATAGACTACTAACACACTGGCTGCTGATTGATGCCTGTTGGCTAGCACCTATTACTGTCATTAATATAGGGAAAGATAACATGTATGTATCCATAAAGCAAATTTGGTTGTAAACTGGTTGAAGTCAGGAAAAAAAGGGCTTTAACGAGGTAATGAAAGATATCTGGAAAATATATCACAAAAGACATCACGTAACATCAGAAAATGTCAGTTTTGCCCGCTGAGTAACTATAGGCTATGTGCTTATCACATCTTCGTCACATCTTCGTCCTACACCAAAAGTGCGCGATAGCTGTGTACAATAAATGCAACGTTCAAACCCTGTCCTCTCTCTCTCTCTCTCTCTCTTTCTCTCTCTTTCTCTCTCTTTCTCTCTCTTTCTCTCTCTCTCTCTCTCTCTCTCTCTCTCTCTCTCTCTCTCTCTCTCTCTCTCTCTCTCTCATGGTTAATGGGGTGTTATACACCAAGCACTGATGATAATTTATTAAACCCCGGAGTAACCGTTTTACTGTTTGCAGGGGGGTTCTATAAATTGGTAAACTGTTGATAATCTCGTGGTGGAGACAGCAGGGGACTGGGAGCATCAGGTTTGGCTATTAGAGGCAATGGCTGGGGCACTGTCTGTGGGCCCCAGAGGATGTGACGGGGAGAGGAGCGTGTGGGGTTATAAATCAGTCGCGGCGCTGCCTGCTCAGACTGGTGATCTGCTCTGCAGGAAGGAAGAGAGGAAAAGGCCGTAGTCACCCTCCCCTCCCTGCCCTCTCCACTCCTCCTCTGGGCCCATCCAAGCCCATTATGCAGATGGTGACCTGGAAGACAGTCACCTCGGCCAGGGAGTGTCAAGCAGGGAGGGCTGAGCGGGTAGTGGAAATTCTGGGCAAGACACACATACACACACACAGTGGAGGAATTCTGCCATTTGTAATAGTGGCCACAAGGGCAGCATTTTGTCTTTTTCATGAGGAAGATGACCCCGCAGTGCCTTTCACTCTCAATTGCTTGGCTCCTCAGCCAGAAAGAAATGGGTTTACGTTTTCAAGCCCCAGTACCACAACTCTCTGTCAGCTGTCATCTTTACCCATATTATGTCTGTTCTGGGCTTTACATGATCAATTGTCAAATATGGAAATCGTTTTAAACACCCCCCAAAAAATGTTATACTGATGACTTACGACAATCCTCTGAGGTATCAACAACTTCGTTTTTTGTTTGTTTGAATGATCATAATTTAATCCACAATCTCACGATGAGATTTAAAAACATTTACAAACAAAATGATGTGAGCAGAATTGTGCGTTCACATGAGACCAACATTCATATGGTTATTGCAGACAGGATACTTACATTTCTAGATTTATTGCATGTAATTGCTATTCTATCTTCATCTCCATTCCTGCTTGCAAATAGTGAAAGAAATCATATGTTGAAATTCATGACCTTTATTTCGAGGGGAATTTACATAAAATCAGGTGTAGCCCAGTGGATCGTATCAGACCAACAATCCATTTAATTAGGATTCATATGGAATTACGCATTTTAAATGGAACCAAAATGTATCCATACAGTGCATTCGGAAAGTATTCAGACCCCTTCACTTTTTCCACATTTTCTTACGTTACAGCCTTGTTCTAAAAATGATTCAATAAATAACAATTCCTCATCAATCTACACACAATACCACATCAGGACAAAGTGAAAACAGGTTTTTAGACATTTTTGCAAATGTATTAAAAATAAGAAGACAGAAATACCTTATTTACATAAATATTCAATACTCAGGTGCATCCTGTTTCCATTGGTCATCCTTGAGGGGTTTCTACAAATTGATTGGAATCCACTTGTGGTAAATTCAATTGATTGGAAATTATTTGGAAAGGCACACACCTGTCTATATAAGGTCCCACAGTTGACAGTGAATGTCAGAGCAAAAACCAAGCCACGAGGTCAAAAGAATTGTCTGTAGAACTCCGAGACAGGATTGTGTCAAGAAACAGATCTGGGGAAGGGTACCAAAACATTTCTGACGCATTGAAGGTACCCAAGAACACCGTGGCCTCCATCCTTCTTAAATGGAAGAAGTTTGGAACCACCAAGTCTCTTCCAAGAGCTGGCCGCCCGGCCAAACTGAGCAATCAGGGGAGAAGGGCCTTGGTCAGGGAGGTGACCAAGAACCCAATGGTTACACTGACAGAGCTCCAGTGTTCCTTTGTGGAGATGGGAGAACCTTCCAGAAGGACAACCATCTCTGCAGCACTCCACCAATCAGGCCTTTATGGTAAAAAATCGAATTAAATCTAATTGTATTTGTCACATGCCCCGAATACAACCTTACCATGAAATGCTCATTTACAAGCCCATAACCAACAATGCAATTCAAGAAAAAGAGCATTTACTAAATAAATTAAAGTTTTTTAAAAATTAAATCAATAAAAAAGTAACACAATAAATGTACATAACAATAACGAGGCTATATACAGGGGGTACCGTTACCGAGTCAATGTGCAGGGTTACAGGTTAGTAGAGGTCATTTGTAAAGTGCCTATGCATAGATAATAAACAGGGATTAGCAGCAGTGTAAAAACTAGGGGGAGGGGTGAATTTAAATAGTCCGGGTGGCCATTTGATTAGTTGTTCAGCAGTCTTATGGCTTGGGGATAGAAGCTGTTAAGGAGCCTTTTGGTCCTAGACTTGGTGCTCCGGTACAGCTTGCGGTGCAGTAGCAGAGATAACAGTCTATGACTGTAGTCTTTGACAATTTTTTGGGCCTTACTCTGACACCGCCTAGTATATAGGTCCTGGATGGCAGGAAGCTTGGCCCCAGTGATGTACTTGGCCGTACGTACTACCCTCTGTAGCGACTTATTGTCAGATGCCGAGTAGTTGCCATATCAGGCGGTGATGCAACCGCCCAGGATGCTCTCGATGGTGCAGCTGTAGAACTTTTTGAGGATATGGGGTCCCATGCCAAACCTTTTCAGTGTCCTGAGGGGGAAAAGGTGTTGTTGTGCTCTCTTCACAACTGTCTTGGTGTGTTTGGACCATGATAGTTTTTTGGTGATGTGGACACCAAGGAACTTGAAACTCTTGACCCGCTCCACTTCAGTCCCGCCGATGTTAATGGGGGCCTGTTCGGCACTCCGTTTCCTATAGTCCACGATCAGCTCCTTTGTCTTGCTCACATTGAGAGAGAGGTTGTTGTGCTGGCACCACACTGTCAGTTCTCTGACCTCCTCCCTATAGACTGTCTTATCTTTGTCAGTGATCAGGCCTACCACTATTGTCTCGTCAACAAATTAATGATGGTGTTGGAGTCGTGCTTGGCTACGCAGTCGTGGGTGAACAGGGAGTACAGGAGGGGACTAAGCACGCACACCTGAGGGGCCCCAGTGTTTTTGCTTGTAAGCAGGATTCAGGAGGATAGAATGATGGTCAGATCTGCCAAATGGAGGGTGAGGGAGAGCTTTGTATGTGTCTCTGTGTGTGGAGTAAAAGTCGTCTAGAGTTTTTTTCCTCTGGTGAGACATGCTAGTAGAAATTAGGTAAAATAGATTTGTTTTCCTGCGTTAAAGTCCCCAGGCATTAGGAGCGCCGCTTCTGGATAAGTATTTTCTTGTTTGCTTATGGCCTTATACAGCTCGTTGAGTGCGGTCTTAGCGCCAGCATCGGTTTGCAGTGGTAAATAGACGGCTACAAATAATATAGATGAGAACTCTCTTGGTAGATAGTGTGGGCTACAGCTTATTATGAGGTATTTAACCTCAGGCGAGAAATACCTCAAGACTTTTTTTTTGACAAATACACACCCCTGCCCCTCGTCTTACCAGACGTAGCTGCTCTGTCCTGCCTAACCACGGAGAAGCCAGCCAGCTATATATTATCCGTGTCGTCGTTCAGCCAAGTCTTGGTAAAACATAAGATATTACAGCTTTTAATGTACCAATTGTAGGATAGTCTTACTTGTAGATCGTCCAGTTTGTTTTCCAATGATTGAACATTGGCCAATGATACAGAGGGTAATGTTGGTTTACATACTCAATGGCAAGTTCTTACAAGGCACCCCGCCCTCCTCCCCCTTTTTCTCCATCTTTTCTTCACGTGGATGACGGGGATTTGGGCCTTGTCTCAACAAAGCAGTATATCCATCGCGTCGGGCTCATTAAAGAAAAAATATTTTTGGTCATAAGAGACAGTAGCAGCAACATTATGGACTAAATTTGTTACAAACAATGAGAAAAAACAATCAAAATAGCACAGTTGGTGAGGAGCCTGTAAAACGGCAGCCATCCCCTCCGGTGCCATTATAGAGTGGCCAGACGGAAGCCACTCCTCAGTAAAAGGCACATGACAGCCCGCTTGGAGTTTGCCTAAAGGCACATCAATTACTCTCAGACCATGAGAAACAAGATTCTCTGGTCTGATGAAACCAAGATTGAACTCTTTGGCCTGAATGCCAAGTGTCACATCTGAAGGAAACCTGGCACCATCCTTATGGTGAAGCATGCTTGCGGCATGGTGGCCATGCTGTGGGGATGCTTTTCAGCGGCAGGGACTGGGAGACTAGTCAGGGTCTAGGAAAAGATGAACGGAGCAAAGCACAGAGAGATCCTTGATGAAAACCTGCTCCAGAGGGCTCAGGATCTCAGACTGGGGTGAAGGTTCACCTTCCAACAGGACAATGACCCTAAGCACTCAGCCAAGACAACGCAGGGGTGGCTTCGGGACAAGACTCTGAATGTCCTTGAGTGGCCCTGCCAGAGCCCGGACTTGAACTCGATCAAACATCTCTGGAGAGACCGGAAAATAGCTGTGAAGTGATGCTCCCCCTCCAACCTGACAGAGCTTGAGAGGATCAGCACAGAAGAATGGGAGAAACTCCCCAAATACAGCGCCACACCCAAGAAGACTCAAGGTTGTAATCGCTGCCAAAGGTGCTTCAAAAAAGTACTGAGTAAAAGGTATGAATACTTGTGAGAAAAAAATATAGATAGATTTTTTTATAAATTAGCAAAAATGTCCAAAACCTGTTTTAACTTTGTCATTATGGGGTATTGTGTGTAGATTGATGAGGACAATTTAAAAAAAATCTATTTTAAAATAAGGCTGTGACATAACAAAATGTGGAAAAAGTGAAGGGTCTGAAAACTTTCCGAATGCACTGTTTCACTATGGCAGAATGGAATTAAATGGACCATCTTTTTATCTGTGCATCTTGACC
The DNA here is from genome assembly GCF_045679555.1 of Salvelinus alpinus. NCBI lineage: Eukaryota > Metazoa > Chordata > Actinopteri > Salmoniformes > Salmonidae > Salvelinus > Salvelinus alpinus. Next base: position 59,492,620 of record NC_092093.1, read on the forward strand.
AATTAGACAATTTTGCTAGGTTGTCTTCAGGTTACCTCAGCTAAACTACAAGCACCACCAACCCAGACCTACTAAACTAAAGCCTTCTCATTAATCAAAAACATGATACTCTGTGAAACATTTTCGTGATGCAAAGGAGCAGAGATTTGTGCAAAAACCACTGTAAACTTCATTATAATCCGTCAGTGGTGTATCATTTAAAAATGTTCTTCAACAATGTGCAATTTATAACACTTATTTCTTCTAACACTTTCCAACAATTTATAAACACTGTAACAATTTATAACACTTTGTAACAATTTATAAACACTGTAACAATTTACAACACTTTGTAACAATTTATAACACTGTAACAATTTATAACACTTTGTAATAATTTATAACACTGTAACAATTTATAACACTTTGTAACAATTTATAACACAGTGTAACAATTGATAAAACTAACAATTTACAACACTTTCTACCCATTTATAACACTGTAACAATTTATAACACTTTGTAACAATTTATAACAAGGTGTAACAATTGATAAAACTAACAATTTACAACATTTTCTATCCATTTATAACACTGTAACAATTTATAACACTTTGCAACAATGTATAACACAGTGTAACAATTGATAAAACTTTGCCGGAAAAGAATGAAGTGTACAGTATTTATTTCTCACAGATCTGGGCTCGTTTGCATCACAAAAATAGTAATAAAATAATATTATGTCCCAAATAAAATACTAATATGAGTAGAGTGAGTACATAACTTCACAGTTCACCCACAGATTTGCAGAAGAAAATGTATTTGTCTCAGGTTTAAGACATTAAGTAGCTGAATAGGTTTCGCCTCCACTGGATTGCTCGTGATCAGTTTAATGTTTGCCAGAGATATTGTTTTGCTGGAAAACGATTTCCACCACTCCATCAAATATTGACACAGTTCCAGCTCTGTGAGTCATACGAGATGCTTCCTTGAAGCATACAGTAGCAATCACTACAAAATGTAGACGACAGATTTGCCTCTGCTTAGATCTTATCAAATGCTAGATTTGTACAGCAACGTATCATATATTTTATGTGGGTAAAGTGTACTTATAGATCTGTGGCCCGAGTGCCCATGTTCTATATGATGATCACCTCTCATTATGAAACATAATGGGGCGCATTAATCATTGATGGACATTAGGAACACATTGTGATCTTATGTAGAGGACTTACATTATGTTCTTTACCTATGACCAGAGGCACATGAGGCTCTGCTGATGACGGGGCACTGATGCAAGGCCGCTGTGTGATGCTCCCTGGCCTTGCATTAAATCCTCCAGCCTCACAGAGAAATAGTGCTGGTGCCTATCTGCACCAGCGGAGGCTGTTGAGGGGAGGACGGCTCATAATAATGGCCGGAATGAAGTGAATAGAATAGCATCAAACACATGGAAACCATGGAAACCATGTGTTTGATGTATTTAATACCATTCCACTAATTCCACTCCAGCCATTACCATGAGCCTGTCCTTCCCAATTAAGGTACTACCAACCTCCTGTGACCTGCACATACTTTTTCTATCAATACATTAACTGAATGTGCAGTAGAGTGTGTGTGTGTGTGTGTGTGTGTGTGTGTGTGTGTGTGTGTGTGTGTGTGTGTGTGTGTGTGTGTGTGTGTGTGTGTGTGTGTGTGTGTGTGTGTGTGTGTGTGTGTGTGTGTGTGTGTGTGTGTGTGTGTGTGTGTGTGTGATACAAGCAACACCAAGAGAAAACAAACAATATGTTGTCAGAGAGATTCACATCACTTCTATCATATTGTCTCTCCTTCAACAGAACACTATCACACACCACATGCTGTTCAAAGAGCACTGCCGGGTTGGCCACTCATAAGTATATTCGTTTCCACGTCGGAAAACTAGCCTTCTGCTAATCTAATGGCTAACTGCCATAGGACCGAGTTTGGAAACCCTGCCATAGACGAGGAGCCCACTGTCACCATAAACCTGCCATAGACGAGGAGCCCACTGTCACCATAAACCTGCCATAGACGAGGAGCCCACTGTCACCATAAACCTGCCATAGACGAGGAGCCCACTGTCACCATAAACCTGCCATAGACGAGGAGCCCACTGTCACCATAAACCTGCCATAGACGAGGAGCCCACTGTCACCATAAACCTGCCATACTCCCAACTGATAAGCATTGTATTAGTAGTGAAGTAGGAAAACCGTCCCTAAACGGAACAGGCCTACAATCCAACCTTCATGTTGATTAGTGTGTGCTTTAAGTTGCGTCTGATGTATGTCCGTTTGTTATTCAGCTTCGCTTGTTGTCCATCATCATCGCCTGCAATACAGCAAACCGAGTAATTACACCACAGTTGTAGTGGATTATTATGGGTTGTCTGAGGGAGGTCATTAGGGCTGCGTGTTGACTAATGATAGTTTTGCACCGTTTAGTATTTTTCTAAAAGCTACAGAGCTTTTTGAAACTGAGCTGTCGTGCACCATGCCATTTGATTAAGTGAGATGAATGTTTCATACAAACATGACAGAATAAACTGAGTCTGTTTAACCACAAAGGATGTGTTGGCAGGTTCAACAAAAGGTGCCGCAACGATCAACCACTGTCTTAAGGAAATGTTAAGGAATCGTAACCTTTCCTCCTGTTCCCATGGCAACCATTAAGGGTGGAGAGATATCATATATGAACAACATGAGGGAGCATTTTACACATTACTGCCTGTCAATAATATACCTCTCCCAACTGACATCACCCTTGCAATTTCCACTGTTTTGATCTCACATAAACTCACTCTTGACACCAAACGTCTTTTGATTCAAGAATGTCTGAAGCTTAAAGTTTTGCTTTGAGTCCCTCTTTCATGATCTGTCTCTTTGCAGGATATGTGTGTGATTCTGTAGAGCAGGACAGAGCTGAAGAAAAAAGAGAAGACACAAAAAGAACACATTAGTGGTGTCAGATCATATTTTTAGACATCACTGACAACTTTCTATTTAACCTGGAAAGTCTGGTTAGGAACACATTATTCTTATTTACAATGACAGCCTACCGGGGAACAGTGGCCCTTGTTCAGGGGCAGAACGACAGATTTTTACCGTGTCAGCTCAGGGATTCGATCCAGCAACCTTTCAGTTACTGGCCCAACGCTCTAACCACTAGGCTACCTGCCGGCCTGGTAGGAGGTTATGATTATAGGAGGCTATGATGCTTAGAATTTATGTTTTTTACACAGAATACTTTAGTTTACGCATGTGCATCCTTTTGCACGATATCTCTGACACTATGTACACTCATTCACTACAAGTGTTACCTGAGACATGCACACTGAGCTGAGGGACAATCCATCAAACTCTCTCTCTCTCTCTCTTTTTAATCATTACAATTCTTTCCACTTGGCCAACATTCCAGTAACTTACTAACTAACACAAATACTTCAGTCTCAAACTAAAACAATGAGACTGGATGAGAATTTACTATTTTAGAGGCTAAAACCTGTCAGCTGCTATATTTTCAAAGCTCATTATAGAATACACCTAATGTTAATTATCCACATGTTACTACCTTGCTATATGCAGACAGTTAATCTGGCTAACTCATTCAAGCAGTGATCACTTTTTTACAGCTAAGCCGTAGCACATGGTATCCAGTCTTACAATGTGCTACAGGCTTGAGCTCCAGACAAGAGGAGATATTTCATTGTTAGGTTTCAATGTTCTCCAAATCTTCAGCTCCTGGCAAGATGAGGATCTGGATCAATATTTTCACTTTTCACACACACCCAGAGAGAGAGAGAGAGAGAATAACAACCAAGAACAAAGGGGAGAGAAAGAGAGAGAGAGTGTGTGTGGGAGCGAGAGATGCGCCATGAAATGAATAACTGTCACATACTTCGTTGGGTGCGGTTAGCTTCGCTTGAATGATTACGATGATGATCTAATGACAGTACACAGCTTTTCATATTCTTCATTTGGCTGAGTGCTCCTTGGCAGACCTACTCAACAGATTTGTGGATGAGGCACAGAAATACTCATCTCTTCCTTCTCCGGCTAAGAGAAGGTGTGTGTGTGTGTGTGTGTGTGTGTGTGTGTGTGTGTGTGTGTGTGTGTGTGTGTGTGTGTGTGTGTGTGTGTGTGTGTGTGTGTGTGTGTGTGTGTGTGTGTGTGTGTGTGTGTGTGTGTGTGTGTGTGTGTGTGTGTGTGTGTGTGTGTGTGTGAGAGAGAGTTGGAGGCCGGCTGCTATCTACTACTGTAATATTTCTCCTGTCACTATGAGAAATATCTAGCCAGTGGGTAAAAAACTTCAGAAGAAGAGGTTACATATTGCATTCCTCAAAAGCTACGTTTTGGAACCATCCCTTTGTGTTGTTACAAATATGTTTCTGTAGTAGTAGTAGATGTTCATAACATTTCATTACATAACTTCACTAAAATATCATGTCTCACTCAATGTGACAAGGCTCCTTGGCCTACAAATTCTGCGTAGTTCTGGAAAGCTGTTCTGGACCAATTCATAATGAACGCCAAATATCTTTGTACGATGTCCATTGTGTACACTGTGTAAAAACAATGACGTGTTTCCAAGTTATGACAAATAACCCTTTGCCAGATTTTGATACATCTGAACTATTTTCTTACAACTACAGACACATATAGAGATACACTATATATACAGCAGTATGTGGACACCCCTTCAAATTAGTGGATTCGGCTATTTCAGCCACACCGGTTGCTGACAGGTGTATAAAATCAAACACACAGCCATGCAATCTCCATAGACAAACACCGGCAGTAAAATTTCCCGTACTGAAGAGCTCAGTGACTTTCAACGTGGCACCGTCATAGGATGCAACCTTTCCAAAATTTCTGCCCTGATAGAGCTGCCCCGGTCAATTGTAAGTGCTGTTATTGTGAAGTGGAAACATCTAGGAGCAACAACGGCTCAGCCGCGAATTGGTAGGCCAAACAAACTCACAGAATGGGCCCGCCGAGTGCTGAAGTGCGTAGCGCGTAAATATCGTCTGTCCTCGGTTGCAACACTCACTACAGAGTTCCAAACGGCCTCTGGAAGCAAAGTCAGTACAAAAGCTGTTCATTGGGAGCTTCATGAAATGGGTTTCCATGGCCGAGCAGCCACACACAAGCCTAAGATCACCATGCACAATGCCAAGCGTTGGCTGGAGTGGTGTAAAGCTGGCCGCCATTGGACTCTGGAGCAGTGTAAACGAGTTCTCTGGAGTGCTGAATCATGCTTCACCATATGGCAGTCCGACAGAAGAATTCGGGTTTGGCTGATGCCATGAGAACGCTACCTGCCCCAATGCATAGTGCCAACTGTAAAGTTTGGTGGAGGAGGTATAAAGGTCTGGGGCTGTTTTTCATGGTTCGGGCTAGGCCCCTTAGTTCCAGTGAAGGGAAATCTTAACGCTAGAGCATACAATGACATTCTCGAGAATTCTGTGCTTCCAACTTTGAGGCAACCGTTTGGGGAAGGCCCTTTCCTGTTTCAGCATGACAAAGCAAGGTCCATACAGAAATGGCTAGTTGAGATCGGTGTGGAAGAACTTGACTGGCCTGCACAGAGCCCTGACCTCAAACCCATCGAACACCTTTGGGATGAATTGGAACGTAGACTGCGAACCAGGCCTAATCGCCCAACATCAGTGCCCGACCTCACTAGTGCTCTTGTGGCTGAATGGAAGCAAGTCCCCGCAGCAATGTTCCAACATCTAGTGGAAAGCCTTCCCAGAAGTGGGGAGGCTGTTATTGCAGCAAAAGGTGGACCAACTCCATATTAATGCCTATGACTTTGGAATGAGATGTTTGACGAGCAGGCGTTCACATACGTTTGGTCATATAGTGTATGTATGGCTCTATCTAAGGGTATTTGGCTTTATATATGGCTCTGATCACATACAATATGTCATTGTAATATGCTGTTAGAACTACAATAACCAATTAAACTTGCTACTTATAGCAGGTATTCATAAAGATTAATTATACGTGGATAGGCTTATAAGTACCTAGTTCAGAGACGTACATAGCATAGGCTATATTAATAACCTGCCATTGGTCATTTCACCATTTTTCATATGGTTTAATTAATTTGATCTCCAGGATGCCTAAGATAAATTAACATATTGTAATGAAAGCATACTTACCTTTATAAAAAGCAGAACTTAGTGTGCAGCATTTTCCAAAAATCAAACCAGGTTTTCTTTCCAACCACTTTTGTTAAGCCAAAAATAGGTTGCTGTTTAGATGTAGGCATCAGCAATTCCCTCCACATAATATTTTTTTTTGCCTGTTGACCTTTATTATCAACGTCTAGTAGTCTCTGATTTAATTCCCTCTATGTCCTACTACCCGCCTAGCATTTTGCTTCAGGATTGCTGCACTGCACTCCACCCCATGCCTCTTTGATTGCATTCCTGTATTTTATTTAAACATCCGGGTTTTCCCACTGACTGTGCTTACTCCCCTCTCAGAAGCCATCTTGGACTCAGTTCAGTTTCTTGCATGTGAATGTCGGACCCTGTCCTCAGCGACTCACGACAACAGAGTAGAAACGGTTAACGCGCACCGCGGAGCGAGAAATGTGTTTATTTTAATCATCGAGTTTCTTTTACCTTGTCGATTTTACATCCTGGAATCGACCGATCCTTTCCCGATGGATTTGTTTATATGTAAAACTTACTTCTAGCCCGTGCAATTTTGTTGCATTGGGGGACTGTACACACAAAAGCAACGCGAACTCTTGGTGCTGTGGACATCGAAGGCCTTGGGTCATTTGGCTCGTTGTGTTATGCCGATCATCTTTTTAAATGTTCGCAAAGGAAAAGAGGTTCAAAAGGAAAACATCTGGTGTGTTTCTTTTTAATTAAAGGAATATGTTTGCTTCCTGGCTGACTTTTGCACTTCTTCTGGGAACTTTTTGTGCAGGTAAGCACCCTTATTATGTCATCGCTTATTGAGGTTAGCGAATTGTCAATCAGTTATAGACTGTATCCAGTGATTTCAAATTGTAAGAGAATCTAATAATGTAGAGACAATCCAGGGATAACATGCTCTAGGTAGTCGCTTGGCTATTGATATTGCCTTAAATATAAATGATAGTTATCTTATTATATTTTTATCAAATGGCATTGAAATAGCTAATGCAGTAATTCAATAGTTGACATCTTGTTTATGTTATTTTAATAAGTGACGATGCGAGAGGTTATTTCGGCTTCTCGATGCAGTGATTCATTGTCTATAAAGATCAATAAGTAGATCGCAACCACATATAATTTCCGAATTATTTCGATTATTTTGTCATATCAATTGTCAAGGCTCAGTGATGAAAATAGATGTATCGTTTTTATTCGACTATATATTTTATTTACGTCTGGCAGCTCGTATTTGGCAGAAATATGAAATAAGTCATGTGGCCTCATAATGTTTCAAGGATCATTTTAAATATAGAAGTGTGGTACTCTATTGGGAAATACAGAAATATGCAAGAGATCCACAAGCTGATTTGAAGTGTTTTGCACGTTTATAAGACACATTTATCCGTGTAGTTTGTCCTGTGTAGACAACAGTTTTTTTTAAGCATGAGTGAAGATTTCTCTCGCCATTGAAGCGCATGACAGGGAGGTGTTGATACTGGAATGAATGATACTTATTTCAGATCACAACAAGTAGTAGAATTCCACACGTATTTCACAGAGCCCAATATCACGTAGCCTAATAGTTTTTCTTGTAACAACAAATAATGTATGCTTTGGCTTTGGGGTTTTCCAAATAGGTTTTTAATAAGTATTCTACTCTGGATTTCCACGCGAAATGGAATGAATTAGATGCATTATGTGATTGTTCTGTTGTGTAGTTCCCTCTTCTAAAATGGCTCTTGTGTCAATTTTTTTGTTGTTGAAATAAAATGATTTATGTCACATATCTGAAAAAATGTATCAAGTTAATGAATCACTTTTGTGTATGATTACCATTCATTCCAAAGCACAGACACAAATTATGCTTGTTGTCAAACACTATCCTAATGTCCTGATATTTTGGTAATTGGTTACAAAGTGGCAATTCTGGATACTTAGCCTATACAGTGTTGCCTGGCTCCCCATACTACTTGCTCCGGCCAAATGCTACACCACGCCCAGGGACAGTTGTTTCTTCTCCGCAATGAAGTATAAAGTACAATAACAAATGTAGCCAACGACAGAGCAGCGGAATATTCTAGTGTGAGTTGTCAGGCTAAATGCAGGTTCAGTGCATTCTACAGTGACTTGGTTAGCCTACATAAAAGTTCATAAGGCCGCGGAGCCAGGCAGATTACCAGGACGCGTACTCCGAACATGCTCTGACCAGCTGGCAAGTGTCTTCACTGACATTTTCAACCTCTCCCTGTCTGAGTCTGTAATACCAACATTTCAAGCAGACCACCATAGTTCCTGTGCCCAAGAACACTGAGGTAACTTGTCTAAATGACTATCGCCCCGTAACACTCACATCTGTAGCCATGAAATGCTTTGAAAGGCTGGTCATGGCTCACATCAACACCATAGACACCCAGGACTCACTCCAATTCGTAAGCCGCTCAACAGATCCACAGATGATGACAATCTCTATTGCACTCCACACTGCCCTCTCCCACTTGGACAAGAGGAACACCTACGTGCTGTTCATTGACTACAGCTCAGCGTTCAACACCATAGTACCCTCCAAGATCATAAACTCAGGACCCTGGGACTGAACACCTCCATCTGCAACTAGATCCTGGACTTCCTGATGGGCCTCCCCAGGTGGTGAGGGTAGGCAACAACAACTCCGCCACACTGACCCTTAACACAGGTGCCCCTCAGGGGTGTGTGCTTAGTCCTCTCTAACACAATATTAAGTTTGCGGACAACATAAGTGGTTGGGCTGATCACCATGATGATGGTGAGACCGCCTATAGGGATGAGGTCAGAGACCTGGCAGTGTGGTGTCAGGGAAAACAACCTCTCCCTCAACGTCAGCAAGACAAAGGAGCTGATCTAGGACTACAGGAAATGGAGGCCCGAGGACGCCCCCATTCACATCAACAGGGCTGTAGTAGAGCGGGTTGAGAGCTTCATGTTCACATCACTAAGGATCTATCATGGTCCGTACACACCAGCACAATTGTGAAACGGGCACGACAACGCTCTTCCACCACAGGAGGCTGAAAGAGGGTAGTGCGTACGGCCCAGAACATCACTGGGGCTGAGCTACCGATGCACTAAGTCTGGAACCAACAGGACCCTGAACAGTTACTACCCCCAAGCCATAAGACTGCTAAATAGTTAACCAAATAGCTACCTGGGCTAACTTTTTAACTATTTGCATGTAACCTTTTTTTGACTCCTCACACGCTGCAGCTACTGTTTATCTATCCTGTTGCCCAGTCACTTTATCCTACCTATATGTACATATCTACCTCAATACAAGAAACGTAGTCCTTTCAACCATCCAAGTCCTAAAGATCACTAGGGATATGATAGGTCAATGGCAATACTCTTGGTTTCTTGTAAGCAACAGAAAGATACGTTCTCAATACACAACCGAAACATTTGGGCTACTATTGAACATCACATGTATTATCCCTTTTCTGAGCAAGTCCGTGGGAAGAGACAAGTCATTGTAATGAAACATGCCAAATCATCGCTGCCACTCAGATCATTAGCAGCCAGAATAGTAAAATGGTTTTGCAATGCTGTAAGAGGGGTCTCGTAAAACGATCTGTTTTGGCTGCTGGATGCGTTGTGTAATGGCCTCACTGATTCCGTGGCTCCCTGGATAGCAGCAGAGGTAGTAAATATGCAGCTTCGCTGTGCTCTGCTCTTTTCAGCTGATCATCCACTCTGTTGAGACAAAGGAAGCCGGATCCCTGCCCATGCTCTCTCCATCTCTCCCTCCTCTACCTCTCTCTCACCTCCTTTACCTCTCTCTCCTCCTCTCTGTCTCCCTCTACTTCTCTCTTTCTCGCTCTCTCCCTCCTCTACCTCTCCCGTCTCTACCTCTCCCGCTCTCTCCCTCCTCTACCTCTTTCTTTCTCTCTACCTCTCTTTCTCTCTCTCTCTACTAGCAGGAGATGCTGACCTGAGTCATAGCATCTCTCTCCTCACTCACTCCTGTCGATTCATTGGCTTTTGCTGAGTGGAGGAGAGACTGCGATTGTCCCGTATCGTCTATGACAGCACGGCGTCAGCCGAGGCAAGGGCTGCATGTCCCGGTGTCGATTGACCTTGCCCACCGACGTGTGTGTGTATATATATGTGTGTGTGTGCATGTACTGTGTGAGAGCAGGACATGGGGTTTGGAATGCTTTTAGTGCTTTCTCATCGTAACATCACTGAATCAGTAACAATGTGGTGTGTCTGTGTGTGCTGTGCTGTGCTGGATTTTCAAAGGTTTGGCCACATGGTGTAGTGGGGGAGGGTTGCTCCTCTGGGTTATAATGGCCACTGCTTTACCCTCTCTTCTCTACCTGAGACACACAACATCAATCCCATTTCTGCATATTGTCCCAAGATTTGCAGTTGAATGCATTTATCATTTTCATGTGGATACATTTTCTAGCGCATTGACAGAGAATTAGGGAGGGGGAGTGTAAGAGGGGACAAACACTGTGGGGGATGGGTAGCCTCTAGCAGGCGTAGACTTTTAAAGTGGCAGGGTCTATTTTCCCCCCCTGCCAAGAAACAAAGATGTTGAGCTGTAGGAGATTCATGGCATAGTTGTTTGGGAGAGAATCGGTCAGTTTCTTTTCCAAAAAGGATGAATTTGTGAGCCCACAGAAAAGGATGAATGTGTGAGCCCACAGAAAAGGATGAATGTGTGAGCCCACAGAAAAGGATGAATGTGTGAGCCCACAGAAAAGGATGAATGTGTGAGCCCACAGAAAAGGATGAATGTGTGAGCCCACAGGAAAGGATGAATGTGTGAGCCCACAGAAAAGGATGAATGTGTGAGCCCACAGAAAAGGTTGTGATTTTTGTTTTGAGCTTTTCCCTCAATGTAATCCATGAATCAATCTTTCTCATAAAGATGGCAGGCATCTTGTAGTTTTTGCGTCATTCCCCCCCCCCCCCCCCACCTCATAACCTGTTGTAGAAAGCAATTGGCACTTTAACATGAGAGACAGGCTGGAATTCTGCCCTGAAAATCCTAACCACTGCTTGACTCCATGCTGTTCATTCATCAACACTTGTATTCGTTATCATGTTTGCTCAGTCATTTCCTAGAATGGAACAAAAACAAGCATAAATTAATCTCATTGCATAGAAATCTGTCCCCCGCAGCAAAATTATTCTCAATGCTTGTTGTGAAACCAAATCTCACATAGAAAAAACAGTGATTGTTCAATAGCAAGTACAAATATTGTAAAGAAATAGGCTGTGACCATGATCAAATTAATATTCAGCTTCAGTTGAATGTGACAACGTGGCGAACTGAAGCAACGCAAAGGTAGAACTTTCTTCATCACCTCTGTGCAAAAGTCTTGTTTTTGAGAGTGGGGTTCAGAATCTGACACATTTACAGCAGCCAGGCTAGAGTGAGAAGGAAGCAGCGAGTTTGGTTGGAGCAGCGAGGGAGATCAGCGCTGGCTGTGGAATTTCCTCGTCGTCCGCCTCACGCTGTGAGAGGCTTAGCACGCTCCTTCATAACATGTTGCGCAAACACGGGAAGAAATGTATACAATGCACCACTTGCATGCCTTCCTTATGTGATTGGCTTCGGTCCCTGAAAGTGAAGAAACGTTGCTTCCATTAATCTGTCGGTTTACAATGGCTTCTTTCCTAATTTAACTGCAGATCTCAAAAACCCACAGAAAGAATGAGGGGCTAATTTGATAAGCGCAGATCAAAAATCTGGTTACAACATGGATGTCCTTGGGGCTCCCTTCTCCCAGTGTATGGGGAAACATGAGCCATCCATGTTTGACTCTACTGCTGCGGCTTGGCACAAATGGCGACTCATGGCAGGTTTGAACCCAACCAAAATGTATTCAATGGAGCACAGCGGCCCAGTGAGCGATTACATTTTCTCGCCCACAGCAAAGACGCTGTGCGAAAGGAAATGGAACATGATTGCATTGACTGTGTATTGACAGAGCGGCTGAATTGATGATTGTGTAGGGGTAAATGTATGATGTGCTGGCTATTTGAAAAAACACTGATTTACTCTTGATAGCCTAATGCAAGTACAGTTAGTCACTACAGGCTTATTTTGCTGTATTTGCCTTATGTTTCAGCTATTTGCTAAGCTGAAGCATTAATAGAATCTCTCCTAACAGCTATTAATATAGCTTGTTACAGGAGACAGAACATCATAAGCCAGAGCACATTGCAGTTGTCATCGTTAGTGCACTGGCTGGTCCAGGGTTTCTAAGTTAAACCTTATCCTAATGCTCCTATGTCTTCATCCTTGCCATTCCTGGTGGGGCAATGTTGACTCCTTTAGTTTACTGCCATGAGGCCTCATGCATAGTTGTTTGCCTGCTGAAAACGGCCATTAACTGTGCTCATGCTTGATGCTTGGGGATGGGCAACCCTTAAGCCTATACGCCTATAGAGATGGTTGAGATTAGTTTACTTTTAAGAGAGAGGCACTTCATTTGCACTGTTTATCACCGTCCTTGTGAACTTTTTTCTTCTGCATTGGCCTGGGAAACATGCTGAGTGCTGACAAACAGGCATTGCTTGCCAAACCTTGGATAATGTCTCAGGTTAGTTATATCTTGTCCCCAATTCTATTATTTCTGAAGTGCGAGTGCAGTGTTTGAAGTGGGAAGGCTTGTGAGCATCCCAGCTCGGTTGTGTGCTGCTGAGAAGCCACAGTGTTCTGGCCCCAGCGTTTGTTTACCTATGCCGATAACACGTATCTGGGCAAAGCCGCATGGGTGGAATGCGGTATATAAAAAATGATATTTGGCAAGGCCTTATCTTGCCGTGGGCCGTGTCGTACATCATACGCAGCACTCAAAGTCCTCCTGAACATGCAGTGGGATGGGATTAGCCAAGCGTTTGCTGTTCGATAATACGTGCCACGTTTCATAGCATGATAATGTATTACCAATGTTTACTGTTTAGCACAAAATGCAGAGATCCAGCTTTTAGAGTCAATTTCATATCCCGCTTGGGAAATGGATAGACAGCATCCAACAATCTAGATTCTACCCATATACACTTTCATGGTTTTTCTCCTCAGAAAACAAATGAGATTCCAATCTGGCTCTTTTATCTCTGTTGCCTAACTGCAGATTTATATGGTACCCAAATTCTTATAAAATGATGGGATATTCTTGACCATTAGGGGCCACGGCAGAAGCCTCTAGTTAATGAAATATTGTAAGAACTGATGCTGTGTTCTTTGTCTTGGAACTGTTCTGTAGCAGGAGGACCGTTCCGTGCTCTGTCCTTATAGAAAGTTGCCAGAACATTCTCTTCTCTACATTTTGAGTTGATCACCAATACCAGACCGATACCATGACGTCAACCCTTTAACCCCAGCCGCTAGACACTTTGATCTTCAGGAATCAAATGGGTCTAAGCAATATGGTGGAAACTCAACCTGACCTGCAAGATAGATTGGGTAACCCAGTCCATCCAGAGCCACGGGAAATATCTAGAGGATTTGGCTATCAATCAATCAAGTGTATTTTTAAAGCCCTTCTTACATCAGCCAATGTCACAAAGTGCTGTACAGAAACCCAGCCTAAAATCCCAAACAGCAAGCACTGCAGATGTAGAAGCACGGTGGCCAGGAAAAACTCCCTAGAAAGACCAGAACCTAGAAAGAAACCTAGAGAGGAACCAGGCTCTGAGGGGTAGCCAGCCCTCTTCTGGCAGTGCCAGGTGGAGATTATAACAGAACATGGCCAAGATGTTCAAATGTTCATAGATGACCAGCAGGGTCAAATAATAATGATCACAGTGGTTGTCGAGGGTGCAACAGGTGAGCACCTCAGGAGTAAATTGGCTTTTCATACCCGATCGTTCAGAGTATCTCTACCACTCCTGCTGTCTCTAGAGAGTTGAAAACAGCAGGTCTGGGACAGGTAGCACATCCGGTGAACAGGTCAGGGTTCCATAGCCGCAGGCAGAACAGTTGAAACTGGAGCAGCAGCACAACCAGGTGGACTGGGGACAGCAATGAGTTATCAGGCCAGGTAGTCCTGGGGTTTGGTTTTGGCTAGGGTTTGGTTTTGGCTAGGGTTGGTTTTGCACTGGGGCATAATTATCTTTGCCTCTGTCCTCTGATTTTCTGCTCCACTCATTCTCCCCATTTCAGAGAGAAGTGGTTGCAACAACTTTAACTCACTGTGAGTGCTAGTGGGGAGGGGGGTGGCTGCTGGTTTTGGAGCTCCTTTCACTGTGGGATTGATGGCCCTCATGCTCCTGTGTCTGAAAGAAGCCTCCTCTTCCCCCAGAGGACCTGCGGGGTGGCTCCCCCCTCCTAGGTCTCTCCTCTCTAGAGGCCATTTGTCTGAGAATCTGGGTCCCCTTTCTGGTGGGGCAGACCCAGACCCTATCTAGGGCCCCCCATCTGCTTTTGTGTCCCACGCACTGACCCACCCCTCCTGTGCTGAGATGTCAGGCAGGCTGCTGCTGGCCTGTTTGTGGAGCCCGTGGGCCCCATGCTGGGGGTGGGACTGGGAGAGGAGGCAGGGGGGATGGGGCATGGTGGTCAGTCACCCATTCCCCTTTTGAGTTTAGTAGGATATTGACACCACCTCTCTCAGATCAGGGGGGTGAGAACAAAGATTCCCATTTTACGTCTGGGTTGTACTCTGGAGGATGCGGATGTGTGAAGGACTGTTCTGCGATGTGTGGATTAGGGATGTTAACTTTAACCGCGTGAATATTTAAACAATAGGGCCAAGAAAGGTGGGTTATTCAGGACAAACAGTCTGGGTTGGCTAAGAATCAAAGGATTGTTGACATGTAAACTATTTTTCCTCTCCAAATGTTTATTGAAAGCATCAATTAATTTGCACAATGATCAGTTGTCTAGCGAAGCTCACTCCTGCCACAGATTTCTCTCTCTCCATACCAGCTCAAAAATGTCTACGTACTAACTCAACATTTCCAGGTAGTTGAATATGCATATAGGATATGTTTCTTCATTTGTAGTATTTTGTGCCGATTTCTATCTATCAACGTTGCAGAGAGTTCAGGCCAAAGAGTTGAATCTTGGTTTCATCAGACCAGAGAATCTTGTTTCTCATAGTCTGAGAGTCCTTTAGGTGTCTTTTGACAAACTCCAAGCAGGCTGTCATGTGCCTTTTACTGAGGAGTGTCTTCTGTCTGGCCACTCTACCATAAAGGCGTGATTGCAGCACTCCACCAGAGATGGTTGTCCTTCTGGAAGGTTCTCCCATCTCCACATAGGAACTCTGGAGCTCTGTCAGTGACCATTGGCAACATACTCTGACTGAAGCCCATGTTGCATTTGTCCTGGATGCGGCCTACATTTTTCAACTTCCCAAGCAGTTTGGCCGTCGTTAGGCTAGTTCACACCAAATCAAAGTTTTGGTATAAAAAAAAAAGCTGCCCATCGTCTAGATGGAGCCAACCCTTTCCATTCAATTGGGCTTCCGAGTGGCGCAACGGTCTAAAGCACTGCATCTCGGTGCTAGAGGCGTCACTACAGACCCTGGTTCGATTTCAGGCTGTATCACAGTCAGCTGGGATTGGGAGTCCCATAGGGCGGCTCACAATTGGCCCAGCATCGTCCAGGTTAGGGTTTGGCCGGGGTAGGCCATCATTGTAAATAACAATTTGTTCTTAATTGACTTGCCTAATTAAATAAAGGTTAAATAAAGTCCTGTGTGGTTCAATTGGTGGAGTGTGGCACTTGCAACGCCAGGGTTGTGGGTTCGATTCCCACTGGGGACCAGTAAGAACAAGTATGAAAATGTATGCACTCACTACTGCTCTGGATAAGAGCGTCTGCTTACTGACTAAAATGTAAATGTATGTCGGCTTGCATATTTGGCTAATACATAGGTTACTCTGAACCAGATTGCATGGAATATGAGCACAATGTAACTTTTGGACCGCTTCTGAAAACATGTAACACACTTTATGAGGTGAACTATCCCCTTTAGCTTTCTGGATCTAGATGCAGTGGTGTTTTCTCTGAGATGGATGGGTCAGGTCCTCTCCCCCTCCTTCCTCATCCCCTCACACCCCATGCCTGTGCTGTGTGTAGACTGTGGAGCAAACTCTCTATTCTCTCCTGCTCTCCCTCCCTTGCTTGAGCTTCTTGTTGTTTTGATGGAGATGACGGCGGCAGCTGCTCGTCTGGTTTCTTCCTCATCCGCCGTCTCCAGATGGAGGCGTACACTGGTTCACGTAGACTCCCAGGCTCCTCTGGTGACCCTCCCGTCTCGGGGCCCAGCTGTCGCAGACCGTCAACACACGCTTACACTTACAAACAGACTTCTGTTTGACCATTTCTCTGATGTCTTCGGCATCCTGTTCCAGCACGGCCTTGATTTGGCTGAGAGGGAGCAAAAGGTGAAAAAAATGAATATTTCAGACCTTGAAGCCATTTTTCTGTGCCTTTTTAAAAATGATTCCTTTTATGACGTTGCCTGTGACTCAGCTTCATCATACATTTGTATCATATTGTAAGCCAAGGCCACTGCCAAAACGTTGCTGGAATCCTTGGTTTTGTTCTGTTCTTGTTTAATTTAATGTTACTGTGACCGTCTAGAGAACATACATTCACTATTGATGGACAATGGAGATTTTGGAGGAGTGTGTGAGAGGGTCACATATTCCCCCAGTCCTGAGAGGGGTAGCAGGCCGAACCATAGACATGGTGATGGGCAAGATCCTCTCGAGTGGTTGGGGGAGGGAAGGGGGGGGGGGCCAGCGACAGAGGGAGAGGGTCACAGGGGGCGCGTCTTTGTCATGGTAAACCCAGTGACTTGACCACCTGCTGTGAATAAGGCTCCAACAATGGCTGTCTACAGCTGCATGGGAAATGGACAGCCCCCAAGGATGTAGACTGACTCTGAAAACTTTATCACACCACTGGGGGAAGTGTAAATATTACAGGCTAATTTTCAGAATTGAGTAGTCTACATTTACAGAGCTAACATTTCCTCTGAGCTTAATTTGAGAAAATAGTGAGTGGAGGTCATGCTTCAGGCTGTGTGATTATTTTAAATGTAGGGTAGACTAACACAAGCTGGCTAATAGGGGGCTCAGCATGTTCATATTGGCTATTTGTTAGGGTTACTTTCAGGTCCAGGAAACTTCCCCCACGGCCAAATCCTATGACAAAATATTTACACAACTCATACTTTTGCGTCAGTAAGGATTTGTCCCTTAACATTTCTGTCTGGCAGTTGTGAGATGCTTTGAAAGAGAACCTCGGGAGTTATGCCCATCTCTCCCTGGTGCTGCTGAGGCTCAGTTGGTGCTTTGTGGGTCCATTGTCTAGGGTCCTTTTGTACTGTCACTGAGGGCAAACACTGATTGATCGCCGCACATTAAGCAATAGGCTAATATTATGCTGTCCCTGTCAGATGGGCGGCAGTATATTCCGAGCCACGCAGACTGATAAATGAGGCTGAAACATTTCAGAGTCCTGGAACAAAGTAAATCCTATCCTAATTTTGAAAACTGTGCAGTTGAGTTGCCTTGCGCTGTGTGGCCAGAGTTCTGTGTTACTGTATTCTGTTGCTTTTTGTTGTGGTTGGTGAACACAGGGTGTTTCCCCACCCGCACTACACACACAATTCCAGCTGGATTCATTGATTCCGATGGTTTATAGTGTGACGGAGAGGGTCTTCAGAAGGTCAGACCTTTGTAAACGGACCTTGTAGACAATACTGAATGTGCTGTGCAGTACATTCAGGCCTATGCTATGCCACCTCTGCATAAGGTATGCGGTTCAGGCCTTGTCGTGACCTAGTTTTGGAGCCCCCCCACTGAGATTCCAGCGTTCCAGTCGGAAGGTGCCCTCTGCAGACCCTGTTGGTTTGGGATGAGAATGAGAGAATCGTCTGGTCCGATGGCTGTAGCCTGTCTGTACCCAGTCTCCACTCAGAATCCCTCACACACTGCCTCGCTCCGTTGGCAGGCCTCCCATCCACTCCGTTTCCCTCTCTTTTATATATGTATTCCTGTGCCCCGATTCTTGTATTTATTATTTTTGTTTTGGTCCGTGGTTATGCGGTCGAGTTGTGGTTGGTGTTTTTCCAGTGGCTATAAATAGCAGAGTATTTGAGTTAGTATCTGAATGAGTGGGAGCAGTGCAGCGCAGAAGAAAAAGCCCTTTTTGGCATCCAGCTGGCGGCCTGCCAAAGCCTGGCCGAGTGTAGCGTGGCGGCGGAGCGTGCTTTTGGAGGTGGTGTAGTAAAAAGGAGTGAAGAGCTGTTTAAAAAAAAAATATATATCTTCTCTCTCGTCTGGTGTGTTTTTATTTTCGAGAAATGAAGGCAGCGTTGTGAATGTGAAGAGGCACTGTCTTGTTTTTGTATTTTGCTTGCTGATTGATTATCGTTTGGGGTTTCTTCGAGTAGGCCGAGGTTATGCGAATTGAGTTAGGGCGGGCTTTAATGCTACGACAAAAGTCTTTGTTGCTTATAATTTGAAAGATACCAATGTTAACTCAGAACCTTCATCCAGAGGACATTTGACTAGTGCTATTAAGAATTTAAAAAACAATATTGCTTCTCGATATGTCAGAAAATAAATGCAATTTGTTCCGAATTAAAGACCATGTCTGTCTTATCAAAGATTGAATCACTTGACACTTTTGTCTAAGATATGAGGCATGGCTGTTCTTCTTAGATAAACCTTTGGACTGCATGTAATGTCCAGACAAAGCCATCAAACATATATGGTAGGTTTGCCAGATATGTGTGTGTGTCTGAGACGTATATGATCATTAACACTCTTGGTCATAATCTTACACAGATATGCAAAATGCCCAATGTGATCATATGGATTTGAAAATGAACTGCTCAATGAAACGTCATTATGGCCCAAACCTTGTTATTGGCCTTGGTTTTTGAGACACACAACAGAGCACCCGTCTTACTGACGTAAGGAATGCCAGCTCAAAGCCTGTTTACTTGTGTGGATCTGGCAAAGGTGAATCTGACACTTTGATGGTCTGTGTATAGTGTAGTTTTGAATCTTTTTTGTTGTTTTCATTTGTGGGAAACATGCATGCACCGGAGCAGCATCTTGCCATTGTCACCACCGCTTATTCACCGTGTGAGAAAGATGACCTTGCCTCCCTCACCAGCTATAGGCTTCCATTCAGGGGTGTAGTCAAGCCTCCATTCAGGGACATGGAGTGTTTTTTAAAATGTAGGCCTGTCTCCATAGTGATTAGAGAGGCCTTCTGTCTTAGAGGATATTGTAAAACAGAATAGGGCTTTTGTGAGTGGAGCTTAAACCAGCTATTTCATAAATGAACCACAATGTTGCTATTTCCCAACCCCACAATCTGATTGATTTCTCTTTTTCCCAGCACAACAACCCTTTTATTGCACCTATACAAAACGTGCATAATATCTTTCTGAAAAATAGAACGTTAAGATAATTATATGGTTTGGTTGAACATGGGTGTCTGGAGCACATGCTAATGTTCAAAATAAATGTTGCAATGGATGAAGTTAACTGTCTTTCTGTTGCCAAACTTTGCATCTGCACTGTCCTTCAAGTAAATGTGTTTTTGTAAAATATTCAGTGGATATAGTTTGAAGGAGTCCTTGTGCATCGAGTTAAAACAACTCCTACAACTTTGCAATCATTGGTTTTTGTTTGGCATACATTTTAAAGTGAACAATCTGAATATCAGCATCACTCTGTTACCGTGGAATTTCCCCGGTGTTATTTTGGTCACCTGCTTTCCCTGACTCGAATGGGTCCCAAAAAGCCCAGTGTCAGTATTCCAAAGTTCTATTTGTACACTGTCAGTATAAACCTGCACTCTCTAGGCACAACAAACAAACGGTTCAATAAGTCCTATGCCCATTTATTTTTCATAGGCCTTTTTCCTTTCACTAGCCCTTGCTGACATCAATGTATAGAAACTGCTAGAAAGTAGTTTCTTGCTTATTCACTCTTTTTATCACTCTTATCACTTATCACTCTTATTCACTATTTTTATGGAAAGGTTGCACTCTAGCCTTGACATTAATGTACAGAAAGCTGTTGACAGTTGCTGTGCCTACGTCATAGACTAGGCTTACTTCTAGCTTTTCATTTCTAATGACAAAATTCAAAAATTCACTCGCACACTTGAGCTATCTCTGTTGCAGGTGCATGGTATAAGTTGGATAAGATGAGAAAAATGAAGAAACCCACACACTGCTCTTGATAGTCACTGATCTTTAATAAGCTTTACGTATCGGCCTCACTGCCTTCGTCAGCTTTTGTGAGCTTTTAAAATGAGCTCCCTTATGTAGACATTTCTAATGACACAAAAGCCAACCTTCTGCGTCATTAACTCTTATACCCTGCATTATATGGAAATATTGACATACGTTCTGTGTACAGTCTCGTATTCTACAGAAGGTGCTTCGGCCAGAACGTTACTGTTCTTCCATGTTGTGGAACTTAATCTTGTGTTGTTTTCTTTACCTTACTTTTGTAACTTGACAGGAGTGTCAAAGGATTCTGGAACATTATAAATGCTGGTCAGTTGAATTAACTAGTTAGCCCCGCAGCGTCTGGTAACTTGCTCAAGAGGCTAGTCTTACTTCTCAGTAGCTTTTTTGAAATCTTGGATAGATGTCAGTTTCTTGTTACATCTCTCCAGGTTGTGGTCTTTTAATACCATTTAGATATTCTTTGTAAAACTGTCACCCCATCCGCTATGTTTGGTTTGGATGAGTTTGTTAGGTCCACTCAGGCGCTTGTAAAAACTGACGTCAACACCTAGATAGAAGAGAAGTCTGTCATTTCTTTGGATATTGAATCAGTTGAAAGATTTTAAATGAATACTGTGTACAGTTTTCTAGATCACTGTTGGTGAATGACCTGTTGTACAGGTATTTTTCAAGTGCTACTACTCTACTTCTTGTTAAGTACCCCCAGCTTCCCCAAGCTTTAGAGTCAAAACAAGTATTTATTCATTCAATATTATTGACCTGTGAAACCAGCGTATTAAGCTTTTTAGTGATAGAAATTGATCTTTCCTGGCAGTGACCTCATCCTTTTATAGTAACTCTGCATTTACAGTGTGCATGTTACTTCAAACACTTGCAGCAAGGACACATCTTGCAGCTCATCCCTTTTTGCCCAAGTCAAGCCGGACTTGCCTTTTGGACTTTGCAGTTTTCATTCATACTTGAATGAAATGGTTTCTCGTTTTTTTGTGCTGCGTCTTTTTGAAGACCTAAAACTCTCCCTTCCTTGCTTCTGAGAACCAGTCAATTTGGAGTATTTGTTTTGGTGCAGGGGAGCTCCTTGGCTGTGATGGCGACGTATTGGTAGTCATCCACAATGACTGACCTGCCTAGCTTGACTATGCAATGAGTCTCACGTTGGCTCCTATCTGACAGTAAAACAGTTGAACACTTTCGCGTTGCTAAAATCAAATTAACCAAAGCATTGCTTCTTGGGCAAAATGGAATGATGCCATACTGATTTCAAAATAGTTTAATCCCTTCAAACTCTGGATCCTGAAGCCAATTCCACTGCATTTATTTTATTGTTGCCCCCTAATCAGGGACTGATTTTAGACCTGGGACACCAATTAGGTGTAATTTAATATTCAGGTAGAATAGAAAACCAGCAGGCTCTGGACCTCGTAGGGTTAGAGTTCAATACCCCTGGACTAGACTGTGTAATGTTTGTCTTTTGATGTCGTACATGGCGTGATGCAATTTCCAACATTTGTTTTCTGTTCTTGCAATAGTTGCCTCAGGCAACTGTTTTATTAGCTAGGCACACAGATGTGCAGAAGTGAACACACGCTGGTGTGACTCAAGTGAATGTCCTTTGACCTCATCCAGTTTCCTCTGCAGGAAGCAACTGTCTCAGTGTGGGGCTCAAAGGAGGAAGTGTTCTCTGCTCAGGTAGCTGCATATGCCAATGACGAAGTTGGGTCTCGCCAGTAGCTCGGACAGGGCCAAGCAAGAGTCCCCGTGCCAGGAAGGTGTGTGTGGGAGGGAGGGTGTGTGGGAGGGAGGGTGTGTGTGTGTGTGGGAGGGAGGGTGTGTGTGTGTGTGGGAGGGAGGGAGGGTGTATGTGTGTGGGAGGGAGGGTGTGTGTGTGTGTGTGTGTGGGAGGGAGGGTGTGTGTGTGTGTGGGAGGGAGGGTGTGTGTGTGTGTGTGGGAGGGAGGGAGGGAGGGTGTATGTGTGTGTGTGGGAGGGAGGGTGTGTGTGTGTGTGGGAGGGAGGGAGGGTGTATGTGTGTGGGAGGGAGGGAGGGTGTGTGGGAGGGAGGGAGGGTGTATGTGTGTGTGTGGGAGGGAGGGAGGGTGTGTGGGAGGGAGGGAGGGTGTGTGTGTGGGTAGGGTGTTAGGGTGTTGGGAGTGTGTGGGAGAGAGGGTGTGTGTGTGTGATCGGGTGGGTGTTGGGGTGTGATCGGGTGGGTGGGAGGGTGTGTGTGGGAGGGTGTTTGTGTGTGTGGGGGGGGGGGGGAGTCTGCGTGTGTTAGGGAGTGCCAGGGCAGAGTTTATGGAGCGCTTTATTTACATGGCCGGAGGGGGGAGAGAGAGCGGAGGATCTCCCCTTCACGCCCTGCAGGACCCACTAACTGGAGCGGAAAGACCCGTCTTCTGCAAACCCACCTGGAGAAAAGACCTTATTTCAAATGGTGCCCTCCGCTTCTCCTCCTAGACCTAGAAATGATGACCCTGCGGCAATGCCAGATTACATGACCAAACTGATGGTGTTGTGCCTCCTACCCCCTGCTTTACAATACCATTGGGATGGAAATGTAGAATTTACAGGACTGATATAGGGCACATTGTATGATTTTTGTGCTTTATATAAGAACAAACAATATGTGCTCACTATAAGATATCACCATTTTGGACATATCTAGGCCAGCCTTTCTTAAATTATCGGTCGTGACCCAAAGTGGGTCGCAGACCTGTTAATGGTGGGTCACGACATGTCACAGTACATTTATAATTATTTCATGAATTACTGGAATTGATTTCGGCCAAGTGCAACTGCAATCTCTGTTCAGTGCGCTCTCTGCTTTGACAGCTGCGCGAGTGGGTGGAAGATGCCGTGTGCTTCAAGGTTTACCAGATCTTTTTTCTGCAGTTTTCCTGAAGATAACTGCGCGACCCACACGCTGCAGTGCTGTTGTTGAGCTGTAGATGATGCGCTGTCAGCCACTGGCTTGCAATTCCCACTCGCCATCACTCACCCCTGTCATCGAATGTACTCGAGCTAGCCACAAGTTCTGACTGAGTTCAATTGTCATGAATCGCAAATACAGCGATGACTTTCTCTCTCTAGGTTTAATACAAACTTTGAGAAATAACGAGGAGAACACAGTGTGTTTTGAGCAGGGAAGTGCTTAGTAATGAGTCTCTCAAAACGAACAAATGAAAACGACAGGTCCTGACCAAACATCCACAGCATGACGGTAAACCCAGGGAGTTCTTTCAGAACAGGGCAGAATGCTTCAGGAAACAGTGCTTCGACAGTGGAAGAGTAAGTCAGCTAGCAAGACATTGTTGTCATCTTATAACAGGTGATGATAAGCAGAAATAAGGAGTACTATCTCTCGTTGTTGTCGACGTGAGTTTCTCTTTCAAACAATCCCCTTGTACACAGCCAATAGCTAACTAGCTAACGTTAGCCAAGCAAGCTACTGATAGGGCAACCCTAGCAACGGTACAGATGAAGATGGAACAAAATAAACTGTTGCTGTTACAATACAAGCAGTCATTTTTATTCTGGAGTACACTGATTGACGCAAGTTGCTTTTTGAGGCTGAGAAACTGACTGAGAAAGCAGTAGATGTTCTGATCCAGTTTGGCACCAGTCAGGGTTCTCTACTGACAAAAACTGAGCCCAGAATAGACCTGCTTGTTGAAAACGTCAAACAGTCACACACCTATCATTAGGACTGTGTGTGTGTGTGTGTGTGTGTGTGTGTGTGTGTGTGTTTGTTTTCTGGTCTACACCTGTGTGATGTGATCAATCAGTTTATTCCAGTTCAGAATAAAAACAATTTATTGTATTTTAACAGCAAAAGTTCCAAGCTAGACAGATATGTAAGAGTGTTTTTAATGGGGACAAATAAACATATTTATATGGGTTTTCATTGTTATTTGTCTATGTTGCATTTGTTACTGGGTATAAGGGCAATGAAATGTACCACGCTTGGGTCCCAGGAAAAAACAGCATTTCTCATTTGGGTCCCAGGCTAAAAATGTGTACGAACGCCTGGTCTAGGCTATGTCACATTGATTATATAAGGATATAGCACTGACTGCGTAGGTGATGGACCCGCTTCGCCAAGCTCTTTTACCTGTCAATATGTGACCTGCAGCCATTTCACAGTGTTGGTTTGCAGCGGTGGGCAGATCTCTCAGTAAGGGGCCCCCTCTCTTATGGCAGCCCATTTCTCATCCTGAGCCACCTGGTGCCATTTTCCGGCTCTCCGTGGCAAGGAAAAGTAATCTGGTTCACGTTTTTGAATTCCAGATCCACAGAGAGTTGTGGCTGGAGCAGGCTCTTTTAATGCTTAGATGGCCAGCTAGTGAGCCAGCTGAATTATTAGCATGTCTTGCATTGATGTTTTGGGGCTAAAACTCTCCGTGAACTCTGTACTCTACAGTTTTACCTCGGTAGTGACATGACCTTTTGAGGTAATGGATGACTCTTGAACGTACGTTCTTTGGGTAGCTAACGTTGGGTAAGTCTAGTCTGCTGTACCTGCGCCAAAACTCCCGTATTTCTCTCTAGTTTGACCTCAACCTTTTTAAATAGTGAACCAACATGTTTTCAGCAGTTTTATTTCCATGACTGATCAAAACAACTTGTTTTTTTAATGGCTCTCTTGTCCTCTCTGCAGCAGACATACAGTGAGAAATATTTTTGGAACATCAAACGCAAAATTAAATCGTGATACATATAGAATCGTAATACTTAGGTGCCGATACGATATGTATCGTGATCGCATCGTGATAATACCGTATCGGGAGGTTCCTGGAAATTCCTAGCCAAATTGAGCTTGTCCAATAACAACAGATAGGCCTAATTTTATTTTTAAGTTACAAAATGTTTTTCTACAGTTTGCCCTACTGAATGTCACCGAGGTGTTTTAAGCCTCAGGCACGCAATCATTAAGGGTTGGGTATGGGCTTCCACTTATAGGGCCTACAAGTTTAGGCCAGGTTAACATTACATTGTGTACAGATTTCAGAAAAAGGCTGTGGATGTACAACAGGATAGAACATAAACAGAGTAGCAGCTTGTGTGTGTGTGTATGTGAATGTGTGTGTGTGTGTGTGTACAGTCAGTATAAATGTGCATATTATGTGTGAGTGAACAGATGATGGAGTGAGTGTGTAGGGCTCTGAGAGTGTGCATAGAGACAGTGCAAAACTAAAAGGTCAGTAAAGATACCGCCTGCCGTGCAGAAGCACAGATGATAGTCTTTGGCTTGGGTGGTTGGAGTCTTCAACGATTTTCTGGGCCTTCCTTCCACACCGCCTGCTAGAGATGTCATGGATGGCAGGTGGCTTGGCCCCAGTGATGTACTGGGCTGTCCGCAATACCCTCTGTAGCGCCATGCGATCGAGGGCGGTGTTATTGCCATAACAGGCAGTGATGCAGCCAGTCAAGATGCTCTCAATGGTACAGCTGTATAACTTTTTGAGGATTTGAGGGCCCATGCCAAACTTTTTCAACCTCCTGAGGGGGACGAGGCGCTGTCACACCTTCTTCACAACTGTGCACATGTGTTTAGACCATTTTAAGTGTTTACATTTTAAGTGATTTGGGTACCGTGGAACTTGAAGCTCTCGACCTACTCCACTGCAGCTCGTCGATGTGGATGGTGACGTGCTCACCCACCCCCCCACCCACACAGTTTCCTGTAGTCCACGATCAGCTCCTTGGTCTTACTGACGTTGAGGGAGAGGTTGTTGCTTTGGCACCACACTGTCAGGTCACTGACCTCCTCCATGTAGGCTGACTCCTCGTCGCCGGTGATCAGGCCTACCACCGTCGTGTCATCAGCAAACTTGGTGTTGGGGTCGTGTATGGACACCCAGTCGTGGGTGAACAGAGAGTACAGGAGGCGACTAAGCACACACCCCTGTGGGGGCCCCTGTGTTGAGGTGATGTTGCCCCACCACCTGAGGTTGACCCGTCGGGAAGTCCAGGATCCAGTTGCAGAGGGAAGTGTTCAGACCCAGTCCTAAGCTTAGTGATGCGCTTGGAGGGGACAATAGTGTTGAATGCTGTAGTCAATGAACGGCATTCTCACATAGGTATGTATTCCTCTTATCTAGGTGGGTGAAGGCAGTGTGGAGAGCAATTGAGATTGCGTAATCTACGGATCTGTTGGGGCGGTATGCAAATTGGAGTGGGTCTAGGGTATCTGGGATGGTGGAGTTGATGTGAATCATAACTAGCCTCTCAAAGCACTTCATGTCTACAGATGTGCTACAGGGCGGTAGTCATTGTGGCATGACGAGCATTTCGCTACATCCATAATAACATTGGCTAAATGTGTGTGTGTGTGACCAATAAGATTTGATTTGAAGCCTTGGAGTACTTGGGAACAGGAATGATAGTGGTCATCTTAACATGTGGACATTACAGACTGGAACAGGGAGAGGTTCAAAATGACCATGAATACGCGCCCTGGAATACCGTCGGACCACGCGGTCTTGTGGGTATCGACCTGATTTTAAAGAGCTTTCTCACGTTGGCCTCGGAGAGCGAGATCACCCAATCCTCTGGGTTGGTGAGGGGAGGGCCTTGTATGGTTGCTTGTGGGTTGAATAAGAGTGGTCTATCTCCTCTAGTGGGTTGAATAACAGTGGTCTATCTCCCCCAGTGGGTTGAATAACAGTGGTCTATCTCCTCCAGTGGGTTGAATAACAGTGGTCTATCTCCTCTAGTGGGTTGAATAACAGAGGTCTATCTCCCCCAGTGGGTTGAATAACAGTGGTCGATCTCCTCTAGTGGGTTGGATAACAGTGGTCTATCTCCCCCAGTGGGTTGAATAACAGTGGTCGATCTCCCCCAGTGGGTTGAATAACAGTGGTCGATCTCCCCCAGTGGGTTGAATAACAGTGGTCGATCTCCCCCAGTGGGTTGAATAACAGTGGTCTATCTCCTCTAGTGGGTTGAATAACAGTGGTCTATCTCCTCTAGTGGGTTGAATAACAGTGGTCGATCTCCCCCAGTGGGTTGAATAACAGTGGTCTATCTCCTCTAGTGGGTTGAATAACAGTGGTCGATCTCCTCTAGTGGGTTGAATAACAGTGGGTTGAATAACAGTGGTCGATCTCCCCCAGTGGGTTGAATAACAGTGGTCGATCTACTCTAGTGGGTTGAATAACAGTGGGTTGAATAACAGTGGTCTATCTCCTCTAGTGGGTTGAATAACAGTGGTCTATCTCCTCTAGTGGGTTGAATAACAGTGGTCTATCTCCTCTAGTGGGTTGAATAACAGTGGTCTATCTCCCCCAGTGGGTTGAATAACAGTGGTCTATCTCCCCCAGTGGGTTGAATAACAGTGGTCTATCTCCTCTAGTGGGTTGAATAACAGTGGTCGATCTCCCCCAGTGGGTTGAATAACAGTGGTCTATCTCCTCTAGTGGGTTGAATAACAGTGGTCGATCTCCCCCAGTGGGTTGAATAACAGTGGTCGATCTCCCCCAGTGGGTTGAATAACAGTGGTCTATCTCCCCCAGTGGGTTGAATAACAGTGGTCTATCTCCTCTAGTGGGTTGAATAACAGTGGTCTATCTCCTCTAGTGGGTTGAATAACAGTGGTCTATCTCCTCTAGTGGGTTGAATAACAGTGGTCTATCTCCCCCAGTGGGTTGAATAACAGTGGTCTATCTCCCCCAGTGGGTTGAATAACAGTGGTCTATCTCCTCTAGTGGGTTGAATAACAGTGGGTTGAATAACAGTGGTCGATCTCCCCCAGTGGGTTGAATAACAGTGGGTTGAATAACAGTGGTCGATCTCCCCCAGTGGGTTGAATAACAGTGGGTTGAATAACAGTGGTCGATCTCCCCCAGTGGGTTGAATAACAGTGGTCTATCTCCTCTAGTGGGTTGAATAACAGTGGTCTATCTCCTCTAGTGGGTTGAATAACAGTGGTCTATCTCCCCCAGTGGGTTGAATAACAGTGGTCTATCTCCCCCAGTGGGTTGAATAACAGTGGTCTATCTCCCCCAGTGGGTTGAATAACAGTGGTCTATCTCCCCCAGTGGGTTGAATAACAGTGGTCGATCTCCTCTAGTGGGTTGAATAACAGTGGTCGATCTCCTCTAGTGGGTTGAGTAACAGTGGTCGATCTCCCCCAGTGGGTTGAATAACAGTGGTCTATCTCCTCTAGTGGGTTGAATAACAGTGGTCGATCTACTCTAGTGGGTTGAATAACAGTGGGTTGAATAACAGTGGTCGATCTCCCCCAGTGGGTTGAATAACAGTGGTCGATCTACTCTAGTGGGTTGAATAACAGTGGGTTGAATAACAGTGGTCTATCTCCTCTAGTGGGTTGAATAACAGTGGTCTATCTCCTCTAGTGGGTTGAATAACAGTGGTCTATCTCCCCCAGTGGGTTGAATAACAGTGGTCTATCTCCCCCAGTGGGTTGAATAACAGTGGTCTATCTCCTCTAGTGGGTTGAATAACAGTGGTCGATCTCCCCCAGTGGGTTGAATAACAGTGGTCTATCTCCTCTAGTGGGTTGAATAACAGTGGTCGATCTCCCCCAGTGGGTTGAATAACAGTGGTCGATCTCCCCCAGTGGGTTGAATAACAGTGGTCGATCTCCCCCAGTGGGTTGAATAACAGTGGTCTATCTCCCCCAGTGGGTTGAATAACAGTGGTCTATCTCCTCTAGTGGGTTGGATAACAGTGGTCGATCTCCTCTAGTGGGTTGAATAACAGTGGTCTATCTCCTCTAGTGGGTTGAATAACAGTGGTCTATCTCCTCTAGTGGGTTGAATAACAGTGGTCGATCTCCTCTAGTGGGTTGAATAACAGTGGTCTATCTCCTCTAGTGGGTTGAATAACAGTGGTCTATCTCCCCCAGTGGGTTGAATAACAGTGGTCGATCTCCTCTAGTGGGTTGAATAACAGTGGGTTGAATAACAGTGGTCGATCTCCCCCAGTGGGTTGAATAACAGTGGTCTATCTCCTCTAGTGGGTTGAATAACAGTGGTCTATCTCCCCCAGTGGGTTGAATAACAGTGGTCTATCTCCCCCAGTGGGTTGAATAACAGTGGTCGATCTCCTCTAGTGGGTTGAATAACAGTGGTCGATCTCCTCTAGTGGGTTGAATAACAGTGGTCGATCTCCTCTAGTGGGTTGAATAACAGTGGTCGATCTCCTCTAGTGGGTTGAATAACAGTGGTCGATCTCCTCTAGTGGGTTGAATAACAGTGGTCGATCTCCCCCAGTGGGTTGAATAACAGTGGTCGATCTCCTCTAGTGGGTTGAATAACAGTGGTCGATCTCCCCCAGTGGGTTGAATAACAGTGGTCTATCTCCTCCAGTGGGTTGAATAACAGTGGTCTATCTCCCCCAGTGGGTTGAATAACAGTGGTCTATCTCCTCCAGTGGGTTGAATAACAGTGGTCGATCTCCTCTAGTGGGTTGAATAACAGTGGTCGATCTCCTCTAGTGGGTTGAATAACAGTGGTCTATCTCCCCCAGTGGGTTGAATAACAGTGGTCTATCTCCTCCAGTGGGTTGAATAACAGTGGTCTATCTCCTCTAGTGGGTTGAATAACAGTGGTCTATCTCCTCCAGTGGGTTGAATAACAGTGGTCTATCTCCTCTAGTGGGTTGAATAACAGTGGTCGATCTCCTCTAGTGGGTTGAATAACAGTGGTCTATCTCCCAGTGGGTTGAATAACAGTGGGTTGAATAACAGTGGTCGATCTCCCCCAGTGGGTTGAATAACAGTGGTCGATCTACCCTAGTGGGTTGAATAACAGTGGGTTGAATAACAGTGGTCGATCTCCTCTAGTGGGTTGAATAACAGTGGTCTATCTCCTCTAGTGGGTTGAATAACAGTGGTCTATCTCCTCTAGTGGGTTGAATAACAGTGGTCGATCTCCCCCAGTGGGTTGAATAACAGTGGTCTATCTCCCCCAGTGGGTTGAATAACAGTGGTCTATCTCCTCCAGTGGGTTGAATAACAGTGGTCGATCTCCCCCAGTGGGTTGAATAACAGTGGTCTATCTCCTCTAGTGGGTTGAATAACAGTGGTCGATCTCCCCCAGTGGGTTGAATAACAGTGGTCGATCTCCCCCAGTGGGTTGAATAACAGTGGTCTATCTCCCCCAGTGGGTTGAATAACAGTGGTCTATCTCCCTCAGTGGGTTGAATAACAGTGGTCTATCTCCTCTAGTGGGTTGAATAACAGTGGTCTATCTCCTCTAGTGGGTTGGATAACAGTGGTCTATCTCCTCTAGTGGGTTGGATAACAGTGGTCTATCTCCTCTAGTGGGTTGAATAACAGTGGTCTATCTCCTCTAGTGGGTTGAATAACAGTGGGTTGAATAACAGTGGTCGATCTCCCCCAGTGGGTTGAATAACAGTGGTCTATCTCCCCCAGTGGGTTGAATAACAGTGGTCGATCTCCCCTAGTGGGTTGAATAACAGTGGTCGATCTCCCCTAGTGGGTTGAATAACAGTGGTCTATCTCCCCCAGTGGGTTGAATAACAGTGGTCTATCTCCTCTAGTGGGTTGAATAACAGTGGTCGATCTCCCCCAGTGGGTTGAATAACAGTGGTCTATCTCCTCTAGTGGGTTGAATAACAGTGGTCTATCTCCCCCAGTGGGTTGAATAACAGTGGTCTATCTCCCCTAGTGGGTTGAATAACAGTGGTCTATCTCCCCCAGTGGGTTGAATAACAGTGGTCTATCTCCCCCAGTGGGTTGAATAACAGTGGTCGATCTCCTCTAGTGGGTTGAATAACAGTGGTCGATCTCCTCTAGTGGGTTGAATAACAGTGGTCGATCTCCCCCAGTGGGTTGAATAACAGTGGTCTATCTCCTCTAGTGGGTTGAATAACAGTGGTCGATCTACTCTAGTGGGTTGAATAACAGTGGGTTGAATAACAGTGGTCGATCTCCCCCAGTGGGTTGAATAACAGTGGTCGATCTACTCTAGTGGGTTGAATAACAGTGGGTTGAATAACAGTGGTCTATCTCCTCTAGTGGGTTGAATAACAGTGGTCTATCTCCTCTAGTGGGTTGAATAACAGTGGTCTATCTCCTCTAGTGGGTTGAATAACAGTGGTCTATCTCCCCCAGTGGGTTGAATAACAGTGGTCTATCTCCCCCAGTGGGTTGAATAACAGTGGTCTATCTCCCCCAGTGGGTTGAATAACAGTGGTCTATCTCCCCCAGTGGGTTGAATAACAGTGGGTTGAATAACAGTGGTCTATCTCCTCTAGTGGGTTGAATAACAGTGGTCTATCTCCCCCAGTGGGTTGAATAACAGTGGTCGTATCTCCCCCAGTGGGTTGAATAACAGTGGTCGATCTCCCCTAGTGGGTTGAATAACAGTGGTCGATCTCCCCCAGTGGGTTGAATAACAGTGGTCTATCTCCTCTAGTGGGTTGAATAACAGTGGTCGATCTCCCCCAGTGGGTTGAATAA
Organism: Salvelinus alpinus; assembly: GCF_045679555.1. Lineage (NCBI taxonomy): Eukaryota > Metazoa > Chordata > Actinopteri > Salmoniformes > Salmonidae > Salvelinus > Salvelinus alpinus. Next base: position 59,524,453 of record NC_092093.1, read on the forward strand.
CAGTGGTCGATCTCCCCCAGTGGGTTGAATAACAGTGGTCTATCTCCCCCAGTGGGTTGAATAACAGTGGTCTATCTCCTCTAGTGGGTTGGATAACAGTGGTCTATCTCCTCTAGTGGGTTGAATAACAGTGGTCTATCTCCTCTAGTGGGTTGAATAACAGTGGTCTATCTCCTCTAGTGGGTTGAATAACAGTGGTCTATCTCCTCTAGTGGGTTGAATAACAGTGGTCTATCTCCTCTAGTGGGTTGAATAACAGTGGTCTATCTCCTCTAGTGGGTTGAATAACAGTGGTCTATCTCCCCCAGTGGGTTGAATAACAGTGGTCTATCTCCCCCAGTGGGTTGAATAACAGTGGGGTCTGATCTCCCCCAGTGGGTTGGATAACAGTGGTCTATCTCCTCTAGTGGGTTGAATAACAGTGGTCTATCTCCTCTAGTGGGTTGAATAACAGTGGTCTATCTCCCCCAGTGGGTTGAATAACAGTGGTCGATCTCCTCTAGTGGGTTGAATAACAGTGGGTTGAATAACAGTGGTCGATCTCCCCCAGTGGGTTGAATAACAGTGGTCGATCTCCCCTAGTGGGTTGAATAACAGTGGTCGATCTCCTATAGTGGGTTGAATAACAGTGGGTTGAATAACAGTGGTCGATCTCCCCCAGTGGGTTGAATAACAGTTGTCGATCTCCTCTAGTGGGTTGAATAACAGTGGTCGATCTCCCCTAGTGGGTTGAATAACAGTGGTCGATCTCCCCCAGTGGGTTGAATAACAGTGGTCTATCTCCCCCAGTGGGTTGAATAACAGTGGTCTATCTCCTCTAGTGGGTTGAATAACAGTGGTCTATCTCCCCCAGTGGGTTGAATAACAGTGGTCTATCTCCTCTAGTGGGTTGAATAACAGTGGTCGATCTACTCTAGTGGGTTGAATAACAGTGGGTTGAATAACAGTGGTCGATCTCCCCCAGTGGGTTGAATAACAGTGGTCGATCTACTCTAGTGGGTTGAATAACAGTGGTCTATCTCCCCCAGTGGGTTGAATAACAGTGGTCTATCTCCCCCAGTGGGTTGAATAACAGTGGTCTATCTCCCCACAGTGGGTTGAATAACAGTGGTCTATCTCCCCCAGTGGGTTGAATAACAGTGGTCTATCTCCCCCAGTGGGTTGAATAACAGTGGGTATCTCCTCTAGTGGGTTGAATAACAGTGGTCGATCTCCTCTAGTGGGTTGGATAACAGTGGTCTATCTCCTCTAGTGGGTTGAATAACAGTGGTCTATCTCCTCCAGTGGGTTGAATAACAGTGGTCTATCTCCTCTAGTGGGTTGAATAACAGTGGTCTATCTCCTCCAGTGGGTTGAATAACAGTGGTCTATCTCCTCTAGTGGGTTGAATAACAGTGGTCGATCTCCCCCAGTGGGTTGAATAACAGTGGTCTATCTCCCCCAGTGGGTTGAATAACAGTGGTCTATCTCCTCTAGTGGGTTGAATAACAGTGGTCTATCTCCTCTAGTGGGTTGAATAACAGTGGTCTATCTCCTCCAGTGGGTTGAATAACAGTGGTCTATCTCCTCCAGTGGGTTGAATAACAGTGGTCGATCTCCTCTAGTGGGTTGAATAACAGTGGTCTATCTCCTCTAGTGGGTTGAATAACAGTGGGTTGAATAACAGTGGTCGATCTCCCCCAGTGGGTTGAATAACAGTGGTCTATCTCCTCTAGTGGGTTGAATAACAGTGGTCTATCTCCTCTAGTGGGTTGAATAACAGTGGTCTATCTCCCCCAGTGGGTTGAATAACAGTGGTCTATCTCCCCCAGTGGGTTGAATAACAGTGGTCTATCTCCCCCAGTGGGTTGAATAACAGTGGTCTATCTCCCCCAGTGGGTTGAATAACAGTGGTCTATCTCCCCCAGTGGGTTGAATAACAGTGGTCTATCTCCCCCAGTGGGTTGAATAACAGTGGGTATCTCCTCTAGTGGGTTGAATAACAGTGGTCGATCTCCTCTAGTGGGTTGGATAACAGTGGTCTATCTCCTCTAGTGGGTTGAATAACAGTGGTCGATCTCCTCTAGTGGGTTGAATAACAGTGGTCGATCTCCTCTAGTGGGTTGAATAACAGTGGTCTATCTCCTCTAGTGGGTTGAATAACAGTGGTCGATCTCCCCCAGTGGGTTGAATAACAGTGGTCGATCTCCCCCAGTGGGTTGAATAACAGTGGTCTATCTCCTCCAGTGGGTTGAATAACAGTGGTCTATCTCCTCTAGTGGGTTGAATAACAGTGGTCTATCTCCTCCAGTGGGTTGAATAACAGTGGTCTATCTCCTCTAGTGGGTTGAATAACAGTGGTCGATCTCCCCCAGTGGGTTGAATAACAGTGGTCTATCTCCCCCAGTGGGTTGAATAACAGTGGTCTATCTCCTCTAGTGGGTTGAATAACAGTGGTCTATCTCCTCTAGTGGGTTGAATAACAGTGGTCTATCTCCTCCAGTGGGTTGAATAACAGTGGTCTATCTCCTCCAGTGGGTTGAATAACAGTGGTCGATCTCCTCTAGTGGGTTGAATAACAGTGGTCTATCTCCTCTAGTGGGTTGAATAACAGTGGGTTGAATAACAGTGGTCGATCTCCCCCAGTGGGTTGAATAACAGTGGGTTGAATAACAGTGGTCTATTTCCTCTAGTGGGTTGAATAACAGTGGTCGATCTCCTCTAGTGGGTTGAATAACAGTGGTCTATCTCCCCCAGTGGGTTGAATAACAGTGGTCGATCTCCCCCAGTGGGTTGAATAACAGTGGTCGATCTCCCCTAGTGGGTTGAATAACAGTGGTCGATCTCCTATAGTGGGTTGAATAACAGTGGTCGATCTCCCCCAGTGGGTTGAATAACAGTGGTCGATCTCCTCTAGTGGGTTGAATAACAGTGGTCGATCTCCCCTAGTGGGTTGAATAACAGTGGTCGATCTCCCCCAGTGGGTTGAATAACAGTGGTCGATCTCCCCCAGTGGGTTGAATAACAGTGGTCTATCTCCTCTAGTGGGTTGAATAACAGTGGTCTATCTCCTCTAGTGGGTTGAATAACAGTGGTCGATCTACTCTAGTGGGTTGAATAACAGTGGGTTGAATAACAGTGGTCGATCTCCCCCAGTGGGTTGAATAACAGTGGTCGATCTACTCTAGTGGGTTGAATAACAGTGGGTTGAATAACAGTGGTCTATCTCCCCCAGTGGGTTGAATAACAGTGGTCTATCTCCTCCAGTGGGTTGAATAACAGTGTCTATCTCCCCCAGTGGGTTGAATAACAGTGGTCTATCTCCTCTAGTGGGTTGAATAACAGTGGTCTATCTCCCCCAGTGGGTTGAATAACAGTGGTCTATCTCCTCCAGTGGGTTGAATAACAGTGGTCTATCTCCCCCAGTGGGTTGAATAACAGTGGTCTATCTCCTCTAGTGGGTTGAATAACAGTGGTCTATCTCCTCTAGTGGGTTGAATAACAGTGGTCGATCTACTCTAGTGGGTTGAATAACAGTGGGTTGAATAACAGTGGTCGATCTCCCCCAGTGGGTTGAATAACAGTGGTCGATCTCCTCTAGTGGGTTGAATAACAGTGGTCTATCTCCCCCAGTGGGTTGAATAACAGTGGTCTATCTCCTCTAGTGGGTTGAATAACAGTGGTCTATCTCCTCTAGTGGGTTGAATAACAGTGGTCTATCTCCCCCAGTGGGTTGAATAACAGTGGTCTATCTCCTCCAGTGGGTTGAATAACAGTGGTCTATCTCCCCCAGTGGGTTGAATAACAGTGGTCTATCTCCTCCAGTGGGTTGAATAACAGTGGTCTATCTCCCCCAGTGGGTTGAATAACAGTGGTCTATCTCCTCTAGTGGGTTGAATAACAGTGGTCGATCTCCTCTAGTGGGTTGAATAACAGTGGTCTATCTCCTCTAGTGGGTTGAATAACAGTGGTCGATCTCCTCTAGTGGGTTGAATAACAGTGGTCGATCTCCTCTAGTGGGTTGAATAACAGTGGTCGATATGGTCATTCCTCTAGTGGGTTGAATAACAGTGGTCTATCTCCTCTAGTGGGTTGAATAACAGTGGGTTGAATAACAGTGGTCGATCTCCTCAGTGGGTTGAATAACAGTGGGTTGAATAACAGTGGTCTATCTCCCCCAGTGGGTTGAATAACAGTGGTCGATCTCCCCTAGTGGGTTGAATAACAGTGGTCTGATCTCCCCCAGTGGGTTGAATAACAGTGGTCTATCTCCCCCAGTGGGTTGAATAACAGTGGGTTGAATAACAGTGGTCGATCTCCCCCAGTGGGTTGAATAACAGTGGTCGATCTCCCCTAGTGGGTTGAATAACAGTGGTCGATCTCCTCTAGTGGGTTGAATAACAGTGGTCGATCTCCTCTAGTGGGTTGAATAACAGTGGTCGATCTCCCCCAGTGGGTTGAATAACAGTGGTCGATCTCCCCCAGTGGGTTGAATAACAGTGGTCGATCTCCTCTAGTGGGTTGAATAACAGTGGTCGATCTCCTCTAGTGGGTTGAATAACAGTGGTCGATCTCCCCCAGTGGGTTGAATAACAGTGGTCTATCTCCTCTAGTGGGTTGAATAACAGTGGTCGATCTACTCTAGTGGGTTGAATAACAGTGGGTTGAATAACAGTGGTCGATCTCCCCCAGTGGGTTGAATAACAGTGGTCGATCTACTCTAGTGGGTTGAATAACAGTGGGTTGAATAACAGTGGTCTATCTCCTCTAGTGGGTTGAATAACAGTGGTCTATCTCCTCTAGTGGGTTGAATAACAGTGGTCTATCTCCCCCAGTGGGTTGAATAACAGTGGTCTATCTCCCCCAGTGGGTTGAATAACAGTGGTCGATCTCCCCTAGTGGGTTGAATAACAGTGGTCGATCTCCTCTAGTGGGTTGAATAACAGTGGTCGATCTCCTCTAGTGGGTTGAATAACAGTGGTCGATCTCCTCTAGTGGGTTGAATAACAGTGGTCGATCTCCCCCAGTGGGTTGAATAACAGTGGTCTATCTCCCCCAGTGGGTTGAATAACAGTGGTCTATCTCCCCCAGTGGGTTGAATAACAGTGGTCTATCTCCCCCAGTGGGTTGAATAACAGTGGTCTATCTCCCCCAGTGGGTTGAATAACAGTGGTCTATCTCCCCCAGTGGGTTGAATAACAGTGGTCTATCTCCCCCAGTGGGTTGAATAACAGTGGTCTATCTCCTCTAGTGGGTTGAATAACAGTGGTCGATCTCCTCTAGTGGGTTGAATAACAGTGGTCGATCTCCTCTAGTGGGTTGAATAACAGTGGTCTATCTCCCCCAGTGGGTTGAATAACAGTGGTCTATCTCCCCCAGTGGGTTGAATAACAGTGGTCTATCTCCCCCAGTGGGTTGAATAACAGTGGTCTATCTCCCCCAGTGGGTTGAATAACAGTGGTCGATCTCCCCCAGTGGGTTGAATAACAGTGGTCGATCTCCCCCAGTGGGTTGAATAACAGTGGTCTATCTCCTCTAGTGGGTTGAATAACAGTGGTCTATCTCCTCTAGTGGGTTGAATAACAGTGGTCTATCTCCTCTAGTGGGTTGAATAACAGTGGTCTATCTCCTCTAGTGGGTTGAATAACAGTGGTCTATCTCCTCTAGTGGGTTGAATAACAGTGGTCTATCTCCTCTAGTGGGTTGAATAACAGTGGTCTATCTCCCCCAGTGGGTTGAATAACAGTGGTCGATCTCCTCTAGTGGGTTGAATAACAGTGGGTTGAATAACAGTGGTCGATCTCCCCCAGTGGGTTGAATAACAGTGGTCTATCTCCTCTAGTGGGTTGAATAACAGTGGTCGATCTCCTCTAGTGGGTTGAATAACAGTGGGTTGAATACAGGGTCGATCTCCCCCAGTGGGTTGAATAACAGTGGTCTATCTCCCCCAGTGGGTTGAATAACAGTGGTCTATCTCCCCTAGTGGGTTGAATAACAGTGGTCGATCTCCCCCAGTGGGTTGAATAACAGTGGTCTATCTCCTCTAGTGGGTTGAATAACAGTGGTCTATCTCCCCCAGTGGGTTGAATAACAGTGGTCGATCTCCTCTAGTGGGTTGAATAACAGTGGTCTATCTCCTCTAGTGGGTTGAATAACAGTGGTCTATCTCCCCCAGTGGGTTGAATAACAGTGGTCGATCTCCTCTAGTGGGTTGAATAACAGTGGTCTATCTCCCCCAGTGGGTTGAATAACAGTGGTCTATCTCCTCTAGTGGGTTGAATAACAGTGGTCTATCTCCTCTAGTGGGTTGAATAACAGTGGTCGATCTCCTCTAGTGGGTTGAATAACAGTGGTCGATCTCCTCTAGTGGGTTGAATAACAGTGGTCTATCTCCCCCAGTGGGTTGAATAACAGTGGTCTATCTCCCCCAGTGGGTTGAATAACAGTGGTCGATCTCCTCTAAAAGTGGGTTGAATAACAGTGGTCGATCTCCCCCAGTGGGTTGAATAACAGTGGTCGATCTCCTCTAAAAGTGGGTTGAATAACAGTGGTCGATCTCCCCCAGTGGGTTGAATAACAGTGGTATATCTCCCCCAGTGGGTTGAATAACAGTGGTCGATCTCCCCCAGTGGGTTGAATAACAGTGGTCGATCTCCCCCAGTGGGTTGAATAACAGTGGTCGATCTCCCCCAGTGGGTTGAATAACAGTGGTCGATCTCCTCTAGTGGGTTGAATAACAGTGGTCGATCTCCCCCAGTGGGTTGAATAACAGTGGTCGATCTCCTCTAGTGGGTTGAATAACAGTGGGTTGAATAACAGTGGTCGATCTCCCCCAGTGGGTTGAATAACAGTGGTCTATCTCCTCTAGTGGGTTGAATAACAGTGGTCTATCTCCTCTAGTGGGTTGAATAACAGTGGTCTATCTCCTCTAGTGGGTTGAATAACAGTGGTCGATCTCCCCCAGTGGGTTGAATAACAGTGGTCGATCTCCTCTAGTGGGTTGAATAACAGTGGTCGATCTCCTCTAGTGGGTTGAATAACAGTGGTCGATCTCCCCCAGTGGGTTGAATAACAGTGGTCGATCTCCCCCAGTGGGTTGAATAACAGTGGTCGATCTCCTCTAGTGGGTTGAATAACAGTGGTCGATCTCCTCTAGTGGGTTGAATAACAGTGGTCGATCTCCCCCAGTGGGTTGAATAACAGTGGTCGATCTCCCCCAGTGGGTTGAATAACAGTGGTCGATCTCCTCTAGTGGGTTGAATAACAGTGGTCGATCTCCTCTAGTGGGTTGAATAACAGTGGTCGATCTCCTCTAGTGGGTTGAATAACAGTGGTCGATCTCCCCCAGTGGGTTGAATAACAGTGGTCGATCTCCCCCAGTGGGTTGAATAACAGTGGTCGATCTCCCCCAGTGGGTTGAATAACAGTGGTCGATCTCCCCCAGTGGGTTGAATAACAGTGGTCTATCTCCTCCAGTGGGTTGAATAACAGTGGTCTATCTCCCCTAGTGGGTTGAATAACAGTGGTCTATCTCCCCCAGTGGGTTGAATAACAGTGGTCTATCTCCCCCAGTGGGTTGAATAACAGTGGTCGATCTCCCCTAGTGGGTTGAATAACAGTGGTCGATCTCCTCTAGTGGGTTGAATAACAGTGGTCGATCTCCTCTAGTGGGTTGAATAACAGTGGTCGATCTCCCCCAGTGGGTTGAATAACAGTGGTCGATCTCCCCCAGTGGGTTGAATAACAGTGGTCGATCTCCTCTAGTGGGTTGAATAACAGTGGTCGATCTCCCCCAGTGGGTTGAATAACAGTGGTCGATCTCCCCCAGTGGGTTGAATAACAGTGGTCGATCTCCCCCAGTGGGTTGAATAACAGTGGTCGATCTCCCCCAGTGGGTTGAATAACAGTGGTCGATCTCCCCCAGTGGGTTGAATAACAGTGGTCTATCTCCCCCAGTGGGTTGAATAACAGTGGTCTATCTCCTCTAGTGGGTTGAATAACAGTGGTCTATCTCCTCTAGTGGGTTGAATAACAGTGGTCTATCTCCCCCAGTGGGTTGAATAACAGTGGTCGATCTCCTCTAGTGGGTTGAATAACAGTGGGTTGAATAACAGTGGTCGATCTCCCCTAGTGGGTTGAATAACAGTGGTCTATCTCCTCTAGTGGGTTGAATAACAGTGGTCTATCTCCCCCAGTGGGTTGAATAACAGTGGTCTATCTCCCCCAGTGGGTTGAATAACAGTGGTCGATCTCCTCTAGTGGGTTGAATAACAGTGGTCGATCTCCTCTAGTGGGTTGAATAACAGTGGTCGATCTCCTCTAGTGGGTTGGATAACAGTGGTCTATCTCCCCCAGTGGGTTGAATAACAGTGGTCTATCTCCCCCAGTGGGTTGAATAACAGTGGTCTATCTCCCCTAGTGGGTTGAATAACAGCGGTCGATCTCCTCTAGTGGGTTGAATAACAGCGGTCGATCTCCTCTAGTGGGTTGAATAACAGCGGTCGATCTCCTCTAGTGGGTTGAATAACAGTGGTCGATCTCCTCTAGTGGGTTGAATAACAGTGGTCTATCTCCCCCAGTGGGTTGAATAACAGTGGTCGATCTCCTCTAGTGGGTTGAATAACAGTGGTCTATCTCCCCCAGTGGGTTGAATAACAGTGGTCGATCTCCCCCAGTGGGTTGAATAACAGTGGTCGATCTCCCCCAGTGGGTTGAATAACAGTGGTCGATCTCCCCCAGTGGGTTGAATAACAGTGGTCGATCTCCCCCAGTGGGTTGAATAACAGTGGTCGATCTCCCCCAGTGGGTTGAATAACAGTGGTCGATCTCCTCTAGTGGGTTGAATAACAGTGGTCGATCTCCTCTAGTGGGTTGAATAACAGTGGTCTATCTCCCCCAGTGGGTTGAATAACAGTGGTCGATCTCCTCTAGTGGGTTGAATAACAGTGGGTTGAATAACAGTGGTCGATCTCCCCCAGTGGGTTGAATAACAGTGGTCTATCTCCTCTAGTGGGTTGAATAACAGTGGTCTATCTCCTGTAGTGGGTTGAATAACAGTGGTCGATCTCCCCCAGTGGGTTGAATAACAGTGGTCGATCTCCTCCAGTGGGTTGAATAACAGTGGTCGATCTCCTCTAGTGGGTTGAATAACAGTGGTCGATCTCCCCTAGTGGGTTGAATAACAGTGGTCGATCTCCCCCAGTGGGTTGAATAACAGTGGTCGATCTCCCCCAGTGGGTTGAATAACAGTGGTCGATCTCCTCTAGTGGGTTGAATAACAGTGGTCTATCTCCTCTAGTGGGTTGAATAACAGTGGTCGATCTCCCCCAGTGGGTTGAATAACAGTGGTCTATCTCCCCCAGTGGGTTGAATAACAGTGGTCTATCTACTCTAGTGGGTTGAATAACAGTGGTCGATCTACTCTAGTGGGTTGAATAACAGTGGGTTGAATAACAGTGGTCGATCTACTCTAGTGGGTTGAATAACAGTGGGTTGAATAACAGTGGTCTATCTCCTCTAGTGGGTTGAATAACAGTGGTCTATCTCCTCTAGTGGGTTGAATAACAGTGGTCTATCTCCTCTAGTGGGTTGAATAACAGTGGTCTATCTCCCCCAGTGGGTTGAATAACAGTGGTCGATCTCCCCCAGTGGGTTGAATAACAGTGGTCGATCTCCCCCAGTGGGTTGAATAACAGTGGTCGATCTCCCCCAGTGGGTTGAATAACAGTGGTCTATCTCCCCCAGTGGGTTGAATAACAGTGGTCTATCTCCCCCAGTGGGTTGAATAACAGTGGTCTATCTCCTCCAGTGGGTTGAATAACAGTGGTCTATCTCCCCCAGTGGGTTGAATAACAGTGGTCTATCTCCCCCAGTGGGTTGAATAACAGTGGTCGATCTCCCCTAGTGGGTTGAATAACAGTGGTCGATCTCCTCTAGTGGGTTGAATAACAGTGGTCGATCTCCTCTAGTGGGTTGAATAACAGTGGTCGATCTCCCCCAGTGGGTTGAATAACAGTGGTCTATCTCCCCCAGTGGGTTGAATAACAGTGGTCTATCTCCTCTAGTGGGTTGAATAACAGTGGTCGATCTCCCCCAGTGGGTTGAATAACAGTGGTCGATCTCCCCCAGTGGGTTGAATAACAGTGGTCGATCTCCCCCAGTGGGTTGAATAACAGTGGTCGATCTCCCCCAGTGGGTTGAATAACAGTGGTCTATCTCCCCCAGTGGGTTGAATAACAGTGGTCTATCTCCTCTAGTGGGTTGAATAACAGTGGTCTATCTCCCCCAGTGGGTTGAATAACAGTGGTCTATCTCCTCTAGTGGGTTGAATAACAGTGGTCTATCTCCTCTAGTGGGTTGAATAACAGTGGTCGATCTCCCCCAGTGGGTTGAATAACAGTGGTCGATCTCCCCCAGTGGGTTGAATAACAGTGGTCGATCTCCTCTAGTGGGTTGAATAACAGTGGTCGATCTCCTCTAGTGGGTTGAATAACAGTGGTCTATCTCCTCTAGTGGGTTGAATAACAGTGGTCTATCTCCCCCAGTGGGTTGAATAACAGTGGTCTATCTCCCCCAGTGGGTTGAATAACAGTGGTCTATCTCCTCTAGTGGGTTGAATAACAGTGGTCGATCTCCTCTAGTGGGTTGAATAACAGTGGTCGATCTCCTCTAGTGGGTTGAATAACAGTGGTCTATCTCCTCTAGTGGGTTGAATAACAGTGGTCTATCTCCCCCAGTGGGTTGAATAACAGTGGTCGATCTCCTCTAAAAGTGGGTTGAATAACAGTGGTCGATCTCCCCCAGTGGGTTGAATAACAGTGGTCTATCTCCCCCAGTGGGTTGAATAACAGTGGTCGATCTCCCCTAGTGGGTTGAATAACAGTGGTCGATCTCCCCCAGTGGGTTGAATAACAGTGGTCGATCTCCCCCAGTGGGTTGAATAACAGTGGTCGATCTCCTCTAGTGGGTTGAATAACAGTGGGTTGAATAACAGTGGTCGATCTCCCCCAGTGGGTTGAATAACAGTGGTCTATCTCCTCTAGTGGGTTGAATAACAGTGGTCTATCTCCTCTAGTGGGTTGAATAACAGTGGTCTATCTCCTCTAGTGGGTTGAATAACAGTGGTCGATCTCCTCTAGTGGGTTGAATAACAGTGGTCTATCTCCTCTAGTGGGTTGAATAACAGTGGTCTATCTCCCCCAGTGGGTTGAATAACAGTGGTCGATCTCCTCTAGTGGGTTGAATAACAGTGGTCGATCTCCCCCAGTGGGTTGAATAACAGTGGTCTATCTCCTCTAGTGGGTTGAATAACAGTGGGTTGAATAACAGTGGTCGATCTCCCCCAGTGGGTTGAATAACAGTGGTCTATCTCCTCTAGTGGGTTGAATAACAGTGGTCTATCTCCCCCAGTGGGTTGAATAACAGTGGTCTATCTCCTCTAGTGGGTTGAATAACAGTGGTCGATCTCCCCCAGTGGGTTGAATAACAGTGGTCGATCTCCCCCAGTGGGTTGAATAACAGTGGTCGATCTCCTCTAGTGGGTTGAATAACAGTGGTCGATCTCCTCTAGTGGGTTGAATAACAGTGGTCGATCTCCTCTAGTGGGTTGGATAACAGTGGTCTATCTCCCCCAGTGGGTTGAATAACAGTGGTCTATCTCCCCCAGTGGGTTGAATAACAGTGGTCTATCTCCCCCAGTGGGTTGAATAACAGTGGTCTATCTCCTCTAGTGGGTTGAATAACAGCGGTCGATCTCCTCTAGTGGGTTGAATAACAGCGGTCGATCTCCTCTAGTGGGTTGAATAACAGCGGTCGATCTCCTCTAGTGGGTTGAATAACAGTGGTCTATCTCCTCTAGTGGGTTGAATAACAGTGGTCTATCTCCCCCAGTGGGTTGAATAACAGTGGTCGATCTCCTCTAAAAGTGGGTTGAATAACAGTGGTCGATCTCCCCCAGTGGGTTGAATAACAGTGGTATATCTCCCCCAGTGGGTTGAATAACAGTGGTCGATCTCCCCCAGTGGGTTGAATAACAGTGGTCGATCTCCCCCAGTGGGTTGAATAACAGTGGTCGATCTCCCCCAGTGGGTTGAATAACAGTGGTCGATCTCCCCCAGTGGGTTGAATAACAGTGGTCGATCTCCCCCAGTGGGTTGAATAACAGTGGTCGATCTCCTCCAGTGGGTTGAATAACAGTGGTCTATCTCCTCTAGTGGGTTGAATAACAGTGGTCTATCTCCCCCAGTGGGTTGAATAACAGTGGTCGATCTCCTCTAGTGGGTTGAATAACAGTGGTCGATCTCCTCTAGTGGGTTGAATAACAGTGGTCGATCTCCCCCAGTGGGTTGAATAACAGTGGTCTATCTCCTCTAGTGGGTTGAATAACAGTGGTCTATCTCCTCTAGTGGGTTGAATAACAGTGGTCGATCTACTCTAGTGGGTTGAATAACAGTGGGTTGAATAACAGTGGTCGATCTCCCCCAGTGGGTTGAATAACAGTGGTCGATCTACTCTAGTGGGTTGAATAACAGTGGGTTGAATAACAGTGGTCTATCTCCCCCAGTGGGTTGAATAACAGTGGTCTATCTCCTCCAGTGGGTTGAATAACAGTGGTCTATCTCCCCCAGTGGGTTGAATAACAGTGGTCTATCTCCCCCAGTGGGTTGAATAACAGTGGTCTATCTCCTCTAGTGGGTTGAATAACAGTGGTCTATCTCCTCTAGTGGGTTGAATAACAGTGGTCTATCTCCTCTAGTGGGTTGAATAACAGTGGTCTATCTCCCCCAGTGGGTTGAATAACAGTGGTCTATCTCCCCCAGTGGGTTGAATAACAGTGGTCGATCTCCCCTAGTGGGTTGAATAACAGTGGTCGATCTCCTCTAGTGGGTTGAATAACAGTGGTCGATCTCCTCTAGTGGGTTGAATAACAGTGGTCGATCTCCCCCAGTGGGTTGAATAACAGTGGTCTATCTCCCCCAGTGGGTTGAATAACAGTGGTCTATCTCCCCCAGTGGGTTGAATAACAGTGGTCTATCTCCTCTAGTGGGTTGAATAACAGTGGTCGATCTCCTCCAGTGGGTTGAATAACAGTGGTCTATCTCCCCCAGTGGGTTGAATAACAGTGGTCTATCTCCCCCAGTGGGTTGAATAACAGTGGTCTATCTCCTCTAGTGGGTTGAATAACAGTGGTCTATCTCCTCTAGTGGGTTGAATAACAGTGGTCTATCTCCTCTAGTGGGTTGAATAACAGTGGTCTATCTCCTCTAGTGGGTTGAATAACAGTGGTCTATCTCCTCTAGTGGGTTGAATAACAGTGGTCTATCTCCCCCAGTGGGTTGAATAACAGTGGTCGATCTCCTCTAGTGGGTTGAATAACAGTGGGTTGAATAACAGTGGTCGATCTCCCCCAGTGGGTTGAATAACAGTGGTCTATCTCCTCTAGTGGGTTGAATAACAGTGGTCTATCTCCTCTAGTGGGTTGAATAACAGTGGTCTATCTCCCCCAGTGGGTTGAATAACAGTGGTCGATCTCCTCTAGTGGGTTGAATAACAGTGGTCTATCTCCTCTAGTGGGTTGAATAACAGTGGTCTATCTCCCCCAGTGGGTTGAATAACAGTGGTCGATCTCCCCCAGTGGGTTGAATAACAGTGGTCGATCTCCTCTAGTGGGTTGAATAACAGTGGTCGATCTCCTCTAGTGGGTTGAATAACAGTGGTCGATCTCCTCTAGTGGGTTGAATAACAGTGGTCTATCTCCCCCAGTGGGTTGAATAACAGTGGTCTATCTCCCCCAGTGGGTTGAATAACAGTGGTCTATCTCCCCCAGTGGGTTGAATAACAGTGGTCTATCTCCTCTAGTGGGTTGAATAACAGCGGTCGATCTCCTCTAGTGGGTTGAATAACAGCGGTCGATCTCCTCTAGTGGGTTGAATAACAGTGGTCTATCTCCTCTAGTGTTGAATAACAGTGGTCTATCTCCCCCAGTGGGTTGAATAACAGTGGTCGATCTCCTCTAAAAGTGGGTTGAATAACAGTGGTCGATCTCCTCTAAAAGTGGGTTGAATAACAGTGGTATATCTCCCCCAGTGGGTTGAATAACAGTGGTCGATCTCCCCCAGTGGGTTGAATAACAGTGGTCGATCTCCCCCAGTGGGTTGAATAACAGTGGTCGATCTCCCCCAGTGGGTTGAATAACAGTGGTCGATCTCCTCTAGTGGGTTGAATAACAGTGGTCTATCTCCTCTAGTGGGTTGAATAACAGAGGTCTATCTCCCCCAGTGGGTTGAATAACAGTGGTCGATCTCCTCTAGTGGGTTGAATAACAGTGGGTTGAATAACAGTGGTCGATCTCCCCCAGTGGGTTGAATAACAGTGGTCTATCTCCTCTAGTGGGTTGAATAACAGTGGTCTATCTCCTCTAGTGGGTTGAATAACAGTGGTCTATCTCCTCTAGTGGGTTGAATAACAGTGGTCGATCTCCTCTAGTGGGTTGAATAACAGTGGGTTGAATAACAGTGGTATATCTCTCCCAGTGGGTTGAATAACAGTGGTCGATCTCCCCCAGTGGGTTGAATAACAGTGGTCGATCTCCTCTAGTGGGTTGAATAACAGTGGTCGATCTCCTCTAGTGGGTTGAATAACAGTGGTCGATCTCCCCCAGTGGGTTGAATAACAGTGGTCGATCTCCCCCAGTGGGTTGAATAACAGTGGTCTATCTCCTCTAGTGGGTTGAATAACAGTGGTCTATCTCCTCTAGTGGGTTGAATAACAGTGGTCGATCTCCCCCAGTGGGTTGAATAACAGTGGTCGATCTACTCTAGTGGGTTGAATAACAGTGGTCTATCTCCTCTAGTGGGTTGAATAACAGTGGTCGATCTACTCTAGTGGGTTGAATAACAGTGGGTTGAATAACAGTGGTCGATCTCCCCCAGTGGGTTGAATAACAGTGGTCGATCTACTCTAGTGGGTTGAATAACAGTGGGTTGAATAACAGTGGTCTATCTCCTCTAGTGGGTTGAATAACAGTGGTCTATCTCCTCTAGTGGGTTGAATAACAGTGGTCTATCTCCCCCAGTGGGTTGAATAACAGTGGTCTATCTCCCCCAGTGGGTTGAATAACAGTGGTCGATCTCCCCTAGTGGGTTGAATAACAGTGGTCGATCTCCCCCAGTGGGTTGAATAACAGTGGTCGATCTCCTCTAGTGGGTTGAATAACAGTGGTCTATCTCCTCTAGTGGGTTGAATAACAGAGGTCTATCTCCCCCAGTGGGTTGAATAACAGTGGTCGATCTCCTCTAGTGGGTTGAATAACAGTGGGTTGAATAACAGTGGTCGATCTCCCCCAGTGGGTTGAATAACAGTGGTCTATCTCCTCTAGTGGGTTGAATAAGAGTGGTCTATCTCCTGTAGTGGGTTGAAT
This sequence comes from Salvelinus alpinus, assembly GCF_045679555.1. Taxonomy (NCBI): domain Eukaryota; kingdom Metazoa; phylum Chordata; class Actinopteri; order Salmoniformes; family Salmonidae; genus Salvelinus; species Salvelinus alpinus. The sequence goes on from NC_092093.1 coordinate 59,539,850, forward strand.
AACAGTGGTCTATCTCCTCTAGTGGGTTGAATAACAGTGGTCGATCTCCTCTAGTGGGTTGAATAACAGTGGGTTGAATAACAGTGGTATATCTCTCCCAGTGGGTTGAATAACAGTGGTCGATCTCCCCCAGTGGGTTGAATAACAGTGGTCGATCTCCTCTAGTGGGTTGAATAACAGTGGTCGATCTCCTCTAGTGGGTTGAATAACAGTGGTCGATCTCCCCCAGTGGGTTGAATAACAGTGGTCGATCTCCCCCAGTGGGTTGAATAACAGTGGTCGATCTCCTCTAGTGGGTTGAATAACAGTGGTCTATCTCCTCTAGTGGGTTGAATAACAGTGGTCGATCTCCCCCAGTGGGTTGAATAACAGTGGTCGATCTACTCTAGTGGGTTGAATAACAGTGGTCTATCTCCTCTAGTGGGTTGAATAACAGTGGTCGATCTACTCTAGTGGGTTGAATAACAGTGGGTTGAATAACAGTGGTCGATCTCCCCCAGTGGGTTGAATAACAGTGGTCGATCTACTCTAGTGGGTTGAATAACAGTGGGTTGAATAACAGTGGTCTATCTCCTCTAGTGGGTTGAATAACAGTGGTCTATCTCCTCTAGTGGGTTGAATAACAGTGGTCTATCTCCCCCAGTGGGTTGAATAACAGTGGTCTATCTCCCCCAGTGGGTTGAATAACAGTGGTCGATCTCCCCCAGTGGGTTGAATAACAGTGGTCGATCTCCCCTAGTGGGTTGAATAACAGTGGTCGATCTCCTCTAGTGGGTTGAATAACAGTGGTCGATCTCCTCTAGTGGGTTGAATAACAGTGGTCGATCTCCTCTAGTGGGTTGAATAACAGTGGTCGATCTCCCCCAGTGGGTTGAATAACAGTGGTCTATCTCCCCCAGTGGGTTGAATAACAGTGGTCTATCTCCCCCAGTGGGTTGAATAACAGTGGTCTATCTCCTCCAGTGGGTTGAATAACAGTGGTCTATCTCCCCCAGTGGGTTGAATAACAGTGGTCTATCTCCCCCAGTGGGTTGAATAACAGTGGTCGATCTCCCCTAGTGGGTTGAATAACAGTGGTCGATCTCCTCTAGTGGGTTGAATAACAGTGGTCGATCTCCTCTAGTGGGTTGAATAACAGTGGTCTATCTCCCCCAGTGGGTTGAATAACAGTGGTCGATCTCCCCTAGTGGGTTGAATAACAGTGGTCGATCTCCTCTAGTGGGTTGAATAACAGTGGTCGATCTCCTCTAGTGGGTTGAATAACAGTGGTCGATCTCCCCCAGTGGGTTGAATAACAGTGGTCTATCTCCCCCAGTGGGTTGAATAACAGTGGTCTATCTCCTCTAGTGGGTTGAATAACAGTGGTCGATCTCCCCCAGTGGGTTGAATAACAGTGGTCGATCTCCCCCAGTGGGTTGAATAACAGTGGTCTATCTCCCCCAGTGGGTTGAATAACAGTGGTCTATCTCCTCTAGTGGGTTGGATAACAGTGGTCTATCTCCTCTAGTGGGTTGAATAACAGTGGTCTATCTCCTCTAGTGGGTTGAATAACAGTGGTCTATCTCCTCTAGTGGGTTGAATAACAGTGGTCTATCTCCTCTAGTGGGTTGAATAACAGTGGTCTATCTCCCCCAGTGGGTTGAATAACAGTGGTCGATCTCCTCTAGTGGGTTGAATAACAGTGGGTTGAATAACAGTGGTCGATCTCCCCCAGTGGGTTGAATAACAGTGGTCTATCTCCTTTAGTGGGTTGAATAACAGTGGTCTTTCTCCTCTAGTGGGTTGAATAACAGTGGTCTATCTCCCCCAGTGGGTTGAATAACAGTGGTCGATCTCCTCTAGTGGGTTGAATAACAGTGGTCTATCTCCTCTAGTGGGTTGAATAACAGTGGTCGATCTCCCCCAGTGGGTTGAATAACAGTGGTCGATCTCCCCCAGTGGGTTGAATAACAGTGGTCGATCTCCTCTAGTGGGTTGAATAACAGTGGTCGATCTCCTCTAGTGGGTTGAATAACAGTGGTCGATCTCCTCTAGTGGGTTGGATAACAGTGGTCTATCTCCCCCAGTGGGTTGAATAACAGTGGTCTATCTCCCCCAGTGGGTTGAATAACAGTGGTCGATCTCCTCTAGTGGGTTGAATAACAGCGGTCGATCTCCTCTAGTGGGTTGAATAACAGTGGTCTATCTCCTCTAGTGGGTTGAATAACAGTGGTCTATCTCCCCCAGTGGGTTGAATAACAGTGGTCGATCTCCTCTAAAAGTGGGTTGAATAACAGTGGTCGATCTCCCCCAGTGGGTTGAATAACAGTGGTATATCTCCCCCAGTGGGTTGAATAACAGTGGTATATCTCCCCCAGTGGGTTGAATAACAGTGGTCGATCTCCCCCAGTGGGTTGAATAACAGTGGTCGATCTCCCCCAGTGGGTTGAATAACAGTGGTCGATCTCCCCCAGTGGGTTGAATAACAGTGGTCGATCTCCTCTAGTGGGTTGAATAACAGTGGTCTATCTCCTCTAGTGGGTTGAATAACAGAGGTCTATCTCCCCCAGTGGGTTGAATAACAGTGGTCGATCTCCTCTAGTGGGTTGAATAACAGTGGGTTGAATAACAGTGGTCGATCTCCCCCAGTGGGTTGAATAACAGTGGTCTATCTCCTCTAGTGGGTTGAATAAGAGTGGTCTATCACCTGTAGTGGGTTGAATAAGAGTGGTCTATCTCCTCTAGTGGGTTGAATAACAGTGGGTTGAATAACAGTGGTATATCTCTCCCAGTGGGTTGAATAACAGTGGTCGATCTCCCCCAGTGGGTTGAATAACAGTGGTCGATCTCCCCCAGTGGGTTGAATAACAGTGGTCGATCTCCCCCAGTGTGTTGAATAACAGAGGTCTATCTCCTCTAGTGGGTTGAATAACAGTGGTATATCTCCCCCAGTGGGTTGAATAACAGTGGGTTGAATAACAGTGGTCGATCTCCCCCAGTGGGTTGAATAACAGTGGTCTATCTCCTCTAGTGGGTTGAATAACAGTGGTCGATCTCCTCTAGTGGGTTGAATAACAGTGGTCTATCTCCCCCAGTGGGTTGAATAACAGCGGTCGATCTCCCCCAGTGGGTTGAATAACAGTGGTCGATCTCCCCTAGTGGGTTGAATAACAGTGGTCGATCTCCTCTAGTGGGTTGAATAACAGTGGGTTGAATAACAGTGGTCGATCTCCCCCAGTGGGTTGAATAACAGTGGTCGATCTCCTCTAGTGGGTTGAATAACAGTGGTCGATCTCCTCTAGTGGGTTGAATAACAGTGGTCTATCTCCTCTAGTTGGTTGAATAACAGTGGTCTATCTCCCCCAGTGGGTTGAATAACAGTGGTCGATCTCCTCTAGTGGGTTGAATAACAGTGGTCTATCTCCTCTAGTGGGTTGAATAACAGTGGTCTATCTACTCTAGTGGGTTGAATAACAGTGGTCTATCTCCTCTAGTGGGTTGAATAACAGTGGTCTATCTACTCTAGTGGGTTGAATAACAGTGGTCTATCTACTCTAGTGGGTTGAATAACAGTGGTCGATCTCCTCAAGTGGGTTGAATAACAGTGGTCGATCTCCTCTAGTGGGTTGAATAACTGTGGTATATCTCCTCTAGTGGGTTGAATAACAGTGGTATATCTCCCCCAGTGGGTTGAATAACAGTGGTCGATCTCCTCTAGTGGGTTGAATAACAGTGGTCTATCTCCTCTAGTGGGTTGAATAACAGTGGTCTATCTCCCCCAGTGGGTTGAATAACAGTGGTCGATCTCCTCTAGTGGGTTGGATAACAGTGGTCTATCTCCTCTAGTGGGTTGAATAACAGTGGTCTATCTCCTCTAGTGGGTTGAATAACAGTGGTCTATCTCCCCCAGTGGGTTGAATAACAGTGGTCTATCTCCCCCAGTGGGTTGAATAACAGTGGTCTATCTCCTCTAGTGGGTTGAATAACAGTGGTCTATCTCCCCCAGTGGGTTGAATAACAGTGGTCTATCTCCCCCAGTGGGTTGAATAACAGTGGTCTATCTCCCCCAGTGGGTTGAATAACAGTGGGTTGAATAACAGTGGTCGATCTCCCCCAGTGGGTTGAATAACAGTGGTCGATCTCCCCCAGTGGGTTGAATAACAGTGGTCTATCTCCTCTAGTGGGTTGAATAACAGTGGTCGATCTCCCCCAGTGGGTTGAATAACAGTGGTCGATCTCCCCCAGTGGGTTGAATAACAGTGGTCTATCTCCCCCAGTGGGTTGAATTACAGTGGTCTATCTCCTCTAGTGGGTTGGATAACAGTGGTCTATCTCCTCTAGTGGGTTGAATAACAGTGGTCTATCTCCTCTAGTGGGTTGAATAACAGTGGTCTATCTCCTCTAGTGGGTTGAATAACAGTGGTCTATCTCCTCTAGTGGGTTGAATAACAGTGGTCTATCTCCTCTAGTGGGTTGAATAACAGTGGTCTATCTCCTCTAGTGGGTTGAATAACAGTGGTCTATCTCCCCCAGTGGGTTGAATAACAGTGGTCGATCTCCTCTAGTGGGTTGAATAACAGTGGGTTGAATAACAGTGGTCGATCTCCCCCAGTGGGTTGAATAACAGTGGTCTATCTCCTCTAGTGGGTTGAATAACAGTGGTCTATCTCCTCTAGTGGGTTGAATAACAGTGGTCTATCTCCCCCAGTGGGTTGAATAACAGTGGTCGATCTCCTCTAGTGGGTTGAATAACAGTGGTATATCTCCTCTAGTGGGTTGAATAACAGTGGTCGATCTCCCCCAGTGGGTTGAATAACAGTGGTCGATCTCCCCCAGTGGGTTGAATAACAGTGGTCGATCTCCTCTAGTGGGTTGAATAACAGTGGTCGATCTCCTCTAGTGGGTTGAATAACAGTGGTCGATCTCCTCTAGTGGGTTGGATAACAGTGGTCTATCTCCCCCAGTGGGTTGAATAACAGTGGTCTATCTCCCCCAGTGGGTTGAATAACAGTGGTCGATCTCCTCTAGTGGGTTGAATAACAGCGGTCGATCTCCTCTAGTGGGTTGAATAACAGTGGTCTATCTCCTCTAGTGGGTTGAATAACAGTGGTCTATCTCCCCCAGTGGGTTGAATAACAGTGGTCGATCTCCTCTAAAAGTGGGTTGAATAACAGTGGTCGATCTCCCCCAGTGGGTTGAATAACAGTGGTATATCTCCCCCAGTGGGTTGAATAACAGTGGTCGATCTCCCCCAGTGGGTTGAATAACAGTGGTCGATCTCCCCCAGTGGGTTGAATAACAGTGGTCGATCTCCTCTAGTGGGTTGAATAACAGTGGTCTATCTCCTCTAGTGGGTTGAATAACAGAGGTCTATCTCCCCCAGTGGGTTGAATAACAGTGGTCGATCTCCTCTAGTGGGTTGAATAACAGTGGTCGATCTCCCCCAGTGGGTTGAATAACAGTGGTCTATCTCCTCTAGTGGGTTGAATAAGAGTGGTCTATCTCCTGTAGTGGGTTGAATAAGAGTGGTCTATCTCCTCTAGTGGGTTGAATAACAGTGGGTTGAATAACAGTGGTATATCTCTCCCAGTGGGTTGAATAACAGTGGTCGATCTCCCCCAGTGGGTTGAATAACAGTGGTCGATCTCCCCCAGTGTGTTGAATAACAGAGGTCTATCTCCTCTAGTGGGTTGAATAACAGTGGTCTATCTCCCCCAGTGGGTTGAATAACAGTGGGTTGAATAACAGTGGTCGATCTCCCCCAGTGGGTTGAATAACAGTGGTCTATTTCCTCTAGTGGGTTGAATAACAGTGGTCGATCTCCTCTAGTGGGTTGAATAACAGTGGTCTATCTCCCCCAGTGGGTTGAATAACAGCGGTCGATCTCCCCCAGTGGGTTGAATAACAGTGGTCGATCTCCCCTAGTGGGTTGAATAACAGTGGTCGATCTCCTCTAGTGGGTTGAATAACAGTGGGTTGAATAACAGTGGTCGATCTCCCCCAGTGGGTTGAATAACAGTGGTCGATCTCCTCTAGTGGGTTGAATAACAGTGGTCGATCTCCTCTAGTGGGTTGAATAACAGTGGTCTATCTCCTCTAGTGGGTTGAATAACAGTGGTCTATCTCCCCCAGTGGGTTGAATAACAGTGGTCTATCTCCCCCAGTGGGTTGAATAACAGTGGTCTATCTCCCCCAGTGGGTTGAATAACAGTGGTCTATCTCCTCTAGTGGGTTGAATAACAGTGGTCTATCTCCTCTAGTGGGTTGAATAACAGTGGTCTATCTACTCTAGTGGGTTGAATAACAGTGGTCTATCTACTCTAGTGGGTTGAATAACAGTGGTCTATCTCCTCTAGTGGGTTGAATAACAGTGGTCTATCTACTCTAGTGGGTTGAATAACAGTGGTCTATCTACTCTAGTGGGTTGAATAACAGTGGTCGATCTCCTCAAGTGGGTTGAATAACAGTGGTCGATCTCCTCTAGTGGGTTGAATAACTGTGGTATATCTCCTCTAGTGGGTTGAATAACAGTGGTATATCTCCCCCAGTGGGTTGAATAACAGTGGTCTATCTCCTCTAGTGGGTTGAATAACAGTGGTCTATCTCCTCTAGTGGGTTGAATAACAGTGGTCTATCTCCCCCAGTGGGTTGAATAACAGTGGTCGATCTCCTCTAGTGGGTTGGATAACAGTGGTCGATCTCCTCTAGTGGGTTGAATAACAGTGGTCTATCTCCTCTAGTGGGTTGAATAACAGTGGTCTATCTCCTCTAGTGGGTTGAATAACAGTGGTCTATCTCCCCCAGTGGGTTGAATAACAGTGGTCTATCTCCCCCAGTGGGTTGAATAACAGTGGTCTATCTCCCCCAGTGGGTTGAATAACAGTGGTCTATCTCCTCTAGTGGGTTGAATAACAGTGGTCTATCTCCCCCAGTGGGTTGAATAACAGTGGTCTATCTCCCCCAGTGGGTTGAATAACAGTGGTCGATCTCCTCTAGTGGGTTGAATAACAGTGGTCTATCTCTAGTGGTTTGAATAACAGAGGTCTATCTCCCCCAGTGGGTTGAATAACAGTGGTCGATCTCCTCTAGTGGGTTGAATAACAGTGGGTTGAATAACAGTGGTCGATCTCCTCTAGTGGGTTGAATAACAGTGGTCTATCTCCTGTAGTGGGTTGAATAACAGTGGTCGATCTCCTCTAGTGGGTTGAATAACAGTGGTCTATCTCCTGTAGTGGGTTGAATAAGAGTGGCCTATCTCCTCTAGTGGGTTGAATAACAGTGGGTTGAATAACAGTGGTATATCTCTCCCAGTGGGTTGAATAACAGTGGTCGATCTCCCCCAGTGGGTTGAATAACAGTGGTCGATCTCCCCCAGTGTGTTGAATAACAGAGGTCTATCTCCTCTAGTGGGTTGAATAACAGTGGTCTATCTCCCCCAGTGGGTTGAATAACAGTGGGTTGAATAACAGTGGTCGATCTCCCCCAGTGGGTTGAATAACAGTGGTCTATTTCCTCTAGTGGGTTGAATAACAGTGGTCGATCTCCTCTAGTGGGTTGAATAACAGCGGTCGATCTCCCCCAGTGGGTTGAATAACAGTGGTTGATCTCCCCTAGTGGGTTGAATAACAGTGGTCGATCTCCTCTAGTGGGTTGAATAACAGTGGGTTGAATAACAGTGGTCGATCTCCCCCAGTGGGTTGAATAACAGTGGTCGATCTCCTCTAGTGGGTTGAATAACAGTGGTCGATCTCCTCTAGTGGGTTGAATAACAGTGGTCTATCTCCTCTAGTGGGTTGAATAACAGTGGTCTATCTCCCCCAGTGGGTTGAATAACAGTGGTCTATCTCCCCCAGTGGGTTGAATAACAGTGGTCGATCTCCTCTAGTGGGTTGAATAACAGTGGTCTATCTCCTCTAGTGGGTTGAATAACAGTGGTCTATCTACTCTAGTGGGTTGAATAACAGTGGTCTATCTCCTCTAGTGGGTTGAATAACAGTGGTCTATCTACTCTAGTGGGTTGAATAACAGTGGTCTATCTCCTCTAGTGGGTTGAATAACAGTGGTCTATCTCCTCTAGTGGTTTGAATAACAGAGGTCTATCTCCCCCAGTGGGTTGAATAACAGTGGTCGATCTCCTCTAGTGGGTTGAATAACAGTGGGTTGAATAACATTGGTCGATCTCCTCTAGTGGGTTGAATAACAGTGGTCTATCTCCTGTAGTGGGTTGAATAACAGTGGTCGATCTCCTCTAGTGGGTTGAATAACAGTGGTCTATCTCCTGTAGTGGGTTGAATAAGAGTGGTCTATCTCCTCTAGTGGGTTGAATAACAGTGGGTTGAATAACAGTGGTATATCTCTCCCAGTGGGTTGAATAACAGTGGTCGATCTCCCCCAGTGGGTTGAATAACAGTGGTCGATCTCCCCCAGTGTGTTGAATAACAGAGGTCTATCTCCTCTAGTGGGTTGAATAACAGTGGTCTATCTCCCCCAGTGGGTTGAATAACAGTGGGTTGAATAACAGTGGTCGATCTCCCCCAGTGGGTTGAATAACAGTGGTCTATTTCCTCTAGTGGGTTGAATAACAGTGGTCGATCTCCTCTAGTGGGTTGAATAACAGCGGTCGATCTCCCCCAGTGGGTTGAATAACAGTGGTCGATCTCCCCTAGTGGGTTGAATAACAGTGGTCGATCTCCTCTAGTGGGTTGAATAACAGTGGGTTGAATAACAGTGGTCGATCTCCCCCAGTGGGTTGAATAACAGTGGTCGATCTCCTCTAGTGGGTTGAATAACAGTGGTCGATCTCCTCTAGTGGGTTGAATAACAGTGGTCTATCTCCTCTAGTGGGTTGAATAACAGTGGTCTATCTCCCCCAGTGGGTTGAATAACAGTGGTCGATCTCCCCCAGTGGGTTGAATAACAGTGGTCGATCTCCTCTAGTGGGTTGAATAACAGTGGTCGATCTCCTCTAGTGGGTTGAATAACAGTGGTCTATCTCCTCTAGTGGGTTGAATAACAGTGGTCTATCTCCCCCAGTGGGTTGAATAACAGTGGTCTATCTACTCTAGTGGGTTGAATAACAGTGGTCTATCTACTCTAGTGGGTTGAATAACAGTGGTCGATCTCCTCAAGTGGGTTGAATAACAGTGGTCTATCTACTCTAGTGGGTTGAATAACAGTGGTCTATCTCCTCTAGTGGGTTGAATAACAGTGGTCTATCTCCCCCAGTGGGTTGAATAACAGTGGTCTATCTCCTCTAGTGGGTTGAATAACAGTGGTCTATCTCCTCTAGTGGGTTGAATAACAGTGGTCTATCTCCCCTAGTGGGTTGAATAACAGTGGTCGATCTCCTCTAGTGGGTTGGATAACAGTGGTCTATCTCCTCTAGTGGGTTGAATAACAGTGGTCTATCTCCTCTAGTGGGTTGAATAACAGTGGTCTATCTCCCCCAGTGGGTTGAATAACAGTGGTCTATCTCCCCTAGTGGGTTGAATAACAGTGGTCTATCTCCCCCAGTGGGTTGAATAACAGTGGTCTATCTCCTCTAGTGGGTTGAATAACAGTGGTCTATCTCCCCCAGTGGGTTGAATAACAGTGGTCTATCTCCCCCAGTGGGTTGAATAACAGTGGTCTATCTCCCCCAGTGGGTTGAATAACAGTGGGTTGAATAACAGTGGTCGATCTCCCCCAGTGGGTTGAATAACAGTGGTCGATCTCCCCCAGTGGGTTGAATAACAGTGGTCGATCTCCCCCAGTGGGTTGAATAACAGTGGTCGATCTCCTCTAGTGGGTTGAATAACAGTGGTCGATCTCCCCCAGTGGGTTGAATAACAGTGGTCGATCTCCCCCAGTGGGTTGAATAACAGTGGTCGATCTCCTCTAGTGGGTTGAATAACAGTGGTCTATCTCCTCTAGTGGTTTGAATAACAGAGGTCTATCTCCCCCAGTGGGTTGAATAACAGTGGTCGATCTCCTCTAGTGGGTTGAATAACAGTGGGTTGAATAACAGTGGTCGATCTCCTCTAGTGGGTTGAATAACAGTGGTCTATCTCCTGTAGTGGGTTGAATAACAGTGGTCGATCTCCTCTAGTGGGTTGAATAACAGTGGTCGATCTCCTCTAGTGGGTTGAATAACAGTGGTCGATCTCCTCTAGTGGGTTGAATAACAGTGGGTTGAATAACAGTGGTCGATCTCCCCCAGTGGGTTGAATAAGAGTGGTCTATCTCCTCTAGTGGGTTGAATAAGAGTGGTCTGTCTCCTGTAGTGGGTTGAATAACAGTGGTCTATCTCCTCTAGTGGGTTGAATAACAGTGGGTTGAATAACAGTGGTATATCTCCCCCAGTGGGTTGAATAACAGTGGTCGATCTCCCCCAGTGGGTTGAATAACAGTGGTCGATCTCCCCCAGTGGGTTGAATAACAGAGGTCTATCTCCTCTAGTGGGTTGAATAACAGTGGTCTATCTCCCCCAGTGGGTTGAATAACAGTGGGTTGAATAACAGTGGTCGATCTCCCCCAGTGGGTTGAATAACAGTGGTCGATCTCCTCTAGTGGGTTGAATAACAGTGGTCTATCTCCCCCAGTGGGTTGAATAACAGCAGTCGATCTCCCCCAGTGGGTTGAATAACAGTGGTCGATCTCCCCTAGTGGGTTGAATAACAGTGGTCGATCTCCTCTAGTGGGTTGAATAACAGTGGGTTGAATAACAGTGGTCGATCTCCCCCAGTGGGTTGAATAACAGTGGTCGATCTCCTCTAGTGGGTTGAATAACAGTGGTCGATCTCCTCTAGTGGGTTGAATAACAGTGGTCTATCTCCTCTAGTGGGTTGAATAACAGTGGTCTATCTCCCCCAGTGGGTTGAATAACAGTGGTCGATCTCCTCTAGTGGGTTGAATAACAGTGGTCTATCTCCCCCAGTGGGTTGAATAACAGTGGTCTATCTCCCCCAGTGGGTTGAATAACAGTGGTCGATCTCCTCTAGTGGGTTGAATAACAGTGGTCTATCTACTCTAGTGGGTTGAATAACAGTGGTCTATCTCCTGTAGTGGGTTGAATAACAGTGGTCTATCTCCTCTAGTGGGTTGAATAACAGTGGTCTATCTCCTGTAGTGGGTTGAATAACAGTGGTCTATCTCCTGTAGTGGGTTGAATAACAGTGGTCGATCTCCTCTAGTGGGTTGAATAACAGTGGTCGATCTCCTCTAGTGGGTTGAATAACAGTGGTCGATCTCCTCTAGTGGGTTGAATAACAGTGGTCTATCTCCCCCAGTGGGTTGAATAACAGTGGTCGATCTCCTCTAGTGGGTTGAATAACAGTGGTCTATCTCCTCTAGTGGGTTGAATAACAGTGGTCTATCTCCCCCAGTGGGTTGAATAACAGTGGTCTATCTCCTCTAGTGGGTTGAATAACAGTGGTCTATCTCCTCTAGTGGGTTGAATAACAGTGGTCGATCTACTCCAGTGGGTTGAATAACAGTGGTCGATCTACTCCAGTGGGTTGAATAACAGTGGTCTATCTCCCCCAGTGGGTTGAATAACAGTGGTCTATCTCCTCCACTGGGTTGAATAACAGTGGTCTATCTCCCCCAGTGGGTTGAATAACAGTGGTCGATCTCCCCTAGTGGGTTGAATAACAGTGGTCGATCTCCTCTAGTGGGTTGAATAACAGTGGTCGATCTCCTCTAGTGGGTTGAATAACAGTGGTCGATCTCCTCTAGTGGGTTGAATAACAGTGGTCGATCTCCCCCAGTGGGTTGAATAACAGTGGTCGATCTCCCCCAGTGGGTTGAATAACAGTGGTCTATCTCCTCTAGTGGGTTGAATAACAGTGGTCTATCTCCTCTAGTGGGTTGAATAACAGTGGTCTATCTCCTCTAGTGGGTTGAATAACAGTGGTCTATCTCCTCTAGTGGGTTGAATAACAGTGGTCTATCTCCTCTAGTGGGTTGAATAACAGTGGTCTATCTCCTCTAGTGGGTTGAATAACAGTGGTCTATCTCCTCTAGTGGGTTGAATAACAGTGGTCTATCTCCTCCAGTGGGTTGAATAACAGTGGTCTATCTCCTCTAGTGGGTTGAATAACAGTGGTCTATCTCCTCTAGTGGGTTGAATAACAGTGGTCGATCTCCTCCAGTGGGTTGAATAACAGTGGTCGATCTACTCTAGTGGGTTGAATAACAGTGGTCTATCTCCCCCAGTGGGTTGAATAACAGTGGTCTATCTCCTCCACTGGGTTGAATAACAGTGGTCTATCTCCCCCAGTGGGTTGAATAACAGTGGTCTATCTCCTCTAGTGGGTTGAATAACAGTGGTCTATCTCCTCTAGTGGGTTGAATAACAGTGGTCTATCTCCTCTAGTGGGTTGAATAACAGTGGTCTATCTCCTCTAGTGGGTTGAATAACAGTGGTCTATCTCCTCTAGTGGGTTGAATAACAGTGGTCGATCTCCTCCAGTGGGTTGAATAACAGTGGTCGATCTACTCTAGTGGGTTGAATAACAGTGGTCTATCTCCCCCAGTGGGTTGAATAACAGTGGTCTATCTCCTCCACTGGGTTGAATAACAGTGGTCTATCTCCCCCAGTGGGTTGAATAACAGTGGTCGATCTCCCCTAGTGGGTTGAATAACAGTGGTCTATCTCCCCCAGTGGGTTGAATAACAGTGGTCGATCTCCTCTAGTGGGTTGAATAACAGTGGTCGATCTCCTCTAGTGGGTTGAATAACAGTGGTCGATCTCCCCCAGTGGGTTGAATAACAGTGGTCTATCTCCCCCAGTGGGTTGAATAACAGTGGTCTATCTCCTCTAGTGGGTTGAATAACAGTGGTCGATCTCCCCCAGTGGGTTGAATAACAGTGGTCTATCTCCTCTAGTGGGTTGAATAACAGTGGTCTATCTCTAGTGGGTTGAATAACAGTGGTCTATCTCCCCCAGTGGGTTGAATAACAGTGGTCGATCTCCTCTAGTGGGTTGAATAACAGTGGGTTGAATAACAGTGGTCGATCTCCCCCAGTGGGTTGAATAACAGTGGTCTATCTCCTCTAGTGGGTTGAATAACAGTGGTCTATCTCCTCTAGTGGGTTGAATAACAGTGGTCTATCTCCCCCAGTGGGTTGAATAACAGTGGTCGATCTCCTCTAGTGGGTTGAATAACAGTGGTCTATCTCCTGTAGTGGGTTGAATAACAGTGGTCGATCTCCCCCAGTGGGTTGAATAACAGTGGTCGATCTCCCCCAGTGGGTTGAATAACAGTGGTCTATCTCCTCTAGTGGGTTGAATAACAGTGGTCGATCTCCTCTAGTGGGTTGGATAACAGTGGTCTATCTCCTCTAGTGGGTTGAATAACAGTGGTCTATCTCCCCCAGTGGGTTGAATAACAGTGGTCTATCTCCCCCAGTGGGTTGAATAACAGTGGTCTATCTCCCCCAGTGGGTTGAATAACAGTGGTCTATCTCCCCCAGTGGGTTGAATAACAGTGGTCTATCTCCCCCAGTGGGTTGAATAACAGTGGTCTATCTCCCCCAGTGGGTTGAATAACAGTGGTCTATCTCCCCCAGTGGGTTGAATAACAGTGGTCTATCTCCCCCAGTGGGTTGAATAACAGTGGTCTATCTCCCCCAGTGGGTTGAATAACAGTGGTCGATCTCCCCCAGTGGGTTGAATAACAGTGGTCGATCTCCCCCAGTGGGTTGAATAACAGTGGTCGATCTCCCCCAGTGGGTTGAATAACAGTGGTCTATCTCCTCTAGTGGGTTGAATAACAGTGGTCTATCTCCTCTAGTGGGTTGAATAACAGTGGTCGATCTCCTCTAGTGGGTTGAATAACAGTGGTCGATCTCCCCCAGTGGGTTGAATAACAGTGGTCGATCTCCCCCAGTGGGTTGAATAACAGTGGTCGATCTCCCCCAGTGGGTTGAATAACAGTGGTCGATCTCCTCTAGTGGGTTGAATAACAGTGGGTTGAATAACAGTGGTCGATCTCCCCCAGTGGGTTGAATAACAGTGGTCTATCTCCTGTAGTGGGTTGAATAACAGTGGTCGATCTCCTCTAGTGGGTTGAATAACAGTGGGTTGAATAACAGTGGTATATCTCCCCCAGTGGGTTGAATAACAGTGGTCGATCTCCCCCAGTGGGTTGAATAACAGTGGTCGATCTCCCCCAGTGGGTTGAATAACAGAGGTCTATCTCCTCTAGTGGGTTGAATAACAGTGGTCTATCTCCCCCAGTGGGTTGAATAACAGTGGGTTGAATAACAGTGGTCGATCTCCCCCAGTGGGTTGAATAACAGTGGTCTATTTCCTCTAGTGGGTTGAATAACAGTGGTCGATCTCCTCTAGTGGGTTGAATAACAGTGGTCTATCTCCCCCAGTGGGTTGAATAACAGCGGTCGATCTCCCCCAGTGGGTTGAATAACAGTGGTCGATCTCCCCCAGTGGGTTGAATAACAGTGGTCGATCTCCTCTAGTGGGTTGAATAACAGTGGTCGATCTCCTCTAGTGGGTTGAATAACAGTGGGTTGAATAACAGTGGTCTATCTCCCCCAGTGGGTTGAATAACAGTGGTTGATCTCCTCTAGTGGGTTGAATAACAGTGGTCTATCTCCCCCAGTGGGTTGAATAACAGTGGTCTATCTCCTCTAGTGGGTTGATTAACAGTGGTCTATCTCCTCTAGTGGGTTGAATAACAGTGGTCTATCTCCTCTAGTGGGTTGAATAACAGTGGGCTATCTCCTCTAGTGGGGTGAATAACAGTGGTCTATCTCCTGTAGTGGGTTGAATAACAGTGGTCTATCTCCCCCAGTGGGTTGAATAACAGTGGTCGATCTCCCCTAGTGGGTTGAATAACAGTGGTCGATCTCCTCTAGTGGGTTGAATAACAGTGGTCTATCTCCTCTAGTGGGTTGAATAACAGTGGTCGATCTCCTCTAGTGGGTTGAATAACAGTGGTCGATCTCCCCCAGTGGGTTGAATAACAGTGGTCGATCTCCTCTAGTGGGTTGAATAACAGTGGGTTGAATAACAGTGGTCGATCTCCCCCAGTGGGTTGAATAACAGTGGTCTATCTCCCCCAGTGGGTTGAATAACAGTGGTCTATCTCCTCCACTGGGTTGAATAACAGTGGTCTATCTCCCCCAGTGGGTTGAATAACAGTGGTCGATCTCCCCTAGTGGGTTGAATAACAGTGGTCGATCTCCCCCAGTGGGTTGAATAACAGTGGTCTATCTCCCCCAGTGGGTTGAATAACAGTGGTCTATCTCCTCTAGTGGGTTGAATAACAGTGGTCTATCTCCTCTAGTGGGTTGAATAACAGTGGTCTATCTCCCCCAGTGGGTTGAATAACAGTGGTCGATCTCCTCTAGTGGGTTGAATAACAGTGGGTTGAATAACAGTGGTCGATCTCCCCTAGTGGGTTGAATAACAGTGGTCTATCTCCTCTAGTGGGTTGAATAACAGTGGTCTATCTCCTCTAGTGGGTTGAATAACAGTGGTCTATCTCCCCCAGTGGGTTGAATAACAGTGGTCGATCTCCTCTAGTGGGTTGAATAACAGTGGTCTATCTCCTCTAGTGGGTTGAATAACAGTGGTCTATCTCCCCCAGTGGGTTGAATAACAGTGGTCTATCTCCCCCAGTGGGTTGAATAACAGTGGTCTATCTCCTCTAGTGGGTTGAATAACAGTGGTCGATCTCCTCTAGTGGGTTGAATAACAGCGGTCGATCTCCTCTAGTGGGTTGAATAACAGTGGTCTATCTCCCCCAGTGGGTTGAATAACAGTGGTCTATCTCCCCCAGTGGGTTGAATAACAGTGGTCTATCTCCCCCAGTGGGTTGAATAACAGTGGTCGATCTCCTCTAACAGTGGGTTGAATAACAGTGGTCTATCTCCTCTAGTGGGTTGAATAACAGTGGTCTATCTCCCCCAGTGGGGTGAATAACAGTGGGTTGAATAACAGTGGTCGATCTCCCCCAGTGGGTTGAATAACAGTGGTCGATCTCCCCCAGTGGGTTGAATAACAGTGGTCTATCTCCTCTAGTGGGTTGAATAACAGTGGTCGATCTCCTCTAGTGGGTTGAATAACAGTGGTCGATCTCCCCCAGTGGGTTGAATAACAGTGGTCGATCTCCCCCAGTGGGTTGAATAACAGTGGTCGATCTCCCCCAGTGGGTTGAATAACAGTGGTCGATCTCCCCCAGTGGGTTGAATAACAGTGGTCGATCTCCCCCAGTGGGTTGAATAACAGTGGTCGATCTCCCCCAGTGGGTTGAATAACAGTGGTCGATCTCCTCTAGTGGTTTGAATAACAGAGGTCTATCTCCCCCAGTGGGTTGAATAACAGTGGTCGATCTCCTCTAGTGGGTTGAATAACAGTGGGTTGAATAACAGTGGTCGATCTCCCCCAGTGGGTTGAATAACAGTGGTCTATCTCCTCTAGTGGGTTGAATAAGAGTGGTCTATCTCCTGTAGTGGGTTGAATAACAGTGGTCGATCTCCTCTAGTGGGTTGAATAACAGTGGGTTGAATAACAGTGGTATATCTCCCCCAGTGGGTTGAATAACAGTGGTCGATCTCCCCCAGTGGGTTGAATAACAGTGGTCGATCTCCCCCAGTGGGTTGAATAACAGAGGTCTATCTCCTCTAGTGGGTTGAATAACAGTGGTCTATCTCCCCCAGTGGGTTGAATAACAGTGGGTTGAATAACAGTGGTCGATCTCCCCCAGTGGGTTGAATAACAGTGGTCTATTTCCTCTAGTGGGTTGAATAACAGTGGTCGATCTCCTCTAGTGGGTTGAATAACAGTGGTCTATCTCCCCCAGTGGGTTGAATAACAGCGGTCGATCTCCCCCAGTGGGTTGAATAACAGCGGTCGATCTCCCCCAGTGGGTTGAATAACAGTGGTCGATCTCCTCTAGTGGGTTGAATAACAGTGGTCGATCTCCTCTAGTGGGTTGAATAACAGTGGGTTGAATAACAGTGGTCGATCTCCTCTAGTGGGTTGAATAACAGTGGTCGATCTCCTCTAGTGGGTTGAATAACAGTGGTCTATCTCCTCTAGTGGGTTGAATAACAGTGGTCTATCTCCTCTAGTGGGTTGAATAACAGTGGTCTATCTACTCTAGTGGGTTGAATAACAGTGGTCGATCTCCTCTAGTGGGTTGAATAACAGTGGTCGATCTCCTGTAGTGGGTTGAATAACAGTGGTCGATCTCCTCTAGTTGGTTGAATAACAGTGGTCTATCTCCTCTAGTGGGTTGAATAACAGTGGTCTATCTACTCTAGTGGGTTGAATAACAGTGGTCGATCTCCTCTAGTGGGTTGAATAACAGTGGTCGATCTCCTGTAGTGGGTTGAATAACAGTGGTCGATCTCCTGTAGTGGGTTGAATAACAGTGGTCGATCTCTAGTGGGTTGAATAACAGTGGTCGATCTCCTCTAGTGGGTTGAATAACAGTGGTCGATCTCCTCTAGTGGGTTGAATAACAGTGGTATATCTCCCCCAGTGGGTTGAATAACAGTGGTCGATCTCCTCTAGTGGGTTGAATAACAGTGGTCTATCTCCTCTAGTGGGTTGAATAACAGTGGTCTATCTCCCCCAGTGGGTTGAATAACAGGGGTCTATCTCCCCCAGTGGGTTGAATAACAGTGGTCTATCTCCTCTAGTGGGTTGAATAACAGTGGTCTATCTCCTCTAGTGGGTTGAATAACAGTGGTCTATCTCCTCTAGTGGGTTGAATAACAGTGGTCTATCTACTCTAGTGGGTTGAATAACAGTGGTCTATCTACTCTAGTGGGTTGAATAACAGTGGTCTATCTCCTCTAGTGGGTTGAATAACAGTGGTCGATCTCCTCTAGTGGGTTGAATAACAGTGGTCGATCTCCTCTAGTGGGTTGAATAACAGTGGTCGATCTCCTCTAGTGGGTTGAATAACAGTGGTCGATCTCCTCTAGTGGGTTGAATAACAGTGGTCGATCTCCTCTAGTGGGTTGAATAACAGTGGTCGATCTCCTCTAGTGGGTTGAATAACAGTGGTCTATCTCCTCCAGTGGGTTGAATAACAGTGGTCTATCTCTAGTGGGTTGAATAACAGTGGTCGATCTCCTCTAGTGGGTTGAATAACAGTGGGTTGAATAACAGTGGTATATCTCCCCCAGTGGGTTGAATAACAGTGGGTTGAATAACAGTGGTATATCTCCTCTAGTGGGTTGAATAACAGTGGGTTGAATAACAGTGGTATATCTCCCCCAGTGGGTTGAATAACAGTGGTCGATCTCCCCCAGTGGGTTGAATAACAGTGGTCGATCTCCCCCAGTGGGTTGAATAACAGAGGTCTATCTCCTCTAGTGGGTTGAATAACAGTGGTCTATCTCCCCCAGTGGGTTGAATAACAGTGGGTTGAATAACAGTGGTCGATCTCCCCCAGTGGGTTGAATAACAGTGGTCTATTTCCTCTAGTGGGTTGAATAACAGTGGTCGATCTCCTCTAGTGGGTTGAATAACAGTGGTCTATCTCCCCCAGTGGGTTGAATAACAGCGGTCGATCTCCCCCAGTGGGTTGAATAACAGCGGTCGATCTCCCCCAGTGGGTTGAAT
Source organism: Salvelinus alpinus (assembly GCF_045679555.1). Classification (NCBI taxonomy): domain Eukaryota; kingdom Metazoa; phylum Chordata; class Actinopteri; order Salmoniformes; family Salmonidae; genus Salvelinus; species Salvelinus alpinus. Next base: position 59,558,412 of record NC_092093.1, read on the forward strand.
AACAGTGGTCGATCTCCTCTAGTGGGTTGAATAACAGTGGTCGATCTCCTCTAGTGGGTTGAATAACAGTGGGTTGAATAACAGTGGTCGATCTCCTCCAGTGGGTTGAATAACAGTGGTTGATCTCCTCTAGTGGGTTGATAACAGTGGTCTATCTCTCCCAGTGGGTTGAATAACAGTGGTCTATCTCCTCTAGTGGGTTGAATAACAGTGGTCTATCTCCTCTAGTGGGTTGAATAACAGTGGTCTATCTACTCTAGTGGGTTGAATAACAGTGGTCGATCTCCTCTAGTGGGTGAATAACAGTGGCTATCTCCTGTAGTGGGTTGAATAACAGTGGTCGATCTCCTGTAGTGGGTTGAATAACAGTGGTCGATCTCCTCTAGTGTGGTTGAATAACAGTGGTCGATCTCCTCTAGTGGGTTGAATAACAGTGGTCTATCTCCCCCAGTGGGTTGAATAACAGTGGTCGATCTCCTCTAGTGGGTTGAATAACAGTGGTCGATCTACTCCAGTGGGTTGAATAACAGTGGTCTATCTCCCCCAGTGGGTTGAATAACAGTGGTCGATCTCCCCTAGTGGGTTGAATAACAGTGGTCGATCTCCTCTAGTGGGTTGAATAACAGTGGTCGATCTCCTCTAGTGGGTTGAATAACAGTGGTCGATCTCCTCTAGTGGGTTGAATAACAGTGGTCGATCTCCCCCAGTGGGTTGAATAACAGTGGTCGATCTCCCCCAGTGGGTTGAATAACAGTGGTCTATCTCCTCTAGTGGGTTGAATAACAGTGGTCTATCTCCTCTAGTGGGTTGAATAACAGTGGTCTATCTCCCCCAGTGGGTTGAATAACAGTGGTCGATCTCCTCTAGTGGGTTGAATAACAGTGGGTTGAATAACAGTTGTCGATCTCCCCCAGTGGGTTGAATAACAGTGGTCTATCTCCCCCAGTGGGTTGAATAACAGTGGTCTATCTCCTCCACTGGGTTGAATAACAGTGGTCTATCTCCCCCAGTGGGTTGAATAACAGAGGTCTATCTCCTCTAGTGGGTTGAATAACAGTGGTCTATCTCCCCCAGTGGGTTGAATAACAGTGGGTTGAATAACAGTGGTCGATCTCCTCTAGTGGGTTGAATAACAGTGGTCTATCTCCTCTAGTGGGTTGAATAACAGTGGTCTATCTCCTCTAGTGGGTTGAATAACAGTGGTCTATCTCCCCCAGTGGGTTGAATAACAGTGGTCGATCTCCTCTAGTGGGTTGAATAACAGTGGTCTATCTCCTCTAGTGGGTTGAATAACAGTGGTCTATCTCCCCCAGTGGGTTGAATAACAGTGGTCTATCTCCCCCAGTGGGTTGAATAACAGTGGTCTATCTCCCCCAGTGGGTTGAATAACAGTGGTCGATCTCCCCCAGTGGGTTGAATAACAGTGGTCGATCTCCTCTAGTGGGTTGAATAACAGTGGTCTATCTCCCCCAGTGGGTTGAATAACAGTGGTCTATCTCCCCCAGTGGGTTGAATAACAGTGGTCTATCTCCCCCAGTGGGTTGAATAACAGTGGTCGATCTCCTCTAACAGTGGGTTGAATAACAGTGGTCTATCTCCTCTAACAGTGGGTTGAATAACAGTGGTCTATCTCCCCCAGTGGGTTGAATAACAGTGGTCTATCTCCCCCAGTGGGTTGAATAACAGTGGTCTATCTCCCCCAGTGGGTTGAATAACAGTGGTCTATCTCCCCCAGTGGGTTGAATAACAGTGGTCGATCTCCTCTAACAGTGGGTTGAATAACAGTGGTCTATCTCCTCTAGTGGGTTGAATAACAGTGGTCTATCTCCCCCAGTGGGTTGAATAACAGTGGGTTGAATAACAGTGGTCGATCTCCCCCAGTGGGTTGAATAACAGTGGTCGATCTCCCCCAGTGGGTTGAATAACAGTGGTCTATCTCCTCTAGTGGGTTGAATAACAGTGGTCGATCTCCTCTAGTGGGTTGAATAACAGTGGTCGATCTCCCCCAGTGGGTTGAATAACAGTGGTCGATCTCCCCCAGTGGGTTGAATAACAGTGGTCGATCTCCCCCAGTGGGTTGAATAACAGTGGTCGATCTCCCCCAGTGGGTTGAATAACAGTGGTCGATCTCCTCTAGTGGTTTGAATAACAGAGGTCTATCTCCCCCAGTGGGTTGAATAACAGTGGTCGATCTCCTCTAGTGGGTTGAATAACAGTGGGTTGAATAACAGTGGTCGATCTCCCCCAGTGGGTTGAATAACAGTGGTCTATCTCCTCTAGTGGGTTGAATAAGAGTGGTCTATCTCCTGTAGTGGGTTGAATAACAGTGGTCGATCTCCTCTAGTGGGTTGAATAACAGTGGGTTGAATAACAGTGGTATATCTCCCCCAGTGGGTTGAATAACAGTGGTCGATCTCCCCCAGTGGGTTGAATAACAGTGGTCGATCTCCCCCAGTGGGTTGAATAACAGAGGTCTATCTCCTCTAGTGGGTTGAATAACAGTGGTCTATCTCCCCCAGTGGGTTGAATAACAGTGGGTTGAATAACAGTGGTCGATCTCCCCCAGTGGGTTGAATAACAGTGGTCTATTTCCTCTAGTGGGTTGAATAACAGTGGTCGATCTCCTCTAGTGGGTTGAATAACAGTGGTCTATCTCCCCCAGTGGGTTGAATAACAGCGGTCGATCTCCCCCAGTGGGTTGAATAACAGCGGTCGATCTCCCCCAGTGGGTTGAATAACAGTGGTCGATCTCCTCTAGTGGGTTGAATAACAGTGGTCGATCTCCTCTAGTGGGTTGAATAACAGTGGGTTGAATAACAGTGGTCGATCTCCTCTAGTGGGTTGAATAACAGTGGTCGATCTCCTCTAGTGGGTTGAATAACAGTGGTCTATCTCCTCTAGTGGGTTGAATAACAGTGGTCTATCTACTCTAGTGGGTTGAATAACAGTGGTCGATCTCCTCTAGTGGGTTGAATAACAGTGGTCGATCTCCTCTAGTGGGTTGAATAACAGTGGTATATCTCCCCCAGTGGGTTGAATAACAGTGGTCGATCTCCTCTAGTGGGTTGAATAACAGTGGTCTATCTCCTCTAGTGGGTTGAATAACAGTGGTCTATCTCCCCCAGTGGGTTGAATAACAGGGGTCTATCTACTCTAGTGGGTTGAATAACAGTGGTCGATCTCCTCTAGTGGGTTTAATAACAGTGGTCGATCTCCTCTAGTGGGTTGAATAACAGTGGTCGATCTCCTCTAGTGGGTTGAATAACAGTGGTATATCTCCCCCAGTGGGTTGAATAACAGTGGTCGATCTCCTCTAGTGGGTTGAATAACAGTGGTCGATCTCCTCTAGTGGGTTGAATAACAGTGGTATATCTCCCCCAGTGGGTTGAATAACAGTGGTCGATCTCCTCTAGTGGGTTGAATAACAGTGGTCTATCTCCTCTAGTGGGTTGAATAACAGTGGTCTATCTCCCCCAGTGGGTTGAATAACAGGGGTCTATCTCCCCCAGTGGGTTGAATAACAGTGGTCTATCTCCTCTAGTGGGTTGAATAACAGTGGTCTATCTCCTCTAGTGGGTTGAATAACAGTGGTCTATCTACTCTAGTGGGTTGAATAACAGTGGTCTATCTACTCTAGTGGGTTGAATAACAGTGGTCTATCTCCTCTAGTGGGTTGAATAACAGTGGTCGATCTCCTCTAGTGGGTTGAATAACAGTGGTCTATCTCCCCCAGTGGGTTGAATAACAGGGGTCTATCTCCCCCAGTGGGTTGAATAACAGTGGTCGATCTCCTCTAGTGGGTTGAATAACAGTGGTCTATCTCCTCTAGTGGGTTGAATAACAGTGGTCTATCTACTCTAGTGGGTTGAATAACAGTGGTCTATCTACTCTAGTGGGTTGAATAACAGTGGTCTATCTCCTCTAGTGGGTTGAATAACAGTGGTCTATCTCCTCTAGTGGGTTGAATAACAGTGGTCGATCTCCTGTAGTGGGTTGAATAACAGTGGTCGATCTCCTCTAGTGGGTTGAATAACAGTGGTCGATCTCCTCTAGTGGGTTGAATAACAGTGGTCGATCTCCTCTAGTGGGTTGAATAACAGTGGTCGATCTCCTCTAGTGGGTTGAATAACAGTGGTCTATCTCCTCCAGTGGGTTGAATAACAGTGGTCTATCTCTAGTGGGTTGAATAACAGTGGGTTGAATAACAGTGGTATATCTCCCCCAGTGGGTTGAATAACAGTGGCTTGAATAACAGTGGTATATCTCCCCCAGTGGGTTGAATAACAGTGGTATATCTCCCCCAGTGGGTTGAATAACAGTGGGTTGAATAACAGTGGTATATCTCCCCCAGTGGGTTGAATAACAGTGGTATATCTCCCCCAGTGGGTTGAATAACAGTGGTCGATCTCCCCCAGTGGGTTGAATAACAGTGGTCGATCTCCCCCAGTGGGTTGAATAACAGTGGTCTATCTACTCTAGTGGGTTGAATAACAGTGGTCTATCTCCTCTAGTGGGTTGAATAACAGTGGTCGATCTCCTCTAGTGGGTTGAATAACAGTGGTCGATCTCCCCCAGTGGGTTGAATAACAGTGGTCTATTTCCTCTAGTGGGTTGAATAACAGTGGTCGATCTCCTCTAGTGGGTTGAATAACAGCGGTCTATCTCCCCCAGTGGGTTGAATAACAGCGGTCTATCTCCCCCAGTGGGTTGAATAACAGCGGTCGATCTCCCCCAGTGGGTTGAATAACAGTGGTCGATCTCCTCTAGTGGGTTGAATAACAGTGGTCGATCTCCTCTAGTGGGTTGAATAACAGTGGGTTGAATAACAGTGGTCGATCTCCCCCAGTGGGTTGAATAACAGTGGTCTATCTACTCTAGTGGGTTGAATAACAGTGGTCTATCTCCTGTAGTGGGTTGAATAACAGTGGTCTATCTCCTCTAGTGGGTTGAATAACAGTGGTCTATCTCCTCTAGTGGGTTGAATAACAGTGGTCTATCTACTCTAGTGGGTTGAATAACAGTGGTCTATCTCCTGTAGTGGGTTGAATAACAGTGGTCTATCTCCTCTAGTGGGTTGAATAACAGTGGTCGATCTCCTCTAGTGGGTTGAATAACAGTGGTCGATCTCCTCTAGTGGGTTGAATAACAGTGGTCTATCTCCTCTAGTGGGTTGAATAACAGTGGTATATCTCCCCCAGTGGGTTGAATAACAGTGGTCGATCTCCTCTAGTGGGTTGAATAACTGTGGTCTATCTCCTCTAGTGGGTTGAATAACAGTGGTCTATCTCCCCCAGTGGGTTGAATAACAGTGGTCTATCTCCTCTAGTGGGTTGGATAACAGTGGTCTATCTCCTCTAGTGGGTTGAATAACAGTGGTCTATCTCCCCCAGTGGGTTGAATAACAGTGGTCTATCTCCCCCAGTGGGTTGAATAACAGTGGTCTATCTCCTCTAGTGGGTTGAATAACAGTGGTCTATCTCCCCCAGTGGGTTGAATAACAGTGGTCTATCTCCCCCAGTGGGTTGAATAACAGTGGTCTATCTCCTCTAGTGGGTTGAATAACAGTGGTCTATCTCCCCCAGTGGGTTGAATAACAGTGGTCTATCTCCCCCAGTGGGTTGAATAACAGTGGTCTATCTCCCCCAGTGGGTTGAATAACAGTGGTCTATCTCCCCCAGTGGGTTGAATAACAGTGGTCTATCTCCCCCAGTGGGTTGAATAACATTGGTCTATCTCCCCCAGTGGGTTGAATAACATTGGTCGATCTCCTCTAGTGGGTTGAATAACAGTGGGTTGAATAACAGTGGTATATCTCCCCCAGTGGGTTGAATAACAGTGGTCTATCTCCTCCAGTGGGTTGAATAACAGTGGTCTATCTCCTCTAGTGGGTTGAATAACAGTGGTCTATCTCCTCTAGTGGGTTGAATAACAGTGGTCTATCTCCCCCAGTGGGTTGAATAACAGTGGTCTATCTCCCCCAGTGGGTTGAATAACAGTGGTCTATCTCCCCCAGTGGGTTGAATAACAGTGGTCTATCTCCCCCAGTGGGTTGAATAACAGTGGTCTATCTCCCCCAGTGGGTTGAATAACAGTGGTCTATCTCCCCCAGTGGGTTGAATAACAGTGGTCGATCTCCTCTAGTGGGTTGAATAACAGTGGGTTGAATAACAGTGGTATATCTCCCCCAGTGGGTTGAATAACAGTGGTCGATCTCCTCTATTGGGTTGAATAACAGTGGGTTGAATAACAGTGGTATATCTCCCCCAGTGGGTTGAATAACAGTGGGTTGAATAACAGTGGTATATCTCCCCCAGTGGGTTGAATAACAGTGGTCGATCTCCCCCAGTGGGTTGAATAACAGTGGTCGATCTCCCCCAGTGGGTTGAATAACAGTGGTCGATCTCCCCCAGTGGGTTGAATAACAGTGGTCGATCTCCCCCAGTGGGTTGAATAACAGTGGTCTATCTCCTCTAGTGGGTTGAATAACAGTGGTCTATCTCCTCCAGTGGGTTGAATAACAGTGGTCGATCTCCTCCAGTGGGTTGAATAACAGTGGTCGATCTCCCCCAGTGGGTTGAATAACAGTGGTCGATCTCCCCCAGTGGGTTGAATAACAGTGGTCGATCTCCCCCAGTGGGTTGAATAACAGTGGTCGATCTCCCCCAGTGGGTTGAATAACAGTGGTCGATCTCCTCTAGTGGGTTGAATAACAGTGGTCGATCTCCTCTAGTGGGTTGAATAACAGTGGTCGATCTCCTCTAGTGGGTTGAATAACAGTGGTCTATCTCCTGTAGTGGGTTGAATAACAGTGGTCGATCTCCTCTAGTGGGTTGAATAACAGTGGTCGATCTCCTCTAGTGGGTTGAATAACAGTGGTCGATCTCCTCTAGTGGGTTGAATAACAGTGGTCGATCTCCTCTAGTGGGTTGAATAACAGTGGTCGATCTCCTCTAGTGGGTTGAATAACAGTGGGTTGAATAACAGTGGTCGATCTCCCCCAGTGGGTTGAATAACAGTGGTCGATCTCCTCTAGTGGGTTGAATAACAGTGGTCGATCTCCTCTAGTGGGTTGAATAACAGAGGTCTATCTCCTCTAGTGGGTTGAATAACAGTGGGTTGAATAACAGTGGTCGATCTCCCCCAGTGGGTTGAATAACAGTGGTCGATCTCCCCCAGTGGGTTGAATAACAGTGGTCTATCTCCCCCAGTGGGTTGAATAACAGTGGTCTATCTCCCCCAGTGGGTTGAATAACAGTGGTCTATCTCCCCCAGTGGGTTGGAGACGTGTTGATGGAAGGGGGGGCATCACGTGTCTTAGTGACGCAGAATTAAACTAGCTGGCAACTAGAAAACCTACATCCAGAGGCTGTTTTTCTGGATTGTTTATAGACTTGTACAGTTGGTTAAGTGCCAGCTTGTTATTTTTCTTGTCCTGAGGTGGAATGTACACAACCGTTATGATAGTTGATCTTCTTCATCTTTGATCATCTTTACAGGATTTTATGGGCTTGATAAAAGTTGCCTTTTCCCCTGTGTTTGTTGTCTGTCACACATTTGCTTGATGAATGAGATATTACATTTTAAGTAAGAATGAAGTTGGAAGCCTACTACTACCGACTTCAACTAATGATATGTGTTCTGATTGTTTTGATACAAATGTTGAGACGTTTAACTCGAAACATGATTCAGTGTTGTCTTTGTATTGGCTATGTTGTAAGTATGTTTCTCATACAATGTGATGTTTTCTTTTAGGTAGGCCTATTATCAAAATGAACCGTTTAGTTCAGAAATGTCTAAGCTCCGTCTCATATAGTTTTGTGATCCTCATGTCTCCTATCCTGTTAGTGCGAAAGCTTTGAGTACCCAGCCACAGAACGGACCAAAAAAATTCAAATTCAAGTCAAAGCTCATTCTGGGGTTGCAGATGTCCCAACAAAATAAACATGCAACATAATATAATTCCTTTGTTGTTTATACAGCAAACAAGCCTCGGAGGCAAGTGGAGAAGACCTCAATTTGTTTTGTGTGTTAAAGCCGCTGTGTTGTTGCGGTAGGCCAAGTTCTGCTTCTAATTACAGACCAGGGTCCTTGGAACAAATGCGGGAGCGTCGCTCGCAGTTGTGCCTCGGTCTGTTCCTGTGGCCCCGTGTGTGTGCACAGTAGTGCAGACAGATGCCGTTTATGGGCCATATGAAATGACTTCCAGACGTTCTTTTTTTCTCTCCGTCTTTATGAAAGAGTCTGCTTCGGAGACCCACTGCTTTTTCTTCCTATTTGAATTGCTGCAATGGTGCAGGGTTCCTGGGAATAGGCCTATAGCTGAAAAACATCTTAGTTCGAGCTCATTTTTTGGTACTGCCTTTTGGTTGCGATAAACACGCTTGGTTCATTTCACTCAGTGATATCTAGGTTCATCTGCTCTTCTCGCGCTTTAACAATTATTTGGAAGGTGAGGGAGCATGGGTGACATGCTTAGGCCTAGATTGTTGTGCCTGAGTCATCTTAGTGTAATGTTCAGTGAATTTAAGCTGATGAAACTATTGTTTGTTGTCAGACATCTACCCATAATGAATCAAGCAAAAGGGTTTGACACAATCTAATTAAATCACAATCACTTGAAGACACTTTCAAAGTTTTTTGATATTTTCTTTATTGACTGACCATCTCTTAAACCTCTCTAGGGTACGTGGGAAGGTAGCGTTCCACCTGACCAACATCCAGTGAAATTGCGCGAAATTCAAAAATACTCAATTCAAATATTTAACATTCTTGAAAATATATGTGTTATACATCAAAATAAAGCGTAACTTCTTGTTAATCCAGCCGCTGTGTCAGATTTCAAAAATACTTTACGGCGAAAGCAAACCATGCGATTATCTGAGGACAGCGCATACAAAAACATGAAAAGCATATTTCAACCAGGTAGGTGCGACACAAAAGTCAGAAATAGCGATATAAAAAATGCCTTGCCTTTAATTATCATCTTCTGTTGGCACTCCAAAAAGTCCCAATTACATCACAAATGGTCCTTTTGTTCGATAATGTCCTTCTTTATATCCATAAAAACTCAGTTTAGCTGGCGCGCTTCAGTCAATAATCCACCCCATCAAAATGCATACAAAATGAATCCTAAATGTTACTAATAAACGTTTCCAAACAAGTCAAACAACGTTTATAATCCAACCTTAGGTATCCTAATACGCAAATAAACGATAAAATTTAAGACTGAGAATAGTATGTTCATTACCGGAGATGAATAAGAAAGAACGCCCTTTCCTCCACTGGCTTGAAACACTACAGCCAAAATGGGAGCCACCTAGAAAAACTACAACTTCTTGGTCATTTTCCAAAAACCAGCCTGAAACTCTTTCTAAAGACTGTTCACATCTAGTTGAAGCCATAGGAACTGCAATCTGGGAAGACTTGGCCTTATTATTAAAATACTACCCATTGAAAATAGTGGTAAGCTGAATCTTTTTTTGGGGGGGGGGGGTGGTTTGTCCTCAGGGTTTTGCCTGCCATATCAGTTCTGTTATACTCACAGACATTATTTTAACAGTTTTAGAAACCTTAGTGTTTTCTATCCAAATCTACCAATTATATGCATATCCTAGCTTCTGGGCCTGAGTAACAGGCAGTTTACTTTGGGTGTGCTTTTCATTCGGATGTCAAAATACTGCCCCCTACCCCAGAGAGGTTAAAGTAATGATGGACTTAGTCTTTTACCAAATCGGACTATCTTCTGTAAACCACCCCTATCTTGTCACAACACAACTGATTTGGCTCAAACGCATTTAGAAGGAAAGAAATTCCACAAATTAACTTTTAACAAGGCACACCTGATAATTGAAATGCATTCCAGGTGTCTACCTCATGAGGCTGGTTGAGAGAATGCCAAGAGTGTACAAAGCTGTTATTAAAGATAGGGTGGCAACTTTGAAGAATCTCAAATATAAAATATACTTTTAACACTTTTTTTAAACACTTACTACATGATTCCATATGTGTTATTTAATCATTTTGATGTCTTCACTATTATTCTACAATGTAGAAAATAGTAAATATAAAGAAAAACCCTGGAATGAGTACAGTCGTGGCCAAAAGTTTTGAGAATGACAACTATTAATTTTCACAAAGTTTGCTGCTTCAGTGTTTTTAGCTATTTTTGTCAGATGTTACTATGGAATACTGAAGAATAATTACAAGCATTTCATAAATGTCAAAGGCTTTTGTTGACAATTACATGAAGTTGATGCAAAGAGTCAATATTTGCAGTGTTGACCCTTCTTTTTCAAGACCTCTGCAATCCTCCCTGACATGCTGTCAATTAACTTCTGGGCCACATTCTGACTGATGGCAGACCATTCTTGCATAATCAATGCTTGGAGTTTGTCAGAATTTGTGTGTTTTTGTTTGTCCACCCGCCTCTTGTGGATTGACCACAAGTTCTCAATGGGATTAAGGTCTGGGGAGTTTCCTGGCCATGGACGCAAAATATCGATGTTTTGTTCCCCGAGCCACTTAGTTATCACTTTTGCCGTATGGCAAGGTGCTCCATCATGCTGGAAAAGGCATTGTTCGTCACCAAACTGTTCCTGGATGGTTGGGAGAAGTTGCTCTCGGAGGATGTGTTGGTACCATTCTTTATTCATGGCTGTGTTCTTAGGCAAAATAGTGAGTGAGCCCACTCCCTTGGCTGAGAAGCAACCCCACACATGAATGGTCTCGGGATGCTTTACTGTTGGCATGACACAGGACTGATGGGTAGCGCTCACCTTGTCTTTTCCGGACAAGCTTTTTTCCGGATGCCCCAAACAATCGGAAATGTAATTCATCAGATAAAATGACTTTACCCCAGTCCTCAGCAGTCCAATCCCTGTACCTTTTGCAGAATATCAGTCTGTCCCTAATGTTTTTCCAGGCCATCCTCCAAAAGTCTTCGCCTCACTGTGCATGCAGATGCACTCACACCTGCCTGCTGCCATTCCTGAGCAAGCTCTGTACTGGTGGTGCCCCGATCCCGCAGCTGAATCAACTTTAGGAGACGGTCCTGGCGCTTGCTGGACTTTCTTGAGTGCCCTGAAGCCTTCTTCACAACAATTGAACCACTCTCCTTGAATTTCTTGATGAGCCGATAAATGGTTGATTTAGGTGCAATCTTACTGGAAGCAATATCCTTGCCTGTGAAGCCCTTTTTGTGCAAAGCAATGATGACGGCACCTGTTTCCTTGCAGGTAACCATGATTGACAGAGGAAGAACAATGATTCCAAGCACCACCCTCCCTTTGGGTTCGAATAATAGACTGGAAGCTTCAATCAGCATGACAGAGTGATCTCCAGTCTTGTCCTCGTCAACACTCACCCTAGAGAGGTTAACACAGGTGTATGTGGGACGGTAGCGTCTCACCTCGTCAACAGCCAGTGAAACTGCAGGGCGCCAAATTCAAAACAACAGAAATCCCATAATTAAAATTCCTCAAACATACATGTATTTTACACCATTTTAAAGATACACTTGTTGTAAATCCAGCCACAGTGTCCGATTTCAAAAAGGCTTTACGACGAAAGCAAACCAAATGATTATGTTAGGTCAGAGCCAAGTCACAGAAAAACACAGCCATTTTCCCAGCCAAATTAGAGGAGTCACAAAAAGCAGAAACATTGATAAAATTTATCACTAACCTTTGATTATCTTCATCAGATGACACTCATAGGACTTCATGTTACACAATACATGTATGTTTTGTTAGGTAAAGTTCATATTTATATCCAAAAATCTTAGTTTACATTTTCAGTAGTTCCAAAACATCCGGAGATTTTGCAGAGCCACATCAATTTACAGAAATAGTCATCATAAATGTTGATAAAAATACAAGTGTTATACATGGAATTTTAGATCCACTTCTCTTTAATGCAACCGCTGTGTCAGATTTAAAAAAAAAACTTTACGGAAAAAGCAAACCATGCAATAATCTGAGTACCGCGCTCAGACGAAAAGTCATATTACAGTCCGTAGAAACATGTCAAACGAAGTATAGAATCATTCTTTAGGATGTTTTTAACATAAATCTTCAATAATGTTCCAACCGGAGAATTCCTTTGTTATCAGAAATACAATGGAACTCAAGCTAACTCTCACATGACCACGCATGGTCAGCGCATGGCAGACCTTACTCAATCTCCTCATTCGCCCCCACTTCACAGTAGAGGTATCAAACAAGGTTCTAAAGACTGTTGGCATCTAGTGGAAGCCTTAGGAAGTGCAACATGACCCCATTTCCACTGTATCTTGGATAAGCAAAGAGTTGAAAAACTAAAAACCTCAGATTTCCCACTTCCTGGTTGGATTTTCTTTACAGGTTTTTACCTGACATGTGAGTTCTGTTATACTCAGACATCATTCAAACAGTTTTAGAAACTTCAGAGTGTTTTTTATCCAAATATACTAATAAATATGCATATCCTAGCATCTGGGCCTGAGTAGCAGGCAGTTTACTCTGGGCACGCTTTTCATCCGGATGTGAAAATACTGCCCCCTACCCCAAAGAAGTTAAAGAGAGAATCACTGACATGATGTCAGCTGGTCCTTTTGTAGCAGGGCTGAAATTTAATTGCAATTCATCTGATCGCTCTTCATAACATTCTGGAGTATATGCAAATTGCCATCATACAAACTGAGGCAGCAGACTTTGTGAAAATTAATATTGGTGTCATTCTCAACTTTTGGCCACGACTGTAGGTGTGTCCAACTTATGACTGGTACTGTATATACATCTTTTATTTATTTATATACATATATTTTTTTCTTTTTCTTTTTATTACATACAGGTGTCCTAACATTCAAAATGAAGCATCTATGCTATGACCATCTTAAAACGTTTCCATATGTAAGCTTAGGATAAACGACAAAGTCTTAGAGTTTTAGAGGTTGATTTATCAAGTCTTGATGATTCGTAGTTTGTAGTTCATAGTCATTGTTATGTGGAAAACAAGAGGGAAATAAGTCCTTGTAACTGAGAGGACTGTGGTGTTGCCCAGTCTGCTTTTGGATAACTGGATTTGGACTTTCTCCTTTAGCTTGATGATGGAGTGGAATGTGAAGGGAATTTGCCCCAGTTGAATGTGAATTGGTTTGCTGATTGAGTATTTGCTCTGTAACCACTATTAGCACCAGAGCTCACCAACTGCTGTGGGTAAAAAGCAGTGTTTGGTTTGGCCAGTACAGATTGAAATGTCGCTGTACAGCTAAGATTGAACATTGTACTGACATTTCCTCTTCCTGGGAAAGTGTTTTTTGTTGGGCGAAGTCATTCCACACTCTTGAGGCAGTCAGTACTGAACAAGATGTGCTGTATGAAGTGCTGAAGATCTGCTTGCTCCTGTCTGCTAGAAACAGATGGTTTCTCTTTTTCCCTCTTGTGCCTGAAGTAGGATAAAGCTGTTTGAATGGCTATGATGATCCACTGCCTTTTTGTATCAACTAGGAAGCGGCATGCCTCTCTGACATCTCTAGTGAGGCCTGGGATTGGTTTACCTGACTTATGGCATCTGAATTTAAGTGTCTTCTTTAAGACCACCAATGATTATAAGCACCATTTTTGTATTTTTTTTTCGTAGAGGGGTTGGTTATGTCGTGAATTAGCCCGTTCAAATCATTGTCGCCAGCCATACTGTACGTGGACCAGTAAAACTCTGGTAACAGACAAATTATATTGCCCAATGTGGTTGTAACGTGCACCTGAAACAATGGCTTTTTGAGCACACATTTCCTTTTGGTTGCTCCTGACATCCGCTATCGCCATTAGCTTTAAAATTCCCATGGAACCCTGCAAATTCAGCTCCTGAATGTTGAGAAGTGTCCATTGCTGAGGCAGCGGGGGTTTTAGTATTCAAGCCGTCGTGCAGCAACACGAGCAGGACATTGGCATCAATCTCCCTGTTTCCAGTCTCACACTGCTGCTGGAGTGTGTGTGTGTTTCTGCTGTGAGTGTTTATGTACACCAGGTGTGTGTGTGGAAGTGTTTAACTATACTTGTGGGGACCAAAATCCCCACAAGAGTAGTAAACATACAAAACCATTTACCAACTTTCAAATGCTATTTCTAGGGAGTTTTAGGGTTAAAATTAGGTTTAGGGTTAGGAGCTTGGGTTAGGTTTTGGGGTTTGGGTCAGGTTGTTAGGTTAAGGAAAAACTGATTTTGAATGGTACTGAATTCCTCCCCCACAAGGTTAGTTACACAAGGCTTTGTCTGGCAGAGCGGGGTGAAGGCGTATACTCCCACATTTCCCATTGCCTAGTGACGGTTAATGCACAGACTGGCCGTGGTCGGCACTGTCAAATTTGTGTCCACCCTTTCTCACTCACCCCTCACACTCCCTCATGCACCCTCTCTCCCCCGTTCACCCTCACTCTCTCTCCCTCACTCACCTTGTCACACCTTTTCTCACTCCCTCGCTCACCTCGCTCACTCACTCTCCTCAGTCACTCAGCATCTCACACCCTCGCGCAACCGCTCGCTCGCTCACCCTCATTCTCTCTCTCATGCTCTTTCTTACTTCCTCGCTCACCCTCGCTCGCTCTCTCTCTCTCGCACCTATATTATTCTCTCGATCAGCTTCTCTCTCTTACTCCCTTGCTCACCCCCTCTGTCTCACTCACTCAGCCTCTCGCTCACCCTAATTCTCTCTCGTGCTCTTTCACTCTCACTTCCTCCCTCGCCCTCTTGCTCGCCCTCTGTGTCGCTCGCCCTCTGTCTCTGTGTCGCTCGCCCTCTGTGTCGCTCGCCCTCTGTGTCGCTCGCCCTCTGTCTCTGTGTCGCTCGCCCTCTGTCTCTGTGTCGCTCGCCCTCTGTCTCTGTGTCGCTCGCCCTCTCTCGCTCGCCCTCTCTCGCTCGCCCTCTCTCGCTCGCCGACTCTCGCTCGCCCACTCTCGCTCACTCTCGCTCACTCTCGCTCGCTCACTCTCGCTCGCTCACTGTCGCTCACCCTCATTCTCTCTCGCGCTCTTTCACTCTCACTTCCTCCCTCGCCCTCTTGCTCGTTCTCTGTCTCTGTGTCGCTCGCCCTCTGTGTCGCTCGCCCTCTCTCTGTGTCGCTCGCCCTCTCTCTGTGTCGCTCGCCCTCTCTCTCTCTCTCTCTCTCACACACTGTGCCGCTCGCCCTCTCTCTGTGTCGCTCGCCCTCTCTCTTTCACACACTGTGTCGCTCGCCCTCTCTCTCTCTCTCTCACACACGGTGCCGCTCGCCCTCTCTCTCTCTCTCTCTCACACACTGTGCCGCTCGCCCTCTCTCTCACACACTGTGCCGCTCGCCCTCTCTCTGTGCCGCTCGCCCTCTCTCTGTGCCGCTCGCCCTCTCTCTGTGCCGCTCGCCATCTCTCTGTGCCGCTCGCCATCTCTCTGTGTCGCTCGCCCTCTCTCACACACTGTGCCGCTCGCCCTCTCTCTCTCACACACTGTGTCGCTCGCCCTCTCTCTCTCTCTCTCACACACGGTGCCGCTCGCCCTCTCTCTCTCTCTCTCACACACTGTGCCGCTCGCCCTCTCTCTCACACACTGTGCCGCTCGCCCTCTCTCTGTGCCGCTCGCCCTCTCTCTGTGCCGCTCGCCCTCTCTCTGTGCCGCTCGCCCTCTCTCTGTGCCGCTCGCCATCTCTCTGTGCCGCTCGGCATCTCTCTGTGCCGCTCGGCATCTCTCTGTGCCGCTCGCCATCTCTCTGTGCCGCTCGCCATCTCTCTGTGCCGCTCGCCCTCTCTCTGTGCCGCTCGCCCTCTCTCTGTGCCGCTCGCCCTCTCTCTGTGCCGCTCGCCATCTCTCTGTGCCGCTCGCCCTCTCTCTCTATTGCTCCAGCAGGGAGGGGAAGAGGAGCTCTTCAGGCTGTTATTTTGGGCTGGTTTCTTTTGGAAAAAGCAGTGTTTTTCTCTCTCTCTCTATTCACACACACCACCGAGGTTATCTCCCTGATGACCTTTCCCTCCTCTGCCACGGCAAGGATATGCTGCCCTTGTCAAGCGGCCATTGTAATATTCCAGGAAATGCAGAGATAGCCTAAGGCCTGTATGGCTTTGGGGATTGTTGCTATGGACTCCCACTAGCTGTTAAACCTTTGAGCTGAAAAGGTTGGTCAAATGGCTTTTGGGTGCTGAAAAGGTAGCTTTTTCCCCTCAAGCTCATTTGGTTTGCCACAGGTTTTTAATGTGTTCTTCCTCCAGCATGTCTTTCTTCTTTCATGGAAAACTGTTCAGTGCTGACGCTTCTTTGTGAGCTGGCAAACGCTGCAGTCGACATGCCTTCAGTCTGTAGCAGCCTACTGTGTACAATCCTTCCTTACCATAAACATCCTCTCTCCCCCTTCCCCACCATTTCTTTCACTCCCGCTCTCTCTCTCTCTCCTCTAAACTACTCTACTTCTCTCTCTCGCTCTCCTCAACTCTCCCTACTTCTCTCTCTCTCTCTAACTCTTTCTCTCTCTCTCATCTAAACTATCCTTCCCCCTCTCTCCTCTAAACTATCCTCTCTCCTCTAAATGATATATACTTCTCGCTCTCTCTCCTCAACTCTCTACTTCTCTCTCGCTCTACTTCTCTCTCTCTCTCCTCTCTCCTCAACTCTCTCTCTCTCTCCTCAACTCTCTCTCTCTCTCCTCTAAACTCTCTCTACTTCTCTCGCTCTCTCTTTCGGCGCGTACTCTGGTTTCATCGTCAGAAAATATCACCTCCCTGTCCCCTGTTATCAAAATAAGGCATGAGTAAAGTCTCGAATGCTGTTTTGACAAGAGTAAAGCAAGCCGAGTTTCTGTGCGCTGCAGGGAGGCGTCTATGTGCTTCTATTTGCGGTGCCATGTCCTCATCAAACACGCCGCCACTCAACACACCAATCACCGCTCTATACCACACTACGCGATACAGGAGAAGCCCCTCCTTTCGGTTGTGCTTCAGTATCAAACTTATTTTCCAAACTCCTTGACACGCAGGGGTTGAGGGGTTTTATACGTCATCTGTGATTCTTGATTGATCCTGATCTTTTAGTTCATTTCTCAATCCTGACTTGCATATTTGGTTGTATTTAAAGGGAGAGCATCTCTTTTTGATTGTTTATGTCTAGATGAGGAACTTCTGAGGCAACAGTTGTACCAAACACAGCCCTGGGTTTTGAGTGCGTAAATGATAGGTTATAGTGTGTATTTAATCTGGGCTAATTGTATTATTCTAATGCTTGACTAAACCAGTGCATCCTAATCTGTCTCTCTGTGACAGGACCAAGCCATGGCGAGGTGGACACACGGGAGTGCTTGTTCTATAACGTGAACTATGAGATCGAGAAGACCAACCAGAGCGGGGTAGAGCGCTGCGAGGGTGAGAAGGACAAGAGGTTGCACTGCTACGCCTCATGGCGCAACAACTCTGGTACCATCGAGCTGGTGAAGAAGGGCTGCTGGCTGGACGACTTCAACTGCTATGACAGGTCAAATCTCCTACCGTTGTGCCCTTGAGCAAGGCCCTATATAATACTGTTAAGTTGTAGATTAGAGGAGCTGCCTTCCTCTGCCTTAAAGACTGGAGTCCTGGGATGTATTCACAAAGAGTCTGAGAGTAGGAGTGCTGTGCTGGCATCCAGGGTCTAAAGGCAAAACCTGTTCCTATACCAGCACTCCTACTCTTCCGCTCTTTATGAATAGGGGTCCTGGTGTGGCGAAGAGGTGGAATCCGTGTGTTCCCTATGGTTGTATACGTGGGTTTCTGCTCAATGTTTTCATTTCCCGAGTGGGATCAATGCCTCAACAAGTGTTTAGAATGAAGCACATTGGGGTCCCCATACGTCACTGATCGATAATGACTAGGTTAGATTAACAATCAAATATGACCATATATACAACTTCAACGATCACAGTTGGATTTGTCACTCAAGCGTTACTGCCTATTGACTTCACGGCTGGTATGTGAGTGTGTGCAACCTCACATTACATTTACATTTAAGAGCTTGTCTTCGACGTTTCGCTTTTGTTATCGAACATTTTAGTTTCTATTTCATCTATCGGAAGTGTTCCTCATAGGTCGCTCTAAGGCCCTTTTTACATCAGCAGATGACACAATGCGGAAAGCCAGCCTCATCCCAGACAGCAAGCAATGCAGACGTAGAAGCATGGACTCCATATGAAATGTCTCTCTGTCAAACTGGAATATACAGCTGCCCAGCGCCCGGTGGGCCCCGTAGGTGCTCCATAACCAAGGCTTCGCCGTCGCCGGAAAAGTCAGGCAGAGTGGTGCGGTAGATTTTTCAACCGATTGCCGTTGCGATCTATTTCCGGCCTCTCTCCCAAGATCCATAAATCGTTGAATAGATGGATCCGGATGGGAAGCTTGAATACTGTCGCTTCTCCCCGCATACACGTTAGAGAGGAGAAAAAAGGTTTTGGCTAAAACCAATCCACTGCATTGTTGTTTACAGAGTGAGACACATGTGTACATGGGGTTTAAATGATCAACTTGAAAAGAATGAACATTATAGTGTTGAATGAGAAGAGCCAAGGTAACAATGCATAAAGGGCTTTTGTTTTGGGGTATTTAACCAGAGGTTTCTACAAGCTCAATTCTAAAGCTGCATTAGCTTCTCACCATGAAAAGGCTATGTATGAAACGATTCCCCGATCCCTCATCGAGACTGCCAGTGCGAAAGTGGGCCAGCAACAATGACTGATCTTGAAACGCAACGCCAGCAATCCCAGGTTGCTTAAACTAGAGGTCGCCACTTCTTAAAATAGCAGACGAGCAGATCCTCTGGTGCATGTTGGAAATACCAAACATCGAAGTGCATTGAGTGACTGGCTTAAGTCGAAAAAGCTTTTTTGAAACGCTCGAGACTGTTGTAGACACTCGAGACTGTTGTAGATTAGACTTGGGTAAAGATATGTTATCTTGCCGCCACCGGTGAGGTCCGTCCTGTTCTGAATGAACTGTGCAACATATTACCCTGCGGGAATGAAGATCCAGGTTCCTTGAATGCATTGTTGTAAATGCTTTTATATGGTGTGTAAGTTGATCCTGGAAGCCACAGTTGTCAGTGTGAACCCTCTAGTCTAGACATACAGTGGATGTCTTTAAAATCTCAATCTTCACATTTGCGTCATGATCACAACCATCTTACTGTTGTGAGTTGGTGTTCATATCGGGACAGCTTGAGGAGACTCCTTCTCTTCGCTCCACCCCTCCCCACAAGGCCAAGCAGCCCTTAATCCGGGCCCCCTTCCAGTGTTGTCAGGGTCGACTGGCTGGCCTCGCCATTGGCTCTGGCTCTTTGAGGGGAGAGGACACTGCCCAATGACCCGCCAGGCTGCCACATCGCTGACACGGGCCGATGCTGCCGATGTGCCTGGCGCCCCATCAGCAGAATCAGCACGACCCGGCATAGGGTATAACCACAGGCCCTCTCAAGCACTGAAGTCAGCAGAAAGCTGAGGCGCTCCGTTCTCTAATCTAGACTAAAGCGTTTCCCTTTGACGGTCGCTAAAATGTTGTCTTTTTTTCTCAGGCAAGAGTGTGTGGCGACAGAGGAGAATCCTCAGGTCTTCTTCTGTTGCTGCGAGGGGAACTTCTGCAACGAGAGGTTCACCCACCTCCCCGATGTCAATGGACCAAGTAAGTAGACCTGTAGGACGCCGTCTCTTTCATCTGTGTTACAGCCATAGAAAATAGATCTGGCCGCCGGTCCACCCAACACAGAACACAGAGTTGAGTAGTAACGTCTCTTCTAATTATTATATTTCTATGGCTAGGCTACACCTCAATTGCAACGTTCACTCCCATACTCAGATTTCAAGGGCTAGTCAGATGTACAGTTTATATTGACCTTTATCTGAATAGATAAATGTCATCATTTTGGAGTATTTGATTTTCCCAATCACTGCTCGCTCCATTTGTTTCAGAGCAAATATCATATGCTTTGCTATAGGATCATACTATTATGATATCTTGGTATGTTATCTTGGTATTCCAACCCCTGGCTGGTGTGAAGTGAATCTCAGTAGGTTGATATTATATTTGACATCGGTGTAAAACCTATACCAGCTGGAAGATGGTATATGTTGAGTTGGAAGCTCTGCGGGCCTCACCCAGGGTTAACTATTGACTTTGTTCCCAAACGGTCTTCACAGAGGGGAATTGTAGGGTCTTAAACATGACGGACTGAAATGTGCAAGAGGCCACACGGGTATTGAATTACAACCCTTGTTTGCAGACTGCAAGTCTTGAAAAGGTAGGGGCAATTCTGCCCAGGATAATAGCACACAAATTATATTATTGAGCACACAGACATCCAGGCAGCAAACCTTTTTGTGCGTTGAAGTCAAAGCAAGGCTTAAAGGAGAAAACAATACTGTGTCTCTACCTATTCATGTACCTAGCTATTCATGTACCTAGCTATTCATGTACCTAGCTATTCATGTACCTAGCTATTCATGTACCTAGCTATTCATGTACCTAGCTATTCATGTACCTAGCTATTCATGTACCTAGCTATTCATGTACCTAGCTATTCATGTACCTAGCTATTCATGTACCTAGCTATTCATGTACCTAGCTATTCATGTACCTAGCTATTCATGTACCTAGCTATTCATGTACCTAGCTATTCATGTACCTAGCTATTCATGTACCTAGCTATTCATGTACCTAGCTATTCATGTACCTAGCTATTCATGTACCTAGCTATTCATGTACCTAGCTATTCATGTACCTAGCTATTCATGTACCTAGCTATTCATGTACCTAGCTATTCATGTACCTAGCTATTCATGTAGCTACCCATTACTATTCTCTCTCGCTCCTCTCGATGGCCTCTCGGTAACACTGTGTTCTCTCTGTCCCTCCAGTGATCAAGCCGCCTCCCCCCACACCCACCCTACTCAATGTGCTGGTCTACTCACTGCTGCCTATCACCATGCTCTCCATGGCTCTGCTGCTGGCCTTCTGGATGTACCGCCACCGCAAGCCGCCCTATGGCCACGTGGACATCAACGAGGTCGGCCAGTTTCCCCCTCCCATCTCCCTCCCATCTCCTTAGCTCGGTCTCATTCAGTTTTGCTTCCCGTCACTCTTCTGTACTCATCTTTGAATTATTGAATTTATATGAAACATTTAAAATGCGTGCTGACTTGCCTCAGCCAAGTACAACAATACTACACACAAAGTCATTGAGGGTTAAAAACAGTAATGTCAACACTTATGTCCCTCCTGTCTGTCAGTGGTATTGGCTCTCTCTGTCTGTAGAGATAATGTAGCTGTTGAATTATCTTATGTGGTGCTACCTCTTTCCTGTTTGTGGTTTCTCACTCCTATTCTTTCACTTCCTTGTTCTTTTATCCCTTCTTCTTCGGAGGCCATCTTGTTAGCAGCCCCTAAGCTGCCGTGCAAAGCCTCTATTAATGACCACCGCCATCTAGAGGTAGTCGGCTGCCACTGCACTGTGATATAGGTCCTTCCTATAGGACCGCTGCCCTGTGATATAGGTCCCTCCTATAGGACCACTGCCCTGTGATATAGGTCCCTCCTGTAGGACCACTGTCCTGTGATATAGGTCCCTCCTATAGGACCACTGTCCTGTGATATAGGTCCCTCCTATAGGACCGCTGTCCTGTGATATAGGTCCCTCCTATAGGACCGCTGTCCTGTGATATAGGTCCCTCCTATAGGACCGCTGTCCTGTGATATAGGTCCCTCCTATAGGACCGCTGCCCTGTGATATAGATCCCTCCTATAGGACCGCTGCCCTGTGATATAGGTCCCTCCTATAGGACCGCTGCCCTGTGATATAGGTCCCTCCTATAGGACCGCTACCCTGTGATATAGGTCCCTCCTATAGGACCGCTGCCCTGTGATATAGATCCCTCCTATAGGACCGCTGCCCTGTGATATAGGTCCCTCCTATAGGACCGCTGCCCTGTGATATAGGTCCCTCCTATAGGACCGCTGCCCTGTGATATAGGTCCCTCCTATAGGACCGCTGCCCTGTGATATAGGTTCCTCCTATAGGACCGCTGTCCTGTGATATAGGTCCCTCCTATAGGACCGCTGCCCTGTGATAAAGGTCCCTCCTTTAGGACCGCTGTCCTGTGATATAGGTCCCTCCTATAGGACCGCTGCCCTATGATATACGTCCCTCCTATAGGACCACTGTGATATAGGTGCCTCCTATAGGAACACTGTCATATAGGTGCCTCCTATAGGACCACTGTGATATAGGTCCCCCCTGTAGGACTGTTGTTAGTATATTGCTGGTAGTATATTAGTGTTAGTCTTTAGCATGTGTAGAATCTTGTGCTTATTTCTTTTTGTTAAAGTTAAACTGTTTTGCAACAGAGTTTTAGAAGTTTTTCATTTGATATGAAAGCTCCAGTTATTATAGAAGTCGTATGTTGTGAGCCGCACTCGGTCCTCATAGGCTTGTTGAATGTAATGTCCCAGTGTTTACCTGTACTGACCTCTGACCTATTTATCTACCAGGATCCTGGCCTAGTTCCCCCTCCTTCCCCTCTGGTGGGGCTTAAACCCCTGCAGTTGCTGGAGATCAAGGCAAGGGGGCGCTTCGGCTGTGTGTGGAAGGCCCAGATGATGAATGAATACGTGGCTGTCAAGGTCTTCCCCATTCAGGTAAGTGGCTGAAGCGTTGATGTAACTTACCCTCCATTTGTGTACCCTCTGAAGCGTTGATGTAACGTTTGTGTGTCCTCCCACAGGATAAGCAGTCGTGGATGAATGAGCGGGACGTGTTCCTCACGCCGGGGATGAAGCACGAGAACCTGCTGCGCTACATTGCGGCCGAGAAGCGCGGGACCAACCTGGAGATGGAGCTGTGGCTCATCTCTGAGTTCCACCAGAGGGTGAGAAGGAGGAGTAGGGAAACGGGGGTGGAGGGGTGGTTAGGGCTGGAGGGGTTTAGGTTAGGGGGAGGGGCGTTAAAGTGATGACATTATTACATCCAGTTTGGGATATCTCTCAGCAAAGACGTGTATAACTAGCTATTTCAAGTCTGGGTCATTCGTTTACATCAATTAGCCCCCACAAGGTCCCACCACTGAGCTTTAGCGATGTTCTCTAGCCTTCTATATCAAGCTTGCTACAGAGACCCACTATTTACTTATTGACACTTAGAAGGCTTTGTTTTGTTTCTCCGAGAGTAGGGATGGGAGTTTGAAATGATTTCACTATTAAATTGTTTTTTTTGTTTTTTTTGTACAGAATCAGGATAGTTAAAATAAATGTTTTAAAGATGTATATATTTTTTTTTATGGGAACTTGTCGGTACACTCTTGACTGCATCAAATTGATATAAAGAAGCTATCTAGCTACACTAGCCAGCTAAGCTGGCCAGCTAGCTAGCTAACAAGGCTAATTGTGGCTATTTTGCTGCGCTCCCTGTCCTTGTGAACTCCATTCATATTAAACAACAGCCTACTCCTTCTCATTTAGCCAACTTAATTCTGTGATTGAAATTTTGCCTTGATTAGAAATCTCCCACTTCACTTTCTACACATGTAGCCTCTGACTGTAGCGCCGCTGTCATTGACCGACAATAACAACAAGCTATGAAACGTGTGCAGGTTACCGGGCACTACTTTTTTGGGGGCGCACTCAGAAAAACAAAAAAAAACTGTTTTATAAAAATGTTGAATGTCATGGTGTACTATGTAACAATGTCACATTTTAGACAAAGCCTTGCCATTTAAAATAGGCCTGTGTGTGTATATATACAGTGGGGAGAACAAGTATTTGATACACTGCCGATTTTGCAGATTTTCCTACTTAAAAAGCATGTAGAGGTCTGTAATTTTTATCATAGGTACACTTCAACTGTGAGAGACGGAATCTAAAACAAAAATCCCGAAAATCACATTGTATGATTTTTAAGTAATTAATTAGCATTTTATTGCATGACATAAGTATTTGATACATCAGAAAAGCAGAACTTAATATTCGGTACAGAATCGTTTGTTTGCAATTACAGAGATCATACGTTTCCTGTAGTTCTTGACCAGGTTTGCACACACTGCAGCAGGGATTTTGGCCCACTCCTCCATACAGACCTTCTCCAGATCCTTCAGGTTTCGGGGCTGTCGCTGGGCAATACGGACTTTCAGCTCCCTCCAAAGATTTTCTATTGGGTTCAGGTCTGGAGACTGGCTAGGCCACTCCAGGACCTTGAGATACTTCTTACGGAGCCACTCCTTAGTTGCCCTGGCTGTGTGTTTCGGGTCGTTGTCATACTGGAAGACCCAGCCACGACCCATCATCAATGCTCTTACTGAGGGAAGGAGGTTGTTGGCTAAGATCTCGCAATACATGGCCCCATCCATCCTCCCCTCAATACGGTGCAGTCGTCCTGTCCCCTTTGCAGAAAAGCATCCCCAAAGAATGATGTTTCCACCTCCATGCTTCACGGTTGGGATGGTGTTCTTGGGGTTGTACTCATCCTTCTTCTTCCTCCAAACACGGCGAGTGGAGTTTAGACCAAAAAGCTCTATTTTTGAATCATCAGACCACATGACCTTCTCCCATTCCTCCTCTGGATCATCCAGATGGTCATTGGCAAACTTCAGACGGGCCTGGACATGCGCCTGCTTGAGCAGGGGGACCTTGTGTGCGCTGCAGGATTTTAATCCATGACGGCGTAGTGTGTTACTAATGGTTTTCTTTGAGACTGTGGTCCCAGCTCTCTTCAGGTCATTGACCAGGTCCTGCCGTGTAGTTCTGGGCTGATCCCTCACCTTCCTCATGATCATTGATGCCCCACGAGGTGAGATCTTGCATGGAGCCCCAGACCGAGGGTGATTGACCATCATCTTGAACTTCTTCTATTTTCTTCTATTTTCTAATAATTGCGCCAACAGTTGTTGCCTTCTCACCAAGCTGCTTGCCTATTGTCCTGTAGCCCATCCCAGCCTTGTGCAGGTCTACAATTTTATCCCTGATGTCCTTACACAGCTCTCTGGTCTTGGCCATTGTGGAGAGGTTGGAGTCTGTTTGATTGAGTGTGTGGACAGGTGTCTTTTATACAGGTAACGAGTTCAAACAGGTGCAGTTAATACAGGTAATGAGTGGAGAACAGGAGGGCTTCTTAAAGAAAAACTAACAGGTCTGTGAGAGCCGGAATTCTTACTGGTTGGTAGGTGATCAAATACTTATGTCATGCAATAAAATGCAAATGAATTACTTAAAAATCATACAATGTGATTTTCTGGATTTTTGTTTTAGATTCCGTCTCTCACAGTTAAAGTGTACCTATGATAAAAATTACAGACCTCTACATGCTTTGTAAGTAGGAAAACCTGCAAAATCGGCAGTGTATCAAATACTTGTTCTCCCCACTGTATATATATCTCAGCAAAAAAAGAAACGTCCTCTCACTGTCAATAAACTGCATTTATTTTCAGCAAACTTAACATATGCAAATATTTGTATGAACGCAACAAGTTTCAACAACTGAGACATGAACTGAACAAGTTCCACAGACATGTGACTAACAGAAATGGAATAATGTGTCCGTGAACACATCAAAATCAAAAGTAACAGTCAGTATCTGGTGTGGCCCCCAGCTGCATTAAGTACTGCAGTGCATCTCCTCCTCATGGATTGCACCAGATTTGCCAGTACTTGCTGTGAGATGTTACCCCACTCTTCCACCAAGGCACCTGCAAGTTCCCAGACATTTCTGGGGGGAATGGCCCTAGCCCTCACCCTCCGCTCCAACAGGTCCCAGACGTGCTCAATGGGATTGAGATCCGGGCTCTTTGCTGGCCACGGCAGAACACTGACATTCCTTTCTTGCAGGAAATCACGCACAGAACGAGCAGTATGGCTGGTGGCATTGTCATGCTGGAGGGCCATGTCAAGATGAGCCTGCAGGGAGGGTACTACATGAGGGAGGAGGATGTCTTCCCTGTAATGCACAGCGTTGAGATTGCCTGCAATGACAACAAGCTCAGTCCGATGATGCTGTGACACACCACCCCAGACCATGACGGACCCTCCACCTCCAAATCGATCCCGCTCCAGAGTACAGGCCTCGGTGTAACGCTCATTCCTTTGACGATAAATGCAAATCCGACCATCACCCCTGGTGAGACAAAACTGCGACTCGTCAGTGAAGAGCACTTTTTGCCAGTCCTGTCTGGTCCAGCGACGGTGGGTTTGTCCCCATAGGCGATGTTGTTGCCGGTGATGTCTGGTGAGGACCTGCCTTATAACAGGGCTACAAGCCCTCAGTCCAGCCTCTCTCCACCTATTGCGGACAGTCTGAGCACTGATGGAGGGATTGTGCGTTCCTGGTGTAACTCGGGGAGTTGTTATTGCTATCCTGTACCTGTCCCGCAGGTGTGCCGATCCTGTGCAGGTGTTACATGTGGTCTGCCACTGCGAGAACAATCAGCTGTCCATCCTGTCTCCCTGTAGCGCTGTCTTAGGCGTCTCACAGTACGGACATTGCAATGTATTGCCCTGGCCACATCTGCAGTCCTCATGCCTCCTTGCAGCATGCCTAAGGCATGTTCACGCAGATGAGCAGGGACCCTGGACATCTTTCTTTTGGTGTTTTTCAGAGTCAGTAGAAAGGCCTCTTTAGTGTCCTAAGTTTTCATAACTGTGACCTTAATTGCCTACCGTCTGTAAGCTGTTAGTGTCTTAACGACCGTTCCACAGGTGCATGTTCATTAATTGTTCATTAAAAGCATGGGAAACAGTGTTTAACCTGTCTAGGACATGCGTTCCGCTAGCGTAATCCCTCGACAAAATTCCGCTGAAAAGGCAGCGCGGGAAATTCAAATATTTTTTTGAAATATGTAACTTTCACACATTAACAAGTCCAATACAGCAAATGAAAGATAAACATCTTGTTAATCTACCCATCGTGTCCGATTTCAAAAATGATTTACAGCGAAAGCACAACATATGATTATGTTAGATCACCACCAAGTCAAAAAAACACACAGCCATTTTCCCAGCCAAAGACAGGAGTCACAAAAAGCAGAAATAGAGATAAATTAATCACTAACCTTTGATCTTCATCAGATGACACTCATAGGACATCGTGTTACACAATACATGTATGTTTTGTTCGATAATGTGCATATTTATATCCAAAAATCTCAGTTTACATTGGCGCCATGTTCAGAAATGCCTCCAAAATATCCGGAGAAATTGCAGAGCCACCTCAAATAACAGAAATACTCATCATAAACTTTGATGAAAGATACATGTTTTACATAGAATTAAAGATACACTTGTTCTTAATGCAACCGCTGTGTCAGATTTCAAAAAAACTTTACGGAAAAAGCAAACCATGCAATCTGAGACGGTGCTCAGAAAAATAAAAAAAATTCTCCGCCTTGTTGGAGTCAACAGAAATCAGAAATTACACTATAAATATTCCCTTTGATGATCTTCATCAGAATGCACTCCCAGGAATCCTAGTTCCACAATAAATTGTTGATTTGTTCGATAATGTCCATTATTTATGTCCATGTAGCTACTTTTGTTAGCACGTTTAGTACACATATCCAAACGCTCGTGCAGGTAGGTCCAGGTGAACGTCGGACAAAAACTTTATATTACAGGTCGAAGAAACTCGTCAAACTAAGTATAGAATCAATCTTTAGGATGTTATCATAAATATTCAATAACGTTCCAACCGGAGAATTCCTTTCTGTGTAGAGAAGCAATGGAACACAGGTCGCTATCATGGTAAATGCGCATGACCAGGAAATGGCTCTCTGCCAGAAACCTGACTCATTCCCCTCTTATTCAGCCCCACAACACAGTAGAAGCCTCATTCAAGTTTCTAAAGACGGTTGACATCTAGTGGAAGCCGTTGGAAGTGCAAACAGATCCATATCCTACTGTGCATTCAATAGGGACTGAGTTGAAAATCAACCAACCTCAGATATCCCACTTCCGGGTTGGAATTTTCTCAGGATTTCACCTGCCATATGAGTTCTGTTAGACTCACAGACATCATTCAAACAGTTTTAGAAACTTCAGAGTGTTTTCAATCCAATAGTAATAATAATATGCATGTATTAGCATCTGGGACAGAGTAGGAGGCAGTTCACTCTGGGCACGCTATTCATCCAAAAGTGAAAATGCTGCCCCCATCCCAAAAAAGTTAAACCCTTTTACAATGAAGATCTGTGAAGTTATTTGGATTTCTACGAATTGTCTTTGAAAGACAGGTTCCTAAAAAAGGGACGTTTATTTTTTTGCTGAGTTTATATAAACCACACTCACTCTACTGGTCAAACGTTTTAGAACACCTACTCGTTCAAGGGTTTTTCTATATTTGTTACTTTTTGTACGTTGTAGAATAATAGTGAAGACATCAAAATTATGAAATAACACATATGGAATCATGTAGTAACTGAACAAGTGTAAAACAAATCAAAATATATTTTTGAGATTCTTCAAAGTAGCCACCCTTTGCTTTGACAGATTTGTACACTTTAGGCATTCTCTCAACCAGCTTCACCTAGAATGCTTTTTCAACAGTCTTGAAGGAGTTCCCACATATGCTGAGCACTTGTTGGCTGCTTTTCCTTCACTCTGTGGTCCAACTCATCCAAAACCATCTCAATTGGGTTGAGGTCGGGTGATTGTGGAGGCCAGGTTTTCTGAAGCAGCACTCCATCACTCTCCTTCTTGGTCAAATAGCCCTTACACAGCCTGGAGGTGTGTTTTGGGTCATTGTCCTGTTGAAAAACAAATGATAGTCCCACGAAGCGCAAACCAGATGGGATGGCGTATCACTGCAGAATTCTGTAGTAGCCATGCTGGTTAAGTGTGCCTCGAATTCTAAATAAATCACAGACAGTGTCACCAGCAAAGCACCATCACACCACCACCTCCATGCTTCACGATGGGAATCACACGTGCGGAGAGCATCTGTTCACCTATTCTGCGTCCCACGAAGACGGGGCGGTCGGAACCAAAAATCTCAAATGTGGAGTCATCAGACCAAAGGACAGGTTTCCACTGGTCTAATGTCCATTGCTCGTGTTTCTTGGCCCAAGCAAGTCTCTACTTCTTAACGGTGTTTTAGTAGTGTTTTTTTTGCAGCAATTCGACCATGAAGGCCTGATTCATGCAGTCTCCTCTGAACAATTGATGTTTCTGTTACTTGAACTCTGTGAAGCATTTATTTGGGCTTCAATTTCTGAGTCTGTTACCTCCAAATGAACTTATCCTCTGCAGCAGAGGTAACTCTGGGTTTTCATTCCTGTGGCGGTCCTCATGAGAGACAGTTTCATCATAGCGCTTGATGGGTTTTTGCTACTGCACTTGAAGAAACGTTCTAAGTCCTTGAAATGTTCTGCATTGACTGACCTTCATGTCTTAAAGTAATGATGGCCTGTCATTTCTCTTTGCTTATTTGAGCTGTTCTTGCCATAATTTGGACTTGGTCTTTTACCAAATAGGGTTATCTTCTGTATACCACAACTGATTGGCTCAAACGCATTAAGAAGGAAAGAAAATGTACTTTTAACAAGGCACACCTGTTAATTTAAATGCATTCCAGGTGACAACCTCATGAAGCTGGTTGAGAGAATCCCAAGAGTGTGCAATGCTGTTATCAAGGCAAAGGGTGGCTACTTTGAAGAATCTCAAATATATAAAATATTTGTAGATTTTTTTTTGGTTACTTCATGATTCCATATGTGTTATGTCATTGTTTTGATGTCTTCACTTCTATTCTACTATGTTGAAAATAGTAAAAATTAACCTGAAATGAGTAGTGGCGTCCAAGCTTTTCACTGGTACTGTATATACACACACAATGCCTTCGGAAAGTGTTGAGACCCCTTGACTTTTTTTGTTTGGCTATTCAAATAAATCTGCCCATCCCTATACGAGAGGTATTGCCTTTTTATTTTCCTCGCTGTTGAATTTTCAATTCCGCGAAAGTTGTTTTGCTACAGTTTAATAGCACTCAATTTGACAGACCTCAGTGGCTGGCCTTCATTGATCTCGTACAATAAACTATGTATGAATGATAGCAACCCTGTCTCTGCGGTCAAATATACTTATATTTTCCCCAGTTCAATCATTGAAAAGTTATTTAGTGTGCTCTCGGGATGTCTTACTTTATCTTGTTAACTGCTCCACTTCTCACTTTCTATTTTTCTCTCTCTCGCGCTTCCTTTCTCTATCGCTCTCTCTCGCTCTCCTCTCTCTTGTTCTGTGTATGTCTGCCTGTGTGTATACTCCAGGGCTCCATGACAGACTATCTGAAGGGGAACGCGATCAGCTGGACTGAGCTGTGTCACATCTCTGAGACCATGGCCTGCGGGCTGGCCTACCTGCACGAGGACGTTCCTCGCTACAAAGGAGAGGGACCCAAACCGGCCATCGCTCACAGGTAAGGGCACACGAGGTCAGCACTGGTTTTTGTGAGAGAGAATGCGAGACATTAGACTTGGGGTCTGGTTCGAGCAGCGTTTCTGTTTTCTCAGTGACCTATCTGGTAAGTTAAGGTAATCCTATACCGTAGCAATGATTATGCAACATTTTTGTTCACTCTGCGGGCCCCGGTGTCGTCATTCTACAATCCGGAGGGATCTATCCTTGACGGTATCTGTTCTTTTAACAGCACTCAAACCTCTTTACTGCAATTTATTTGACCGCAGGAAATCAAAATTGTTTACACTTTATGCCATTGGGAATACACTTCAATTCAGTTCTGATTAAACTGTGCCATAAGTCTAGACAGGACCGTTCCCTCTTTGTAGCGAGTCTCTCAGTTCTGATTAAACTGTGCCATAAGTCTAGACAGGACCGTTCCCTGTTTGTAGCGAGTCTCTCAGTTCTGATTAAACTGTGCCATAAGTCTAGACAGGACCGTTCCCTGTTTGTAGCGAGTCTCTCAGTTCTGATTAAACTGTGCCATAAGTCTAGACAGGACTGTTCCCTGTTTGTAGCGAGTCTCTCAGTTCTGATTAAACTGTGCCATAAGTCTAGACAGGATCGTTCTCTGTGGGCAGCGGGTCATTCAGTTCTGATTTAAACTGTGCCATAAGTCTAGACAGGACCGTTCCCTGTTTGTAGCGAGTCTCTCAGTTCTGATTAAACTGTGCCATAAGTCTAGACAGGACCGTTCCCTGTCGGCAGTGGGTCTTCTTTATTTGTGTGTAGTTCATGATCAGATCGATCATGACAAAGGGCCAACTGATCCCAAACCAGTTGTGGGGCCAATCCGATCTCTCTAAGCCAGGGTTATTCAATGAAATACTATATGGTCCTTTTCAGACCTTGGACACCAGGGAAGGAAACTCTCAGACCAATCACTGATGTTAATTGAACTGGTAGAAAAGAAAAGCAGGGTCTGGTTCAGTAGGCAGGCAACGTTTTTAAATTACCTGAACTTGTCCGATAAGAAAAACGCTTTTCTGTTTTCTGCCGCAACAGTTTTTGCTACGTTGTGCCCTACTAAACATGACCCAGTTTTGCCCTCGAGCCATATAGTTCAATAGCCCTGCTGCCGTGTCGTTCAATAGCCCTGCTGCCGTGTCGTTCAATAGCCCTACTCTACAACATCACTGACCCCCCGTCCTCTTTTCCTTCTCCTCTCCAGGGACTTCAAGAGTAAGAACGTGATGCTGCGGACGGACCTGACGGCCATCATCGGAGACTTTGGGCTGGCGGTGCGGTTCGAGCCGGGCAAGCCCCCAGGGGACACTCATGGCCAGGTGAGTGGGTCACCATCAGTCTGTCCCAAATGGCGCCCCGTTCCCGATTTTAGTTAACTAGTTTTCATCCGTAAACACTGCTTTAAAGGTCCGTAAACACATCCGTAAACACTGCTTTAAAGGTCATGCTTAACTATGAACAAAGACCAACATGGAGACACTGCTTTAAAGATCATACTTAACTATGAACAAAGACCAACATGGAGACACTGCTTTAAAGATCATACTTAACTATGAACAAAGACCAACATGGAGACACTGCTTTAAAGATCATACTTAACTATGAACAAAGACCAACATGGAGACACTGCTTTAAAGATCATACTTAACTATGAACAAAGACCAACATGGAGACACTGCTTTAAAGATCATACTTAACTATGAACAAAGACCAACATGGAGACACTGCTTTAAAGATCATACTTAACTATGAACAAAGACCAACATGGAGACACTGCTTTAAACGTGGTACTAACTAAACTCAGGAAAAAAAGAAACGTCCTTTCAGCAAACTTAACATGTGTAAATATTTCTATGAACATAACAAGATTCAGCAACTGAGACATTAACTGAACAAGTTCCACAGTTATGTGACTAACAGAAATGGAATAATGTGTCCCTGAACAAAGGGGCGGTCAAAATCAAAAGTAACAGTCAGTATCTGGTGTGGCCACCAGCTGCATTAAGTACTGCAGTGCATCTCCTCCTCATGGACTGCACCAGATTTGCCAGTACTTGCTGTGAGATGTTACCCCACTCTTCCACCAAGGCACCTGCAAGTTCCCAGACATTTCTGGGGGGAATGGCCCTAGCCCTCACCCTCCGCTCCAACAGGTCCCAGACGTGCTCAATGGGATTGAGATGCTGGCCACGGCAGAACACTGACATTCCTGTCTTGCAGGAAATCACGCAAAGAACGAGCAGTATGGTTGGTGGCATTGTCATGCTGGAGGGTCATGTCAAGATGAGCCTGCAGGAAGGGTACCACATGAGGGAGGAGGATGTCTTCCCTGTAACGCACAGCGTTGAGATTGCCTGCAATGACAACAAGCTCAGTCCGATGATGCTGTGACACACCACCCCAGACCATGACGGACCCTCCACCTCCAAATCGATCCCGCTCCAGAGTACAGGCCTCGGTGTAACGCTCATTCCTTTGACGATAAATGCAAATCCGACCATCACCCCTGGTGAGACAAAACTGCGACTTGTCAGTGAAGAGCACTTTTTGCCAGTCCTGTCTGGTCCAGCGACGCTGGGTTTGTGCCCATAGGCGACGTTGTTGCCGGTGATGTCTGGTGAGGACCTGCCTTACAACAGGCCTACAAGCCCTCAGTCCAGCCTCTCTCAGCCTATTGCGGACAGTCTGAGCACTGATGGAGGGATTGTGCGTTCCTGGTGTATCTCGGGCAGTTGTTGTTGCCATCCTGTACCTGTCCCGCAGGTGTGATGTACGAATGTACCGATCCTCTGCAGGTGTTGTTACACGTGGTCTGCCACTGCGAGAACAATCAGCTGTCCATCCTGTCTCCCTGTAGTGCTGTCTTAGGCGTCTCACAGTACGGACATTGCAATTAATTACCCTGGCCACATCTGCAGTCCTCATGCCTCCTTGCAGCATACCTAAGGCACGTTCACACAGATGAGCAGGGACCCTGGGCAGCTTTCTTTTGGTGTTTTTCAGAGTCAGTAGAAAGACCTCTTTAGTGTCCTAAGTTTTCATAACTGTGACCTTAATTGCCTACCGTCTGTAAGCTGTTAGTGTCTTAATGACCGGTCCACAGGTGCATGTTCATTTAATTGTTTATGGTTCATTGAACAAGCATGGGAAACAGTCTTTAAACCCTTTACAATGAAGATCTGTGAAGTTCTTTGGATTTTTATGAATTTATCTTTGAAAGACAGGGTCCTGAAAAAGGGACGTTTATTTTTTTGCTGAGTTTATTAACAAAAAACATCCTGGAGACACTGTTTTAAAGCTAGCTCATGTACTCACGCAACATGGAAAAGGAAGTGTGTGTAGGGGACCTAGTCTGACAGTGTCTTGTCCGTCGTGCAGGTGGGTACCAGGCGCTACATGGCGCCGGAGGTCCTGGAAGGGGCCATTAACTTTCAGCGGGATGCCTTCCTCAGGATAGACATGTACTCCATGGGCCTGGTGCTGTGGGAGCTGGTGTCGCGCTGCAAGGCGGCCGACGGTGAGTCACACACTAACACCCAAACGCACACACAGGATCATACTTGCTGATTTATTGTCAATCATACCACATTGGAATCAGGCTGAAAACTTTTAATGCAGTGTAATTGACAAATGAGTACACATAAATGTTGATAGCTTGTGGGTAACGACGTAGCATAGCCTGTTGGGGTTCCATGCTAAGATGTTGCTGTTGTGTTGTATGGTCAGACCCAGTGGATGAGTACATGCTGCCGTTTGAGGAGGAGATTGGCCAGCACCCGTCCCTGGAGGACTTACAGGATGTGGTGGTCCACAAAAAGATGAGACCGGTCTTCAAGGACTGCTGGCTCAAACACGCTGTGAGTATTCTCGCTTTGTCTCCAACGCAGAGAGCAGTGGGTCAATACTGGGATGTCCTTACAGCAGTACAGTTTTGATTCACATTTCCCACAATATGTCACCCAGGCCTGCAACATGATGTTAAGTGCTGAGATGTTCCTGTCCTCTGATGTGTCTCGCAGGGCCTAGAGTCGATGTGTGAGACAATAGAGGAGTGCTGGGACCATGACGCCGAGGCGCGGCTTTCGGCCGGCTGCGTGGAGGAGCGCATCTCGCAGATCCGCCGGCTGACCAGCCCCCCTACCTCAGACTGCTTGGTCTCCATGGTGACCTCTGTCACCAACGTGGACTTGCCACCCAAAGAGTCCAGTATCTGAGCCCAAACCCCTGCCCTACCAACACCCACCTACCCAACGCAGAGCGACAACATGCAAGCAAACAAAACAGCCTTGTCTTGTTCTTCTTCAGCTTCAGCCGATCTCAGAAGAAAAAAAAACATGAATGCAGCTGCTGTTTTATCCTGACATCTTTTTTTAAATTGATTTTTATTGTTATTTTCTTTCCAATCGGATCAATATTACCAGCACACTTCTTCTCTACTGTGTTTTTATCAAGAGAGGACAAGAAAAAAAGAATTACAAAAAAAAAACGAAATTGACATCTCAGTAGTGCATTCAGGTGCCGACTTATGAATGCTGACAAGGTGCAGGTACCTCAACCGTTTTCAGCTCTCAGCCGTTTATTTGGGTTTAGTTTATTCCTCTCTGTCTTCTGGACAGGATTGCCTGTGACAAAACCAACCAACTAAGCAACCATCTACCATGTTGGACAATACATCAATGCTGCAAAAACCTTATATGAACATTAAGACTTACACACAACTAACCTTCCTCAAGGGATTTTAGTTTTCAGAAAACTTTTCCTTTTCCGACAGCGTGCTATACAAACCTTCGGAACTAACGGGTGTCTCTAGAACACAGGGAAAAGTGGAAGGCAACTGGACTCGTTTCCTTTTGGATTTTGCTATGTTTTTACCGGTGACTCTGACTGGGGTTGACTATAGCATATTAATCAGTGGATGTTGAAAAGTTCAAAAGAAAATGGCTTGCTTCCCACAGCATCTGGATAGTGCATTTTGTTTGGTACGGAGCTACTACTCAGGTAACCAGTCTCAAGGGGGCAGGAGATGATGATTTAAGCTGATATCGCAACGCGTCCCGTAAAGTAGAGCGAGAGCCACATCCGCTGCCTTTGATGGGTAGGGTGGGGGCAGACTTTGATGAGAGGGGCTTTTCTGACATGGTTCAAACCTTTTTAGCTGAGATCAAAATGGTCTAAACATTGAAGGTGCCCAAACAAACTACAAAAACAATAGGTGCAAGACCATGGTGAAAATTTGTAAAACCACAATAGGTGCATGACCATGGTGAAGATTTGTATGCATTTTGGGTGTGAGAATGAATGCGTGTGTGTTTGCTTGTGACTATTTGTGCAGTGAGAGTGACTGAATGTGTAGCGGAGAGGGATGGAAATTAAGACCATGAAAAGAAAGTTTCAGCCGTAAACAGCTGAAGATGAGTTAAATGTTTCCCTTTTTTTCCCTTTTTTTTCTGTTATTTCTTATTTTGTTTCAGTGAGTGTATTGGACATTGGGAGCTAAGGACCTAGACTCTATCCACAGAAGGCCCATCTTAGGCCTCAGCAAAAGCCTATATCCTTCACTAGTGTCGAGAGGGAGGGCGGAGTACAGTTGAAGCGTCACTGCCTGGTACCTTCGTTATTTACCTCTTTCTCACAGGGACCAAACTTAGAGTTTTGACCGGGTAGGTCCTGCATTGTAGAAAGGTTTTCGACAGGGCACCAAGCGTAACAACCAATTTTAAACTTCACTTCATTCAGATTGGTTACACGTTCTCATTCATTAGAAGAGAAAAGTTACACGCAACATTTCTGTATGCCATAATGTAACAGTGAATGTCTACAATGCTGCTGTTTCAGCTCAAAGATGAATATATTTCTGTGTTCCATTTTTTTCCCCCTGTGCATTACACATACAAATCTCAGTAGATTTAACTAAACGTGCATACAAGAGCAGAAGTACGTTGGTAGGGATGACAAGGCTTCCGATGTGAAAGAGAACAACACAAACAATAAAATCTAGTAAAAATAGATCAGAAAACTAAAACACAAAAAAATATATATATTGTTCA
The DNA here is from genome assembly GCF_045679555.1 of Salvelinus alpinus. Classification (NCBI taxonomy): domain Eukaryota; kingdom Metazoa; phylum Chordata; class Actinopteri; order Salmoniformes; family Salmonidae; genus Salvelinus; species Salvelinus alpinus. The sequence goes on from NC_092093.1 coordinate 59,594,862, forward strand.
TGAACCACAGACCACCTCAAACCAGAAATACCTCAGATTTTTCAATGTATATGAGTTCTGTTATATATTTTGTTAGTTGTGTTGACTTGTAGTAAGTATGTTTTAATGTGATTTTTTTTTTGGGGGGGGGGGCTTTTGTGATTAAGGAATTTTGGAAGATAAAATGTCCAAAATCATTTAAAGAAGTGGTACCATGTCATGTTGTATAAATGAAAGAAAATCTTGTAAATAGCTGTATACAGTTGTAGAATTCTACCTATATACAGTATGACACCTGAGCATTATTCATAATTTCTGCTGACTTTTCCCAACTTGTCTTTTCCTCTCCATTACCTAAAGGAACATTGAACCTGTATTTGGTTTTTCCTCACAAAAAACGAATATCCACCCACCACCATCATTGTGTCTGACCTGTAATATTTTTGCATACCCCATACCCCTATATGCTTCATGGCCAAAAGTATGTGGACACCTGCTCGTCAAACATCTCATTCCAAAATCATGGGCATTAATATGAAGTTGGTCCCCACCTTGCTGCTATAACAGCCTCCACTCTTCTGGGAAGGCTTTCAACTAGATTTTGGAACATCGATGCTTCCATTCAGCCACAAGAGCATTGGTGAGGTCGGTTTTTCAATTCATACCAAAGGTGTTCAACGGAGTTGAGGTCAGGGCTCTGTGCAGGCTAGTCAAGTTCTTCCACACCTATCTCAACAAACCATTTCTGTATAGACCTCGCTTTGTGCATGCGGGCATTGCCATGCTGAAACAGGAAAGGGCCTTCCCCAAAATGTTGCCACAAAGTTGGAAGCACAGAATCGTCTAGAATGTCATTGTATGCTGTAGCGTTAAGATTTCCCTTCACTGGAACTAAAGGGCTTAGCCCGAACCATGAAAAACAGCCCCAGACCATTATTCCTCCTCCAAACTTTACAGTTGTTACTATGCATTTGGGCAGGTAGCGTTCTCCTGGCATCCGCCAAACCCAGATTCGTCCGTCGAACTGCCAGATGGTGAAGCGTGATTTATCACCCCAAAAATGTGTTTCCACAGCTCCAGAGTCCAATTACGTTGAGCTTTACACCACTCCAGCCGACACTCCACCACATTTTGCATGGTGATCTTAGGCTTGTGTGCGGCTGCTCGGCCTTGGAAACTCATTTCATGAAGCTCCTGACGAACAGTTATTGTGCTGACGTTGCTTCCGGAGGTAGTTTGGAGCTTGGTAGTAAGTGTTGCAACCAAGGACAGACGATCTTTACGCACTTCCGCACTCAGCGGTCCCATTCTGTGAACTTGTGTGGCTTACCACTTTGCGGTTGAGCCGTTGTTGCTCCTAGATGTTTTGACTTCACATTAGCAGGGCAGAAATTTGATGAGCTCTTCAGTAAGGCCATTCTACTGCCAATGTTTGTTTATGGAGATTGCATGGCTGAGTGCTCGATTTTCTACACCTGTCAGCAACGGGTTTTGAAGGGGTGTCCACATACTTCTGCCTATTTAGTGTACCTTGGGTTTGTCATTGCTTTTAAAATGTATTTAATGACTTATCCCATTCCGTGATGAAAAAAGAAAGCATTTTTACGGAAAAGACTAAATGAATACCAAGAGATATCATTGAATTTCCTTATACAAAGCAATGTGTCTCCAAATTAGTTTCTCTCTCGATTTATAGCATTCTAACTTTTTAAAGCATAAAGTAATATTTTCTTGGTTGATGTTTGATTTGGTAGCACCTTGGGGGGTGTGGGGGTTATTGTCCCTGGATTCTCGTCCCCATCTCATCACACGTTGACTGACAAGAGGCACCGCAGTGGCCTCAGCTCCTTAACCCTACACCTTACAGAAGAAAGCTATTGTTATAAGTTATTGTTCACTGTGCCATACGTTTTAAGGTTTGACATCTCTCAGCAGCGTTACACCTGTGTGTAAAGCAGAGGGTTTCAGTGTGTTTTAGTTGCACTCATGGACAGACTCATGACTTCAACCTCTTGTCATCATGAACCCCAGTGTTTGACGTGGGCCCGCGGATTTCTGCGATCCATGTTGCTTTGAATAAGTGAAACCATAGCTAGCGTCATTTTAAGTTTTTGTGGTTAGAGAACTTTAACAAGTATTTGGGTCTGTAAAGAGACTACTTTTCAAGGAGCCCCTCTTTCCCTGTGTTAGAGAGCAAGAAAACAATAATAAGGAAGCACACTCGTATGGCACTTTTTATTTTCTCTGGATTAACTTCACACCATTTTATCATTAACCAGGACGGAGCTATTATTGGTTTGATTTCATTGCCTTGTTAGCAAATCAAGGTTATGTCTGTGTCAAATGATCAGGTTAGTGTTTTATGTAGAATCTTATTGTAAAACAGTTTTTAACTGTATTAATGCTATAAGTGTAACGGGATCAAGAAATTGCCAGTTTGGATATAAAATGTAGCAAGCAATATCTACAGCAATAGTTCTACATATTCTTTCTGACCTCATAGGTACTGTAATAGGCCCTTGAGCTAGTGACCAACCAAAACGTCTGGTTGAAAAATGCGCTTTGTTGTCAAGAGGAAGGTTGGTTTGTCGATCCCCAGACATTGTCTTGGTCATAGTGTTCGTTGAGTTTTGATAGGCCTTCACCTTTTTTTCAGTCAGACTTTTAACCATGAGAAACGTGTAGCCAAATCCCTTGCACCTAAGTCTGCAAGAGGTGGAACCAAATTCTTTGTTTGAATATTTTTTTGGGGGGTTGTAATGTGTCCCAATTCTCTCTCAGCCTGGTCTCATTAACTAGTTTTAACATAGTAAATGTAAATATGGACACTCAAATTAGTATGATATGTTACGTTTGGTATGGTTACATAAGACAATGAAAGTAGGATGGGTGGGCGTGTAATATGAATGCCTAGCAACCCAAAGGTTGCGAGTTTTAATCTCACATTATCATTTTAGCTAATTAGCAACTTTTCAACTAACTACTTTTTAGCTACTTTGCAACTACTTAACATGTTAGCTAACCCTTCCCCTAAACCTTTAACCTAACTCCTAAACTTAACCCTAACCACAAAACTAGCTAACATTAGCCATCAAGCTAGAGTTCGTAACATATCATACGTTTTGCAAATTCGTTACATATAAAACGAATTGTAATTCGTAACGGATCATATGAAGTGGATAATGGACATCCACAAATTTACCATACGAAATGTAACATATACTAAATGTTTGTCTTGGGTTTACATACAGAATAATACGAAATGCACTGAGACCAGGTTGTCTCACTTTGCTGTTAACATTTGTAACAGTAGAGACAAAATCTTTATCTGCCCATTTGACCTTTTGACTTTGATTTGAGAAGCTAGAGAAAGTCATCTGACATTGTTGGCCTTGATTTGACTTGCTAGGACCTTTTTTTCAAGAGTTAAGTGGATGCATTTGATGAGGAGGGAGAGCAAGGTATGCAAAGTGAGCTATTAGAATTCAAATTGTAAATCTGTTTCTTTCCAAATAGTGGTCTTGATGCACTCTGAGCATCACATATGCTGTGCAGTGTTAACTTAAGGGTTTAATTCTTTCTATTTTGTTGGTCAGTGTTATGATGAGTTATACAATACCAGTCGGCGGTTTTAAAGTTTTATCCACGATGGGAAAGGCAAGTATTAGTCTGTTTTTTTTCATCATTGTCTGTTTTTTTTTTACTCTGGTGCCATTTTAAGGATTCTACCGTCTCTAGTTGAGTCTTAAATCTGAGAGCTTAGGGCCAGGATGAGATGGAATGGGAGCTGGACTTAACACAGGTCTTTCCAAATGAATATTTTAGCTTTAGTGCATTGGATCAGAGGAGGCTGGTGGGAGGAGTTATAGGAGGATTGGCTCATTGGAATTTAATAAATTGAACGGAGTCTCAAATGTGTTGTTTCCATGTGTTTGGTTCCATTCCAGTCATTACAATGAGTGTGTCCTCCTATATCTACTCCCACCAGCCTGCTCTGCATTGCATATCGGGTCAAATCTATTCTTACCAATACTCACATTGTGGTTCATGATGACAAGGGTGAAGTTTTGGAATATAAACAGCATGTGATATCAGCAACATTGCTATCTGGGAGCGTCGGACGGAAAACCTGAGGTGTTCTGATGTTGTTGTGCCTTTATTTTCCTCATTGTCATTGCTGAAGCAACCACTGTGGTGCCCCTCTTTGTTTATTTGTTATTAGTACCTGACAAAAAAAAATCTCATATATATAATCTAATGTAAAAACTCTTAAGTGACCAGCTGTAATTCTGGATGCAGTCTTAGATCCAGGTTGTTCAGGAACCAATTACCTCAGACCTCACGTGAAACAGTGTTGCTAGCTGGATAGTCGTCGATACTACAGAATAATGGTGTACACTTTCGTCATGCCAACAGGTTACCTCGTTTGTACTGGTGTAACATGTATCATGCACCCCTTGACAATGTGAAAACCCTCTTAGTTTCTGAGCATCTCACCTCTTTTTTTTCTTTTTTTTCTTTTTTTTCAACAGCAAAGAAATGGTATTGTATGGAAAAGCGTTTAAGTGCTTTGTCTGCTACTTTCCCCAACTGAAATTGTTAGTGTATAGAGGTTTGACAGCTCACTTTGTCATCAGGCAGAACTGAAACAAAATGGTTCTGGTGATTGTTACTGACTGAGGATTTTTTTCAGACTGTTAAAAGATTCAGTTGGCTGAGATTTCATTCTAGCCCTGTCTTTCTCTCTCTCTCTCAAAAAAAAACATAACACTAATTACCATTGTACCCTAAGATTGGTTATCAATCCCACTTTGATTCTTCTTATTTTTACTTTACCCAACTCTCTGAACATCTTTAAGTGTTATTACGTTGCTTATTTACTGTGCACGGACAGTGGCTCAAGCTATCTGAACATTACCTCATGTTTTCCCAGAGATCAGTTGGTTCAAGTCTTGCGTCAATCAGCAGCAGCGAGCTGTGAGCCCTGGCAATCGACTTATCCTCCTAAAATATTAAGACCTTCCCCAGCTGGAGAGAACTATTGACTTTGCCAATTGCTAAAAACTTCCACAACTTCTTTTTAGCCTCTGGATGCGAATAGCTTGCTACTCTATGCTTTAAAAAGCCATTATTCCATAAAGTGACAGTTTATTTCGCTCCTTTAAAAAGAGGTGGGATTTGCTGTTGGTAGACATTGTCAATGGTGAATGTTTGTTTTTTCCTCCTACGAGCTCGCCAGGGGCTCCTTGCATTGATTGGAATTGTTCAACCAAACAAAACCGAAAAACCTTTCCACTGCAAGGACTGATTCACAATGTCTTTCTTCCAAGACCCACCAAAACAAGGGTGAGGGAGGGGGGGGGGTTCTTGTTTTGTCAAGGGGTCTTATTTAAAAGTGTTGTTTATATACCAGGATTCGTGAAATGTAAATGTTGTAGGTTATGTTTCACTATTGTAGCTAAATTGTAGAACAGAGATGGCTTGTACTACTGATTTTAACATAAATATCCTCAAATAATCTGTATAAGACTAAATGTATACAGAGAGTGGAGCTTGTTGCTGTAACCCCTCTTTTGGATTGAAGAACATGTTTAAAAGTTTCATATATGAAAATCCCAGAAAAAATACAACATCCATTGTATTGCTGTAATGATGAGGAATTGTTTTGAACGATCATTGTAACATAGTTCTTTAATTTGCAGTGGATCCTTGTTCCTTTTTTACTGTGGTAATTTTAGATCTCAGTATTCAGAGTTTGAAATAGATTTGCCTAGTTGTTGAGGTGTGGCTGTTTCGACTCTGCACTTGGTGCCAGAATAAACCAGTATGAATGTAGTATTTGCCCAGTGTAAAACAACTACACCCAGACTGTTAGAGAAAAAAATACTAGAAAGGATTATTTCAATTTTATCTTTTTGTATATGAAAGTAAACAATAAAAAAAAACTGTTAAAAAGCATTTGATTGCCGCATCATGCGTCTACTTTCTTGCGTCTACTTTCTTATGTGCCTACATTGTCCATGACGACAGTTGTTACATTACTTCTCATTTAAGACACACTTATCCAGAGCAACTTATTGTAGTTAGTGTATACATTTTCATACTTTTTTTTTGTACTGGTCCCCCGTGGGAATCGAACCCTTAACCCTGGTGTTGCAAGTGTCATGCTCTACCAACTAAGCTACAACAACCTTTTTAATTAGAATTATAGACAAGTGTATTTACAGTATGTGTTTTTATAGTGTGCTAGGATGTTGATCACCGCAGCATAATAAAAAATCTAACGTTTTTATGTGATAATGTTGTGTATTCTGTGTTCTGACTGTTGCTTCAACCGTGAAATGCTCCACCTACAGTGAACAACCAGCGGGCTAAGTGCCTCTACTACTGATACTTACACAAGATTACTGCACATGTGAACTCACCAAAGCTTCTCATTCCCAAAGAAACATACAGCAGAAATTGAGTGACTCATTTGTGATTCTTTTCATTTTTGTTCATGCTTGAGGTGTAGCGTAACAAAATACTGAACAAAAATATAAACGCAACAATTTAAGATTTTACTGAGTTAAATTTCATATAAGGAAATCAGTCAATTGAAATAAATAAATTAGGCCCTAGTCTATGGATGTCACATGACTGGGGAACAGTTAATCATCTGTTGGTCACAGATACCTTCGTTAGGGGCGTGGATCAGAAAATCACCATCTGGTGTGACCTCCATTTGCCTCATGCAACACGACACATCTCCTTTGCATAGAGTTGATCAGGCTGTTGATTGTGGCCTGTGGAATGTTGTCCCACTCCTTTTCAAAGGCTGTGCGAAGTTGCTGGATATTGTCAGGAACTGTAACACGCTGTCATACACATTGATCCAGAGCATACAAAACATGCTCAATGGATGACATGTCTGGTGAGTATGCAGGCCGTGGAAGAACTGGGACATTTTCAGCTTCAGGAATTGTGTACAGAACCTTGCAACATGGGGCCGTGCATTATCATGCTGAAACGTGATGGCGGCGGATGAATGGCACGAAAATGGGCCTCAGGATCTCATCATGGTATCTCTGTGCAGTCAAATTGCCATGGATAAAATGCAATTGTGTATTTTTTCCCGTAGTTTATCCCTGCCCATACCATAACCCCACCGTCACCATGGGAACAATGTTATCAGCTAACCGCTCCTCCACTTGACGCCATACACATGGCCTGCGGTTGTGAGGCTGGTTGGATGTGCTGACAAATTCTCTAAAATGACGTTGGAGGCGGCTTATGGTAGAGAGATGAACATTAAATTATCTGGGAACAGCTCTAGTGGACATTCCTGCAGTCAGCAAGCCAATTGCATGCTCCCTCAAAAGTTGAGACAACTGTAGGGTTGTTGTTACTAGCTACCCAAATACACAATGAATTATATGAAAAAGTAGTCACAAATAGAGCCACTAGCTAAATGTGGATGTATTTTCATTTCGCTCTCAAATAGCTAACTAGATTGGTAGAATTTTCCCTATTGTTGTCTGCCTGAATAATACCAATGCTTTGTTACAGTTTGGCAAGTCCACCAGGCTGTATGGCTTCACATTGTCCTATGACTTAGCCAGGAAAAATACTGAGATGGGTCGCAGAGCACCTCTCACACGAGAAACTATTAGGAAATAATTTAGTGGTAGGCTAATGTTAGCAATGAGAGAGACAGTTAAAGCGAGATCCTAGATGTGCCTCTTCTTTTTGCTGCCGCAGGGAAAGCCAACAGGATGCACTAAGTTCAAGCCAGACCACAGTATCCCAGAACCCTTCACTGCACACAATGCAGACTACCTGGGCAGTGTCTGGTCCAGGGGCCATATGGCCCCCGCAGGAAACAAGTCTTCAGAGGTACCCTACCCCAGGTTTTCCCAAACTTTTTCACTCGGAGCCCCCCTTCCAGCATTGGGGAACATCGCGCATACGCCACGTCAATATCTATGGGCACAAGCACCGTTCATGACACTAACTGTTCACGTACTTCTTGTCGGTGGAGGGAATTTGGCAGGTTTAAAGCTTACTTCCTGAAATTCTTCACATTTTGTCATGGGGTGCAAAGAAAATGTTGCAGTTTAAAGCAAATTTTCTTGCAATTCTATACATTGTGCCATGTCTAATGTGTATTCATGTTTTTTATTTTTTATTTCACCTTTATTTAACCATGGAGGCTAGTTGAGAACAAGTTCTCATTTGCAACTGCGACCTCGCCAAGATAAAGCAAAGCAGTTCGACACATACAACAACACAGAGTTACACATGGAATAAACAAACATACAATCAATAATACAGTAGAAGAATCTATATACAGCATGTGCAAATGAGGTAGGATAAGGGAGGTAAGGCAATAAATTGGCCATGGTGGCGAAGTAATTACAATATAGCAATTAAACACTGGAATGGTAGGATGTGCAGAAGATGAATGTGCAAGTAGAGATACTGGCGTGCAAAGGAGCAGGATAAATACAGTATTGGGATGAGGTAGATTGGATGGGCTATTTACAGATGAGCTATGTACAGGTGCAGTGATCTGTGAGCTGCTCTGACAGCTGGTGCTTAAAGCTAGTGAGGGCGGTAAGAGTCTCCAGCTTCAGAGATTTTTGCAGTTCGTTCCAGTCATTGGCAGCAGAGAACTGGAAGGTGAGGATATTTGAGTGATGAAAAAAACTGCTATCTATGAGCTTTAAAAAAAACTAAAGCTGACATTGGCTAGTTGATCTGGACATTTCTGAAGTTATAAATAGCTCTCTAAGGTATGTAATGACTGACATGACAAGAGGAACTGATGATGCACTACCCAATTTAGAAATTGCACCTTGTGCATTCTACTATCACAACTTTCTAGAGTCAGTTTAAAACCGGACTAAGTTACTTTCTCGTGCCCCACATTTTAGGAACCACTGCCCTACCCTCCCAACACACATGTCCAAAACGGTGGTGTCATTCCAGGTCATCGTTACAGTTGACATGAATTCTGTTTACAGTTTCACATGATGTTTGACGAGTCATCTTTTCATTTAGAATAGTAAGCTGGTCTTGTTGTATTGTCTCGTCCTCAGTTGATGGTGTTTACACCAGTGACTTTACTCCTTTTGTTTTGAAGGTATGTGATATGAATCACTCTCACAGAAAAGACTCAGTTTCTGTCCCTATCAACAGCTGTCAATAGCCGAGACCTTATAGATGTCCAACATTGTGCCCCACAACTATGAAAACAACACCGGCTACTGGAACAGGTAGATGGGAACCCTTTTTAAACATTCCGTTATATTCATTGCATTTATTCCATAAGTTAAGTGATACTACTTGGTCCTAATGCTGTATATAAATGGAATGACCTATGCTGAAATTAAACTCTGTCAATCTAATCTACCTGAAAGCTTACTTTACTTTTAAGTCTTTCGAACGTGTGTGGCCCCAGTATAATAGAGACTGTTTTGTATTCCAGACTGGAGATGTACTGCAGGGACCTGACCAAGTGCTTTGACAACGTGTGGCTCGTATCAGGACCTCGGGTTCTTCCTGAAGAGTGGGCTGATGGGAAAATGACAGTGTCCTACCAGGTAACTCAAGCTGTTAGGCGGACCACCCTGTATGGTCCAGGGTGAAGTTTCCCCTAGGTACAGATCTAGGATCAGCTTCCTCTCCCCGTTAATCATTTGTAGGGGACTCAAGTGACTCAAGATCGGTGTCAAGGGGCAACTTCTCCCTACATGGCACGGTACAGTGTCCATATAATGTCACTGGTCCTAGTTTGTCTGAGAACTCCAAAATAATTGTACTGGTATATATATAATTGGAATAATCTGGAAGAGGCAGTGTAATGGTTATTTTCTGGAAATGTCAGTGCAGCTTTATGGCCACTAGATGGCACTGTTGAACAAATAATTCCCTCATGTGGATGTTGCCCATCTTATTTATATTTTTATTTTAATTCATATTTTTCAGGGGGTGCTGCAGCACCCTCAGCGACCCTATGCTTCCAAACCTCAGAAAACACAAGTACTAAGTTGTTGTTTTTTCAAGGACAATCTTAACCACCGCCCCTATTGTCTCATAAAATAGGCTTGCTCATTCGTAATATTACACTTGCTAGATTCTGACAGTGGTTGTTCAGTAGCTTTAACATCTGGAAGAAAAACAAAATACAGACTATCAGGATGCTGTGTCATCCTGCCATCAGGTTACAGTGTGTTTTCCTGTGCGTTGGATTGGCATCCTAGCTTTGCACCCTTGTGGCTGGCCTATCATAGGTGGAGTGCTATGAGTGTTTTTGCGTCCTCCAGTGAGGCCCAGAGTGGAAACAGACAGACGGCTGCCCTTGGGGCTGTTACCTCGACACACAGATCAACCACGACATGGGCCGTGTTCCACCCATTGAAACCCCCAACCCACCTGGGGCCTGAGCTACAGCAGTACACACACACACACACACACACACACACACACACACACACACACACACACACACACACACACACACACACACACACACACACACACACACACACACACACACACACACACACACACACACACACACACACACACAGTTTATGATTTCCTTTTGCTACCTCTCAAGTTGCCATGGCAATGCCCTCTGGGTAGTGCCAGGCGGTCCTTGTTTCCTGTGAGGGATTGGGATGTTTAGAGGGGTCTCTCGGGGATGCCTGCCTTAGGTTGGCACTGCAAGCCTCTAACAGCCGCAGGCGAGCAGGGCAGAGGCCTGGAGTGCATTCTCTTCATCCCAGATTATAACCTCTGGAGTGGGGTCTCCCTGTTGTTTATTAGGGGCCAACACACTGTCCCCCCATCAACAGGAACAGGACTCCCACCTAGAGAGGAAGAACAGAGAAAAAGAGGGAGAGAGAGTGGGGAAGAGAAAGAACCAAGACAGGAAGAAATGGAGCGGAGAGAGACCAAAGAGTGCCTATCTTGTGTCCTTATTGGGAATTACTGTAGGACAGAGTTAGTGGAAGACGGTATTGTTTTAACCAGATTTATATTTCTTCCACCTGGTTTGTCACTGGTTGACAGTAAGAAATCTCCAACATTGCTCGTCCCTGTCCAGTTCAGGCAGCCCCCCCCCGCACCTCTCTGATTCAGAGGGGTTGGGTAAAATGAGGAGACACATTTCAGTTGAAGGCATTCAGTACAACTGATTAGGTATCCCCGTTTCCCTTTCACTATGTTGCTGACATGTCTTACAAACGATACTGTCTAAGCCTATAGATGTTTTATTTTGGGTACTTTCCTTCACAACCCCAGTTTCATTGTATTGAACGTTTATCCAACTAGGCAAGTCAGTTAAGAACAAATTCTTATTTACAATGACGGCTTACCGGGAAACTGCTTTGTTCAGGGGCAGAACGACAGATTTTTACCTTGTCAGCTCGGGGATTCGATCCAGCAGCCTTTCGGTTACTGGCCCAATACTCTAACCACTAGGCTACCTGCCGCCCCGTATGACCTTAGGAAGGGAAATGTAATCTTAGTGTACAGTCTGTACTCCCCTTATTTAGAGTAATCTAAACCAGTGAGAGGTCTTTGTAGTTATCAAGTCCTTAGTCGGAGCCCCGGGCACTGGGCAGTTGTGGTGACTGAATGGTTATTGCCCCTCTAACAAAGCTCTGTGTTGTTATTGCCCAGTGGGTGATGTCCATCTTCAAAGGAAGGGATCCACACACACCTGTCACTGTCAGAGTGACTGTCCGTGGCATCAATACTGTTGTATACCATCTCACAACAAGTTGTTCAATGTGTACATTACTGTGTTTCCTCAATACCAGCCTGTTTTATGGTATAGGCTCTATGGTCTCTACATTTTTTTGTATTATTTTGCATGTAAAATCAGAGAACAAAAAAAGACAAACATGAGCAGTGAAGTGGAACACTTCATAAGGACTTATGATAGTGTCCTAACCCAAACGATCATATAAAGAATGAATGAAAATATAATAAATGAAAACAGACCTACTACTGTAATTCTACGATATTTTCAGAAATAATTGTACTACACTGAACGATAACTGCCTGGTTCCTGGTCTTTGGTTTTGGATTTTTTGCTGTGGCGATTAGAGGCTAATTTAATCTAGAGAAAACAACTTTGACCATACAGTACCCGTCATTTAAGGGTTTTTCTTTATTTTTATTATTTTCTACATTGTAGAATAATAGCAAAGACATAAAAACTATATAAATAACACATTTGGAATCATGTAGTAACCAAAAAAGTGTTTTATATTTGAGATTCTTCAAAGTAGCCACCCTTTGTCTTGATGACAGCTTTGCAAATTCTTGACATTCTCTCAACCAGCTTCCAGGTAGTCACCTGGAATGCATTTCAATTAACAGGTGTGCCTTGTTAAAAGTCAATTTGTCGAATTTATTTCCTTCTTAATGTGTTTGAGCCAATCAGTTGTGTTGTGACAAGGTAGGAGTGGTATACAGAAGATATTTGGTAAAATAGCAAGTCCATATTATGGCAAGAAAAGCTCAAATAAGCAAAGAGAAACGACAGTCCATCATTACTTTAAGACATGAAGGTCAGTCAATGTGAAAAAGTTCAAGAACTTTGAACGTTTCTTCAAGTGCAGTCACAAAAAATCATCAAGCACTATGATGAAACTGGCTCTCATGAGGACCACCACAGGAAAGGAAGACCCAGAGTTACCTCTGCTGCAGAGGATAAGTTCATTAGAGTTACCAGCCTCAGAAAATGACGTTGTCTGGTTTCCTTCCACTCTGGTCTGGTCTGATAAGAGGATCATTTACTAGTCAACAAAATCAAAGCATCTTGTGATTTATCATAATGGAGAACCAGTTCCTACTACAGCTGGGTCATATTCATTAGACATGAAATGGAACAAAACAAACTGAAATAGGGATGCACAACTTGTGCTTGTCCAATAAGAAACACATTTCTGTCTTCCGTTGCAAAATATTTCCTCTGCATTCCATAATGAATACGACCCTGATGTTGCCGGATCAGAGAGATGAGGTTTCAGCCCCAGATAGATGACATCCGAACCGGGGGGTCTTGTTATGTCCTACGAGGGGCCCCTCCCTCTAATTCAATCAGTTTATCAGGCTTTTACGGGTAAGTACGCTAATCGCAAATAGGGACCCAGACAGAATAATGCGTTTCCTGATAGTTGTCATTACTAATTGCATTGAACGTTTCAATTGGACCACAGGAAAAGCAAAGCACATGTATCGCTAGTGTAATGGCTCATTGGGTTACAGAGAAGCACTATGGGTCGCTTTACTGTTTGTGTTATTATTATTATTATTATTATCTCTTAGCCAACTTCAGGACACTACCACTCATCCACTGCCGCTCACCCGCCAAATGGACCAGGCGGATATCAAATACACAGTAGTACCACAACGCTAATGACCAGCCTAGCCCCCATCACTCGCTCGGGGGGGTCCCAGGACCAAGTTTGGGAAACCCTGAGATGCTGGAAATGATAGACTTGTCATAGGTTGTCTAGCTGTAATGATAATGCCATCATTATGTAATGGGTGACAGTAATCCAGTCTGAGCTCAGCTGGCACTGCTTTACTGGGTAGCGTGCCATTATGCCAACCTGTTTGTCAGGGATCACCAGCCACAGAAGGACAGGGGGTGGGGACGACGTGATGATTTGTTGAAATACGTTTTTACCTTTCCAATGTATGATTTTATTAATAATAAACTGTCACATGATTGTTCATTAGAATCAACTTCTCCCAACAGCTCATAAATATGGGGAGCAGAGAAGTTCTCATTTGGAAGATGGGACCTTGTGTGTCCTCTTTACATAGACCAACCAATTTGCGTGGGAAATCTATATGGAGAGAGACGGATCTAGGATGTACAGTACAGACTGGGATAATCCTTTTATCACCTAAATACTCTTAACTCTATTAAGGCCAACACCATAAAGGAAATTGAATACAGCTGGATCAAATGTAATCACATTTTTTGTATAATCCAGCTCATTACGTTGTAAAGTAAACTGAATAAAAATATGACCACAACATGTAAAGCTGATGAAACTGGGTTTGCACAACCAAAGAATTTATGCAGCAACTGTCTGCAGTTGTCCTCAACAGGCTCGTCGTCCTCACCAGGGTCTTGACCTGACTGCAGTTCGGCGTCGTAACCGACTTCAGTGGGCAAATGCTCACCTTCGATTGCCACTGGCACGCTGGAGAAGTGTGCTCTTCACAGATTAATCCTGGATTCAACTGTACAGGGCAGAGGGCAGACAGTGTATATGGCGTTGTGTGGGTAAGCAGTTTGCTGATGTCAACGTTGTGAACAGAGTGCCCCATGGTGGCAGTGGGGTTATGGTATGGGCAGGTATAAGCTACGGGAAAAAACACAATTGCATTTTATTGATTGCATTTTGAATGCGCAGAGATACCATGATGAGATCTTGAAGCCTTTTTGTCGTGCCATTTATCTGCCGCCATCACCTCATGTTTCAGTATGATAATGCACAGCCCCATGTTGCAAGGTTCTGTACACAATTCCTGGAAGCTGAAAATGTCCCAGTTCTTCCATGGCCTGCATACTCACCAAACATGTCAACCATTGAGCATGTTTGGGATGCTCTGGATTGACGTGTATGACAGAGTGTTCCAGTTCCCGCCAGTATCTAGCGAACTTGGACAACATTCCACAGGCCAAAATCAACGGCCTGATCAACTCTATTCGAAAAGATGTGTCGCGCTGCATGAGGAAAATGGTGGTCACACCAGAAACGGACTATTTTTCAGATCCACACACCTACTTTTTTTTTAAAGGTATCTGTGACCAACAGATGCATATCTGTATTCGAAATAATGTGAAATCCATAGATTAGGACCTAATGAATTTATTTAAATGTAATGATTTATTTTTATGAACTGTAAATCAGTCTTTTAAATTGTTGCATGTTGCGTTTATATTTTTGTTCAGTTACATGAGAAAGTTCATACCCTCACGTGCCCTTTTGGGAGAATGCCAGAATATTCAAAGGTATTGCTACAGCTGTTTAGAATTTGAATGGAATGATTTATCATAATAAATAGGCTATTGAGAGTAATAGTTGATGCACACTATAGGGCAGATCCAAAACGTACTGTGCTGGCTCGGTTGTTTCCATTTCACATTGTCCGTTCCAGCATGGTGCCAATAACTATGGTATGAAAAAGGGTTTATTCAATTTGTGTCGACATACCTTACAATTGGAGGCAGTGCAAATAGTATCTTACTGCCCTGTTTGGAGGCATTGTTATTCATATTAGACCAGATTTTGTAGCTCACAGCCCACTGGGCAAAAACTGGTTGAATCAATGTTGTTTCCACATCATTTCAACCCCAAAAATCTATGCGATGATGTTAAATCAACGTGGAAAACTGATTTGGATTTGCAAAACCATATCACTTTTTAACCTCTATCCAATTACATGGTGACATTGTTGTTGATTTCACGTTGAATTCACAATTAGTTGACAACTCAACCAAAACTAGATATTGAACTAATAATGTCTATACCCAGTGGGAGTGCTCTATCAAGCAACTTTGGGACATGTACATTAAACATAAAATGAACTCTCTACTTTTCACAGTGCAGCGAGTCACCTGAAACTCATCAAAAGGAGCTAACTGTGGGTCTTGAGTGCTACTGACGCAGGAACACTTTATCTGGTGGCTTTCCATGCTGAGAGCAATCAGAAAATTGATGCAGAAACCACTAGTTGCTGCCCACGACCTCCACAGGATTTCCAATCTCCCAGAGCAGGAAGTGGTGGGAGCGAGTGGCGGGCGTGGGCGGTTTTGACACAGTGTGACTGAGTGGCGTTTATTTCAATCGAGATGTGCTAGTCTCGGCTGTGAGTGTGTGTGTCTGGCAAAACCTGAAATTGAATGTATGCGTGCATGTGAAAGTTTGTGTCCTTGTGCTCCTTTTATGCTGTGTGTGTGTGTGTGTGTGTGTGTGTGTGTGTGTGTGTGTGTGTGTGTGTGTGTGTGTGTGTGTGTGTGTGTGTGTGTGTGTGTGTGTGTGTGTGTGTGTGTGTGTGTGTGTGTGTGTGTGTGTGTGTGTGTGTGTGTGTGTGTTACGGAGCATTGTTTCTCCTGCCCATGCAAACCTGTGCTGATGCTGTGTAGAGCAGGTGCGTTGGCCAACCCTAGGCTGTAATTAGCAGGCCCAGTCTGCCACGGTGTCGGAGTGAATTCCCCCTCAAAACAACATGCCATGTTAGCAATTAGCCTATCTATGCTCTGCTATAGTGAGGCCTCGCAAGGAATGAACTGTCCTCCAGTTTACAGCACAGTAGGAGTTCTGTTCCGGCTTGGACAATGTATGTAGACCTACACACTTCTGGGTGAGAAAAAAAACTTCTCTCTCACTTCCTCTGTGCCCCTTCATAGACCAAGCAACAAAAAAAATGCTGTAAAATGATGTAACCATTGTCTTTAATCCAGGATTTTCCAAGCTTGGCAACCCTATAGGTAACACCATTTGGGGCTCTCAATATAACTTCCTCATCTCAGTCCTTTCCATAGTCTGCTCAGATACGGAGCACTAACTCTCGGTCAAAACAGATATGAGGGAAACTGTTGGCGTTTCCTTCGATGGCATGTCTCCTTCAGCAGAGAGCAGGTACATTAAGCTGTGTTCAGGACACTCTTGGTTCCTAACCGTAGAAACCAGCAGGTGGGGATGTTAGACCATGACAGTATCAGTGGTATACTATTAGTGAGCTGATTACCCCACGTCTTTAGAGCTGATGGTAATGACAGTGCAGTTTATTACCAGCAGGTTTAGGATCTCGCTCTGGAGCACAGAAGTCAGGCTTGAATTGTGTGTGTGTGTGTGTGTGTGTGTGTGTGTGTGTGTGTGTGTGTGTGTGTGTGTGTGTGTGTGTGTGTGTGTGTGTGTGTGTGTGTGTGTGTGTGTGTGTGTGTGTGTGTGTGTGTGTGTGTGTGTGTGTGTGTGTGTGTGTGTGTGTGTGTGTGTGTGTGTGTGTGTGTGTGTGTGGACACAGACTGCAGGAGCGGCAAATGCGGGATAGAGGGAGATGAAGAGAAGGAAAGCGAGGGTGTAACGAGCCAGACTCCTGAGGGGATTGAGGTCAAAGGATCTGTGATTAAGACTAGCCTTTTCTCACGATCCTGTAAATTACACTGGCCTTGCTCTGGTCCAAACATGATCTCCTTATATCATCCTCCTAAAGGTGCTTAAAGAACCACACGGGAAGATGAACTGGTTCCTAGTTTACTAATGCCTGAGTCGTATTCATTAGGGCACACCATAGAAAAACATTTTGTAACGGAAAACAAAAATGAGTGTTTCTTATTGGGCAATGTCACGTACAGTAGTCCCTCCCTGTTTCAGCCTGTGGCCTAATGAATACAACCTAGGTGTGACACACAGACTAAAGGTGCAATATGTAACTTTTTTGGCGACCTGACCAAATTCACATAGAATTGTGAGTTATAAATCTGTCATTCTCTTGAAAGCAAGTCTAAGAAGTGGTAGATCTGTTCTATGTGCGCTATTTCTATGCTTCCCGTTCTTAAGTTTTGTTTTTGCTTCTTTTAATTTCAGTTTTGTACACCAGCTTCAAACAGCTAAAAGTACAATATTTTTGGTTATGAAAAATATATTTCACAGCGGTTTAGATGGTATAGTGGTTCACTACACTATACTTGCTTGTTTAGTCACATAAACTGAAATTAGGCTAACTATTAAAATTTTAGCAACCATGAAATGGCAGATAGATTTTTGCATAGTGCATCTTTAAACAGTGGTGAAATGAGTTCATGAATATTTATAGCCTAGCCCTACAACTGACTTGTTCTGCTTACTGGAATACTTTTTTTAGGCCACTTTTACCTCCTTATTCTTAAAACTAGACCTGTCAAAAATAGAAACAATTAACTTTTTAAGTGCTCTCTCTCTCTCTCTCTCTCTCTCTCTCTCTCTCTCTCTCTCTCTCTCTCTCTCTCTCTCTCTCTCTCTCTCTCTCTCTCTCTCTCTCTCTCTCTCTCTCTCTCCCTCTCTCTCTCTCTCTCTCTCTCTCTCTCTCTCTCTCTCTCTCTCTCTCTCTCTCTCTCTCTCTCTCTCTCTCTCTCTCTCTCTCTCTCTCTTTTTACCCTGACCCTGGCGAGCTGTCTTGTTGAATTAGCAAGACAACGCCACCCTTAAAGACGCAGCAAAACACAGAGACGTTCTGAGGTCAGGCATCCTAGAGGACAACAGGATCGGCTCTGAGGACCACTCGCATTAAGTCTGAGTGAGGAGGGCTGGGGCTGACATGCTGTCGGAGGGGGTTCCGGTATTATTGTTTTTGTGGCTTGAGCCTCCCAGAGCACACTCACTGCTGGCTTGACTTTCCTGGAAGCTCGTCAAGGAGAGGCACTTGCCACACAATTCGGCAGTGGCTTGAATTGTTTACTCTAGATCTTCTTAAACTCCAGGGAGTATGTGGGGTGGTCTTTGAGAAAGGCGATTATTCAGCACTTGAACAATTTTTTGACGCTTGAACACTATCCAACACCGAGAAGAGTGTATGATCATTCAAAACCCTTCAAAATGTCCCTTGTTTATGCATCTTTAGGGGGTCCTTGAGAAACAATCACCCAGGGTCCCATTTTGACAATCGAAGTAAGTAGTGTTAGCATCAATATAAATACAGTGCCATAAGAAGCAGTGGTAGCATCTAAATAAGCAGTGGTAGCATCTAAATAAGAAGTGGTAGCATCTAAATAAGAAGCGGTAGCATCTAAATAAGAAGTGGTAGCATCTAAATAAGAAGTGGTAGCGTTTAAATAAGCAGTGGTAGCATCTCAATAAGAAGTGGCAACATCTAAATAAGAAGTTCAAGTATCTAAATAAGAAGTTCAAGTATCTAAATAAGATGTTCTAGCCTCTAAATAAAAAGTGGTAGCATCTAAATAAAAAGTGGTAGCATCTAAATAATACGTTGTAGCATCTAAATAAGCAGTGGTAGCATCCTAAATAAATGGTGGTAGCATCTAAATAAGAAGTGGTAACATCTCAATAAGAAGTGGTAACATCTAAATAAGAAGTTCTAGCCTCTAAATAAAAAGTGGTAGCATCTAAATAAAAAGTGGTAGCATCGAAATAATACGTTGTAGCATCGAAATAAGCAGTGGTAGCATCCTAAATAAATGGTGGTAGCATCTAAATAAGAAGTGGTAACATCTCAATAAGAAGTGGTGGCATCTAAATAAGAAGTGGTAGCATCCTAACTAAGAAGTGGTATCATCCTAAATAAGAAGTGGTAGCATCCCCAAAAGAAATGGTAGCATCTAAATAAGAAGTGGTGGCATCTAAATAAATGGTGGTAGCTTCTCAATAAAAAGTGGTAGCATCTAATTAGTTGGTGGTAGCATCGAAATAAGAAGTTCTAGCATCTAAATAAGCAGTGGCAGCATCCTAAATAAATGGTGGTAGCGTCAAAATAAGAAGTTCTAGCATCTAAATAAGAAGTGGTAGCATCCTGTTATGCGGGTGAATGAGGACCCAAAAGCGACGTAATAGAAACAGAGTCTTTATTCCAGTATCAAACAAACAATGATTCTCCTGGATATATCAAAGGTAAATCCAAAACAGGAAACTGAAATCCTCTCGTCAGTAGAGAGGAACGACAGGAGACGCGACCACAGACTGCAGGTCGCTTCAGGAAGGCACAGGCCGTAGCTGACATAGACACCTGCTCACACGCAGCATCTGAAGAAGGCAAAAACACAACAGGGCGGAACAAGGACACAGGAACAGCAAACATCAAACAAGAATCCGACAAGGACAGAAGCGGAAAACAGAGGGAGAAATAGGGACTCTAATCAGAGGGCAAAATAGGGGACAGGTGTGAAAGAGTAAATGAGGTCGTTAGGAGAATGAGAAACAGCTGGGAGCAGGAACGGAACGATAGAGAGAGAGAGCGGGAGAGGGAGAGAGGGAGGAGGAGAGAGAGAGAGAGAAAGAGGGAAAGAACCTAATAAGACCAGCAGAGGGAAGCACAGGGACAAGACATGATGATCAAAGACAAAACATGACAGTACCCCCCCACTCACCGAGCGCCTCCTGGCGCACTCGAGGAGGAACCCTGGCGGCAACGAAGGAAATCATCAATCAACGAACGGTCCAGCACGTCCCGAGATGGAACCCAACTCCTCTCCTCAGGACCGTAACCCTCCCAATCCACTAAGTACTGGTGACCACGTCCCCGAGAACGCATGTCCATGATCTTCCGTACCTTGTAAATAGGAGCGCCCTCGACAAGGACGGGGGGGGGGGGAGGGAAGACGAACGGGGGCGCGAAGAAAAGGCTTGACACAAGAGACATGGAAGACAGGGTGGACGCGACGAAGATGTCGCGGAAGAAGCAGTCGCACAGCGACAGGATTGACGACCTGAGAGACACGGAACGGACCAATGAACCGCGGAGTCAACTTGCGAGAAGCTGTCGTAAGGGGAAGGTTACGAGTGGAAAGCCACACTCTCTGACCGCGACAATACCTAGGACTCTTAATCCTACGTTTATTGGCGGCTCTCACAGTCTGCGCCCTGTAACGGCAAAGTGCAGACCTGACCCTCCTCCAGGTGCGCTCACAACGTTGGACAAAAGCCTGAGCGGAGGGAACGCTGGACTCGGCGAGCTGGGACGAGAACAGAGGAGGCTGGTACCCAAGACTACTCTGAAACGGGGATAGCCCGGTAGCAGACGAAGGAAGCGAGTTGTGAGCGTACTCAGCCCAGGGGAGCTGTTCTGCCCAAGACGCAGGGTTTCGAAACGAAAGGCTGCGTAATATGCGACCAATCGACTGATTGGCCCTTTCTGCTTGACCGTTAGACTGGGGATGAAACCCGGAAGAGAGACTGACGGAAGCACCAATCAAACGACAGAACTCCCTCCAAAACTGTGACGTGAATTGCGGACCTCTGTCTGAAACGGCGTCTAACGGGAGGCCATGAATTCTGAACACATTCTCAATGATGATTTGTGCCGTCTCCTTAGCGGAAGGAAGCTTAGCGAGGGGAATGAAATGTGCCGCCTTAGAGAACCTATCGATAACCGTAAGAATCACAGTCTTCCCCGCAGACGAAGGCAGACCGGTAATAAAGTCTAAGGCGATGTGAGACCATGGTCGAGAAGGAATGGGAAGCGGTCTGAGACGACCGGCAGGAGGAGAGTTACCTGACTTAGTCTGCGCGCAGTCCGAACAAGCAGCCACGAAACGGCGCGTGTCCCGCTCCTGAGTAGGCCACCAAAACCGCTGGCGAATAGAAGCAAGCGTACCCCGAACGCCGGGGTGGCCAGCTAACTTGGCAGAGTGAGCCCACTGAAGAACAGCCAGACGAGTAGAGACAGGAACGAACAGAAGGTTACTAGGACAAGCGCGCGGCGACGCAGTGTGAGTGAGTGCTTGCTTTACCTGTCTCTCAATTCCCCAGACAGTCAACCCGACAACACGCCCTTCAGGGAGAATCCCCTCGGGGTCGGTAGAAGCCACAGAAGAACTAAAGAGACGGGATAAGGCATCAGGCTTGGTGTTCTTATTTCCCGGACGATAGGAAATCACGAACTCGAAACGAGCGAAAAACAACGCCCAACGAGCTTGACGTGCATTAAGTCGTTTGGCAGAACGGATGTACTCAAGGTTCTTATGGTCAGTCCAAACGACAAAAGGAACGGTCGCCCCCTCCAACCACTGTCGCCATTCGCCTATGGCTAAGCGGATGGCGAGCAGTTCGCGGTTACCCACATCATAGTTGCGTTCCGATGGCGACAGGCGATGAGAAAAGTAAGCGCAAGGATGGACCTTATCGTCAGACTGGAAGCGCTGAGACAGAATGGCTCCCACGCCCACCTCTGAAGCGTCAACCTCGACAATGAATTGTTTAGTGACGTCAGGAGTAACAAGGATAGGGGCGGATGTAAAACGCTTCTTGAGGAGATCAAAAGCTCCCTGGGCGGAACCGGACCACTTAAAGCAAGTCTTGACAGAAGTCAGAGCTGTGAGAGGGGCAGCCACTTGACCGAAATTACGAATGAAACGCCGATAGAAATTAGCGAAACCGAGAAAGCGCTGCAACTCGACACGTGACTTAGGAACGGGCCAATCGCTGACAGCCTGGACCTTAGCGGGATCCATCTGAATGCCTTCAGCGGAAATAACAGAACCGAGAAATGTGACAGAGGAGACATGAAAGGCGCACTTCTCAGCCTTCACGTAGAGACAATTCTCTAAAAGGCGCTGGAGTACACGTCGAACGTGCTGAACATGAATCTCGAGTGACGGTGAAAAAATCAGGATATCGTCAAGGTAAACGAAAACAAAAATGTTCAGCATGTCTCTCAGTACATCATTAACTAATGCCTGAAAGACAGCTGGAGCATTAGCGAGACCGAACGGCAGAACCCGGTATTCAAAATGCCCTAACGGAGTGTTAAACGCCGTTTTCCACTCGTCCCCCTCTCTGATGCGTACGAGATGGTAAGCGTTACGAAGGTCCAACTTAGTAAAGAACCTGGCTCCCTGCAAAATCTCGAAGGCTGACGACATAAGGGGAAGCGGATAACGATTCTTAACCGTTATGTCATTCAGCCCTCGATAATCCACGCAGGGGCGCAGAGTACCCTCCTTCTTCTTAACAAAGAAAAATCCCGCTCCGGCGGGAGAGGAAGAAGGCACCACGGTACCGGCGTCGAGAGAAACAGACAGATAATCCTCGAGAGCCTTACGTTCGGGAGCCGACAGAGAGTATAGTCTACCCCGAGGGGGAGTGGTCCCCGGAAGGAGATCAATACAACAATCATACGACCGGTGAGGAGGAAGGGAGCTGGCTCTGGACCGACTGAAGACCGTGCGCAGATCCTGATATTCCTCCGGCACTCCTGTCAAATCACCAGGTTCCTCCTGAGTAGAGGGGACAGAAGACACAGGAGGGATAGCAGACATTAAACACTTCACATGACAAGAAACGTTCCAGGATAGGATAGAATTACTAGACCAATTAATAGAAGGATTATGACATACTAGCCAGGGATGACCCAAAACAACAGGTGTAAAAGGTGAACGAAAAATCAAAAAGGAAATGGTCTCACTGTGGTTACCAGATACTGTGAGGGTTAAAGGTAGTGTCTCACATCTGATACTGGGGAGAAGACTACCATCTAAGGCGAACATGGGCGTGGGCTTCCCTAACTGTCTGAGAGGAATGTCATGTTTCAGAGCCCATGCTTCGTCCATAAAACAACCCTCAGCCCCAGAGTCTATCAAGGCACTGCAGGAAGCAGCCGAACCGGTCCAGCGTAGATGGACCGACAAGGTAGTACAGGATCTTGATGGAGAGACCTGAGTAGTAGCGCTCACCAGTAGCCCTCCGCTTACTGATGAGCTCTGGCTTTTACTGGACATGACATGACAAAATGTCCAGCACTCCGTTCCCTCTCCTTAGTCGAGATGCGAATACCTCCCAGCTGCATGGGCTCAGTCTCTGAGCCGGTGGGAGGAGATGGTTGAGATGCGGAGAGGGGAAACACCGTTAACGCGAGCTCTCTTCCACGAGCTCGGTGACGAAGATCTACCCGTCGTTCTATGCGGATGGCGAGTGCAATCAAAGAGTCCACGCTGGAAGGAACCTCCCGGGAGAGAATCTCATCCTTAACCTCAGCGTGGAGTCCTTCCAGAAAATGAGCGAGCAACGCCGGCTCGTTCCAGTCACTGGATGCAGCAAGAGTGCGAAACTCTATAGAGTAATCCGTTATGGATCGATCACCTTGACATAAGGAAGCCAGGGCCCTGGAAGCCTCCTTCCCAAAAACTGAACGATCAAAAACCCGTATCATCTCCTCTTTAAAGCTCTGATAAACGTTAGAACACTCAGCCCTTGCCTCCCAGATAGCTGTGCCCCACTC
Source organism: Salvelinus alpinus (assembly GCF_045679555.1). Lineage (NCBI taxonomy): Eukaryota > Metazoa > Chordata > Actinopteri > Salmoniformes > Salmonidae > Salvelinus > Salvelinus alpinus. The sequence continues at coordinate 59,618,790 of NC_092093.1, forward strand.
CCGAGCCCGACCAGTAAGGAGTGATATGACGTAAGCGATCCGAGCTCTCTCTCTTGAGTATGTGTTGGGCTGGAGAGAGAACACAATATCACACTGGGTGAGAAAGGAGCGACACTCAGTGGGCTGCCCAGAGTAACATGGTGGGTTATTAACCCTAGGTTCCGGAGACTCGGAAGACCAGGAAGTAGCTGGTGGCACGAGACGAAGACTCTGAAACTGTCCTGAGAGATCGGAGACCTGAGCGGACAGGGTCTCAACGGCATGACGAGCAGCAGACAATTCCTGCTCGTGTCTGCCGAGCATTGCTCCCTGGATCTCGACGGCAGTGTTGCGAGAATCCGTAGTCGCTGGGTCCATTCTTGGTCGGATTCTTCTGTTATGCGGGTGAATGAGGACCCAAAAGCGACGTAATAGAAACAGAGTCTTTATTCCAGTATCAAACAAACAATGATTCTCCTGGATATATCAAAGGTAAATCCAAAACAGGAAACTGAAATCCTCTCGTCAGTAGAGAGGAACGACAGGAGACGCGACCACAGACTGCAGGTCGCTTCAGGAAGGCACAGGCCGTAGCTGACATAGACACCTGCTCACACGCAGCATCTGAAGAAGGCAAAAACACAACAGGGCGGAACAAGGACACAGGAACAGCAAACATCAAACAAGAATCCGACAAGGACAGAAGCGGAAAACAGAGGGAGAAATAGGGACTCTAATCAGAGGGCAAAATAGGGGACAGGTGTGAAAGAGTAAATGAGGTCGTTAGGAGAATGAGAAACAGCTGGGAGCAGGAACGGAACGATAGAGAGAGAGAGCGGGAGAGGGAGAGAGGGAGGAGGAGAGAGAGAGAGAGAAAGAGGGAAAGAACCTAATAAGACCAGCAGAGGGAAGCACAGGGACAAGACATGATGATCAAAGACAAAACATGACACATCCTAAATAAGAAGTGGTAGCATCCCAAAAAGAAATGGTAGCATCTAAATAAGAAGTGGTGGCATCTAAATAAATGGTGGTAGCATCGAAATAAAAAGTTGTAGCATCTAAATAAAAAGTGGTAGCATCTAAATAAGAAGTGGTAACATCTAAATAGAATGTACCAGGTTCGTTCCACCAATTCAGTGCCTTCTGGGATGTGTAACTTGGTGAAAAAAACATTTGATTTCACCAAATTTTTACATTCTGTCATAAAGACACATGTTCAATTTCATAAAAAACATGCTTCCCATCTGAAGAGGTTAATTTAAACATTACTATAGTAAGTGCCTATTATGTGCTAAATAAAATTACAGTGTTGACCGTAACAGGCTTGACAATTTTGTCTTAAATCCTTAATAGTCTATTTATGGCTGATTTAAGTAACATAATAAAAATGGGTTATGGGTTACCCTCATAAAAATCTGTCAGTTTAAGCTAGAGATGGCTGTTTTTGCATGGGCTGCGTCTCAATCCATCACATGTGTCGGCCTTCCGCATCTGCAGTGGAAAGTGGCAGAGCTACTTTGTCAGACCAGGAGACTATGGAAAGATGAGACTCTCACGAACACGATGGTGTTCTCCGTTTGGCTCTAGGATCCCCACAACGGTCACGGGACTGATCTGAAGGTAACCCATACAAATGAATGGAAGCACGGTATGGAGGTAGTTTTGGGCCAAAAAGAAGAGTAATTAGACATGTCCAAAAAAACTAAAATATTTTCAAAACTTTCTTATATCTCATAGATATAGGACAGACACTTTGAAATTTCTTACGATTGTATTTTTTTACTGTCTTTTTTGGGGGCATTTATGAACATGTTATTCAATGTGTTTTTACGGGTTATAATAGTAAAGGCCAAATTCTATATTTTCTCAAATCAATTTTTTATATATATATTTTTATACATAAAGGGGTCCTAAAATTCTAAATCAAATAGCTAAAAGATCCAAGATCCAACAGCTAAATTGACCAATGAGTCAATTTGCAGAAGTTTGAAATGCAACTTTTCCTAACCTTGATTCAACAGGGTCTTACTGTAAGTGAGGGATGCTCTTCTCTGTCACTATAGAGTACCTCTCTGTATGGCTGTGGGTGTGTGTTGGCATTGTGTGTGTGTGTGTGTGTGTGTGTGTGTGTGTGTGTGTGTGTGTGTGTGTGTGTGTGTGTGTGTGTGTGTGTGTGTGTGTGTGTGTGTGTGTGTGTGTGTGTGTGTGTGTGTGTGTGTGCGCGCGCACACATGCATGTATGTGAGTGGTGCGGTTCGTAGTCATCTCCGTGTGAGACGGGAGACAAACAGGAGGATTAACCCCGGGAGAGTGAGGTCAGATCCTCCCACCGGGACATTCTCATCTTCCCGGGCCATCCTGAGTCCTCATCAGGACCAGGGCTTCCATGGCAACGCCATACAACAACACACCGCTCCCCCGGGACCCACCGTAGACACAAGCTTATCTCTGAACACATAGAGGCAGGGGAGAGGAGAGGAAGAGAGAAGGAGAAATAAATTAAATTACAGAGAAGAATAGAGAGAGAGACCCCAGTGCTGTCTGACTACTGCTCTGTTCTGCCTCATCACAGAAGGGACCTGTGGTGGGTGGCAGTGCTAGTCAGCTTTTTTTCAGTTGACTAAGGGTTTTCCATTGACACAGACTGTTTTAGTTCAAGTTAATGGTCATGTGTATGTTGTAGTTACTTTTTAATCCACAATGCCTTTTGTTGACTTGATATTTTATGTGTTGATATGTTGATATAATAATGGATTTAAACCCTCAATTTAAATACAGTGCTTTTCAATAGGAGTAAATATTATTCAAACCTAATCACTGCGGGAGCAAAACAGTCTGGAATAGAATAGAATACAATTGAATATAATAGAATATCATAGAATGATAATCACTTTATGTACAGTAAGTTCTGTAAACTTGTGGCCAGCTGTTGTCGTCTGAGCATCCCATGCGGTGTTCTCTCTCAAACCTACCCTCTTAACCAACTCTAACCTCCCCTGTTAACCAACACTAACCTCCCCTCTTAACCAACACTAACCTCCCCTCTTAAACAACAGTAACCTCCCCTCTTAACCAACACTAACCTCCCCTCTTAACCAACACTAACCTCCCCTCTTAACCAACTCTAACCTCCCCTCTTAACCAACTCTAACCTCCCCTCTTAAACAACAGTAACCTCCCCTCTTAACCAACACTAACCTCCCCTCTTAACCAACACTAACCTACCCTCTTAACCAACACTAACCTCCCCTCTTAACCAACACTAACCTCCCCTCTTAACCAACTCTAACCTCCCCTCTTAACCAACAGTAACCTCCCCTCTCAACCAACACTAACCTCCCCTCTTAACCAACACTAACCTCCCCTCTTAACCAACACTAACCTCCCCTCTTAACCAACACTAACCTCCCCTCTTAACCAACACTAACCTCCCCTCTTAACCAACACTAACCTCCCCTCTTAACCAACTCTAACCTCCCCTCTTAAACAACACTAACCTCCCCTCTTAACCAACACTAACCTCCCCTCTTAACCAACACTAACCTCCCCTCTTAACCAACTCTAACCTCCCCTCTTAACCAACACTAACCTCCCCTCTTAACCAACTCTAACCTCCCCTCTTAAACAACAGTAACCTCCCCTCTTAAACAACAGTAACCTCCCCTCTTAACCAACACTAACCTCCCCTCTTAACCAACACTAACCTCCCCTCTTAACCAACACTAACCTCCCCTCTTAACCAACACTAACCTCCCCTCTTAACCAACACTAACCTCCCCTCTTAACCAACTCTAACCTCCCCTCTTAACCAACAGTAACATCCCCTCTTAACCAACACTAACCTCCCATCTTAACCAACACTAACCTCCCCTCTTAAACAACAGTAACCTCCCCTCTTAACCAACACTAACCTCCCCTCTTAACCAACACTAACCTCCCCTCTTAACCAACACTAACCTCCCCTCTTAACCAACACTAACCTCCCATCTTAACCAACTCTAAACTCCCCTCTTAACCAACACTAACCTCCCCTCTTAACCAACTCTAACCTCCCCTCTTAACCAACAGTAACCTCCCCTCTCAACCAACACTAACCTCCCCTCTTAACCAACACTAACCTCCCCTCTTAACCAACACTAACCTCCCCTCTTAACCAACACTAACCTCCCCTCTTAACCAACACTAACCTCCCCTCTTAACCAACTCTAACCTCCCCTCTTAAACAACACTAACCTCCCCTCTTAACCAACACTAACCTCCCCTCTTAACCAACACTAACCTCCCCTCTTAACCAACTCTAACCTCCCCTCTTAACCAACACTAACCTCCCCTCTTAACCAACACTAACCTCCCCTCTTAACCAACTCTAACCTCCCCTCTTAAACAACAGTAACATCCCCTCTTAAACAACAGTAACCTCCCCTCTTAACCAACACTAACCTCCCCTCTTAACCAACACTAACCTCCCCTCTTAACCAACACTAACCTCCCCTCTTAACCAACACTAACCTCCCCTCTTAACCAACACTAACCTCCCCTCTTAACCAACTCTAACCTCCCCTCTTAACCAACAGTAACCTCCCCTCTTAACCAACACTAACCTCCCCTCTTAACCAACACTAACCTCCCCTCTTAAACAACAGTAACCTCCCCTCTTAACCAACACTAACCTCCCCTCTTAACCAACACTAACCTCCCCTCTTAACCAACACTAACCTCCCCTCTTAACCAACACTAACCTCCCCTCTTAACCAACTCTAACCTCCCCTCTTAACCAACACTAACCTCCCCTCTTAACCAACTCTAACCTCCCCTCTTAACCAACTCTAACCTCCCCTCTTAACCAACACTAACCTCCCCTCTTAACCAACTCTAACCTCCCCTCTTAACCAACACTAACCTCCCCTCTTAACCAACACTAACCTCCCCTCTTAACCAACACTAACCTCCCCTCTTAACCAACACTAACCTCCCCTCTTAACCAACACTAACCTCCCCTCTTAACCAACACTAACCTCCCCTCTTAACCAACACTAACCTCCCCTCTTAACCAACACTAACCTCCCCTCTTAACCAACTCTAACCTCCCCTCTTAACCAACAGTAACCTCCCCTCTTAACCAACACTAACCTCCCCTCTTAACCAACACTAACCTCCCCTCTTAAACAACAGTAACCTCCCCTCTTAACCAACACTAACCTCCCCTCTTAACCAACACTAACCTCCCCTCTTAACCAACACTAACCTCCCCTCTTAACCAACACTAACCTCCCCTCTTAACCAACTCTAACCTCCCCTCTTAACCAACACTAACCTCCCCTCTTAACCAACTCTAACCTCCCCTCTTAACCAACTCTAACCTCCCCTCTTAACCAACACTAACCTCCCCTCTTAACCAACTCTAACCTCCCCTCTTAAACAACACTAACCTCCCCTCTTAACCAACACTAACCTCCCCTCTTAACCAACACTAACCTCCCCTCTTAACCAACACTAACCTCCCCTCTTAACCAACACTAACCTCCCCTCTTAACCAACTCTAAACTCCCCTCTTAACCAACACTACCCTCCCCTCTTAACCAACTCTAACCTCCCCTCTTAACCAACAGTAACCTCCCCTCTCAACCAACACTAACCTCCCCTCTTAACCAACACTAACCTCCCCTCTTAACCAACACTAACCTCCCCTCTTAACCAACACTAACCTCCCCTCTTAACCAACACTAACCTCCCCTCTTAACCAACTCTAACCTCCCCTCTTAAACAACACTAACCTCCCCTCTTAACCAACACTAACCTCCCCTCTTAACCAACACTAACCTCCCCTCTTAACCAACTCTAACCTCCCCTCTTAACCAACACTAACCTCCCCTCTTAACCAACACTAACCTCCCCTCTTAACCAACTCTAACCTCCCCTCTTAAACAACAGTAACCTCCCCTCTTAAACAACAGTAACCTCCCCTCTTAACCAACACTAACCTCCCCTCTTAACCAACACTAACCTCCCCTCTTAACCAACACTAACCTCCCCTCTTAACCAACACTAACCTCCCCTCTTAACCAACACTAACCTCCCCTCTTAACCAACTCTAACCTCCCCTCTTAACCAACAGTAACCTCCCCTCTTAACCAACACTAACCTCCCCTCTTAACCAACACTAACCTCCCCTCTTAAACAACAGTAACCTCCCCTCTTAACCAACACTAACCTCCCCTGTTAACCAACACTAACCTCCCCTCTTAACCAACACTAACCTCCCCTCTTAACCAACACTAACCTCCCCTCTTAACCAACTCTAACCTCCCCTCTTAACCAACACTAACCTCCCCTCTTAACCAACTCTAACCTCCCCTCTTAACCAACTCTAACCTCCCCTCTTAACCAACACTAACCTCCCCTCTTAACCAACTCTAACCTCCCCTCTTAAACAACACTAACCTCCCCTCTTAACCAACACTAACCTCCCCTCTTAACCAACTCTAACCTCCCCTCTTAACCAACACTAACCTCCCTTCTTAACCAACACTAACCTCCCCTCTTAACCAACTCTAACCTCCCCTCTTAAACAACACTAACCTCCCCTCTTAACCAACAGTAACCTCCCCTCTTAACCAACACTAACCTCCCCTCTTAACCAACTCTAACCTCCCCTCTTAACCAACACTAACCTCCCCTCTTAACCAACACTAACCTCCCCTCTTAAACAACACTAACCTCCCCTCTTAACCAACACTAACCTCCCCTCTTAACCAACACTAACCTCCCCTCTTAAACAACAGTAACCTCCCCTCTTAACCAACAGTAACCTCCCCTCTTAAACAACACTAACCTCCGCTCTTAACCAACACTAACCTCCCCTCTTAACCAACACTAACCTCCCCTCTTAACCAACACTAACCTCCCCTCTTAAACAACACTAACCTCCCCTCTTAACCAACACTAACCTCCCCTCTTAACCAACACTAACCTCCCCTCTTAAACAACAGTAACCTCCCCTCTTAACCAACACTAACCTCCCCTCTTAACCAACAGTAACCTCCCCTCTTAAACAACAGTAACCTCCCCTCTTAACCAACACTAACCTCCCCTCTCAACCAACTCTAACCTCTAACCAACCTATGTTGGTTTCATCATTGACTCTGCAAATAAGCCCCAGACTAAGTTTCTGCCAGGATTAGCCAACTGCACCCCAGCTTCTGGCTAGGGCACAGGACAACATTTGCCCAATGTTCACCCAACCCACAACTACCCCTTCCCCCCCAATGGTCCTCCTACCCATAAATCCCTGGGTGGTGGGTAGGACACACACACAAACACACACCGTATCAGGATGCCGACCTCAAGGCACTGCTGGCTCCAATAAGAAAGGCAGACCGAGACACTCATGGTGCCAGTGCCAGCAAAATGTGCAGTGCTAATGTCCTCACCCTGTCACGGTCGGTCTGCTGTTAGATGCTAGTATTTTAGTGCCCTGGTCGAGAGACAAATACTCCCACCAAATAGCCCCTTTTCCAGGGTTCACTGTCTGTTTGTCTTTCACACACAGCTGTGAGAGGCAAACCTGGTGGTTTACCAGTCCAAATCTCATCTGTCTCTCTCCCACCATCCCCACATACCCACCCACTACCACATCCCACTCCTCACCCCACTGTCTCTCTCTCTATCCCACACCCCCTCATCCCTGTCTGCTATCCCCCGTCTCCTCAACCCTTAAATCCCCTATTTCCTTCCACCCTTCCCCATACCTACTCTTATCTTAAATAATAATAATGATAATACATTTTATTTAAAGCACTTTTGAAGACACCCAAAGTCACCTTACATACAGAAGATAATCAGCAGGATAGAAAGCTATAAAAACACATTAAAATAAATAAATATATAAAAGAAGACGAATCATAACGACAGACTAACCAGGGAAGTAAACTACATTTCGGATCTTAACTTGATCACTCTTTTGTCAAAGAGAATTTTCCTGATGCATCAGGAAATTCAAATGTGCCTCGTGAGTGGCTGAAAATGAGCAGTTCTCTTTCTCTCCTTGATGTGGCAATTGAGTCACTGGGATCAGGGCTTGCTATTCAATTGATGTTCTCTCTCGATAGCTCAAATGTTAGACCTAGGTCCTATTACTGCAACATTCAAATGTACAAAAATGTATCTGAAATGAAGGCAATACACATCAACAATTTTCATTTTTTATCGCTTAATAACACAATATAAATTTTGGTCTCCTCTAGGCTACGACATTAAAGTGTCTATTGCAACCTAAGGTTACGAATTAACTCAAAATTGAGTTCAATGGTGGCCTGGGATAGTGTAGCGGTTAGGGCCGCTGTCTTCAGCAAGCACATATAGGTCTACCATGTTTACTGTGTGTTCGATTCAGTCCCACGACCTTTCAGCACAAATATGCTGAACAAAAATATAAACGCAACATGTAAAGTGTTGGTCCCATGTTTCATGAGCTGAAATAAAAGATCCCAGAAATGTTCCATACGCACAAAAGGCTTATTTCTCAAAATATATTTGCAAAAATGTGTTTACAGCTCTGTTAGTGAGCATTTCTCCTTTGCCAAGATAATCCATCGACCTGGCAGGTGTGGCATATCAAGAAGCTGATTTTCAGCTTGATCATTACAAAAGTGCACCTTTTGGTAGGGACAATAAAAGGCCACTCTAAATTGTGCCGTTTCGATAGAAAACACAAAGCCACAGATGTGTGGCATTGTGGAGGGGGGGGGGGGGTAAATTAGCTTTAATATTGCAGAAAGATTGTAGATTCCATCAATCTAATTGTCTGCATCACTTCCAATCCCCCATATATTTTTTTGCAAATATATACAGTACCAGTCAAAAGTTTGGACACACCTACTCATTGAATGTTTTTTCTTTATTTTGTATATTTTCTACATTGTAGAATACTAGTGAAGATGTCAAAACTATAAAATAACACATATGGAATCATGTAGTAAACAAATCAAAATATATTTTATATTCTTCAAAGTAGCCACATCTTGCCTTGATGATAGTTTTGCACACTCTTGGCATTCTATCAACCAGCTTCATGAGGAATGCTTTTTCAACAGTCTTGAAGGAGTTCCCACATATGCTGAGCACTTGTTGGCTGCTTTCCTTCACTCTGCGTTCCAACTCATCCCAAACCATCTCAATTGGGTTGAGGTTGGGTGATTGGGGAGGACAGGTCATCTGATGCAGCACTCCATCACTCTCCTTCTTGGTCAAATAGCCCTTACACAGCCTGGAGGTGTGTTTTGTTTTGGATCGAATGGCATATCGTTGCAGAATGCTGTGGTAGCCAAATGCTGGTTAAGTTTGCCTTGAATTCTAAATAAATCACAGACAGTGTCACCAGCAAAGCACCCCAACACCATCACACCTCCTCCTCCATGCTTCCTGGTGGGAACAACACAAGTGGAGATCATCTGTTCACTTACTCTGCGTCTCACAAAGACACGGCGGTTGGAACCAAAAATCTCACATTTGGACTCATCAGACCAAAGGACAGATTTCCACCAGTCTAATGTCCATTGTTCGTGTTTCTTGGCCCAAGCAAATTTCTTCTTATTATTGGTGTCCTTTAGTAGTGATTTCTTTGCAGCATTTCGACCATGAAGGCCTGATTCATGCAGTCTCCTCTGAACAGTTGATGTTGAGATGTGTCTGTTACTTGAACTCCGTGAATTGTGTTTTTTGGCTGCAATTTCTGAGGTGCAGTTAACTCTAATGAATTTATCCTCTGCAGCAGAGGTAACTCTGGGTCTTCCTTTCCTGTGACTGTCCTCATGAGAGCCAGTTTCATCGTAGCGCTTGATGGTCTTTTCGACTGCACTTGAAGAGACGTTCAAAGCTCTTGAAATGTTCTGCGTTGACTGACCTTCATGCCTTAAAGTAATGATGGACTGTCATTTCTCTTTGCTTATTTGAGCTGTTCTGGACATAATTTGGACTTGGTCTTTTACCAAATAGGTACATCTTCTGTATACCACCTCTACCTTGTCACAACACAACTGATTGGCTCAAACGCATTAAGAAGGAAAGAAATTCCACAAATGAACTTTTAACAAGACACATGTTAATTGAAATGCATTCCTGGTGACTGCCTCATGAAGATGACTGAGAGAATGCCAAGACTGTGCAAAGCTGTCATCAAGGCAAAGAGTGGCTACTTTGAAGAATCTCAAATATATCATATATTTCTATTTGTTTAACATTTTTTTGGTTACTACAGTGCCCTCCACTAATATTGGCATCCTTGGTAAATATGAGCAAAATGGCTGTGAATAAAAGGTCTTTGCTGTTTATCATCTTGGTATTTCATTCAAAATATTCACAAAAATCAAAAGGTTGTGTGTCCTTGTTTTTGAAAGAAAAGTACATTTGTTGTCCATTAAAATAACATGAACTTGATCAGAAATACAGTGTAGACATTGTTAATGTTGTAAATTACTATTGCAGCTGGAAACGGCAGATTTTTTATGGAATATCTACATAGGCCCATTATCAGCAACCATCACTCCTGTGTTCCAAATGCACGTTGTGTTATCTAATCCAGGTTATTTATTTTAAAAGCCTAATTGATCATTAGAAAACCCTTTTGCAATTATGTTAGCACAGCTGAAAACTGTTGTTCTGATTTAAAGAAGCAATAAAACTGTCCTTTAGATCAGTTGAGTATCTGGAGCATCAGCATTTCTGGGTTCAATTACAGGCTAAAAATGGCCAGAAACAAAGAACTTTCTTCTGGAACTTGTCAGTCTATTCTTGTTCTGAGAAATGAAGGCTATTCCATGCGAGAAATTGCCAAGAAACTGAAGATCTCGTACAACGCTGTGTACTACTCCCTTCACAGAACAGCGCAAACTGGCTCTAACCAGAATAGAAAGAGGAGTGGGAGGCCCCGGTGCACAACTGAGCAAGAGAACAAGTACATTAGTGTCTAGTTTGAGAAACCGACGCCTCACAAGTCCTCAACTGGCAGCTTCATTAAATTGTACCTGCAAAACACCAGTCTTGATGTCAACAGTGAAGAGGCGACTCTGGGATGCTGGCCTTCTGGGCAGAGTTGCAAAGAAAAATACATATCTCAGACTGGCCAAAAAAATAAAAGATTAAGATGGTCAAAAGAACACAGACACTGGACAGAGGAACTCTGACTAGAAGGCCAGCATCCCGGAATCGCCTCTTCACTGTTGACGTTAGACTAGTGTTTTGCGGGTACTATTTAATGAAGCTGCCAGTTGAGGACTTGTGAGGCGTCTGTCAAAAAATGTGCTTTTCTTTCAAAAACAAGGACATTTCTAAGTGACCCCAAACTTTTGTAGGGTAGTGTACATGTATATACTATATATTTTTTTCGATATAATTTCCTTTATTACTTTGTAACCCTAACACCCTTCCCCCAATTGAAGTAAACTAGTGAACAACAACGCTTAGGCTTCTACTTCCAAATTATACATACTATATACATTTTACAGGAACAGTCTATTTTACAACAGCTATATTTTGTTTGTTTTACTCCTGTCCTTTCTCTAACCTCAACCTATTCCATCTATTTCTTTCACAAAAGTTCTGAACCTATGTACGTTTTATGGACACAGTATATTTTACATTAGTTATCTTGTTATTATTAGCTGTTATTAGTCCCAACCTTCAGCTCCATTCAACACCTCCCATCTATCGCTTAACACCATCCATTTTGGATATCTATATGCCATATATTTTTCAACTCTGCTCTGATGTTTCACAAATGTTCTGAACATTTCTATTCTGATCATTTCTACAGGTTGTACATTTAAAAAATTGATTGTTGCTGAAAGTATTATTACATTATTGATCAATTTACTATGACTTTTCAGATCACCCAGTAGTGCTATCTGCAGAATTAGCGCCAGGTAAATGTTGCAGTTATTCAGCCATTCCTGGACCTGTGACCAAAAACCAGCTACATATGGACATTACCAAAACAAATGATCTAATGATTCTGTCTCTTCGCTGCAAAATCTGCAGAGCTGGGAAAGTTGTATTCCCCATATATATAACATTTTAATGGTTGTAACAATTTTGTATAATAATTTAAAATGAAAAATTCGAAATAATGTCTCCGGCGTGGTTTTGTGTATCAGTTCATAAACCATGTGCCATGGAATCGGTACGTCAAAAATCTCTTCCCAAATACTTTAAAATCTATATGGCACAGCTGTCAATTTTTTGGTCCTTAAATGAAACTGGTATACTTTTTTATTTATCACAATTTTCTTTAACCAATTATGGTCTTTAATGCAGGGCCGACAGACAAGTTCCTTACTTTCTCCCCCTTCCACTTTCCTCTTCCATTGTTGTGGTAATGCTACAATTAGTTGGTTGTAATTTTGGGTAGAGCAGACAATTCCATATATTTTCGTTAGCTGCATTTGTGGCAAAGTTTCACCAATCCTATTTATGATACCATTTTTTTAAGTATATTTGAGTTTAACCACAGTATTTGTTGTGTTGTTTGTTCTGTTTTTTCTTGTGAATAAAGTTGAAATTGCAACCTACTTTCTATGGCTTGTTTTTAAAAAAGCGATATTTGGGAGTATATTTACTTTTCAAAAAACTGAAAGTTCGGGTTTGTAATCTGAATAAAGGGAAAAAGTCCATTCTTGAACATGGGGTGAGACATTCTTATTAATTTTCTAGAGAACCAGTTCAGATGTAAGTATAACTTTTGTATGACTGAAGCCTTTAGTGAGAGGTCTAACGCTTTAATATTTAATCATTTCTGCCCTCTGAATTCATATTCATTATATAAATAGGCCCGTTTAAATTTGTCTGGCTTGCCGTTCCAAATAAAATGGAATATTTCTTCTCATATAATTTAAATAACTGTTTTCTAGGTGTAGGAAAGACCATAAGCAAATAGGTAAACTGGGATATGACTAAAGAGTTAATCAGGGTGATTTTTCCACAAAATTACAGGTATTTTCCTTTCTATGGTAGCAAGATCTTATGTATTTTTGCTAACTTTCTGTTAAAATGTATTGTAGTGAGATAATTTCTTTATTTTGGGATATGAATACTGAGTATGTCCACTTCACCGTCAGACCATTTTATTGGTAAACTACACGGTAATGTAAAAGTTGTATTTTTGAGTGATCCAATACGTTGTGATCCAATACGTTGTATTTTTGAGTGATCCAACCAAATCACTTCATAATTTGGTTGTTAACCAGAGAGATTAGAAAAAGTATCTAGGTCCTCTATGAGGCTGTGGAGGGATCCAAATTGTGCATTTAAAATAAACATGAATCATCAGCATACAATGACACCTTTGTTTATAATCCCTGGTTTTCTAATATTTCGATGGCCATAATAAATAGATGTGCCAATAGTGAGCAACCTTGTTTTACTCCTCTTGACAGTTTAAATCTTTCTGAGAAGTAGCCATTATTTACTATTTTACATCTAGGGTTACTATACATGACTTTAACACATTTTATAAGAGATTCTCCAAAATTGAAATGTCCCTGGAATTTATATATAAACTCAAGACGTACTTTATCAAAGCCTTTTCAAAGTCAGCTATGAATAGCAGGCCTGGTTTCCAAGATCATAGTGTTCTATTGTTTTATTGTCTTATAATTATCTCCAATGTATTGTCCATGTAAAAAACCTGCCTGATTAGAATGAATAATATCCGACAATACCTTTTTAATTCTATGCACTATACATTTTGCTAGAATTGTGTAAGGGGCCTCAATGGACTGGATCTTTATATTTACCACTTGTATTTACCACTTGTATCATTAACAATGAAATCAGACCTTCTTGTTGAGCTTCCAATAATCTACCATTTACATAGGAATGGTTAAAACCATAGGAATGGCTAATATCGGTCCTCTGAGCATATCAAAAGAAGTTTGGTATACCTCAACTGGTATGCCATCCAGCCCAGGACTTAAAGGCTCTAATTGCATCAAGAAGTTCCTCCTCTGTGATTTGGCCTTCACATGAATCTTTAGGTACAGCTGTGATTTGGCCTTTACACGAGTCTTTAGGTACAGCTGTGATTTGGCCTTCACATGAGTCTTTAGGTACAGCTGTGGTTTGGCCTTTACATGAGTCTTTAGGTACAGCTGTGATTTGGTCTTCACATGAGTCTTTAGGTACAGCTGTGATTTGGCCATCACATGAGTCTTTAGGTACAGCTGTGATTTGGCCTTCACATGAGTCTTTAGGTACAGCTGTGATTTGGTCTTCACATGAGTCTTTAGGTACAGCTGTAATTTGGCCTTCACATGAGTCTTTAGGTACAGCTGTGATTTGGCCTTCACATGTGTCTTTAGGTACAGCTGTGATTTGGCCTTCACATGAGTCTTTAGGTACAGCTGTGATTTGGCCTTTACACGAGTCTTTAGGTACAGCTGTGATTTGGCCTTCACATGAGTCTTTAGGTACAGCTGTGATTTGGCCTTTACATGAGTCTTTAGGTACAGCTGTGATTTGGTCTTCACATGAGTCTTTAGGTACAGCTGTGATTTGGCCATCACATGAGTCTTTAGGTACAGCTGTGATTTGGCCTTCACATGAGTCTTTAGGTACAGCTGTGATTTGGCCTTCACATGAGTCTTTAGGTACAGCTGTAATTTGGCCTTCACATGAGTCTTTAGGTACAGCTGTGATTTGGCCTTCACATGAGTCTTTAGGTGCAGCTGTGATTTGGCCTTCACATGAGTCTTTAGGTACAGCTGTGATTTGGCCTTCACATGAGTCTTTAGGTACAGCTGTGATTTGGCCTTCACATGAGTCTTTAGGTACAGCTGTAATTTGGCCTTCACATGAGTCTTTAGGTACAGCTGTGATTTGGCCTTCACATGAGTCTTTAGGTACAGCTGTAATTTGGCCTTCACATGAGTCTTTAGGTACAGCTGTGATTTGGTCTTCACATGAGTCTTTAGGTACAGCTGTAATTTGGCCTTCACATGAGTCTTTAGGTACAGCTGTGATTTGGCCTTCACATGAGTCTTTAGGTACAGCTGTGATTTGGCCTTCACATGAGTCTTTAGGTACAGCTGTGATTTGGCCTTTACACGAGTCTTTAGGTACAGCTGTGATTTGGCCTTCACATGAGTCTTTAGGTACAGCTGTAATTTGGCCTTCACATGAGTCTTTAGGTACAGCTGTGATTTGGCCTTCACATGAGTCTTTAGGTACAGCTGTGATTTGGCCTTCACATGAGTCTTTAGGTACAGCTGTGATTTGGCCTTCACATGAGTCTTTAGGTACAGCTGTGATTTGGCCTTCACATGAGTCTTTAGGTACAGCTGTAATTTGGCTTTCACATGAGTCTTTAGGTACAGCTGTGATTTGGCCTTCACATGAGTCTTTAGGTACAGCTGTAATTTGGCCTTCACATGAGTCTTTAGGTACAGCTGTGATTTGGTCTTCACATGAGTCTTTAGGTACAGCTGTAATTTGGCCTTCACATGAGTCTTTAGGTACAGCTGTGATTTGGCCTTCACATGAGTCTTTAGGTACAGCTGTGATTTGGCCTTCACATGAGTCTTTAGGTACAGCTGTGATTTGGCCTTCACATGAGTCTTTAGGTACAGCTGTGATTTGGCCTTCACATGAGTCTTTAGGTACAGCTGTAATTTGGCCTTCACATGAGTCTTTAGGTACAGCTGTGATTTGGCCTTCACATGAGTCTTTAGGTACAGCTGTGATTTGGCCTTCACATGAGTCTTTAGGTACAGCTGTGATTTGGCCTTCACATGAGTCTTTAGGTACAGCTGTGATTTGGCCTTCACATGAGTCTTTAGGTACAGCTGTGATTTGGTCTTCACATGAGTCTTTAGGTACAGCTGTAATTTGGCCTTCACATGAGTCTTTAGGTACAGCTGTGATTTGGCCTTCACATGTGTCTTTAGGTACAGCTGTGATTTGGCCTTCACATGAGTCTTTAGGTACAGCTGTGATTTGGCCTTCACATGAGTCTTTAGGTACAGCTGTGATTTGGCCTTCACATGAGTCTTTAGGTACAGCTGTGATTTGGCCTTCACATGAGTCTTTAGGTACAGATGTAATTTGGCCTTCACATGAGTCTTTAGGTACAGCTGTGATTTGGCCTTCACATGAGTCTTTAGGTACAGCTGTAATTTGGCCTTCACATGAGTCTTTAGGTACAGCTGTGATTTGGTCTTCACATGAGTCTTTAGGTACAGCTGTAATTTGGCCTTCACATGAGTCTTTAGGTACAGCTGTGATTTGGCCTTCACATGAGTCTTTAGGTACAGCTGTGATTTGGCCTTCACATGAGTCTTTAGGTACAGCTGTGATTTGGCCTTTACACGAGTCTTTAGGTACAGCTGTGATTTGGCCTTCACATGAGTCTTTAGGTACAGCTGTGATTTGGCCTTTACATGAGTCTTTAGGTACAGCTGTGATTTGGTCTTCACATGAGTCTTTAGGTACAGCTGTGATTTGGCCATCACATGAGTCTTTAGGTACAGCTGTGATTTGGCCTTCACATGAGTCTTTAGGTACAGCTGTGATTTGGCCTTCACATGAGTCTTTAGGTACAGCTGTGATTTGGCCTTCACATGAGTCTTTAGGTACAGCTGTGATTTGGTCTTCACATGAGTCTTTAGGTACAGCTGTAATTTGGCCTTCACATGAGTCTTTAGGTACAGCTGTGATTTGGCCTTCACATGAGTCTTTAGGTACAGCTGTGATTTGGCCTTCACATGAGTCTTTAGGTACAGCTGTAATTTGGCCTTCACATGAGTCTTTAGGTACAGCTGTGATTTGGCCTTCACATGAGTCTTTAGGTACAGCTGTGATTTGGCCTTCACATGAGTCTTTAGGTACAGCTGTGATTTGGCCTTCACATGAGTCTTTAGGTACAGCTGTGATTTGGCCTTCACATGAGTCTTTAGGTACAGCTGTAATTTGGCCTTCACATGAGTCTTTAGGTACAGCTGTGATTTGGCCTTCACATGAGTCTTTAGGTACAGGTGTGATTTGGCCTTCACATGAGTCTTTAGGTACAGCTGTGATTTGGCCTTCACATGAGTCTTTAGGTACAGCTGTGATTTGGCCTTCACATGAGTCTTTAGGTACAGCTGTGATTTGGCCTTCACATGAGTCTTTAGGTACAGCTGTGATTTGGCCTTCACATGAGTCTTTAGGTACAGCTGTGATTTGGTCTTCACATGAGTCTTTAGGTACAGCTGTAATTTGGCCTTCACATGAGTCTTTAGGTACAGCTGTGATTTGGCCTTCACATGAGTCTTTAGGTACAGCTGTGATTTGGCCTTCACATGAGTCTTTAGGTACAGCTGTAATTTGGCCTTCACATGAGTCTTTAGGTACAGCTGTGATTTGGCCTTCACATGAGTCTTTAGGTACAGCTGTGATTTGGCCTTCACATGAGTCTTTAGGTACAGCTGTGATTTGGCCTTCACATGAGTCTTTAGGTACAGCTGTGATTTGGCCTTCACATGAGTCTTTAGGTACAGCTGTAATTTGGCTTTCACATGAGTCTTTAGGTACAGCTGTGATTTGGCCTTCACATGAGTCTTTAGGTACAGCTGTAATTTGGCCTTCACATGAGTCTTTAGGTACAGCTGTGATTTGGTCTTCACATGAGTCTTTAGGTACAGCTGTAATTTGGCCTTCACATGAGTCTTTAGGTACAGCTGTGATTTGGCCTTCACATGAGTCTTTAGGTACAGCTGTGATTTGGCCTTCACATGAGTCTTTAGGTACAGCTGTGATTTGGCCTTCACATGAGTCTTTAGGTACAGCTGTGATTTGGCCTTCACATGAGTCTTTAGGTACAGCTGTAATTTGGCCTTCACATGAGTCTTTAGGTACAGCTGTGATTTGGCCTTCACATGAGTCTTTAGGTACAGCTGTGATTTGGCCTTCACATGAGTCTTTAGGTACAGCTGTGATTTGGCCTTCACATGAGTCTTTAGGTACAGCTGTGATTTGGCCTTCACATGAGTCTTTAGGTACAGCTGTGATTTGGCCTTCACATGAGTCTTTAGGTACAGCTGTAATTTGGCCTTCACATGAGTCTTTAGGTACAGCTGTGATTTGGCCTTCACATGAGTCTTTAGGTACAGCTGTGATTTGGCCTTCACATGAGTCTTTAGGTACAGCTGTGATTTGGCCTTCACATGAGTCTTTAGGTACAGCTGTGATTTGGCCTTCACATGAGTCTTTAGGTACAGCTGTAATTTGGCTTTCACATGAGTCTTTAGGTACAGCTGTGATTTGGCCTTCACATGAGTCTTTAGGTACAGCTGTAATTTGGCCTTCACATGAGTCTTTAGGTACAGCTGTGATTTGGTCTTCACATGAGTCTTTAGGTACAGCTGTAATTTGGCCTTCACATGAGTCTTTAGGTACAGCTGTGATTTGGCCTTCACATGAGTCTTTAGGTACAGCTGTGATTTGGCCTTCACATGAGTCTTTAGGTACAGCTGTGATTTGGCCTTCACATGAGTCTTTAGGTACAGCTGTGATTTGGCCTTCACATGAGTCTTTAGGTACAGCTGTAATTTGGCCTTCACATGAGTCTTTAGGTACAGCTGTGATTTGGCCTTCACATGAGTCTTTAGGTACAGCTGTGATTTGGCCTTCACATGAGTCTTTAGGTACAGCTGTGATTTGGCCTTCACATGAGTCTTTAGGTACAGCTGTGATTTGGCCTTCACATGAGTCTTTAGGTACAGCTGTGATTTGGTCTTCACATGAGTCTTTAGGTACAGCTGTAATTTGGCCTTCACATGAGTCTTTAGGTACAGCTGTGATTTGGCCTTCACATGTGTCTTTAGGTACAGCTGTGATTTGGCCTTCACATGAGTCTTTAGGTACAGCTGTGATTTGGCCTTCACATGAGTCTTTAGGTACAGCTGTGATTTGGCCTTCACATGAGTCTTTAGGTACAGCTGTGATTTGGCCTTCACATGAGTCTTTAGGTACAGATGTAATTTGGCCTTCACATGAGTCTTTAGGTACAGCTGTGATTTGGCCTTCACATGAGTCTTTAGGTACAGCTGTAATTTGGCCTTCACATGAGTCTTTAGGTACAGCTGTGATTTGGTCTTCACATGAGTCTTTAGGTACAGCTGTAATTTGGCCTTCACATGAGTCTTTAGGTACAGCTGTGATTTGGCCTTCACATGAGTCTTTAGGTACAGCTGTGATTTGGCCTTCACATGAGTCTTTAGGTACAGCTGTGATTTGGCCTTTACACGAGTCTTTAGGTACAGCTGTGATTTGGCCTTCACATGAGTCTTTAGGTACAGCTGTGATTTGGCCTTTACATGAGTCTTTAGGTACAGCTGTGATTTGGTCTTCACATGAGTCTTTAGGTACAGCTGTGATTTGGCCATCACATGAGTCTTTAGGTACAGCTGTGATTTGGCCTTCACATGAGTCTTTAGGTACAGCTGTGATTTGGCCTTCACATGAGTCTTTAGGTACAGCTGTGATTTGGCCTTCACATGAGTCTTTAGGTACAGCTGTGATTTGGTCTTCACATGAGTCTTTAGGTACAGCTGTAATTTGGCCTTCACATGAGTCTTTAGGTACAGCTGTGATTTGGCCTTCACATGAGTCTTTAGGTACAGCTGTGATTTGGCCTTCACATGAGTCTTTAGGTACAGCTGTAATTTGGCCTTCACATGAGTCTTTAGGTACAGCTGTGATTTGGCCTTCACATGAGTCTTTAGGTACAGCTGTGATTTGGCCTTCACATGAGTCTTTAGGTACAGCTGTGATTTGGCCTTCACATGAGTCTTTAGGTACAGCTGTGATTTGGCCTTCACATGAGTCTTTAGGTACAGCTGTAATTTGGCCTTCACATGAGTCTTTAGGTACAGCTGTGATTTGGCCTTCACATGAGTCTTTAGGTACAGGTGTGATTTGGCCTTCACATGAGTCTTTAGGTACAGCTGTGATTTGGCCTTCACATGAGTCTTTAGGTACAGCTGTGATTTGGCCTTCACATGAGTCTTTAGGTACAGCTGTGATTTGGCCTTCACATGAGTCTTTAGGTACAGCTGTGATTTGGCCTTCACATGAGTCTTTAGGTACAGCTGTGATTTGGTCTTCACATGAGTCTTTAGGTACAGCTGTAATTTGGCCTTCACATGAGTCTTTAGGTACAGCTGTGATTTGGCCTTCACATGAGTCTTTAGGTACAGCTGTGATTTGGCCTTCACATGAGTCTTTAGGTACAGCTGTAATTTGGCCTTCACATGAGTCTTTAGGTACAGCTGTGATTTGGCCTTCACATGAGTCTTTAGGTACAGCTGTGATTTGGCCTTCACATGAGTCTTTAGGTACAGCTGTGATTTGGCCTTCACATGAGTCTTTAGGTACAGCTGTGATTTGGCCTTCACATGAGTCTTTAGGTACAGCTGTAATTTGGCTTTCACATGAGTCTTTAGGTACAGCTGTGATTTGGCCTTCACATGAGTCTTTAGGTACAGCTGTAATTTGGCCTTCACATGAGTCTTTAGGTACAGCTGTGATTTGGTCTTCACATGAGTCTTTAGGTACAGCTGTAATTTGGCCTTCACATGAGTCTTTAGGTACAGCTGTGATTTGGCCTTCACATGAGTCTTTAGGTACAGCTGTGATTTGGCCTTCACATGAGTCTTTAGGTACAGCTGTGATTTGGCCTTCACATGAGTCTTTAGGTACAGCTGTGATTTGGCCTTCACATGAGTCTTTAGGTACAGCTGTAATTTGGCCTTCACATGAGTCTTTAGGTACAGCTGTGATTTGGCCTTCACATGAGTCTTTAGGTACAGCTGTGATTTGGCCTTCACATGAGTCTTTAGGTACAGCTGTGATTTGGCCTTCACATGAGTCTTTAGGTACAGCTGTGATTTGGCCTTCACATGAGTCTTTAGGTACAGCTGTAATTTGGCCTTCACATGAGTCTTTAGGTACAGCTGTAATTTGGCCTTCACATGAGTCTTTAGGTACAGCTGTAATTTGGCCTTCACATGAGTCTTTAGGTACAGCTGTGATTTGGCCTTCACATGAGTCTTTAGGTACAGCTGTAATTTGGCCTTCACATGAGTCTTTAGGTACAGCTGTGATTTGGCCTTCACATGAGTCTTTAGGTACAGCTGTAATTTGGCCTTCACATGAGTCTTTAGGTACAGCTGTGATTTGGCCTTCACATGAGTCTTTAGGTACAGCTGTGATTTGGCCTTCACATGAGTCTTTAGGTACAGCTGTGATTTGGTCTTCACATGAGTCTTTAGGTACAGATGTTCATTTTACAATATTCATAGAAAGAAATCCATACAATTAGCTTCGGTTAGAGGAGATGGAGGAGACTGAAATGAAAACATATGTTTAAAGGACTTTGCTTCCTCTTTCAAAATATTATTTGTGGACCATGGGTGACTCCGTCATTTGTAACAAGTTTCAGTAAAAAAAAAATGGTAGCATTTCTATGTTGAAGATTTAAAAACATTTTGGGTGCTTTTTTCCCCCATATTCCAACCAGTTTGCTTTCTTTTTCAAATATATTACACTTGATCTTTCTTGAATAAGTTCCTCCAATTCTTTTTGTTTTTCCTCTACCTTATTCTGAGCCTCTATGGTACAGTTTTTATTGCTATCTATCTGTTCTGTTAGACCTTATATTTCCTTTGTTAATATGGACTCTTTTTCCCTAAATTGCTTTTGTTTTAGAGCTGAGTACTGAATTGCATGGCCTCTAAAGGCATATTTAAAAGCATCCCATACAATAAGGGGATCTGCTGTATCTATGTTATGTTGGAAAATGTAATTATAAATTCCTCTGTCCTAGTTAAAAACAAGTTATCATCCAATAGGCTTTGATTACATTTCCAATATCCTCGCCCACATGGAAATTCAGTAAGAGTAATGTATACGCCAATTGTGATGATCCGACCGCATTCTGTCCCCCACTTTTTAAAGTTTTGGTTGCAACGAGAATGACATAAGAAAGTAGTCACGACGACTAGCTTGATTGAGCCACCGCCATGTATATCTCACTAGGTCAGGATATTTAAACCTCCATATATCCACTAGTTCCAATATATCCATGACATTCGTGATTTCCTTAAGAGCATGAGGGTGATAGTTTGTAGTGAGATTTCCTTTACGGTTCATTGAGGTATTTAAAACAGTATTATAATCTCCCACCATAACAATAGAGTCTTGTAGGGTTGATCATTTATTATATATATTTTCAAAGAAACGTGGATCATCATTATTTGGTCCGTAAAGGTTAATGAGACATACAGTGGGGAGAACAAGTATTTGATACACTGCCGATTTTGCAGGTTTTCCTACTTACAAAGCATGTAGAGGTCTGTAATTTTTATCATAGGTACACTTCAACTGTGAGAGACGGAATCTAAATCACATTGTATGATTTTTAAATAATTAATTTGCATTTTATTGCATGACATAAGTATTTGATCACCTACCAACCAGTAAGAATTCCGGCTCTCACAGACCTGTTAGTTTTTCTTTAAGAAGCCCTCCTGTTCTCCACTCATTACCTGTATTAACTGCACCTGTTTGAACTCGTTACCTGTATAAAAGACACCTGTCCACACACTCAATCAAACAGATTCCAACCTCTCCACAATGGCCAAGACCAGAGAGCTGTGTAAGGACATCAGGGATACAATTGTAGACCTGCACAAGGCTGGGATGGGATACAGGACAATAGGCAAGCAGCTTGGTGAGAAGGAAACAACTGTTGGCGCAATTATTAGAAAATGGAAGAAGTTCAAGATGACGGTCAATCACCCTCGGTCTGGGGCTCCATGCAAGATTTCACCTCGTGGGGCATCAATGATCATGAGGAAGGTGAGGGATCAGCCCAGAACTACACGGCAGGACCTGGTCAATGACCTGAAGAGAGCTGGGACCACAGTCTCAAAGAAAACCATTAGTAACACACTACGCCGTCATGGATTAAAATCCTGCAGCGCACGCAAGGTCCCCCTGCTTAAGCCAGTGCATGTCCAGGCCTGTCTGAAGTTTGCCAATGACCATCTGGATGATCCAGAGGAGGAATGGGAGAAGGTCATGTGGTCTGATGAGACAAAAATAGAGCTTTTTGGTCTAACTCCACTCACCGTGTTTGGAGGAAGAAGAAGTATGAGTACAACCCCAAGAACACCATCCCAACCGTGAAGCATGAAGGTGGAAACATCATTCTTTGGGGATGCTTTTCTGCAAAGGGGACAGGACGACTGCACCGTATTGAGGGGAGGATGGATGGGGCCATGTATCGCGAGATCTTGGCCAACAACCTCCTTCCCTCAGTAAGAGCATTGAAGATGGGTCGTGGCTGGGTCTTCCAGCATGACAACGACACGAAGCACACAGCCATGGCAACTAAGGAGTGGCTCCGTAAGAAGCATCTCAAGGTCCTGGAGTGGCCTAGCCAGTCTCCAGACCTGAACCCAATAGAAAATCTTTGGAGGGAGCTGAACGTCCGTATTGCCCAGCGACAGCCCCGAAACCTGAAGGATCTGGAGAAGATCTGTAGGGAGGAGTGGGCCAAAATCCCTGCTGCAGTGTGTGCAAACCTAGTCAAGAACTACAGGAAACGTATGATCTCTGTAATTGCAAACAAAGGTTTCTGTACCAAATATTAAGTTCTGCTTTTCTGATGTATCAAATACTTATGTCATGCAATAAAATGCAAATTAATTACTTAAAAATCATACAATGTGATTTTCTGGATTTTTGTTTTAGATTCCGTCATTCATAGTTGAAGTGTACCTATGATAAAAATTACAGACCTCTACATGCTTTGTAAGTAGGAAAACCTGCAAAATCGGCAGTGTATCAAATACTTGTTCTCCCCACTGTATCTGTTTATTTTCCAATAACATACTTAAAATCATCCATCTACCTTGCGGATCTGTTTGGACAATTTTCACATTCGGATCAAAATTACTGTTAATTAATATCATCACTCCTTATGAATTTATTTGCCCATGAGAGAAGTATATTTCACCCCCCAGTCCTTTTTCCACAAAACTTCCTCAAAAAATGTTGAATGAGTTTCCTGTAAACAATAGATATTATATTCCTTCTCTTTGAGCCAGGTAAATATTGTTGGCCTTTTCTTGATTATCTGCTAAGACTAAGCCATTACAACAACTGGCTATACACTTATTCACCAATTACCATAATGAGATACATGTTTCAAATCAATTTATCATAATATATGTTTGTAAAATTACCATTAAAAAGAAAGATAGTGATTGAGTGTCCATATTGCTGTACCATGATATTTGCATTGCTAATAAGTAACCCTCCAATTGTGCTCCACTTTTCCAACCCCTAAAGCCCCTCCTCATCCCAAACTGTGTTGTACATATCGTTTTTTAATAGCTATTTATTAAGCAAATCGAGGTGAGTGCATTGGAAATGTTTTGGCGGTTGATCTGCTTCTTTTCTGTGGGTGGCACTGTGTGCTCTTTCCAAACATGGGTCCTGGCCTCTCGAGGGCCTTAGGAATCCAGGGGGACGAGAGTGGCCTGCCGGTCACTGGTCACGCAAAGGATTGTTACCTATAAACAGGATTGTTACCTATAAAAATTATTGTTACCTATAAACAGGATTGTTACCTATAAAAGGATTGTTACCTATAAACAGGATTGCCATTGCATTACATTTTTGTCAAGAAATAATTATTTTAGCAAACAATTATTGGGATTCATCCTCTATTGTCCCTAACATGCTTACCCCCTTGCAACATACAGTGGGGAGAACAAGTATTTGATACACTGCCGATTTTGCAGGTTTTCCTACTTACAAAGCATGTAGAGGTCTGTAATTTTTATCATAGGTACACTTCAACTATGAGAGACGGAATCTAAAACAAAAATCCAGAAAATCACATTGTATGATTTTTAAGTAATTAATTTGCATTTTATTGCATGACATAAGTATTTGATACATCAGAAAAGCAGAACTTAATATTTGGTACAGAAACCTTTGTTTGCAATTACAGAGATCATACGTTTCCTGTAGTTCTTGACTAGGTTTGCACACACTGCAGCAGGGATTTTGGCCCACTCCTCCCTACAGATCTTCTCCAGATCCTTCAGGTTTCGGGGCTGTCGCTGGGCAATACGGACTTTCAGCTCCCTCCAAAGATTTTCTATTGGGTTCAGGTCTGGAGACTGGCTAGGCCACTCCAGGACCTTGAGATGCTTCTTACGGAGCCACTCCTTAGTTGCCATGGCTGTGTGCTTCGTGTCGTTGTCATGCTGGAAGACCCAGCCACAACCCATCTTCAATGCTCTTACTGAGGGAAGGAGGTTGTTGGCCAAGATCTCGCGATACATGGCCCCATCCATCCTCCCCTCAATACGGTGCAGTCGTCCTGTCCCCTTTGCAGAAAAGCATCCCCAAAGAATGATGTTTCCACCTCCATGCTTCACGGTTGGGATGGTGTTATTGGGGTTGTACTCATACTTCTTCTTCCTCCAAACACGGCGAGTGGAGTTAGACCAAAAAGCTCTATTTTTGTCTCATCAGACCACATGACCTTCTCCCATTCCTCCTCTGGATCATCCAGATGGTCATTGGCAAACTTCAGACGGGCCTGGACATGCACTGGCTTAAGCAGGGGGACCTTGCGTGCGCTGCAGGATTTTAATCCATGACGGCGTAGTGTGTTACTAATGGTTTTCTTTGAGACTGTGGTCCCAGCTCTCTTCAGGTCATTGACCAGGTCCTGCCGTGTAGTTCTGGGCTGATCCCTCCCCTTCCTCATGATCATTGATGCCCCACGAGGTGAAATCTTGCATGGAGCCCCAGACCGAGGGTGATTGACCGTCATCTTGAACTTCTTCCATTTTCTAATAATTGCGCCAACAGTTGTTTCCTTCTCACCAAGCTGCTTGCCTATTGTCCTGTAGCCCATCCCAGCCTTGTGCATGTCTACAATTTTATCCCTGATGTCCTTATACAGCTCTCTGGTCTTGGCCATTGTGGAGAGGTTGGAGTCTGTTTGATTGAGTGTGTGGACAGGTGTTTTTTATACAGGTAACGAGTTCAAACAGGTGCAGTTAATACAGGTAATGAGTGGAGAACAGGAGGGCTTCTTAAAGAAAAACTAACAGGTCTGTGAGAGCCGGAATTCTTACTGGTTGGTAGGTGATCAAATACTTATGTCATGCAATAAAATGCAAATTAATTATTTAAAAATCATACAGTGTGATTTTCTGGATTTTTGTTTTAGATTCCGTCTCTCACAGTTGAAGTGTACCTATGATAAAAATGACAGACCTCTACATGCTTTGTAAGTAGGAAAACCTGCAAAATCGGCAGTGTATCAAATACTTGTTCTCCCCACTGTATGTGGAACACACACACACACACACACACACACACACACACACACACACACACACACACACACACACACACACACACACACACACACACACACACACACACACAACATTTCCTCTACAATCAACCATAAGCTCAGATGCTCAACGGTTGTTACAGATTTGATTTTCCCAGGCATCTTTGTGCAGTCAGAATTATTTTTGTGCCACCAGGGTCACAATAATATGCCAACTATTTGATGTTCCGAGTGTGACCCGCTCCCCATGGGTTACTGCAGCTAGTGTTGTCAGCACTGCCACTACCTGGGTGGGGGTACCCCACCAGGATTCCCACCAGCTAGGTACAAGGTCGTCAGGGTTCTCATCAGTCGCTTTGAGAATTTCTTTGCATATTATGCTCTCCCATCAGGGGGCTCTGGCTTTGTAGGACCAATCCTGCCTGGCAGGCTCAGAATCTTGAGGGGGCTGTGCTGCTCTAGTACTGTAGGTCTCTGTCCACATTCCTCTTTCTGTTTTGGTTGCATATAGACAACTTACAGTAAGCCCATAAAAGAGATAAGGACTTATCTTTAGTGTAGGGGTCGCTCAGATGGGTGTCTAGGGTATAGGGTTGGGGACCGTTCCATCATGATAGGACAATAAATAAATAAAATGCATATCCCTCATCTGCACAAAATGGAAAGCTCTCTTGCAACCCCTGCTCACAGCACACATTGGTTCTGGGATATGCATCAAGTGGGATTTGAAGCGCTGTAAGACAGAATTCCTTCACTGCTCTTTCAGGAACTTCTCCTCTTTCTTGAATACCAGTAAGTACTAGATTTTCTCTCATAGATCTAGTCTGTATGTCAAGTAAAGCTTCTCTCAGAAAGATGTTCTCCTTTTTAAGCTCATTAACATCCGTATCTATCGTATTGACTGTCCCTTTCAGCTTGTTTGTTTGTTTCTCCGTTGTTGCAGCTTTTGGTCACTCATTTCGAGGCTCGCCTTCAACTCCTTTATATCTTTACTGACTAACTCAAGTACGCCCAGTTTGTTATTTATCCATTTTAACAGATCGCTTTCCACCCTTACCATTCCCGGTGGTGAAAAGCATATATCGTCTGTATCCGAGGAGTCATATTTTATTTTGGAGATTGATTCTCCTTGTTTACTCTCCGTCATGTTTGAATGTTGCGTGTTTTCATAATATTTGTCGACACCTTTCTCAAACCTTGTGATTTGTTTTGTGTTGTTATCCAGATTGAATGTTATTACCCATGACTATATGAAGTGCTAATATATAGTCTAACTTATAGATATTGAATATTACACTTTTATCTTGAGGCAAACTGCACAGCTGTGTTCAGTCTGCCATCTTGGTTGGCTTCTTAGCATCCAACATCGTTTTAGAGAATTTGGCAGTATGTCTAACTGGCCTAACAACTGCAGACCACGTGTATGGTATGGGCAGGCATAAGCTATTGACAACGAACACAATTGCATTTAATCAATGGCAATTTGAATGCACAGCGATACGAGATCCTGAGGCCCATTCTCGTGCCATTCATCCGCCACCATCACCTCATGTTTTATCATGATAATGCACAGCCATGTACACAATTCCTGGAAGCTGAAAACGTCTCAGTTCTTCCATGGTCTGTATACTCACCAGACTTGTCACCCATTGAGCATGTTAGGGATGCTCTGGATCGACGTGTACAACAGCGTGTTCCAGTTCCCGCCAATATCCAGCAACTTCGCACAGCCATTGAAGAGGAGTGGGACAACATTTCAAAGGCCACAATCAACAGCCTGATAAACTCTACTTGAAGGAGATGTGTCACACTGCATGAGGCAAATGGTGGTCACACCAGATGCTGACTGGTTTTCTAATCCACGCCCCTACTTAATTTTTTTAAGGTATCTGTGACCAACAGATGAACATCTGTATTCCCAGTCATGTGAAATCCATAGATTAGGACCATTTGAATTTGTTTCAATTGACTGATTTCCTTATATGAACTATATCTCAGTAAAAGCTTTGAAATTGTTGCATGTTGCGTTTATATTTTGATCAGTGTGACTCAACCTACAGATTGACTTGATATAGTTACACATTTCAAATATGGACAGTCTAGGGTTATTTTACCCCCGACCTTGATAATAAATACCATACCAGACACTGTTGGATAACATATATAGGAAACTAATAAATTAATAACAGTCAGTTAGACACAACAACATTAGTTTCCATTCATATAGTGTTGTTTAAATTGCCACAGTAGATTTTCCGTGGTAAACAAGGAAATACTTTATTTCTATTGTACGGGTTGCTTGTCAAATAGATAACCTGCCCTTAGTCTGTTCAAAAAGGACTAAGTTGTTGCGATGACTATACCAACCAGAGGGCGAACATATCTTGAAAGACTTTGATTGCAAGCATCTTTAAGGGAGCGGTAATGAGGTGACCAATAACAGTTGCTATTGAGATCAGCTGTGCAGATGAATTTAGTTTTTATTGATGGTTTAATGATACATCAGTTGGTGATAATAAGGATGCTGCCTTTTTAGGCAGAATTTCAAGGTAGTACTTCAAAATTGGCATGTCTCAATCACTGAGGTATAATATGAACGGTCCCAATCCCATAACACCTTGCTGCGCATTGAGAAAAAAAAAACATCTGAATTAATGTAGGACAGTCTCTTTAGGTAATCCACTCCCTGTATTTGATGTCATGTGCCAAAGAGACTGGCATTTAAGCCATAGTCCCAGTCGGTATTAGATAGAACGTCACGGCCCTGCCCACCTGTGGGGAAAACAACCTGTGGTTACCTTGGTTACTCCATTGGCTCACAGCAAAAACTGAACATTTTTCAAACACAATTTTCTTATTGTCTATATATATATGTGTGTGTAATAATGACAATTAGAACAATACTGAATGAACAATGAACACTTATTTTAACTTAATATAATACATAAATAAAATCTATTTAGTCTCAAATAAATAATTAAACATGTTCAATTTGGTTTAAAAAATGTAAAAAGAAGAAAGTTAAAGCGCAATATGTGCCATGTAAAAAAGCTGACGTTTAAGTTCCTTGCTCAGAACATATGAAAGCTGGTGGTTCAATATTCCCAGTTCTTCAATATTCCCAGTTAAGAAGTTTTAGGTTGTAGTTATTATAAGAATTATGACGCGTCGACTATTTCTCTCAATACCATTTGTATTTCATATACCTTTGACTACTGGATGCTCTAATAGGCACTTTAGTATTGCCAGCCTAATCTCAGGAGTTGATAGGTGTTAGGATTTATGTTTATGCACTATAGCCCGCTAGCATATTGTTTGAAGATGAATATTGTTTTGTTACACACACACACAAACAATACAGATGTGTGTGTGTAGGTGTGTAAAGACTGACCAACATTGAGTGACAGGCCATAAAAGCTGTGGTCAATCTGGAGAGGGGAGGGGTGCATATCTCTAAACCAACCAGGGAGGGTAGATTACTAGACAATACCATATTAGGAACTGTTTGAGTGTAGCATCGGGGAAGACACAAGACGGATCTAATCTACCCAACAACCAGATGTGGACAGAGAGCACTAAGGGACTTGGACAAGTTCGAGTGCCAGCATAGGCTGAGCAAAGTTTGAACCGCGCTCAGCCTCTACTGTGATAGGCCAACAGACGCGTTGGAACTACGTCATCACGGTATAAGAACAGCTGTTTACGTACTTCCTGCCAGTTCCCTGTTCTACCCTGCGCGGAGATACAGTGAACCTGTATATACGAAAATTACATTTACCATTTATCGCTTGAGTTTAATTAAAATACTTAAAATATATTCGGTGACTCTGAATCACATTTTGTCCTGATACCAGATTTGAACTGACGCAAATCTCTTTCATAGGCTGGAAGTCATAAAAATCACTGTGATTCAAGCATTGCTAAGAGCTGCTGGCAAACGCAGTAAGGTTTGAATGAATGCTTATGAGCCTGCTGCTGCCTACCACCGCTCAGTCAGACTGCTCTATCAAATATCAAATCACAGACTTAATTATAATATATAAACACAATATAATAAACACAGAAATACGAGCCTTTGGTCATTAATATGGTCAAATCCGGAAACTATCATTTCGAAAACAAAAAGTTTATTCTTTCAGTGAAATACGGAACCGTTCCATATTTTATCGAACGGGTGGCAACCCTAAGTCTAAATATTGCTGTTATATTGCACAACCTTCAATGTTATGTCATAATTTTGTAAAATACTGGCAAATTAGTTTGCAACGAGCCAGGCGGCCCAAACTGTTGCATATACCCTGACTCTGCGTGGGTCAGGTAAATGTGCATATGAAGAGAACTGTGCAAGACAACAAAAAACACCAAGAGTTATGCTTAGATAATAAGGTAGAGCTAACAGAGAGATTGTGCAATGAACACAAGAGAAGTGACACAATTTCCCTAGTTAATATTGCCTGCTAACATGAATTTCTTTTAACTAATTATGCAGGTTTAAAAATATATACTTCTGTGTATTGATTTTAAGAAAGGCATTGATGTTTAGGGTTAGGTACATTCGTGCAATGATTGTGCTTTTTTCTCGAATGCGCTTTTGTTAAATCAGCACCTGTTTGGCGAAGTAGGCTGTGATTCGATGACAAATTAACAAGCACCGCATTGATTATATGCAATGCAGGACAAGCTAGTTAACCTAGTAATATCATCAACCATGTGTAGTTAACTAGTGATTATGTGAAGATTGATTGTTTTTTATAAGATAAGTTTAATGCTAGCTTCCTTTGCTTCTTGCTGCACTCGCGTAACAGGTGGTCAGCCTGCCACGCAGTTTCCTCATGGAATGCAATGTAGTCTGCCATAATCGGCGTCCAAAAATGCCGATTACCGATTGTTATGAAAACTTGAAATCGGTCCCGATTAATTGGCCATGCCGATTAATCGGTCGACCTCTAGTTCCCACCGTGAAGCATGGAGGAGCAGGTGTGATCCTATGGGTGTGCTTTGCGGGTGCACTGTCTGTGATTTATTTAGAATTCAAGGCACACTTAACCAGCATGGCTACCACAGCATTCTGCAGCGATGCTCCAACCCATCTGGTTTGCGCTTAGTGGGACTATCATTTGTTTTTCATTAGGACAATGACCCAACACACCACCAGGCTGTATAAGGGCTATTTGACCAAGAACGTAAGTGATGCAGTGCTGCATCAGATGACCTGGCCTCCAAAATCACCCGACCTCAACCCAATTGAGATGTTTGGGATGAGTTGGACCGCAGAGTGAAGGAAAAGCAGCAAACAAGTGTTCAGTTAGACAGGTTTACCCTACACATACTGACCAGCTGAAATAGACAGATGCGTACCATATGGCAGACTAATCCAAACTCATCTCTTGGCCATCTCATGTCCAGCCCACTCAAGGTTGCTGCCTTTTTCTGTGGCTTAACCAACTAGGCTCCTAATTTAACAATTTTATTAGTATTTATAGGTGGCATAAAAGTTTATTATTAATGCACATGAACGGTCACATGTTCGAGAAGGCATTTCTGCCAAAAAACACATTTTGATAAAAAAACATTTTTTTTTACTCTCAAACGGCTCTCCTGTGAAGTCATGAATTGCGACCTACGCCTAGTTTCCTGAAATGGGTCACATGTGGGAACTCCTTCAAGACTGTTGGAAAGACATTGCAGGTGAAGCTGGTTGAGCGAATGCCAAGACTGTGCAAAGCTGTCATCAAGGCTACTTTAATGAATCTCAAATATAAAATATATTTTGATTTGTTTAACACATTTTTGGTTATTACATGATTCAAAATGTTATTTCATAGTTTTGATGTCTTCACTGTTATTCTACAATGTAGAACATAGTAAAAATAAAGAAAAACCCTTGAATGAGTAGGTGTGTCCAAACTTTTGACTGGCACTGTATATAAAACTAGCCTACACTGCATTACACACTGCAATGGATAGTAGTTTCCAATTATGAGCCCTGGACTGCTCTTGCTGATGTAAACACTTTTGTTCTGCCTAACTAATGGCTGTTCTGTGTACAGTGGCACTTCAGGAGGTGAGTCAACGGCTTCTTTAATTTGTCCCCCAAAAATTATTATTTGTGCATGCGGACTACTCCTACTGGTGTCCTGTTCATTTGGAGAGCGCAAAGATAAGCTTGCTACTGCTATAATTGACTTTAATAAAAACAATATGTTTCATTGCCCATAATGAAGCTATTTGTCAGAGTTATTGATGTCACAATAAGCCATATTCAAGTAATATACATAACTAAATTGCTATGGAGCTGCAGCTGCTAAGATGGAAAGCACATGGGTGCTGAAAGTAGGTTAATTCAAGAAGGCCTATGATTCATTTAAACAGTCTTCATTTTAATTTGACTTTAGGCTACCAACAGCGAAAGGGCTTTGTGTTGGAGCCTATTTCTTCTTATTCGAGAAATAAGCGGTAGGCCTACCTGTTTACAGTGGTGGAAATAGTACCCTATTGCCATACTTGAGTAAAAGTAAAGATACCATAAAAGAAAAGTGAAAGTAACCCAGGAAATGTATAATTGAGTAAAAGTATTTGGTTTGAAATATATTTAAGTAAATGTAATTGCAAAAATATACTTAAGTATCACAATTAAAAGTATTAACAATTTCAAATTTCTTATATTAAGCAAACCAGATGGCACAATTTGTACAAAAAACAAATATGGATAGCCAGGGTCACACTACAGCATGCAGAATTAATTTACAATGGGATGAGCATTTGTGTTTCGTGAATCCGCCAGATCAGAGGCAGTAGGGATGACCAGGGATGTTCTTTTGATAAGTCCGTGAATTGGACCATTTACCTGTCCCGCTAAACATTCAAAATGTAATGAGTACTGTTGGGTCTCAGGGAAAATGCATGGAATAAAAGGTATATTATTTTCTTTAGGAACATAGTGAAGAAAAATGTAAGTATGAGTATAAATAGTAAAGTACAGATTCCCCCAAAAATGATCTGTGTCCCTTCCACGGGACGGTTGAGCTAACGTAGGCTAATGCGATTAGCATGAGGTTGTAAGTAACAAGAACATTTCCCAGGACATAGACATATCTGAAGTTGGCAGAAAGCTTAAATTCTTGTTAATCTAACTGCACTTTCCAATTTACAGTAGCTATTCAACTGAAAGAATACCATGCTATTGTTTGAGGAGAGTGCACAATTTTGAACATGAAAAGTTATCAATAAACAAATTAGGCACATTTGGGAAGTCTTGATACAACATTTTTAACATAAATGCAATGGTTCATTGGATCAGTCTAAAACGTTGCACATACACTGATGCCATCTAGTGGCCAAAATCTAAATTGCACTCGGGCTGGAATAATACATTATGGCCTTTCTCTTGCATTTCAAAGATGATGGTACAAAAAAAATACAAAAGAACGTTTTTTTTTTTTATTTGTATTATCTTTTACCAGATCTATTGTGTTATATTCTACTACATTCCTTTCACATTTCCATAAACTTCAAAGTGTTTTCTTTCAAATCGTACCAAGAATATGCATATCCTTAATTCAGGGCCTGGGATACAAGCAGTTAGATTTGGGTGTCATTTTATGCAAGAATTCTTTAAAAAGGGGTTTAGAGTTACTAAATAGTACTTTAAAGTACTTTACACCATGGCTTGATTGACAAACTAAATTATAGTCTACTATCCATAGATTTTTGTCAGCCAGTTCCTTCTGTCACCATGCACTCCTTAAATATCTGTCAGCAAAGGGCTTGGTGTGTTAAGTGGCTTTTGTTAAAGAACATTTACTTTGCTTGTGAAGTAATGTGTGATTCTGTCACTATCAATTGATGTTCAACATTTCAACAGGCTATTAAAGAACATACTGTAATTCTCTAAATCAGTCAGGAGCATGCCAGGTAGCCTAAAAAGTAACGACAATGAATTATTTAGGTTATATTATTATTATTTCAAGGCTTTAGCCTACCATTTAAGAAATACAGTGCATTCGGGAGGTACCCTAGACTTGTTATACCTTTTGTCACGTTACAGCCTTATTCTAAAATGGATTAAAACAAATAAAAACCATCAATCTACACACAATACCCCATAATGACAAAGCAAAAACAGGTTTTTAGACATGAAATATCACATTTACATATTGGGGACTATTCTGCATTGCCTTTATATTCACTTCAAGAAATAGGATTTTGGCCCCTGTTTGGTTTGAGGATAATGCAGTGAGTTATGCATGCCTAGTTTGTTAATTTTTGGCTTGCAGATGCTATTAAATTCCCATGCCCTAATCGAAGTCAACATAAATCTATTTTGTATCAACAATATCATGGAATAAAATAAAATGCAATTGAAAATGATACTTTCCCAAATTAAACAAATTGCATATACTGTAGGCCTAGCTGATGATATGCAGCTGCTGTGTTTAAAAACATGTTTTTTTCTCTAATTCATTGATGATCAGTCACATTTTTACAGTTGATAAACAACTTCAGCACTGTTCCAAACTTAGACTATCCTCCTGGTGCTTCAGCATGTACTCATTCGTTGGCATGCTCTGTTGTGGTATTAAAACGATTCTGCTTGTCTCCAGTCATGGAACATGACGTAGAATTACATGAAAGGACATTTTTTTTCTCAGTCCACAAATAAGATGATAGGTGCTTTTCCTATAATGGAGATCCTCCTGTGAATTCACAACCTTCTGGCTACTTTGCCAACGCTTATAAAATGAGGAACAGTTTCTAAAACTGCATATCTAAGCCTCTGGTCTGTCCTAGGAGTGAGGCATGTTCTTTGCTATCCACGTTACGTTTTTATTATTATTTTGGTTATAGGCGAGTGTCACTTGTTTTTTTTCAAGAGTTCAGGGAGGGTCGGGTAAAAAATATATTTTACTGAAGGCAAGGCCATCGATTTTCTTTTCAGAGAGGTCTGACTTTCTCCAGGTAACCCTCATTGTAAATAAAGAACAGTCCCTCAAATACTCATTTTCAGGGACTAAAGTGGGCACCATGTTTCACTCCATTGTATTGGCTTGGAGGTAAGACATTTTAACAACGTTTGATGAAAAACTTAGGATATATAGCCAGCTGTGTTCTGTTCAGTCTAGGCTTGCTAGCCAGCCAAGTTATTTATACATTCTGTTGATTAGTCTGTTTTGCTACCTAGCAGCATGCAGTGTCTGTTTACCTAGCTAACGTTAGCTATATTTCACTTGCCATATGACCTTCCTCTATTGTGTTCCACCATTGGGGTTGGTGTTACTAAGTTATTCTACTCTTACTGTATGCTTCCTAGCTGTTACAAAACTATTGTACATTAATAAAGGTAATTGTGGCTTCAGCAGCTGTGCCCCCAACCGGCCTTTGCCGGACATCGGAGCAGGCGCTTCTACTAGAACCGCCCTGCTAACTTTAAACGCTGTATCTCCCGCTTGCTAGGTAGTAACGACTACCCAGCGGCTTCCCTGTTTCCTCTATTGCTGTTCACGCGACCCTATGATCACTTGGCTACATAGCTGATGCCTGATGGACTGTTCATTAATCATGGTACTCCATTTTGTTTATTTTTTGTTTATCTGTCGGCCCCAGCCTCAAACTCAGGCTCTGTGTGTAGTTAACTGACCCTCTCTGCCCATTCATCGCCATTTTACCTGTTGTTGTTGCCTTAGCTGATTAGCTGTTGTTGTCTTACCCTTTGTTGTCTTAGCTAGCTCTCCCAATCAACACCTGTGATTGCTTTATGCCTCGCTTTATGTCTCTCTCAAATGTCAATATGCTTTGTATATTGTTGTTTAGGATAGTTATCCTTGTTTTAGTTTACTGCGGAACCCCTAGTCCCACTCAACATGCCTCAGATACCTCCTTTGTCCCACCTCCCACACATGCGGTGACCTCACCCAGCATAACTAGTATGTCCAGAGATGCAACCTCTCTTATCGTCACAAAATGCCGGGGCTTACCTCCACTGTACCCGCACCCCACCATACCCCTGTCAGCACATTATGCCCTGAATCTATTCTACCACGCCTAAAAATCTGCTCCTTTTATTCACTGTCCCCAACGCACTAGACGACCAGTTTTGATAGCCTTTAGCCGTACCCTCATCCTACTCCTCCTCTGTTCCTCGGTGATGTGGAGGTTAACCCAGGCCAGGCACTTTGATTTGTTGACTTCTGTAACCTGAAAAAGCCTTGGTTTCATGCGTGTTAACATCAGAAGCCTCCTCCCTAAGTTTGTTTTACTCACTGCTTTAGCACACTCCGCCAACCCTGATGTCCTTGCCGTGTCTGAATCCTGGTTTAGGAAGGCCACCAAAAATTCTGAGATTTCCATCCCCAACTACAACATTTTCCGTCAAGATAGAACTGCCAAAGGGGGAGGAGTTGTAATCTACTGCAGAGATAGCTTGCAAAGTTCTGTCATACTATCCAGGTCTATGCCCAAACAGTTCAAGCTTCTAATTAAAACAATTAATCTCTCCAGAAATAAGTCTCTCACTGTTGCCGGCTGTTATAGACCCCCCTTCGCTCCCAGCTGTGCCCTGGACACCATATGTGAATTGATTGCCCCTCATCTATTTTCAGAGTTTGTTCTGTTAGGTGACCTAAACTGGGATATGCTTCACCCCCCGACAGTCCTACAATCTAAGCTAGAAGCCAATCTCACACAAATTATCAAGGTACCCACCCCAGGTACTACCCTAAATCCGTAAACATGGGCACCCTCATAGATATTATCCTGACCAACTTGCCCTCCAAATACACCTCTGCTGTTTTCAATCAGGATCTCAGCGATCACTCCCTCATTGCCTGCATCCGCTATGGGTCTGCGGTCAAACGACCACCCCTCATCACTGTCAAACGCTCCCTAAAACACTTCTGCGAGCAGGCCTTTCTAATCGACCTGGCCCGGGTATCCTGGAAGGATATTGAACTCATCCCGTCAGTCGAGGATGCCTGGTCGTTCTTTAAAAGTAATTTCCTCACCATCTTAAATAAGCATTTCCCTTTCAGAAAATGCAGAACTAAGAACAGATATGGCCCTTGGTTCACTCCAGACCTGACTGCCCTCGACTAGCACAAAAACATCCTGTGGCGGACTGCAATATCATCGAATAGTCCCTGCGATAAGCAGCTGTTCATGGAAGTCAGGAACCACCACCCGTACAAATCAGCTGGGCTAGACGTTCTGGACCTCTCTTTCTGAAATTCTCCGCCACCATTGTTGCAACCCCTATTACCAGTCTGTTCAACCTCTCTTTCGTATCGTCCGAGATCCCTAAAGATTGGAAAGCTGCCGAGGTCATCCCCCTCTTCAAAGGGTTGACACTCTAGACCCAAACTGTTATAGACCTATATCCATCCTGCCCTGCCTTTCTAATGTCTCCGAAAGCCAAGTTAATAAACAGATCACTGACCATTTCGAATCCCACCGTACCTTCTCCACTGTGCAATCAGGTTTCCGAGCTGGTCACGGGTGCACCTCAGCCACGCTCAAGTTCCTAAACGATATCATAACCGCCATCAATAAAAGATTGTACTATGCAGCCGTCTTCATCGACCTGGCAAGGCTTTCGACTCTGTCAATCACCGTATTCTTATTGGCAGACTCAACAGCCTTGGTTTCTCAAATGACTGCCTCGCCTGGTTCACCAACTTCTTCTCAGACAGAGTTCAGTGTGTCAAATCGGAGGGCCTGTTGTCTGGACCTCTGGCAGTCTCTATGTGGGTACCACAGGGTTACATTCTCGGGCCGACTCTTTTCTCTATATATGTCAATGATGTCGCTCTTGCTGCGGGTGACACCCTGATCCACCTCTACGCAGACGACACCATTCTGTATACATCTGGCCCTTCTTTGGACTCTGTGCTAACAAACGTCCAAACAAGCTTCAATGCCATACAACACTCCTTCTGTGGGCTCCAACTGCTCTTAAACGCTAGTAAAACTAAATGCATGCTTTCAACCGTTCACTGCCCGCATCACTACTCTGGACGGTTCCGACGTAGAATATGTGGACAACTACAAATACCTAGGTGTCTGGCTAGACTGTAAACTCTCCTTCCAGAATCATATTAAACATCTCCAATCCAAAATTAAATCTAGAATCGGCTTTCTATTTCGCAACAAAGTCTCCTTCACTCACGCCGCAAAACATGCCCTCGTAAAACGGACTATTCTATCGATCCTCGACTTCGGCGATGTCATTTACAAAATAGCCTCCAAAACTCTACTCAGCAAACTGGATGCAGTTTATCACAGTGCCATCCGTTTTGTCACAAAGCCCCATATACCACCCACCACTGCGACCTGTATGCTCTAATCGGCTGGCCCTCGCTACATATTCATCACCAGACCCACTGGCTCCAGGTCATCTATAAGTCTCTGCTAGGTAAAGCCCAACCTTATCTCAGCTCACTGGTCATGATAACAACACCCACCAGTAGAACGGGCTCCAGCAGGTATATCTCACTGGTCATCCCCAAAGCCAACACCTACTTTGTCCGCCTTTCCTTTCAGTTCTCTGCTGGCAATGACTGGAACGAATTGCAAAAATCGCTGAAGCTGGAGACTTATATTTCCCTCACTAACTTTAAACATCAGCTATCCGAGTAGCTAACTGATCGCTGCAGCTGTACATAGCCCATCTGTAAACAGCCCATCCAATCTACCTACCTCATCCCCATATTGTCTTTATTTACTTTTCTGCTCTTTTGCACACCAGTGTTTCTACTTGCACATCATCATCTGCACATCTATCACTCCAGTGTTAATTTGCTAAAATGTAATTACCTGCTACTATGGCCTATTTATTGCCTTACCTCCTCACACCATTTGCACACACTATATATAGACTTTCTTTTTTTTCTATTGTGTTATTGACTGTACGCTTGTTTATTCCATGTGTTACTCTGTGTTGTTGTTTGTGTCGCACTACTTTGCTTTATCTTGGCCAGGTCGCAGTTGTGAATGAGAACTTGTTCTCAACTAGCCTACCTGGTTAAATAAAGGTGACATAAAAAATATATAAAAAAAACAAAAACAGGACTGACATTTGAGGTTAATTTCTCCCCCCTTGTCTCTGTGTTCCAGGTTGAAGGACATCCCACCCTGACACCCTACAGATGTAATGTAAAAACCTGTTTTGAACCTCCCCGCCACCAGGATAATCACCATATCCCAGGATATTCAGGAGTGTGCAACATCACCATGTTAGATAGAAATAGATACCTCCATGTTATTGTTTATCATGCAGATGTATCAGAACATTGTAACTTATGAAGGCAGCTTATGGTAGAGAAATGAGCATTCAATTCTCTGGTAACAGCTCTGGTGGACATTCCTGCAGTCAGCATGCCAATTGCACGCTCACTCAAAACTTGAGACATCTGTGGCATTGGGTTGTGTGACAAAACTGCACATTTTAGAGTCACCTTTTATTGTCCCCAGCACAAGATGCACCTCTGTAATGATCATGCTGTTTAATCAGCTTCTCGATATGTCACACCTGTGTCTCTCTCCTCCTCTCTCACCTGTGTCCCTCTCCTCCTCTCTCTCCCTGTAGTGCTGTACTGAAACAGCTGCAAAAATGGGTCACCTGACTCGTGACGTTGTTGGATGCAGGCCTCGCTCTGCTCCGCCAGTGAATTCGTGATTCAGAAAGTGTGGACAATTAGTTTTTTATTGAAAGTGTACGGCCGAATTAGCTATTTTTTATCGAAAGTAGTATTTGGTTTTGAGTCAAAAAAGGTGTACTTTTCCACCTAAAACATTTGCGATTATTTAATTGAATTACGTTATGTGGATATGGGTAACACCTCCGCATGTGCGCCCTTGTGGGGGAGACCTTGCTACGTAGAAACGTCACGCTATAGTCTCTTATTCACAGCAAGTTTTTTCAGCTCTTATGCAACGAACACAACAATACAGGTCTACATATTTTAGTCTGAGGCCTTCATGCTCTCTGTTGTCTAAGCTTCATGTTAAGGATTATAGAGTGATACAGTAATATGAAACATACAGAAGGTCTTTTGATTTAATGACTAATCAGAGCTTAGAACTGAGAGGTTGATTTACAATGGAGCCTCATTGACTTATTGAGAGCATGTTAAAGATCACAGTCATACAGCAGACTTGTTGGTATGTCACGTGGGGATACATTCCAGCCTTGTGATGTTCCGCTATGTCTGCTGAGCCTCTTCCTTCCCCCATTGCTGATTGGTTAAACTCACACCTCAGATTGAAATACCCCCACCGACCAATGCCATCGAATTGCTAGCTTTTCTGTGGCGCAGCTGGTTAAGAGTCACGTGTGTTTGCATGACAGACGACCCACTATCTAGTCTCAGTGAGAGCTGGTGAGGGAGGAAGCTATACTGTTACACTATAGCTATTCTATACCTTGAAGCCGGTTACATATCCATGTATGTGTTGTGCGTGAGAAGAGTGGGAGGTGGCGGGGGGATGTTCAAACACCTAACATGATGAGGATACATAGTCCTGACTCGTGCTGTGGCAGCGACGTGTCCAGAGTGTGTGCGACAGCACCAGGTGATTGATAGGAATGAGCCGGGTGAAGGTATGGTAATAAGCACCTCGTCTTAACCATAGGACACACAAGGTACACACTGAGCCAAAGTGACAACTGTCACTGTGTTTTAATGACAGACACGACCCGAGGGGACCACTGAACAGTCAGGTGAGACAACTGCATGGGCAATGTTTACATAACACACAGATATACGTCATGCATAATTTATAGAGCCCGTTCCTGGCCCCTAATAAAGCCTAGTCCTGGATTAAAAACAATTCGGAAAATATATTTTAGTCCAGGGCACAGTGTCTCATAACTTGACATGTTTACAAGGACACAGCTGTGTCCTGCATGTGCTTAGAACTTGATATTGTTTGAACTGTTGAAAATGTTTATAAGGGCTGATCTAGGGTCAGTTTTTACTTTCAGATCATAAGATATAAAACTGGGGGAGCGATATTAAAACAGGTGAATTATTTTATTTCACCTAATATGTGACCGACCGGCTCGATTCGGTCTTATGTAGAAACATTTGAAATTATGTTTTTTTACACTGGATAAAAGTAGAGATTCAGAGCTAGAAAATGGTACATCATACACTAGAGTTGAGGAACAATGGGAAAGTAATTCTGCTTTCAAAGTTGATAAACTTGTAACTTCACTTTTTAGAAAATGGCTTTTGAATATTTGGTACCGACTGGAGAGTTCTTCTTTGTCTACACCCATTCAGTATCGTTCACACCCTCTTAAATTTAGCCCCACCCATCTCTTTAAGGGTTGATTGGAGCGTTCTGTCTTGACAACAGCAGTCAAGCACCCAAGCTAACTGGCTAACGTTGGTGTTATGTTTGTTCCTTATATAATGACAAACCGGGGCGTAGGTTTAACTACTTTTAAT
The DNA here is from genome assembly GCF_045679555.1 of Salvelinus alpinus. Classification (NCBI taxonomy): domain Eukaryota; kingdom Metazoa; phylum Chordata; class Actinopteri; order Salmoniformes; family Salmonidae; genus Salvelinus; species Salvelinus alpinus. Next base: position 59,660,634 of record NC_092093.1, read on the forward strand.
GAACATATACTTCAGCTAGAAAACTCCATGTTTAGCCATGCAAGGCATTCTTTAACCATCTCTCGTGCCCGCATAGCCTGCTGGGTAACGTAATCTAAATGTTAACACATAACAACACATCTTCTTTCCTTTAAAAGAAAACTTATTTTCTATGTAACTACACACGTCACATCACATTTGTTTACTCAACCTGCATAACATGCAATTTTCAATAACACACATTTCTTTCCCCCCAATTTTTTTTTCTTCGAAAAATTATATATATTTTTCAACTAAATATAGTCTGTCCAACAATACTCTATTGTGGCTCTATTTCTTTTCACATTAACAAAACATTCAGTCCAGGTGCCCCTTTTTTTTCCTTTTTTTAATAGCAATTCTCAATAAGCCTTTCAGGGGCTCTGACAGTCCTTTTTGGTCGTTCTGCTGAAGTGCTTCCTGAAACAGTTGGACAGCGTTCATTGTCAGTCAGGGTGTTCTGACTGAATTGTCCATTTCTAAAGGCATTTGACGCTTCAGCAGTATCCTCCTGATGATCCTCAGTCCCTTGAGTGAATGACTGAAGCCTTAGATACACTCTGTTTCGTCTCAGTTGTGACCCATGCTCCGTTTGGATCTCATAGGATCGCGGTGCAACTTCTCTCTGCACACACCCTTGCTGCATCCAGGTTCCTGTAGTGATGTCTCGGAGTCGTACATGATCTCCAGGTTTCAGTTCAGGTAAGTGTCTTGCACTTTTATCGTGTCGCTGTTTTTGTTTGTCTTTCTGTTTTTCCTTTGCGAGTTTGACTTTGTGAGCACCCTCATGGATGGGTAGGTTGGTTCTGATGCGACGTCCCATCAACATTTGTGCAGGTGAAAGTCCGTTCTGCAGTGGTGCGCTGCGGTAGATCATCCGATTTTTTAGGAAATCCTCCTTTCCATCGTGTGCCTTTTTCATCAGACCTTTGACAATTTTGACTGAACTCTCTGCTAAGCCGTTGGACCTTGGGTAGTTGGGGCTGGAGGTGTTGTGTCGGAATCCCCAGTTGTCAGCGAACGATCGGAATTCGGAACTTGAAAACTGCGGGCCATTGTCCGAGTACAGTTGAGACACAACCCCATGTCTTGCAAAGACTGATTTCAGGTAGGTGATTACAGCTTTGCTGGAGGTAGTTGGCAGTGTTGCTACTTCAGGGTAGTTTGAGTAGTAGGCGGTAACAACAATGTGACTTTTGCCATTGCAGTCAAAAAGGTCAACTCCAACTTTGTAGTAGGGTCTGTTGGGTACTGGATGAGGCATTAGCGGCTCTGCTTGCTGCTTTGGCCTGTAGGTCAAACACAGTTCACATGAACAACATTCTCATCCACAACGGTGAGCTCTGCTCTGCACATCCAGTAGTCCTGTATTCTCCTTGGACAGTTGTTTTTCTGTGCGGGCCATCCTATCAGTGGTGTTTCTTTCAACTCTGTCATTGTTTGGTCAGCTGCGGTCTCTCTTTTGATCTGCTCCATTCTCTCAGAAGACACAGGAAGTGATGCTACGATCATGTCGACGTAGGCCTGAATCTCAGTGTTTTTCTGTGTGTCGAAGCTCTCCTTCTTGTCGACTGCTCGAGAAAGAGTGTCGGCGGCGAACATGAACTTTCCCGGGGTATAGATCATCTTCACATCATACTTTTGCAGTCTGATCAACATTCTCTGGATTCTCATTGGACAATCATTCAGTGGCTTAGACATGATTGACACCAATGGTTTGTGGTCGGTTTCTACTTTGAAGTCTCGTCCGTAGACATATTGGTGAAACGTTTCGCAAGCGTATGTGCTTGCCAGTAGTTCTTTCTCTATTTGTGCATACCTTGTCTCTGCGCCTGTCAAGGCTCTGGATGCATAAGCGACGGGTTGCCATGTGTCGTCATGCTGTTGCAGAAAAACTGCTCCCAGGCCAAACTGTGACGCGTCTGCAGAAATCCTTGTGTTTTTCTCTGGATCATAGAACCTGAGCACTGGCTCTTCTGTGATTGTCTTCTTTAGGTTTTTGAAGCAGTTTTCCTGTTCATGGGACCATTCCCATTCATTTTTCTGTTCCAGAAGACATCTGAGTGGAGCGGACTGTGCTGACAGTTGAGGTATGAACTTTGCAAGGTAGGTGATCATGCCCATGAAGCGTCTCACATCATCCTTGTTCTTCGGGCGCTCCATGTTGTTGATGGCTGATGTTTTCCTCGGGTCTGGTTTGACTCCGTCCTCTGAAAGTACATCTCCCACGAAGGTAAGTGTTTTCACACCAAACTCGCATTTGTCCTTCTTTAGTTTTAGGTTTACTTTCCGTGTCAGGTCCAGCACTTGTCTCACTCTCACATCGTGTTCTTCTTTTGTGGACCCCCAGACGATGATGTCATCCATCATAGTCTCCACTCCTGGAATGTGCTCGAAGATCATGTGGATTGTCTTGTGGTAGACCTCTGGCGCTGAGAGAATCCCATATGGTAGACAAAGAAATCTGTACCTGCCCTCAGGTGTGTTGAATGTGCATAGCCTTGAGCTTGCATCATCTAGCTTCATTTGCCAGAATCCTGATGAGGCATCAAGCTTACTGAACCACTTTGCTCCAGCAAACTGCCACATTATCTCTTCTCTGGTTGAGATCTCTCGGGTCTAGACATATCCTGAGAGCGCCGTTCTTTTTCACCACAATAACCAGTGAGCTTACCCAGTCTGTAGGTTCATCCATTTTTGTGATGACGTCCATCTTTTCCATGCGTCCGAGTTCCTCTTTGAGCTTTTTCCTCAGTGCAAATGGAACTTTTCTGCATGCATGCACAACTGGAGTAATTCTGTCATCAGTACATATTTTGTGTTCTCCTGGTAAACATCCAAGACCCTCAAACACATCCTCATACTCAGCCAGTATTGATTCTTGGTCATTTTCAGTCTGTGATGTCACTACATACACTCTTTTCAACAAATTGAGCTTTTCACATGCATTGATTCCTATTCCTATTCCTATGATTCCTATTTTTCCGACAGTTGTTACATGATTTGCTAGCAGCCAGTGGTGCAGGAGGGAGATGATGACAAATTGAAAGCTTCCATGTTTCTGCATGTTATTGGAGAGGATGCATTGGACATTTACAATAGCTTTCAGCAAGACGAGGCAAACTTGACATTGACTGTGCTAAAGGCTAAATTTGAGGAGTACTTTGTACCAAGCCAGAACGTCACGTTTGAGAGATACAAGTTTTTCTCTCAATGATCAGAAACAGAGAGTCAATTTTAACCAGTATTTGGCTGAGCTGAACACACTGAGCAAAACGTGTGAATTTGAAAATCTGAAAGACTCACTAGTGAAAGACAGGATAGTCTGTGGCATACTTGATAATGGACTCAAGGAGAGATTGCTGCGTGAGCGAGATTTTACTTTTGATAAAGCAGTGAATATGTGTCGAGCAGCTGAAACCACCAGAGCACAAGCTAAAGAGCTGTGCAGGGATGAGACGTCAGTGTATGCAATAAAAAGAGAGGAGCACAACACACAACGCCTTACAAATCAAAAACAAGCAAAAGAGAGAAATCAAAACACTACATGTGGAAAATGTGGATTTATCCACAAGCCCAAAAAATGCCCTGCATATGGCAAATAGGTAGATATTGAATCTCTGCTTGAAACGTTTCCAATTGTCAGCTAGATTGCCTGTTAACTGCATAGGAGTAGGAGGACTAAGCCTATCCATGACGGAGAACAGGAACAGTGTCAATTTCTCTTACTTCAGTATGTTGCTCATCAACTTGCTCATCAACAGATTCCAATGCAGCCTCGCTCTCGCTGCTGTCACTCTCGCTGCTGCGGCTCGTTGTCCTCGCTCTTGCAAGCTAGCATCCTACTCACGTCACTTGACTTGTGGTAGAATGTTACATTTTCATCGCGGAAATTTGCAGTGTTACTTCTTTCTTTTCTCTATCTCGTCATAGCGACTACCAATCTGACACCATGTTATGTTTGTTCCTTATATAATGACAAACCGGGGCGTAGGTTTAACTACTTTTAATGAACATATACTTCAGCTAGAAAACTCCATGTTTAGCCATGCAAGGCATTCTATAACCATCTCCCGCGCCCGCATAGCCTGCTGGGTAACGTAGTCTAAATGTTAACACATAACAACACAGTTGGCTAGCTACTTCCAGACACAAATGAGAGAACAGCTCACTGACCATTTTACCTGCCCTAGCATAGCTGGTTAGGCTGTTTTTATGTTATCCAGGGAGTTGATGACTGCAACTGTGCTGCTGGCAACAATGTACGTTTTTTTGCCAACGTTTACTTACACCGGCCATATTCAACGTTGAGTGTTCATACATTCGTCAGTTATTCTGCACTCTGGCACACTCAGATGAGAGTGCTCTGAAATCGGAGTAGATAGCCAGAGCGAATTTACCAGCTACATCTATCAACAGCTGTCGTATCGCAGTGACATCATTAACATTCTATTGAAATGAATACTTGCATAATGGAGTCTTTTGTTAAGACATGTAGCTAGCTAGCTAAACAATTAACCATAATCCCAACTCATGACGTTACTACCCTGCATGAATCTGCAGGTAGCTAACCAACTAGGTCCAATTATGCTAGCTAACATTAGGCTATACCTAGCAAAGCAAATGCCTCTGAGATATGAATATTATTACTACACAGATCATACACATAACATTAGCTAGCTGACCTAACAACAGCAGTCAAACACCCAAGCTAACTGGCCAACGTTGGCTAGCTTGCTAGCTACTTCCAGACACAAATGAGAGAACAGCTCACTGACCATTTTACTCGCCAGCAGAGCTGGTTAGGCTGATTTTATATTATTCAGAGTGTTGGTGACTGCAACTGTGCTGCTGGCAACAATTTAATCATGCTTTTTTGCCAACGTTTAGTGACATCGTCCATATTCAACGGGTGTTGAGCATTTGTAAATTTGTCAGTTATTCTGATGCTAGCAACGACACATCCACATTTTAATTTGAAATTAAAATGACTTGTCTGACAAAATTAGAAACGTGTAATATTTGAAAATGTAGTTAACTAGACTATCTTACCCGTATACATGGCTGGACGCTTCTCCCTCTCTGTCATAGATGCCATGTTTGCCCTTAGTTTGAAGATGTAATCCAGAGACAGGTGTTTTCTCCATCTCCTTAGCTACCGTACTCTAATTCCACTGAAAAAACTCGGTCCTCCAGAAAGTGGAGAACAACAATTATGCAGTTCTACTACACCAGGTATTTCATAAACTGGGTTACGTGCAATGCCGTCGGGGGTACGCCAAATAAAAATGTGATTCACATTTAAAAATATAGAGATCTTTTTTTTCTTCTTCACATTTTCAAACAGTCCATTTATATTTTCCAACGGGGCTATACATTTGGCTGAGGTTTTTTTCTCACCTGAGTAGCCCGTTTCACTGCCAAAAATCAATTGAAACCATCTAGTGTTCAGCGAAATAACAGCACAATGTCAAATACAGGTAGCCTAGTCAAATAATTAACATCCAATCACATTAACTGTTACTCTCTCGCGGGAATTCCACTAACGGTCCGTATGGCTTGTTCTTTCTAACTGTGCCAACCATGGTGATCTTCCTCTTCAGGATCCAGGCTGTATCACATCCAGCCATGATTGGGAGTCCCATAGGGCGGCACACAATTGGCCCTGCGTCGTCCGGGTTTGGCCGGGTTAGGCCGTCATTGTAAATAAGAGTTTGTTCTTAACTGGCTTGCCTAGTTAAATAAAGGTTAAATATATTTTTTATTTTTAAAAAATTCAGGAGCTGCTGGCTGAGTTCATAAGAGGTGAAGAAATTGTCACACGTGACATTGTGGCCCCCTTAGTCCATCTGTCACATCAAGCATGACCCGCATTCCCTGGTTCTTCTCCAGGCCTCCACTGGTCGGCTTCCCTGTGTAGACTTGCATCTTCCAAGCGTAGCTGGATTGTGCATCACAGACCACCCATATCTTGATGCCATACTTTGCTGGCTTGCTGGGCATATACTTTAGGAAAGGACAACCTTTTTACAAAAGAGATTACTATCAGTAATTAGTATCAGTGTCACAGAAAACAATTACATGAATCAATGATATTACAGCAATACATAATAAAATTAACAATGAAAATCACTTACATTACAGAATTGAAACTAAAAATGTACCTATGAATGGAATGTACCTCCACTGTTACTTCAGGCCCAGGGTTGTAGAAGACGCTCCACCCACTTCTCCCAGACCTCTCTTACGGCCGCCAGTTTGTCTCTCACACTTCTTGCAGGTCTTGACTCACGGCTATAAAATCGTAGCATTCTTGAGAAAGTTTGAAGTCTTTCAATGGCATCGTGGCACGAAAAATTGCCCTTCCACTCTCTACATCCCAGAGACTACATGTAGCCTCGACTCGGGACCTACAGTTGAAGTCGGAAGTTTACGTACACCTTAGCCAAATACATTTAAACTCAGTTTTTCACAATTCCTGACATTTAATCCTGGTAAAAATTCCCTGTCTTAGGTCAGTTAGGATCACCACTTTATTTTAAGAATGTGAAACGTCAGAATAATAGTAGAGAGAAATATTTATTTCAGCTTTTATTTCTTTCATCACATTCCCAGTGGGTCAGAAGGTTACATACACTCAATTAGTATTTGGTAGCATTGCCTATACATTGTTTAACTTGGATCAAACGTTTTGTGCAGCCTTCCACATGCTTCCCACAATAAGTTGGGTGAATTTGCCCCATTCCTCCTGACAGAGCTGGTGTAACTAAGTCAGTTTTGTAGGCCTCTTTGGCCTCCTTGCTCTTGTTCTGCCCACACATTTTCTATGGGATTGAGGTCAGGGCTTTGTGATGGCCACTCAAATACCTTGATACCTTGACTTTGTTGTCCTTAAGCCATTTTGTCACAACTTTGGAAGTATGCTTGGGGTCATTGTCCATTTGGAAGAACCATTTGCGACCAAGCTTTTACTTCCTGACTGCTGTCTTGAGATGTTGCTTCAATATATCCACATAATTTTCCTTCCTCGTGGTGGCATCTATTTTGTGAAGTGCACAAGTCCCTCCTGCAGCAAAGCACCCCCACAACATGATGCTGCCACCCCCGCGCTTCACGGTTGGGATGGTGTTCTTCGGCTTGCAAGCCTCCCCCTTTATCCTCCAAACATAACAATGGTCATTATGGCCAAACAGTTCTATTTTTGATTAATCAGATCAGAGGACATTTCTCCAAAAAGTACGATCTTTGTTCCCAGTCTGGCTTTTTGATGGCGGTATTGGTGCAGTGGCTTCTTCCTTGCTGAGCGGCCTTTCAGGTTATGTCGATATAGGGCTCGTTTTACTGTGGCTATAAATACTTTTCTACCTGTTTCCTCCAGAATCTTCACAAGGTCCTTTGCTGTTGTTCTGGGATTGATTTGCACTTTTCACACCAAAGTACGTTCATCTCTAGGAGACAGAACGCGTCTCCTACCTAAGCGGTATGACAGCTGCGTGTTCCCATGGTGTTTATACTTGCGTACTATTGTTTGTACAGATTAACATTGTACCTTCAGGCATTTGGAAATTGCTCCCAAGGATGAACCAGACTTGTGGAAGTCTACAATATTTTTGGCTGATTTCTTTTGATTTTCCCATGATGTCAAGCAAAGAGGCACTGAGTTTGAAGGTAGGCCTTGAAATACATCCACAGATACACCTCCAATTGACAACATTTTTGTCAATTAGCCTATCAAAAGCTTCTAAAGCCATGACATCATTTTCTGGAATTTTCCAAGCTGTTTAAAGGCACAGTCAACTTAGTGTATGTAAACTTCTGACCTACTGGAATTGTGATATAGTGAATTATAAGTGAAATAATCTGCCTGTAAACAATTGTTGGAAAAATTACTTGTGTCATGCACAAAGTAGATCTCCTAAGCTACTTGCCAAAACTATAGTTTGTTAACAAGAAATTTGTGGAGTGGATGAAAAACGAGTTTTAATGACTGAAACCTAAGTGTATGTAAACTTCCGACTTCAACTATATACACACCCACTAAGATTAGCATCCCTATGTAGGCACGCAGGTCAATCTCATCCATTCTTTACCAGTTGTCTCCATATTTACGGAAACCCTCCAGATTTGTCATCTCCAGGATGATGGAGGTGGCTGGTGTGATGAACATGTAGAATGTTGAGGCGATGTCCTGGGCATGGGCAACTGACTGCTTGTCTTGTGGGCCCTGGGGTCATCCTTATGACATTTTGTGCTACCATCCTGCCCTTGTTGTCATATGGTGACAAGGACCATGTTATTTTTCTGTTCTTTGACAAAAATGTCTCTCTTTCAGCTTGGGGGATTTCTTCTTCATCTGAAGATGATGCATCATGCTCTGGGTTGTATTCTTCCCCATCCTCTTCTTCAGATACCTCCTCCTCTTCTAAATCATTGTTCTCTTTTTCCTTCTGGACATCTGAAAAAATCCGATCTACGACCTCATGGCTTCAGCAAAGAGAGAATTGGGGGGACTGTTATCTGCAGCACCTGTATAGCCTCTGACTGCATTCCCCATTAGTAAACAATGCTTTCAATATATTTTTATTTTGTCTGAAATGTTGTTTATTTTGTCTGAAATGTTGTTTATTTTGTCTGTGAACTTGAATTATGTGTGGGGTCGTAGAGGGGAGATGCTGCACATGCACAATAACGTTTTAGTTTAGTCTAAATTCAATCAGTAGCACACATAATCTCAATCTCTCATTGTGTGTGTGTGTGTGTGTGTGTGTGTGTGTGTGTGTGTGTGTGTGTGTGTGTGTTTGTGTGTGTGTGTGTGTGTGTGTGTGTGTGTGTGTGTGTGTGTGTGTGTGTGTGTGTGTGTGTGTGTGTGTGTGTGTGTGTGTGTGTGTGTGTGTGTGTGTGTGTGTGTGTGTCTTTGTGTGTGTCTTTGTTTGTGTCTTTGTGTGTGTCTTTGTTTGTGTCTTTGTGGTTTTTGTCGTGTGTTAATTATTTTATTTCTGCCGGGTCTAAAATGACCCTAAGACAATCTTTATACCCTGCTGGTGTACAGCGTTCATTGAAATATGAACAAAGGTGATGTTTTACTTTTTCTAATGTTGTGGTCGCTCTAGGAAAAGTAATCAAATTTCAAGTAGGAAAAATATCATTTAGGGGGTTTTCTCTGCTGTTAAACATAGTGGCGGGTCATTTTTGACCCTTAAGACAACACAATCTTCAACTTCACATATACAAATGTTCAAAGGGCATATGTTTTGTGGAACTACCTATCGAACACTTAACTCACTTCACTTCTCTCTGAATTTGCCATTCAGTTTCAGTAGAAGCTGATTTTCTAAGTTAATTGAGTCTATCCTGGCTCGCTTTGCAGTGAAGTGTAGTCCAGCACAAATAAAAAGATGCTCACCGGCGGCAGAAGCAGGCAGGCCTGTGTTGAGTTTGTGGGACAATTTCTTTAAGTACGGAAACAAATGAAGTAAATCCATTTTGTCCGATGGACTAGCAAGATACCCATCCAGCTCCCCTGTACCTTCTGACCGTTTGGTTGTCAGTGATGAGAAGAAATCCTCTTCATCAGATGAATGCTGCCTTAGATGCTCAGTCTCGTCCTGTGTGATTGTGTCAAGATGATTCTTCAGGTAGGGCAAACCTGTACATTGGAAACAACACACCATTCCCATATTCAGTGTTTCAGCTAACTCTGTTGTATGTGGCTGACAACACAATCATAGTATTGGCATTGCAATAGCTCTAACACAGACTTCTACACTTGTTATTCTCAGATACTGATATTGGTTTGAGTTGTTCAAATACATTCATACCTAACAAATTCTCTAATGTGGAGGTTAGTCCATGTATGGCTGTAACCAAACATATTTATATGCAAAGGTTACTGTCCAGCACCTGTAATGCAACTTAAATAATGAAAAAAAGAAAAACATAACAAAAAACAATTAAAGAAAAGACCAAATGATATCATCCTATGGACAATGAGGTTAAAACCTTTTGCAGTAAAGAAATCATACCGGCTGTGATGACATCAGCTTTGTCAGTCCAAGACGTCTTGAACTTCGGCAGAAGGAATGCAGCAGCAATAAGCTGTGGCTCCTCCATCATTTCTCCAAAGCGCTTTTGGAGACCGTTCTGAATGGCTCTGTTAAGTAGTAGGCACATTTGGCAAGATGCTTCCAGCCTTTAAAGTTGTGTTTTTAGTAAGAAGATCACTGGCAGCAGCCACCCCATATGCATGTTGGTCTCAGACTGTAGAATGTTCAAAGCTGAGACCAAAGGCTTCCTCACTTTGCAGTACTCATTCAAGAAGGACATTTCTGCAGGGCTCAGCCTGAAAGATAAGGTCAGGTAAATGTAATACCTCTTAGAATTCTAACATTTCACGGACAATAAATATTACAGTAATAGGAAAACATTTTATTGATTCAAAGAATTGCTACTCACATTTTCACTTTTAATTCGTCATACACATTTCTTATGGCATCCTCCCCCTTCTCTTGTATGATACGTGTGATCCACTCCACAGCCAGGTAAGTTGAGTTCCAAAGTGTTTGATTTGGACAGATCAACTGCAGTTTGCACTCATTGTCTACAACTTCAGCAGCTAAGGTTGACCGCCCCGTTGTCCGCTAGCGGGACACCAGCCGACAACATCCGGTGAAATTGGAGGGCACGCAATTCAAATAAATAATTATAATATTAAACATTCATGAACATACAAGTATCTTATATCATTTAAAAGCTTAAATTATTGTTAATCTAACTGTGTTGTCAGATTTCCAATAGGCTTTACGGCGAAAGCATACCATGCGATTGTCTGAGGACGGCACCCCACATCAACATATTTTTCAACCAGCACGGGCTTCATAAAATCACAAATAGCGATTAAATGAATCACTTACTTTTGAAGATCTTCCTCTGTTTGCAATCCCAAGGGTCCCAGCTACAATTTGAATGGTCGTTTTGTTAGATAAAATCCTTCTTTATATCCCAAAAAGTATTTTTAGTTGACGCCATCGATATCAGTAATCCACTCGTTCAACATGCAGACAAAGGAGTCCAAAAAGCTACCGCTAAACTTTGTCCAAACAAGTAAAACAACTTTTCTGTTTAATCCCCAGGTACTCTAAAATGTAAATAAACTATAATATTTCATACAGAAAGTAGTATGTTCAATAGGAAAGGAAAATTAGTAAGCGCGCACCCTCTCCTTCGCGCCGAAAGATTGATATTGCTCCAGTGCTCTTCTCACCAAAACTCCAAATTCTTGCTTGTTTTTCAAAAAACAAGACTTGAATAAAGACTGTTGACATCTTGTGGAAGCCATAGGATTTGCAATCTGGGAGACGGATTTACATGGAAACAATAGGTTTCCATTATAAGAGCCTGGGACCTACATTTTTTTATAATTTCCGGTTGATTTTCTTCAGATTTTTGCCTGCCATATCAATTCTGTTATAGTCTCAGACATTATCTTAACAGTTTTATAAACGTCAAAGTGTTTTCTATCCAATGCTACCAATTATATGCATATCCTGGCTTCTAGGCCTGAGTAACAGGCAGTTTACTTTGGGCACGTCAGTCAGGCAGAAATTCAGGAAAGTAGACCCTATCCCTAAGTTAATTTATATTAAAGATGACAAACTACAATATGCTCACCTCTGCAACCACAAACAAACGAACCAAGGAACTATCAAACACCTCTTCAACTTGCAAGCAAGCAAAGGTGTCTGAAATGATGGCAATGGGAGGAGCCAGGTGCGTCTCACAGGCCACCGTTGACAAGCTTGTCATTAATTTGATCTGTGAGGGCCATTCTCTGTGGTCGAACAACCAGCTTTTAATGAATGGATGTTTCCTCTGTGGACAAAATTATTGCATCAATCTGGGCAAAATGTATATAGCCTGACCAGTTAGGTTTTATACAAATTAACTTCAACCAGCACATAAAGTGCAATCTGTAAGTATTTGGGCAATGACAACATTTTTGTTTTGGCTCTGTAGTCCAGCACATTGGATTTAAAAAAATACAATGACAATGGGGTTAACGTGCAGCCTGTTAGCTATAAGAATGTGTTTTTATTCATATCAAATGAACCATTTAGAAATTACAGCATGTTTTGAATAATGTCACTGTCCAAATCCATACGGATGTTGGGGAATATATCCTTTCTTTTCCCCAGTGATAAGAACTATAGTTTTACCAAACATGATTTTAGGCTATTATTCGAAACTCAGTGATCCAACCAGATATAGCTAGGTAATAAGCAAGCAAAAACAGATAATGAACATACCTAACAATCCCAGGTCTCAAAATTATTTATTTATTTTATCTTCACAAGTTCATTAATTTCACTTTTAGCTATCTCCAACAACATACATTATGGGGATGGCTAGCTACTAGCCACCATAATGTCAATGTGGTAGTAGCCCGCACTACAGTTTATAGTTCCTTCAGCTGTGTAAAGACATTGGTCAGGGTTAGCTTCTAACTAGCAACAGGATGTGCTAGCTAACGTTAGCATTATGCTACAGATTGAATGCAACTGGCTAGTAGCAACACTTTGTTAGCTACATTACATAGTCTACACAACAAACGGCATTGATGGTGATAAAATATATGTATAACTTTACTTTTCATACCATTACATGTTTCCTTATGTTTGACGCAGAGTTTTTGTAGGCAGCCACCTCCACCATCTTTAGTAAGTGGAGCTTACATTCCATCATTACACTGTCTCCTCTTCTCTGCTTGAAGCTGAAGTATTCTTTGAGATGCGGCCAGGGATTTCCTTCCTCATGGTCTTCAGAAGACCCGGCCACTGGCTCTGTCTCTGTGTGTGTCTGAGCAGGTTCAGGAGACAATAATCTCGTTAGGCTCGATTTATTTTTCATGTTGACTAGGAAACTTTTTTTTTCATGGCATGTAGCTACCTTTTTTTTTTACTGTTAGAAAATCCTGCTACCGATCATCATTTGGTTTGCATACACAGATGTGATTGGGCCGTTTTGGCGCGGTGCGTGAAATTAAATTGTATTGGTCATGTTACTTGTCACTGACAAACAAGTGGACAGTTCTAGCTGCTACAAAAGGCGTAAACTTTATGTGCTTGCCATGTTGATGTGTATCCTTTTTCTAGATTGTACTCTGTAACAGATGGTTTTGAAAATGTACTTAAATCAGGCGGAAATTCAGGAAACTAGACCCTATCCCTAAGTTATTTAAGTACTTTACTTCATTCAAAATGTACTTAAGTAAAAGTACAGCCTTTGAAAAATACTCAAAAAAGTACAAGTACACAGAAAGGCTACTCAATTAGAGGAACGTGAGTTGTTGTAATTCGTTACTTCCTTCCTACTAAACTGCTACTGTGTATACCGCTTGAATGGTATACACAGTAGAAAAATCACACCCTCAGAGAGTAAGGGTCAGAGCCAGGGATCAGCCATTATTAACTGCGAACCTGGAGTAATTAGGGTTAAGTGCCTTGCTCAAGGGAACATCAACAGTTTTGTTATAGGCCTGACATATCAGATGTATGCTCTCTGTCTTCTTTACTAGTCAAAAATCATAAAATAATAATGGGGATCGTTTATATGAGGCAAACATAAACAGTGAATTTCTGGTTGGATCCACTGCAGAGAGAAGAAGTGGATCCAGGGTAATGTGCTGTTAAACAAAGCCCTCAACAGAAGGGGGCCTTCCTGCCCTGCGTCCAGGTGTCAAAGTCGATCTGCTTCGCTTCCACAGCACAGAAGCCATCTGAAAGCATCAGATCACAAAGCCAGCAGCATTGCTCTGCCTTCCGTCCTGCTTCACCGACGCAGCGCTGCATGCCATGGCATGGTGGAGTCCACATACACACGCACATGCACAAGTACAAACACATACGATGTTAGGATGAAACGGTCAGAGGTCACCAAGCGCAACATAGCTTCAGCGTGTAAATCAGCTAGGATCTACTTAATGTTAGATCCCTCACTTCCAAGGCAGTTAAAGTCAATGAACTAATCACTGATCATAATCTTGATGTGATTGGCCTGAATGAAACATGGCTTAAGCCAGATGAATTTATTGTGTTAAATGAGGCCTTTCCTACTGGTTACACCAGCGACCATATCCCCTGCGCATCCTTCGAAGGCACAGGTCTTGCTAACATTTCCGATACCAAATTTCAATTTACAACCATTTTTGTTTTTGTCTATTGAGCTTCTTATCATGAAGCTTATCATGAACTCTATGCAGCCTACAAATCCAGGAGGCCTACAGGCATGTGCCGTATACAGCGTTTCTCACTAAGTTCCCTGAATTCCTATCGGATCTTGTAGTCATGGCAGAGAATATTCACATTTTTGGTGACTTTAATATTCACATGGAAAAGTCCACAGAACCACTCCAAAAGGCTTTCGGAGCCATCATCGACTCAGTGGGTTTTTTCTGACATGTCTCCGGACCTACTCACTGCCACAGTCATCCTCTGGACCTAGTTTTGTCCCGTTTAATAAATATTGTGGATCTTAATGTTTTTCCTCATAATCCTGGACTATTAGACCACCATTTTATTACATTTGCAATCGCAACAAATAATCTGCTCAGACCCCAACCAAGGAGCATCAAAGTCGTGCTATAAATTCTTGGGACAACGCAAAGATTCCTAGATGCCCTTCCAGACTCCCTCCACCTACCCAAGGACGTCAGAGTACAACAATCGGTTAACAACCTAACTGAGGAACTTAATTTAACCTTGCGTAACACTCTAGATGCAGTCGCACCCCTAAAAACAAAAAACATTTGTCATAAGAAACTAGCTCCCTGGTATATAGAAAATACCCAAGCCCTGAAGCAAGCTTCCAGAAAATTGGAACGGATATGGCGCTACACTAAACTGGAAGTCTTCCGATTAGCTTGGAAAGACAGTACCGTGTAGTATCAAATAGCCCTCACTGCTGCTCGTTCATCCTTTTTTTCTAACTTAACCCTCCTGTGTTCGTTTCATGTTTATTAATTCTGTGTTCCCAGTCCAAAATGACCGGCACATTATAGCTGATTATAAATCCATAATAATACATATGTTATCACCTAATGTTGTGTTAAATCTTTTTATCAACTTAAGTTCTTGTGAACATTACAAGTTTTGAACTTCGATTTGCTATTTATGGCCTGTAGGCCTCATTGACCTGAGCTCATACAACTCGTTTTTGAGTTAAAAAAAAGCATAATGTATGGATTATTTTTACTATAACAAATACTCAGATGAAAAATATTGTGCTATTTATCACAGACTACTTTGTGTCAAAGTTTAACAAGGACATTTGTTTCGAAACCATTTCACGTTTTTAAATAGTGGCAGGATTTTATGTGATCAACCCGGGATATGGCGTATCTCATTGGCGCTGATAACATTTTCAGCCGACAGCCGACCTCTCCTCTCAGGTGGGGATGAAGACCAGGACAAATTCCCATTCTTTGACCGGAATGTAACAACAACCTCAGCAGGGCCCTCTTCCTCATCACTGGATTGTTCCACATCGGTTGTCTCTTGGTCTGTGTTGTCTTCAACTTCTGACACTTCCTCCTCTAATACATCTTCACTGTCTGTTTCCTCTATCCTCCTCACCAGTGTCATGATCAAAGATATGATCAAGAGCCTCATATACAGTATATCGTTTGGTCATTGTGCTGCCACAGAATGAATTGTGAGCCAGGCCTCAAAAAAGCTTAATATACCAGAGCTGCGAGAAAAGTTCTATATATTATTGAAACAATGTTGCGATTGTTTGTGAGAATGCCAACAGGTGTGGTTCCCGTGGGGTGAAGATTATATTGGGGAAAGGTTCATGTGGGGGTTGCCATGGAAGCCAAGAAGGGGAGTGAGGTGTGTGTGTGTGTGTGTGTGTGTGTGTGTGTGTGTGTGTGTGTGTGTGTGTGTGTGTGTGTGTGTGTGTGTGTGTGTGTGTGTGTGTGTGTGTGTGTGTGTGTGTGTGTGTGTGTGTGTGTGTGTGTGTGTGTGTGTGTGTGTGTGTGTGTGTGCTCAAACACATATGTATGTGGGGGTCTGGGAGAGGAAGTGTGTCCATCTGATGAATGGGCATGTGCCTGAACTCAATTTTATACACTAATTGCAGTCTCACCCATTTGTTTCTAATGACCGGTCATTTTTGACCAGGAATACCACAGGTGTACAAAAGTTAAATAAAACACTCAAAATGTATTTTGTGTGTTCAGACGCCCTGTGTGGACAAAGTCATGGAACCTTATGACAATCCGATTAAATTAGTACATTTTTCAGAGAGAAAACCGGAACAATTCGACCAGAACACAGCAGGAGGGTTAATTGAGGAGAATAAGAACAATCCTAAATTTATTTTTGATACTGTCGCAAAGCTAACTAAATAGCAGCATTCCCCAAGAGAGGAAGGCTTTCACTTCAGCAGTGATAAATTCATGAACTTCTTTGAGGAAAAGATCATGATCATTACAAAGAAAATTACGGACTCCTCTTTAAATCTGCGTATTTCTCCAAAGCTCAGTTGTCCTGAGTCTTCACAACACTGCCAGGACCTAGAATCAAGAGAGACACTCACGTTTTTTAGTACTATATCTCTTGACACATTGATGAAAATAGTCATGGCCTCTAAACCTTCAAGCTGCATACTGGACCCTATTCCAACTAAACTACTGAAAGACCTGCTTCCTGTGCTTGGCCCTCCTATGTTGACCATAATAAACGTCTCCCTATCCACCGGATGTGTACCAAACTCACTAAAAGTGGCAGTAATAAAGCCTCTCTTGAAACAGCCAAATCTTGACCCAGAAAATGCAAAAAACGATCAGCCTATATCAAATCTGTCATGTTTTGTCATTGATTATCATGTCTTGTCCCTGTGCTTCCCTTCTATTCGTTTCCCTCTGCTGGTCTTATTAGGTTCTTTCCCTCTTTCTAACCCTCTCTCTCCCCCTCCCTCTCTCCCTCCCTCTCTCGCTCTCTCTCTCTATCGTTCCGTTCCTGCTCCCAGCTGTTCCTCATTCTCCTAACTACCTCATTTACTCTTTCACACCTGTCCCCTATTTTGCCCTCTGATTAGAGTCCCTATTTCTCCCTCTGTTTTCCGCTTCTGTCCTTGTCGGATCCTTGTTTGATGTTTGCTGTTCTGTGTCCTTGTTCCGCCCTGTCGTGTTTTTGCCCTCTTCAGAAGCTGCGTGTGAGCAGGTGTCTATGTCAGCTACGGCCTGTGCCTTCCCGAAGCGACCTGCAGTCTGTGGCCGCGTCTCCAGTCGTTCCTCTCTACTGACGAGAGGATTTCAGTTTTCCTGTTTTGGATTTACCTAAGATAATATCCAGGAGTATCGGTTTTTGTTTAAGACTGGAATAAAGACTCTGTTTCTATTAAGTCGCTTTTGGGTCCTCATTCACCAGCATAACAGAAGGATCCGACCAAGAATGGACCCAGCGACTACGGATTCTCGCAACACTGCCGTCGAGTTCCAGGGAGCAATGCTCGGCAGACACGAGCAGGAATTGTCTGCTGCTCGTCATGCCGTTGAGACCCTGGCCGCTCAGGTCTCCGACCTCTCAGGACAGTTTCAGAGTCTTCGTCTCGTGCCACCAGCTACTTTCTGGTCTTCCGAGTCTCCGGAACCTAGGGTTAACTTTTACTGCCTCAGAAACCCGGATCCGGGAGCACCCCCCACCCCCCACACACTGATTAGCATAGATAGCATAGCTTCAGAAGTAGATAGTAGCATCTAAATATCATTAAATCACAAGTCCAAGACACCAGATGAAAGATACAGATCTTGTGAATAAAGCCACCATTTCAGATTTTTAAAATGTTTTACAGGGAAGACAAAATATGTAAATCTATTAGCTAAACACGTTAGCAAAATACACCACTATTCTAACTCCATCAGTTTCTTACTCCTTCAGGTGCTATCACCAATTCGGCTCAACTAAGATATTGATAGCCAATAACCTATAAAAAAAACCATCAGATGACAGTCTGATAACATATTCATGGTATAGGATAGTTTTTGTTAGAAAAAAGTGCATATTTCAGGTAGAAATCACAGTTTACAATTGCACCGACCATCACAAATCCACTAGAATTACTAGATAGAGCAACGTGTATGACCAATTTACTCATCATAAAACATTTCATAAGAATAGACAAAGCATAGCAATGGAAAGACCCAGATCTTGTGATTCCAGACAATATTTCAGATTTTCTAAGCGTTTTACAGCGAAAACACAATAAATCGATAAGTTAGCATACTACATGTGAAAACGTTACCAGAGCATCGATTCCAGCCAAAGAGCGCTATAACGTAATCACCGCCAAAAGATATTAATTTTTTCACTAACCTTCTCAGAATTCTTCCGATGACACTCCTGTAACATCATTTTACAACATACATATACAGTTTGTTCGAAAAGGTGCATATTTAGCCATACAAAACCGTGGTTACACAATGAAAATACTAGGAAATCAAGCCTCAATATGTCTGACGTCATCTATCAGAGTGATCTAGTTTAATTAAAAGCTAATCATATACTTGACTAAAAAATACAGGGTTGACAGGAATCGAAAGACAAATTAGTTCTTAATGCAACCGCTGATTTACATTTTTAAAATTATCCTTACTTTTCAATACAGGGTTGGCCAAGTGAAGCTATACAAAACAAAATGGCGAAAAATGCGTTTAAAATATTTCGACAGAAACACGGTTTATCATATTAAATATTGCTTACTTTGAGCTGATCTTCCATCATATTCTTGGGCAATGTATCCTTTCTATGTTATAAACGTCTTTTGGTCGATAGATGTCCTCTGTCCTTCGAAATGTCCACTAACAACGACCGAGACCGCGAAACGTTCCCAAAGCTAGAAAGTGCACGACAAATAAATTCCTCAGAATCGCACTAAACGGATATAAATTGCTATAAAACGTTTCAAATTAACTACATTATGATGTTTTTAACAACTATAACGACTGAAAACATGACCGGAGAAATATAGCTGGTTAGAAAACGATTTGGAACGAGACAGGTCCGATGGCCTTCACGCTTGAGGCGCACGTTGAGAAAGAGGGGTCTCTGTACATTTTTGTCATTTATAATGGCTGTGAACGTCCCATCGAGTTCATTGAAAACGTGATGACGTACAGACACCCAGAGGAAGACGTAGGTAGTGTCGGTTTCTTCATAGCATTCACTGTGGCCTTATAAACAGACCCCAGATCAGAGGTAAAAATTTCTGAAATCTGAACCCTGTCATGAAAAGTGCTGTAAAAATTGTTCTGTACCACTCAGAGACAAAATTTCAACTCCTATAGAAACTATAGACTGTTTTCTATCCAATAATAACAATAATATGCATATTGTACGATCAAGAATTGAGTACGAGGCAGTTTAATTTGGAAATGTAAAAAAAAAAATAATGCTAACAGCTCCCCCTATTGACAAAAGGTTAATAACCCACCATGTTACTCTGGGCAGCCCACTGAGTGTCGCTCCTTTCTCACCCAGTGTGATATTGTGTTCTCTCTCCAGCCCAACACATACTCTAGAGAGAGAGCTCGGATCGCTTACGTCATATCACTCCTTACTGGTCGGGCTCGGGAGTGGGGCACAGCTATCTGGGAGGCAAGGGCTGAGTGTTCTAACGATTATCAGAACTTTAAAGAGGAGATGATACGGGTTTTTGATCGTTCAGTTTTTGGGAAGGAGGCTTCCAGGGCCCTGGCTTCCCTATGTCAAGGTGATCGATCCATAACGGATTACTCTATAGAGTTTCGCACTCTTGCTGCCTCCAGTGACTGGAACGAGCCGGCGTTGCTCGCTCGTTTTCTGGAGGGACTCCACGCTGAGGTTAAGGATGAGATTCTCTCCCGGGAGGTTCCTTCCAGCGTGGACTCTTTGATTGCACTCGCCATCCGCATAGAACGACGGGTAGATCTTCGTCACCGAGCTCGTGGAAGAGAGCTCGCGTTAACGGTGTTCCCCCTCTCCGCATCTCAACCATCTCCTCCCACCGGCTCAGAGACTGAGCCCATGCAGCTGGGAGGTATTCGCATCTCGACTAAGGAGAGGGAACGGAGAATCACCAACCGCCTTTGCCTCTATTGCGGTTCTGCTGGACATTTTGTCATGTCATGTCCAGTAAAAGCCAGAGCTCATCAGTAAGCGGAGGGCTACTGGTGAGCGCTACTACTCAGGTCTCTCCATCAAGATCCTGTACTACCTTGTCGGTCCATCTACGCTGGACCGGTTCGGCTGCTTCCTGCAGTGCCTTGATAGACTCTGGGGCTGAGGGTTGTTTTATGGACGAAGCATGGGCTCGGAAACATGACATTCCTCTCAGACAGTTAGGGAAGCCCACGCCCATGTTCGCCTTAGATGGTAGTCTTCTCCCCAGTATCAGATGTGAGACACTACCTTTAACCCTCACAGTATCTGGTAACCACAGTGAGACCATTTCCTTTTTGATTTTTCGTTCACCTTTTACACCTGTTGTTTTGGGTCATCCCTGGCTAGTATGTCATAATCCTTCTATTAATTGGTCTAGTAATTCTATCCTATCCTGGAACGTTTCTTGTCATGTGAAGTGTTTAATGTCTGCTATCCCTCCTGTTTCTTCTGTCCCCTCTTCTCAGGAGGAACCTGGTGATTTGACAGGAGTGCCGGAGGAATATCATGATCTGCGCACGGTCTTCAGTCGGTCCAGAGCCAACTCTCTTCCTCCTCACCGGTCGTATGATTGTTGTATTGATCTCCTTCCGGGGACCACTCCCCCTCGGGGTAGACTATACTCTCTGTCGGCTCCCGAACGTAAGGCTCTCGAGGATTATCTGTCTGTTTCTCTCGACGCCGGTACCGTGGTGCCTTCTTCCTCTCCCGCCGGAGCGGGGTTTTTTTTTGTTAAGAAGAAGGACGGTACTCTGCGCCCCTGCGTGGATTATCGAGGGCTGAATGACATAACGGTTAAGAATCGTTATCCGCTTCCCCTTATGTCGTCAGCCTTCGAGATTCTGCAGGGAGCCAGGTTCTTTACTAAGTTGGACCTTCGTAACGCTTACCATCTCGTGCGCATCAGAGAGGGGGACGAGTGGAAAACGGCGTTTAACACTCCGTTAGGGCATTTTGAATACCGGGTTCTGCCGTTCGGTCTCGCTAATGCTCCAGCTGTCTTTCAGGCATTAGTTAATGATGTACTGAGAGACATGCTGAACATCTTTGTTTTCGTTTACCTTGACGATATCCTGATTTTTTCACCGTCACTCGAGATTCATGTTCAGCACGTTCGACGTGTACTCCAGCGCCTTTTAGAGAATTGTCTCTACGTGAAGGCTGAGAAGTGCGCCTTTCATGTCTCCTCTGTCACATTTCTCGGTTCTGTTATTTCCGCTGAGGGCATTCAGATGGATCCCGCTAAGGTCCAGGCTGTCAGCGATTGGCCCGTTCCTAAGTCACGTGTCGAGTTGCAGCGCTTTCTCGGTTTCGCTAATTTCTATCGGCGTTTCATTCGTAATTTCGGTCAAGTGGCTGCCCCTCTCACAGCTCTGACTTCTGTCAAGACGTGCTTTAAGTGGTCCGGTTCCGCCCAGGGAGATTTTGATCTCCTCAAGAAGCGTTTTACATCCGCTCCTATCCTTGTTACTCCTGACGTCACTAAACAATTCATTGTCGAGGTTGACGCTTCAGAGGTGGGCGTGGGAGCCATTCTGTCCCAGCGCTTCCATTCTGACGATAAGGTCCATCCTTGCGCTTATTTTTCTCATCGCCTGTCGCCATCGGAACGCAACTATGATGTGGGTAACCGCGAACTGCTCGCCATCCGCTTAGCCATAGGCGAATGGCGACAGTGGTTGGAGGGGGCGACCGTTCCTTTTGTCGTTTGGACTGACCATAAGAACCTTGAGTACATCCGTTCTGCCAAACGACTTAATGCACGTCAAGCTCGTTGGGCGTTGTTTTTCGCTCGTTTCGAGTTCGTGATTTCTTATCGCCCGGGAAATAAGAACACCAAGCCTGATGCCTTATCCCGTCTCTTTAGTTCTTCTGTGGCTTCTACCGACCCCGAGGGGATTCTCCCTGAAGGGCGTGTTGTCGGGTTGACTGTCTGGGGAATTGAGAGACAGGTAAAGCAAGCACTCACTCACACTGCGTCGCCGCGCGCTTGTCCTAGTAACCTTCTGTTCGTTCCTGTCTCTACTCGTCTGGCTGTTCTTCAGTGGGCTCACTCTGCCAAGTTAGCTGGCCACCCCGGCGTTCGGGGTACGCTTGCTTCTATTCGCCAGCGGTTTTGGTGGCCTACTCAGGAGCGTGACACGCGCCGTTTCGTGGCTGCTTGTTCGGACTGCGCGCAGACTAAGTCAGGTAACTCTCCTCCTGCCGGTCGTCTCAGACCGCTTCCCATTCCTTCTCGACCATGGTCTCACATCGCCTTAGACTTTATTACCGGTCTGCCTTCGTCTGCGGGGAAGACTGTGATTCTTACGGTTGTCGATAGGTTCTCTAAGGCGGCACATTTCATTCCCCTCGCTAAGCTTCCTTCCGCTAAGGAGACGGCACAAATCATCATTGAGAATGTGTTCAGAATTCATGGCCTCCCGTTAGACGCCGTTTCAGACAGAGGCCCGCAATTCACGTCACAGTTTTGGAGGGAGTTCTGTCGTTTGATTGGTGCTTCCGTCAGTCTCTCTTCCGGGTTTCATCCCCAGTCTAACGGTCAAGCAGAAAGGGCCAATCAGTCGATTGGTCGCATATTACGCAGCCTTTCTTTTCGAAACCCTGCGTCTTGGGCAGAACAGCTCCCCTGGGCAGAATACGCTCACAACTCGCTTCCTTCGTCTGCTACCGGGCTATCTCCGTTTCAGAGTAGTCTTGGGTACCAGCCTCCTCTGTTCTCGTCCCAGCTCGCCGAGTCCAGCGTTCCCTCCGCTCAGGCTTTTGTCCAACGTTGTGAGCGCACCTGGAGGAGGGTCAGGTCTGCACTTTGCCGTTACAGGGCGCAGACTGTGAGAGCCGCCAATAAACGTAGGATTAAGAGTCCTAGGTATTGTCGCGGTCAGAGAGTGTGGCTTTCCACTCGTAACCTTCCCCTTACGACAGCTTCTCGCAAGTTGACTCCGCGGTTCATTGGTCCGTTCCGTGTCTCTCAGGTCGTCAATCCTGTCGCTGTGCGACTGCTTCTTCCGCGACATCTTCGTCGCGTCCACCCTGTCTTCCATGTCTCCTGTGTCAAACCTTTTCTTCGCGCCCCCGTTCGTCTTCCCTCCCCCCCCCCCGTCCTTGTCGAGGGCGCACCTATTTACAAGGTACGGAAGATCATGGACATGCGTTCTCGGGGACGTGGTCACCAGTACTTAGTGGATTGGGAGGGTTACGGTCCTGAGGAGAGGAGTTGGGTTCCATCTCGGGACGTGCTGGACCGTTCGTTGATTGATGATTTCCTCCGTTGCCGCCAGGGTTCCTCCTCGAGTGCGCCAGGAGGCGCTCGGTGAGTGGGGGGGTACTGTCATGTTTTGTCATTGATTATCATGTCTTGTCCCTGTGCTTCCCTTCTATTCGTTTCCCTCTGCTGGTCTTATTAGGTTCTTTCCCTCTTTCTAACCCTCTCTCTCCCCCTCCCTCTCTCCCTCCCTCTCTCGCTCTCTCTCTCTATCGTTCCGTTCCTGCTCCCAGCTGTTCCTCATTCTCCTAACTACCTCATTTACTCTTTCACACCTGTCCCCTATTTTGCCCTCTGATTAGAGTCCCTATTTCTCCCTCTGTTTTCCGCTTCTGTCCTTGTCGGATCCTTGTTTGATGTTTGCTGTTCTGTGTCCTTGTTCCGCCCTGTCGTGTTTTTGCCTTCTTCAGAAGCTGCGTGTGAGCAGGTGTCTATGTCAGCTACGGCCTGTGCCTTCCCGAAGCGACCTGCAGTCTGTGGCCGCGTCTCCAGTCGTTCCTCTCTACTGACGAGAGGATTTCAGTTTTCCTGTTTTGGATTTACCTAAGATAATATCCAGGAGTATCGGTTTTTGTTTAAGACTGGAATAAAGACTCTGTTTCTATTAAGTCGCTTTTGGGTCCTCATTCACCAGCATAACAAAATCTCCCATTCCTCTCAAAAAAATAGAAAAGCTGGCAGCAACTCACTGCCTTCCTGAAGACTAACAATGTATACGAAACGCTTCAGTCTGGTTTTAGACCCCATCATAGCACTGACACTGCACTTGTGAAGGTGGTAAATTACCTTTTAATGGCGTCAGACCAAGGCTCTGCATCTGTCCTCATGCTCCTAGACCTTCGTGCTGCTTTTGATACCATTGATCACCACATTCTTTTGGAGAGATTGGAAACCCAAATTGGTCTACACGGACAAGTTCTGGCCTGGTTTAGATCTTATCTGACCGGAAAAATATCAGTTTGTCTCTGTGGATGGTTTGTCCTCTGACAAATCAACTGTACATTTTGGTGTTCCTCAAGGTTCCGTTTTAGGACGTCTATTGTTTTCACTATATATTTTACCTCTTGCTGATGTCATTCGGAAACATAATGTTAACTTTCACTGCTATGCGGACAATACACAGCTGTACATTTCGATGAAACATGATGAAGCCCCAAAATTGCCCTCCCTGGAAGCCTGTGTTTCAGACATAAGGTAGTGGATGGCGGCAAATGTTTTAATTTTAAACTTGGACAAAACAGAGATGCTGGTTCTAGGTCCAAGAAACAAATAGATCTTCTGTTGGATCTGACAATTAATCTTGATGGTTGTACAGTCATCTCAAATAAAACTGTGAAGGACCTCGGTGTTACTCTGGACCCTGATCTCTCTTTTGACGAACATATCAAGACTGTTTCAAGGACAGCTTTTTTCCATCTACGTCAGATTGCAAAAATCATAAACTTCCTGTCCAAAAATTATGCAGAAAAATGTATTCATGCTTTTGTCACTTTTAGATTAGACTACTGCAATGCTCTACTTTCGGGCTACCCGGATAAAGCACTAAATAAACTTTTGTTAGTGCTAAACACGGCTGCTAGATTCTTGACTAGAACCCAAAAAATTGATCATATTACTTCAGTGTTAGCCTCTTCCTGTTAAGGCAAGGGCTGATTTCAAGGATTTACTGCTAACCTAAAAAGAATTACATGGGCTTCCTCCTACCTATCTTTCCGATTTGGCCCTGCCGTACATACCTACATGTATGCTACGGTCACAAGACGCAGGCCTCCTTATTGTCCCTAGAATTTCTAAGCTTATAGCTGGAGGCAGGACTTTCTCCTATAGAACTCAATGTTTATGGAATAGTCTACCTATCCATGTGAGAGACGCAGACGGTCTCGACCTTTAAGTCTTTATCGAAGACTCATCTCTTCAGTAGGTCCTATGATTGAGTGTAGTCTGGCCCAGGGATGTGAAGGTGAACGGAAAGGCACTGGAGCGACGACCCACCCTTGCCTGTCTCTGCCTGGCCAGTTCCCCTCTCTCCACTGGGATTCTCTGCCTCTAACCCTATTACGGGGGCTGAGTCACTGGCTTACTAGTGCTCTTCCATGCCGTCCCTAGGAGGGGTGTGTCACTTGAGTGGGTTGAGTCTCTGACATGATCTTCCTGTACGGGTTGGTGCCGCCTTCGGGTCCGTACCGTGGGGGAGATCTTTGTAGGCTATTCTCGGCTTTGTCTCAGGGTAGTAAGTTGGCAGTTGAAGATATGACTCTAGTGGTGTGCGGGCTGTGCTTTGGAAAAGTGGGTGTGGTTATATCCTGTCTGGTTGGCCCTGTCCGGGGGTATAGTCGGACGGGGCCACAGTGTCTCCTGACCCCTCCTGTCTCAGCCTCCAGTAATTATGCTGCAGTAGTTTATGTGTCGGGGGGCTAGGGTCAGTCTGTTATATCTGGAGTATCTCTCCTGTCTTATCCGGTGTCCTGTGTGAATTTAAGTATGCTCTCTCTAATTCTCTCCCTCTCGCTTTCTCTTCTCTCTGAGGACCTGAGCCCTAGGACCATGCCTCAGGACGACCTGGCCTGATGACTCCTTGCTGTCCCCAGTCCACCTGGTCGTGCTGCTGCTCCAGTTTCAACTGTTCTGCCTGCGGCTATGGAACCCTGACCTGTTAACCGGACGTGCTGGACCTGTTCACCTGGACCTACTGTTTTCAACTCTCTCTCTCTCTACCACACCTGCTGTCTCTAACTCTGAATGATCGGCTATGAAAAGCCAATTGACATTTACTCCTGAGTTGGTGACCTGTTGCACCCTTTACAACCACTGTGATAATTATTATTTGACCCTGCTGGTCATCTATGAACGTTTGAACATCTTGGCCATGTACTGTTATAATCTCCACCCGGCACAGCCAGAAGAGGACTGGCCACCCCTCAGAGCCTGGTTCCTCTCTAGGTTTCTTCCTAGGTTCCTGCCTTTCTAGGGAGTTTTTCCTAGCCACCGTGCTTCTACATCTGCATTGCTTGCTGTTTGGGGTTTTAGGCTGGTTTTCTGTACAGCACTTTGTGACTTTGGCTGATGTAAAAAGGGCTTTATAAATACATTTAATTGATTGATACAAGCAAAAAATATACACACACACACAATACCCATTACACAATACACAATGTACACAGCACATATACTCTTGAAGCACACACGAGTGCATGAACATAAGCTCACACATATAATTGGACACACACAATCACACAATTAAAGCTCAGGCTGTGTGCCATACGACTTAGGGCTGAATTCAGTCAAACCTACCATGGAAATGTTTCTGCCATGTCTTGCAGTATAAAATCACTGCTCTTCCACATGTACTCGGAAAACCATAAGCAGTGACGTGGAAACAAAATCAACAGTTTTTTTCTTCTTTTTACAGTAACGACAGATGTGCATTCTTATCCTCAGAGAACCTCAGCTTCATCCTCTGGCGTTACATTAGATGATAACTGTTTTAGGATTTTTCTGACAACAGGAAAAACATATATACTGTACACTGAGCAAAAATATAAACACAACATGTAAAGTGGTGGTCCCATGTTTCATGAGCTGAAATAAAAGATGTCAGAAATGTTCCACACGCACAAAAAGCTTATTTCTATCAAATTTGTTTCCATCGTTTTTAGTGAGCATTTCTCCTTTGCCAAGAGAATCCATCCACCTGACAGGTGTGGCATATCAAGAAGCTGATTAAACAGCATGATCATTACACAGATGCATCTTGTGCTGGGGACAATAAAAGGCCACTCTAAAATGTGCAGTTTTGTCACACAACACAATGCCACAGATGTCTAAAATTTGTAGGGAGCGTGCAATTACCATGCTGACTGCAGGAATGTCCACCAGAGCTGTTGCCAGAGAATCTTATGTTAATTTCTCTAACATAAACCGCCTCCAAAGTTGTTTTAGAGAATTTGGCAGTACGTCCAACCTGCCTCACAATCGAAGACCATGTGTAACCACGGCAGCCCGGGACCTCCAGATCCGACTTCTTCACCTGTGGGATTGTCTGAGACCAGCCACCCGGACAGCTTATGAAACTGAGGAGTATTTTTGTCTGTAATAAAGACCTTTTGTGGGGAAAAACTCATTCTAATTGGCTGGGCCTGGCTCCCAGTGGGTGGACCTGGCTCCCAAGTGGGTTGGCCTATGCCCTCCCAGGCCCACCCATGGCTGCGCCCCTGCCCAGTCATGAAATCCATAGATTAAGGCCTAGTGAATTTATTTCAATTGACTGTTATATTTTGGTATATGAACTGTAGCTCAGTAAAATCATTTAAATTGTTGCATGTTGCGTTTTATATTTTTGTTCAGTATATTTATATGCTACAGCATAAATACTACTTTCAAATTCGATTGGATTGAGCCCTAAAACAGGTTTAGGGTCACTTTTGAATGTATCCTTCTTGTTGCACATAGCAATATGCACAGTACAATGCAAATAGGCTTAAAGTCATTTCCTCTACTGTATTTAACATCTATACCTTTAATGTGAGTTTTTTTCAGCAGTTTCTGTATTGTTGGCCCTACCTCATGATTTGATTATTTTAGCTTGCCTAATTATGTCCCCTTCAATCTGTGTTTGAAAATAAATTAATTACCAATTTACTGTTGCCAGAATGAACCCAACGGAATCCAAATGACATTATCTCTTTTCAGGGTTGTTGGGACCATCTGCATTCTAGCCCTGGTGTGGTTTCTGTTTCAGTAGCCAATCTTCCTTGTGTGACCATCCACTGGGTAAAAAGTGGTTGAATCAACGTTGTCTCCACATCATTTGAACCCCGTTGAATCAATGTGGAAAACTCATTTTCAAAAAGTCATCAAAAAGTAAGGACATTTCATTTTTTTACCCAACTTTTTTTCTCGTGGAACAATACGTCTCTCCCCTATTTGACCTAGATATTTTATGTGTATGTCTTGATATGTAGGCTATGTGTGCCGTTTTTAAATGTACACTATGTAGTTCTGTCCTTGAGCTGTTCTTGCTTATTAATATTCTGTATTATGTCATGTTTATTGTTCTGTCTGGACCCCAGGAAGAGTAGCTGCTGCTTTCGCAAGAGCTAATGGGGATCCTAATAAAATACCAAATACCAATTCACGTTAGCTGACAACTCAACCAAATGTAAATCAAAACTAAATGTTGAACTGACATCTGTACCCAGTGGGCAGATAGAGACGTGACACTTACATATTTACAGCCAGTAACCTACATCATAGGTTTCAAAGAACAGATAAAGCAACACCTCACGGCACAACGCCTCTCCCCTATTTGACCTGGATAGTTTGTGTGTATGTATTCATATGTAGGCTACGTGTACCTTTAAAAAAAAGTTATGTCCTTGAGCTGTTTTTGTCTATTAATGTTCTGTATTATGTCATGTTTCATGTTGTGTGTGGACCCTAGGAAGAGTAGCTGCTGCTTTTGCAATATCTAATGGGGACCTTAATAAAATACCAAATACCACTTGAGTTCATGTTCTTGGAAGCAGGGTGGCAGGGTAGCCTAGTGGTTAGAGCGTTGGACTAGTAGCCGAAAGGTTGCAAGTTCAAATCCCCGAGCTGACAAGGTACAAATCTGTCGTTCTTCCCCTGAACAGGCAGTTAACCCACTGTTCCTAGGCTGTTTTTTTTGTTCTTAACTGACTTGCCTAGTTAAATAAATACAATTTAAAAAATGTTTTATGTTCTGAGCTACTGTAGCATGATGCTGCATTCCTTCTGCATGCCAAGTCCCAACGTCTTCTTCATGCTGCACCATCATACTACAATCTATCGCATTCTTCTCAATATAATGTCACACTCATTTGGCAAAATAAAGACTGCTTGCATAATACTGTACCACATGCCAGACCTGCATTCAAATAGTATCTGTTTTCTTTCAAATCCTTTGAGCGTTTGATTGTGCCTGGATAGGGGTTGAGTTTACCCTTTTGGGACTCTCTCATCTCATTAGTTCCATTACGCCAGAAAAGCTCAATCGCGCACAGTTAAAGTATTTGAAAGAAAATAATATTTTTACCTGGGTCTGCCACATAAATTACTCTGAAATCAAAAGAATAATCAATGATATTGTAGGCTTTCTCTTTTATTTCACAGGAGGTCGTTATCTTATATACAGAGGCATGTGTTTGCAAAGTACAAAAAATATTTAAACTGAAAGTACTAAAATGTATTTATAAATAATATTTACTGCAATGTGGGCTTTACTGAGGCACTGCATTGTGGTTGAGCAGTGAGAAATGTAAAGCCATTATCTACTGACTGCTGAGAAGATGCCTGTTGTAGGCTACTGCATTTATGACAGTTTATAAGAATGAAAAAAAAAACATTTTCTGTTCATGTCTTGGATGTTTTTCTGATGAAGCAGCTCTTGTTATGATGAAAACAGTACATTTATGACAGAGATGTGCCGAGTTTACTTTTCACCATGATGTTTTTGTGTAAAAATGTTACCCCCCTTAACAAATAGGACCGCACCCGAGTTTTAAACATTTTCCCCAATGTTCCCGATACAAAGCATGCAATCAGAAATCTCTTTAGAAAATCCTCGTAGACACTGATAAATGGCAGTGTGATCCCAGTCACTCATCCATGGCATCTAATGGGGCAACGATGTGGGTAGAGATCCATTTAGAAACAGGACAGGGGTACTGTATATACCAGGCACACACTGGATCTATTGCTACAGAAAACAGCCCTTCAACACACCTGCAACCATAACATGAAAATATACAGTATATCATATTAAAGTTGAGCGGTGTCTTTTTATTCTATTCTAGTGGAATAGAAACTATATGTGCCGGTATCAGTCCTACAGTGGAGAGTAGTCTATGGGTAACCAAGAGAAGCTGAATGGTCTGTAGAGATCAAGCAACAACAAAAAATGCTGTACAAACTTTTACACTTTTGTCTGAAAAATAATTCACTTAAAAGTAGCAAATTACTGCTAAACACAGTTTCTGCAAAATACTGTAGAGAAATTATAGCTGTTACTTGTCTATACGATGCATTCAAAACATGCAAAACAAATACTCTAAATAATAAATAAATAGGACGATTATCCACCCGTCTAATAGTGAATAGGATCTCTGATGCTCATAAAATATGCAGCCATTTGGGCAGTTTAAGTCCTAAAGAAGTTATGGAGAAAATAAACATCTGTCAATCTTAACCATGAGATGTAGGTTTGATTGTCACATACTGATCTTGGTTACTGAATTGCTTCTTAGCTTTGTGTAACTAAGACCAGATCGTTATGAATGAAAAATTAACTAATATGCAGGGACCCCGGGATATTTTTACATGTAAACGCAAGAGCAAAAATGCTAAAACAGTTCAAATACAGCGTTCTTTTAATGTGAAAAGTTATTACCTGCCCGTTCGTCTTGTTACAGTGTGGAAGTGGTAAGCGGCTCCAATTCAGAAGAGGCCATGTTTTTTTTTCTTACTCTAAAAATATCAAAAATAGTAATAATTGTACTGCTATGAAAGACTGGCAACATCAACAAAGTTATACTTTACTACGAAAAATTGTATCCCTTTGTTTTTTCTCCCACATCTCACAGTTATAAAACTGTTGATCATAAGGAATCACACCAATAATAGTAAGACCTTTAATGAACTCATACGATCAGGCACACTTTGTAAATACTGATAAACTGTATTTATTTTAGTCTAATAAATGATTATTACATCAGTGATATAATTGTTGTGACCCTGCAGAGGTTATTCATGCATATTACCTGTGAAGCAAACTTGACATGAGCAGGGTCAATGGTCATCTAGGATTTACACACGCCCCCTTTGTGTACTCCCACAAAGCATGTTCACCAAAAATAAAGAAATAATTTGCCTTTTCTCTATGAAAACCCCTAGAAGTTTCTCTGCACAACCACATGTACTAATCCAGGGTAATTTGAGCTATTTTACATTCGGTAAACAACAACAACAACAAAAAATGTAAAAGAGGAAAAAAAGCATTTCCTAGTCGCTGTTACAGAAATGTCTCGCGGTCTCTGTCGGGGGCAGGGCAATGTTCGCTTAGGTCACTGTTCCTGGACTGTTCGAGAATTAAAACTTGGAAAAGTTCGCTAGTCGCCCGTGTGACGCTGTCGTAAGACGGCGGAGAGGAGGTGGAGGACAGGGTCTCCATCAGCTCCATCTCAGGCCCCCCGTAGTTCTCCTTGATCATGGAGGCTATGAGGCCCTCTTTCTCCGGGGCGGTGACCCTCTTGTCCGTGGAGCTTTGCGTCAGATTGATCTGCATTGATCTGTACATGAAGGAGGCTTGCTTCATCTGCCTCCGCAACAGGTGCCGGCGGTAGCACCTCTGGATGACAGCGGCGGACATGTCCTCCTGTTTGCGCCTCAGTGTGGTGGTGATAGGCTCGTAGGAGATCTTGGATGGGTTGGCCAT
The DNA here is from genome assembly GCF_045679555.1 of Salvelinus alpinus. NCBI lineage: Eukaryota > Metazoa > Chordata > Actinopteri > Salmoniformes > Salmonidae > Salvelinus > Salvelinus alpinus. The sequence continues at coordinate 59,692,564 of NC_092093.1, forward strand.
CATGAACTTCTCCTCCATTTGCTGCTTAAGAGCATCCATCTCGCCCGACTCGCCCAACACACGCTTGGTGAAGGCAAACAGAATGTCCAGGCAGTGGATCTTGTCTCCACTGACCATGGGCAGGTCCATGGAGATCAGCTTGATTTTGTTAGGCTTGCCAATGCGCAGTGGCTCCGACAGTGTGTCGGCAAAGTCTGACAGCTTGGCGTACTCGATGAACTGCGTGGCCTCTGGGTCGAATTTCTCCCACACCTCATAGAACATCTCGAAGTCGTCCTCACTCAGCGGCTCGGTGCTCTCCTCAGTGGCCACGCTGAAGTTCTCCAGGATGATGGCGATGTACATGTTGACCACGATGAGGAAGGAGATGATGATGTAGGTGACGAAGAAGGTGATGCCCACCGAGGGGTTGCCACAGTTGCCCCGGGCATTGGTGCCTGTGTGGACGAGGTTGGGGTTGCACTCTTCCGGAGAGTTGTTGAGGATTGGGCTGAGCAGGCCGTCCCAGCCCGCTGACGTGGTGATCTGGAACAGGCAGATCATACTGTTGCCGAACGTCTCGAAGTTGAACATGTCGTCGATGCCCGCCTGCTTCTTGACATAGGCAAAGTTGGCCATGCCAAAGATGGCATATATGAACATGACCAGAAAGAGCAGGAGGCCGATGTTGAACAGGGCGGGAAGGGACATCATTAAGGCAAAGAGTAAGGTCCTTATTCCTTTGGCTCCGCGGATGAGTCGAAGTACTCGTCCGATCCTGGCCAATCGAATGACTCGGAACAGTGTCGGCGACACAAAGTACTTCTCTATGATGTCAGCGAGAACGATACCTGGAAGATAGGGGGAAAAACATGAGATCTCTGTACTTCTAATTAGACCATCATTAACAGTAAGGCTAGCTCTTTCCCACACTACACACGCAATATCTTATGGAATTAGGTTGACTATTGGTAACCAGGAGTAAATTAGGCTGAAGGACAGAGTCTCCCTGCTATCACCATTAAGCTTCCTTCTCCTTCATGTCAATTCTAGCTTCCCCAAGCCCATTCACCAATGAGCTCATGATAAAGGCTTCCACTATTACTGGGTCTGCCTGCCTTCAAATGACATTCAAGTTGCCTCCAATCCCTCTCACCTCCACGACCACTTTACCATCAGTCCCTGATTTGTGACCCTTCGCTCCCATGGACCAGGAAGGTCGCACCTGAGTTATTGATTGTGGAGTGGGGTTGGGAGTCACCCTTTGGAGCCATACGTTAAGCCCCCAGCCCCCCACCAACCACCAACCACAACCTGTGATGCAGCACTTCAATCATGCCCAAATCACCCCCGCTGACAACCCTGATTGCTACAATTACCTTCACCTCAACAGAGGCATCCTTGCCCACGCATGTAATTTAGCATGGGGACGGCTACTTAGCCCTTTGGTTTGCTTTAGTTCCCCATCAGGGCCATGCAGAACATACATGTGCCCCTGATTCATCAGATAATAGCCCCACTTACTATCAATGACTTGATTGACATGATAGATAACCTTGCCAAATGGATACAAAATCTTGGATGCCAGAGGTGATGGCCAAGGTATATTGCAAAACACAATGAAGGTTCTGAAATGTGTTCTTCAGGTATGACTAATTGTTTAGAACTAAACAGCAATCTTATCCAGAGCGACTTACAGTAGTTCCCTCTAAGCTGCATGCGTGTGCGGGTACTAGCCCTGAGACTACCGAGTAGCTCCCCCGGGACTGCCTCGCAGAAATATCAGCCCACCGAGAGAAGCACGAGATTGAATTTCACTCAACTTTCTAGAGCAGTGTTCACCAACCGGTCGATTGCGATCGACTGGTCGATCTCCAACGCATTCCTAGTCGATCACTAAACATTTCTGTAAAACTGTTGGCAGTAGGTGCACCCGATTCAGCTACCCTGTGAGATTTCAAAACGTTTAAAACCATGACTAGAGAGAGACTGTCAACGAATAAAGCAATGAGATGCTGTTTTTATAAGTGAGTCCATGTTTAAGTTCTTACTCAGCACTGTCAACACTTTGTATCCAACACTTTTATAAACCATAAAATGCACTTAATTCCTGTTTCCACTCAGCGCTACAACAAGCACTGCAGCATTAATGAATAAGTCGGAAAGTGTCTCTATAGGCTTGCGCTGTTGTTATTATTACCGTTTGGGTCTTTTTTAATATCGAGGAACATTTCACTTTCTCTGTTCATCGGAGTAATAACATGAATTTGTGCATGAGGCAGAAATAATGCGGTGCGACTCGAGTTTTGCCATCAGCTGGAAGACGGTGTCCCTTTTTGGTCAGTGTCAGTGGAGGAAAGGGAGAGAGGAGGGATGTTAAGAGGTGGACCCTCAGTCTGCTGCTCTCTCCCTCCACTGAGACTGACCATCAGCCCAGTAAAATAAAAATAAAATGATTTAAAGGTCACTCAGCTGTGATTCACAAGTAATACATCAATGGATCTATTACTGGCGTGATCATATAGTCTACCTCAAATTTTGAAATATAACTTTAAAAATGGCCTGAACAACAATGCATTGGCAGGGCAATTCAAGCAAAGCCAATATGCTGTGATAATGTATTGGGCCTTTGGCTTACTGCACAAACATCATTGCTACAGTACTGTTTTTAATTGGTTAATGTTGCATATGCTTACGTTTTTTAAGTCATGTTAATAAAAAATCTGAGTGGTAGATCTTGGCAATTGACTCAAAGTGATCAAAGACTCAAAGTGATCTTGACTCACTTAACGTGGCAATTGTGATCGAATCAACGCAACAGTAGCCACGTTCAATGCAACATACCAAAACAAAACAAACTATGCAAAGTAAACAAAACAAACTAAGAGATTTTGTTGTAGGCAGAAAGCATCGGATTTTATTGCATTGACATGTACTACTCAGCCCATACTCTACCGAGACCGGTGCGGCATAAACAATCAGAGCTACAGTAGGCCTATATGCAAATAGACAATTGCCATACATGGATCTGTGCAATTTTCTTTGAACTGGACTGTGTTCACATCATGAGCGGTTGTGAGTAGATGCGCTTGTTTTGAGATAAAAGCGAGACCTGCATGTAGCCACTTGAGCACATTTTGTTCATATCCTTTGCTACTTAGTGAGTTATTAGCTCAGTTATAGATAATTTGTAGTCAGCAATAGGAGAGCGATTGCTTCCTACAAGAGCAGAAAACGTGTACATTTCTCTTTGAAAAGAGAGTCAGGTAAACAGTTATTTTTTGTCTTAAAGGGGCAGTGTTGTATTTTGAGACAGGCTTGAATAAGCTAAGTAGCCAGTAGCCAGAGGGAAGCATAATTTGTCTGATTCTCTGTAATAATGGTATGGTAAAATGTATGCATTTTATTTGGTAAAGTGATTTATTGCATTAAACAACACAACAACATTTTCAGTCACCTCCTTGTCTGAAGGACGAGTGGATAAACAGGTTAATGTCAAGCCCTGCATGTTTTTTTCCAAAGGTCTCATGGAATGTAGACCTACATTGAACACCACCCATTGGCTGCTACTGTAGACAAACTAGCTATTTCCATGTTAAAATGTTATGTGATGCATTTTCTCCATTGTTTTTTAAGGTAAGCCACTCTGGTAGGCCTCCATTATGATCAAATAGCCACAGTAGCCTACATGGCCACAGTAAAACTGTAACTTAAAGCTGGCACAGCCTCAGTGTTCACAGTAAAACTGTAACTTAAAGCGGGTACAGCCTCAGTGTTCACAGTAAACGCAAGCTGGAAGTTGCACAGAATTTTCACAACGTTCAAGTTTGCACTCACCAGACCTAAAATTTGCTCAGTGATAAAAAAAAATGAGAGGGAACATTGCCCATAACCCTAGCGTTGCAACACCAGGCACTACCAACTGAGCTACATGGGAAATCTGTCAATATAATATTTCTTGGTAAATTTGAAGGTCCCAAGCTAAATGTCATTATCTGTGTATGGGCCAGCTAGTGACTTGGAATGCCTTGCTTATAGGCAAACAACCAAGGTCATGAGTTCAACTGTATCACCCAAGGATGTTGACCTGCCACAGCTGCATTAGACGAGAACTGCAGTGCCTTCGGAAAGTATTCAGACCCCTTGACTTTTTCCACATTTTGTTATGTAACAGCCTTCTTCTAAAATCGATTAAAATAAAAAATCCTCAGTCTGCACACAATACCCCATAATGACAAAGCGAAAACAGGTTTTTAGAAATTTTAGCAAAGAAAATTAAATATAAAAACAAAAATACCTTATTTACATAAGTATTCAGACCCTTTGCTATGAGACTTGAAATTGAGCTCAGGTGCATACTGTTTCCACTGATCATCCTTGAGATGTTTCTACAACTTGATTGGAGTCCACCTGTGGTAAATTCAATTGACTGGACATGATTTGGAAAAGCACATACCTGTCTATATAAGGTCCCACAGTTGACAGTGCACGTCAGAGCAAAAACCAAGCCATAAGGTCGAAGGAATAGTTCGTAGAGCTCAGAGACAGGATTGTGTCGAGGCACAGATCTGGGAAAGGGTACCAAAACATTTCTGCAGCATTGAAGGTCCCCAAGAACACAGTGGCCTGCATCATTCTTAAATGGAAGAAGTTTGGAACCACCAACACTCTTCCTAGAGTGGCCAAACTGAGCAATCAGGGGAGAAGGGCCTTGGTCAGGCAGGTGACCGAGCACCCGATGGTCACTCTGACAGAGCTCTAGAGTTCTGTGGAGATGGAAAAACCTTCGAGAAGGACGACCATCTCTGCATCACTCCACCAATCATGCCTTTATAGTAGTGGCCAGGTGAAAGCCACTCCTCAGTAAAAGGCACATGTCAGCCCACTTGGAATTTGCAAAAAGGCACCTAAAAGACTCAAACCATGAGAAACAAGATTCTCTGTTCAGATGAAACTAAGATTGAACTCTTTAGCCTGAATGCCAAGCATCACGTCTGTAGGAAACCTGGCACCATCCCTACCGTGAGGCATGGTGATGGCAGCATCATGCTGTGGGGATGTTTTTCAGCGGCAGGGACTGGGATTCTAGTCTCCCTCCTGAGAGGCAAAGATGTACGGAGCAAAGTACAGAGAGATCCTTGATGAAAACCTGCTCCAGAGCGCTCAGGACTTCAGACTGGGGCGACGGTTCACCTTCCAACAGGAAAAGGACACTAAGCACACAGCCAAGACAAAGCAGGAGTGGGTTCGGGACAAGTCTCAGTGGCCCAGCCAGGGCCTGGATTTGAACCCGATCGAACATCTCTGGAGAGACCTGAAAATAGCTGTGCTATCCTCTCAACCTGACGGAGCTTGAGTATCTCCAGAGAAGAATGGTAGAAACTCCCCAAATACAGGTGTACCAAGCTTGTAGAGTCATACCCAAGAAGACTCGAGGCTGTAATCGCTGCCAAAGGTGCTTCAACAAAGTACTGAGTAAAGGATCTAAATACTTATGTAAATGATCAGGCCCTACACCCAAACAAGGGCACTGCGTTCATCCACCTCTGGCCTGCTCGCCTCCCTACCTCTGAGGAAGTACAGCTCCCGCTCAGCCCAGTCAAAACTGTTCGCTGCTCTGGCACCCCAATGGTGGAACAAACTCCCCCACGACGCCAGGTCAGCGGAATCAATCACCACCTTCCGGAGACACCTGAAACCCCACCTCTTTAAGGAATACCTAGGATAGGATAAAGTGGTTGTTCCACTGTACATCATAAGGTGAATGCACCAACTTGTAAGTCGCTCTGGATAAGAGTGTCTGCTAAATGACTTAAATGTAAATGTAAATGATATTTATGTTTTTTAAACATTTCTAAACCAGTTTTTGCTTTGTCATTATGTGGTATTGTGTGTAGATTGATGAGGAAAGAAAACTATTTAATCAACTTTAGAATAAGGCTGTAACATAACAAAATGTTGAAAAAGCGAAGGGGTCTGAATACTTTCCGAATGCACCGTACATACCGATAGCCATACATCAGCTACATATAGCAACCATATTTCAGTATAACTGCCAGTTAACAGACCCATGCAATTACATCGCAATGAGCATCATTGAAAACCCCTGATTATTTATTACATTTTTTGGTACTTTTTACCTCTTTTTCTCCCCAATTGGTAGTTACAGTTATGTCCCATCGCTGCAACTCCCGTACAGACTCGGGAGAGGCGTCTGTCGAGAGCCATGCGTCCTCCAAAACATGTTACCCTGCCAAGCCGCACTGCTTCTTGACACACTGCTCGCTTAACCAGGAAGCCAGCCGCACCAATGTGTCGGCGGAAACACCGTACAGCTGGCGACCCAAGTCAACTTGCATGCGCCCGGCTCGCCATAAGGACTCGCTAGAGCGCGATGGGACAAGGACATCCCGGCCGGCCTAACCCGGACGATGCTGGGCCAATTATGCACCGCCTCATGGATCTCACAGCCGGCTGCGACACAGCCTGTGATCAAACCCGGGTCTGTAGTGACGCCTCTAGCACTGCGATGCAGTGCCTTAGACCGCTGCGCCACTTGGGAGGCAGACCCCTGATTAATTAAGCCCAAGCAACAAACTCACCAACGATGGAGAGGATGACCACTACAAAGTCGAAGATGTTCCAGCCAATGGTGAAGAAGTAGCAGCGTAGCGCCACGATCTTGATGAGGCACTCGCAGGAGAAGATGATGATGAAGGCCAGGTTGATTTTGTTGAGGATGTACTCCATGCGGGCCGGCTGCTCGTCCGTCTCCACCATCATGGTAATCATGTTGAGCAGGATGAGGACCATGATGATGATGTCGAATGCTTGCTTGCCCACCAGGTCGAAGAAGAAGCCCTGCACTTGGTTCTGGGAGAAGAGAGGTAGTGAGTAATAGGTGTTATTTTGAAATGCAAGAGGCTTATGCACTAAGGTGAAGAAATTTGAAAGAATAGGACACTTTTTTAGGGATTGAACTTTTGTTATATATATTTTTTTTGACTATCCTGCCCAATACTTTGAAAAAAAGTTACATATTTTTTTACATATTTTTATTTAACCTTTATTTAACCAGGTAAGCTAGTTGAGAACAAGTTCTCATTTACAACTAATTTACAACTATCCCTATAGTTGTTCTCAACTAGCCTACCTGGTTAAATAAAGGTGAAAAAATAAAATAATAAAATAAATAAATAAGATCCAGAAATACCAGTCATTGGAACACAAGAGGCTTATGCACTAAAGGGCAAAGGAAATAAAAGGAATAGGTCCCTTTTTTGGAGGTTTTAACTTATTTTCTACTTACCTGGCATGTTATCAAAAATAAGCTAAAAGTTCCAAAAAAGTTAACTATCCCTTTAATTAGATAAAGAAAATAGGGTTCAATTAGCTCCAGCTCACCAATGGCCTTGGAATTGGTTTCTGAGGCTTTTTAGACCCTAGCTTCTTCATGGCATTGTAGTACTTTTTCTGCTCCTCTGTCATGAAGATGTCTTGCCCACCTAAGTAAAGAGACATCCCTTTTCTGTTATTTTCACTGTGAAAATAACCCCATTTTTTAAAAGTTCATGGCATTTGTTGGCCATGATGGTTTTGATACTTATCTTTCGTTTCTGCTGGTTGAAGTTGTCGATGATGACCCCGATGAAGAGGTTAAGGGTGAAGAAGGAGCCAAAGATGATGAAAATGACGAAGTATAGGTACATGTACATATTGACCTCTCTGATAGGCTGTTCGTCCACCTAGTGGAGCCAGAGAAAAACCATGTTAGGACAATACACTGTTCACCTACATTTTATCAGTTGAAAACTGGTAAATGTTATGGTGGTATTACATCAAGGCATGATTATGACAAGTAATTTTTAAGACAGTCTTATATAGGCTTTATGATGGAACATTCAAATGTTAAATCATGTAATACAAAACAAGTACATTGACGTTTAATACTTACAGCACGAGAATCCACTGCTGCATACATGATCTCCATCCAGCCTTTGAATGTAGCCTTGTAACAAAGGACATGAACTTCAATGAGCATGTGCCACCATCAACTTCAATGAGCATGTGCCACCATCAACTTCAATGAGCATGTGCCACCATCAACTTCAATGAGCATGTGCCACCATCAACTTCAATGAGCATGTGCCACCATCAACTTCAATGAGCATGTGCCACCATCAACTTCAATGAGCATGTGCCACCATCAACTTCAATGAGCATGTGCCACCATCAACTTCAATGAGCATGTGCCACCATCAACTTCAATGAGCATGTGCCACCATCAACTTCAATGAGCATGTGCCACCATCAACTTCAATGAGCATGTGCCACTATCAACTTCAATGAGCATGTGCCACTATCAACTTCAATGAGCATGTGCCACCATCAACTTCAATGAGCATGTGCCACCATCAACTTCAATGAGCATGTGCCACCATCAACTTCAATGAGCATGTGCCACCATCAACTTCAATGAGCATGTGCCACCATCAACTTCAATGAGCATGTGCCACCATCAACTTCAATGAGCATGTGCCACCATCAACTTCAATGAGCATGTGCCACCATCAACTTCAATGAGCATGTGCCACCATCAACTTCAATGAGCATGTGCCACCATCAACTTCAATGAGCATGTGCCACCATCAACTTCAATGAGCATGTGCCACCATCAACTTCAATGAGCATGTGCCACCATCAACTTCAATGAGCATGTGCCACCATCAACTTCAATGAGCATGTGCCACTATCAACTTCAATGAGCATGTGCCACTATCAACTTCAATGAGCATGTGCCATTATCAACTTCAATGAGCATGTGCCACTATCAACTTCAATGAGCATGTGCCACTATCAACTTCAATGAGCATGTGCCACTATCAACTTCAATGAGCATGTGCCACTATCAACTTCAATGAGCATGTGCCACCATCAACTTCAATGAGCATGTGCCACTATCAACTTCAATGAGCATGTGCCACTATCAACTTCAATGAGCATGTGCCATTATCAACTTCAATGAGCATGTGCCACTATCAACTTCAATGAGCATGTGCCACTATCAACTTCAATGAGCATGTGCCACTATCAACTTCAATGAGCATGTGCCACTATCAACTTCAATGAGCATGTGCCACTATCAACTTCAATGAGCATGTGCCACTATCAACTTCAATGAGCATGTGCCACTATCAACTTCAATGAGCATGTGCCACTATCAACTTCAATGAGCATGTGCCACTATCAACTTCAATGAGCATGTGCCACTATAAACTTCAATGAGCATGTGCCACTATCAACTTCAATGAGCATGTGCCACTATCAACTTCAATGAGCATGTGCCACTATCAACTTCAATGAGCATGTGCCATTATCAACTTCAATGAGCATGCGCCACTATCATCACTATATAAACGCATACATAGGAGCATTATTTTAAAATGAAAACGATATATGCTTGTATTTCTATATGACAGTGTGGGTATCTATTCTTCCTATGATATGGTTTTGTCATCAACCATTAAACAGAAGAACCCCCCTCAAAAAACAAAAACATACAGTCTCTACAAAATAAATACTGGCCATGTGCCATGTTAGAGCTGAGATGTTCTGAATGGCAGTGGAAAGGATTTATATGTGCTTCCTCCTGACCGCATGGAGTGTCTTTCTAGACGGAGGAAGAAGGAGAGTGAGCGGGGTGCCCTACTTCATCACAAGTGAGTTCTTATCAGCGAGAAATCACGGCGGTGGGTCTTTTCGCCTTGGTTACGGGTTATTATTGGCTTTTGTGAATGACTGAGGGCCAGAGTGTTTCCAGATGCAAATGGGGAAGTTAGAATGAAGGGAAATCACAAGAAGGTGATGAAAAGGAGCTAAGTGAATTGTTGCTAGGCACCCACACCAACTAAGTTAAAGCGAAGAATGAAGTGCATGCACTTGCTTAGCACAACATTCTCTGTAATGGCCTCCATCGCTGCTAAAAGCACAACATTCTCTGTAATGGCTTCCATCGCTGCTAAAAGCACAACATTCTCTGTAATGGCCTCCATCGCTGCTAAAAGCACAACATTCTCTGTAATGGCTTCCATCGCTGCTAAAAGCACAACATTCTCTGTAATGGCCTCCATCACTGCTAAAAGCACAACATTCTCTGTAATGGCCTCCATCGCTGCTAAAAGCATACCATTCTCTGTAATGGCCTCCATCCCTGCTAAAAGCATAACATTCTCTGTAATGGCTTCCATCCCTGCTAAAAGCATAACATTCTCTGTAATGGCCTCCATCGCTGCTAAAAGCACAACATTCTCTGTAATGGCCTCCATCGCTGCTAAAAGCACAACATTCTCTGTAATGGCCTCCATCGCTGCTAAAAGCACAACATTCTCTGTAATGGCCTCCATCGCTGCTAAAAGCACAACATTCTCTGTAATGGCTTCCATCGCTGCTAAAAGCACAACATTCTCTGTAATGGCCTCCATCGCTGCTAAAAGCACAACATTCTCTGTAATGGCCTCCATCCCTGCTAAAAGCACAACATTCTCTGTAATGGCCTCCATCGCTGCTAAAAGCACAACATTCTCTGTAATGGCTTCCATCGCTGCTAAAAGCACAACATTCTCTGTAATGGCCTCCATCGCTGCTAAAAGCACAACATTCTCTGTAATGGCCTCCATCGCTGCTAAAAGCACAACATTCTCTGTAATGGCTTCCTTCGCTGCTAAAAGCACAACATTCTCTGTAATGGCTTCCATCGCTGCTAAAAGCACAACATTCTCTGTAATGGCTTCCATCGCTGCTAAAAGCACAACATTCTCTGTAATGGCCTCCATCGCTGCTAAAAGCACAACATTCTCTGTAATGGCCTCCATCGCTGCTAAAAGCACAACATTCTCTGTAATGGCTTCCATCGCTGCTAAAAGCATAACATTCTCTGTAATGGCTTCCATCCCTGCTAAAAGCACAACATTCTCTGTAATGGCCTCCATCGCTGCTAAAAGCACAACATTCTCTGTAATGGCTTCCATCGCTGCTAAAAGCATAACATTCTCTGTAATGGCCTCCATCGCTGCTAAAAGCACAACATTCTCTGTAATGGCCTCCATCGCTGCTAAAAGCATAACATTCTCTGTAATGGCCTCCATCGCTGCTAAAAGCATAACATTCTCTGTAATGGCCTCCATCGCTGCTAAAAGCACAACATTCTCTGTAATGGCCTCCATCGCTGCTAAAAGCATAACATTCTCTGTAATGGCCTCCATCGCTGCTAAAAGCATAACATTCTCTGTAATGGCCTTCATCGCTGCTAAAAGCATAACATTCTCTGTAATGGCCTCCATCGCTGCTAAAAGCATAACATTCTCTGTAATGGCCTCCATCGCTGCTAAAAGCACAACATTCTCTGTAATGGCCTCCATCGCTGCTAAAAGCACAACATTCTCTGTAATGGCTTCCATCGCTGCTAAAAGCATAACATTCTCTGTAATGGCTTCCATCCCTGCTAAAAGCACAACATTCTCTGTAATGGCCTCCATCGCTGCTAAAAGCACAACATTCTCTGTAATGGCTTCCATCGCTGCTAAAAGCATAACATTCTCTGTAATGGCCTCCATCGCTGCTAAAAGCACAACATTCTCTGTAATGGCCTCCATCGCTGCTAAAAGCATAACATTCTCTGTAATGGCCTCCATCGCTGCTAAAAGCATAACATTCTCTGTAATGGCCTCCATCGCTGCTAAAAGCACAACATTCTCTGTAATGGCCTCCATCGCTGCTAAAAGCATAACATTCTCTGTAATGGCCTCCATCGCTGCTAAAAGCATAACATTCTCTGTAATGGCCTTCATCGCTGCTAAAAGCATAACATTCTCTGTAATGGCCTCCATCGCTGCTAAAAGCACAACATTCTCTGTAATGGCCTCCATCGCTGCTAAAAGCACAACATTCTCTGTAATGGCTTCCATCGCTGCTAAAAATAAAAGCTTGCGACTTGTTGATCGATTCGGGGATCTCTGGACAGGCACGGTGGGCAGCGTAAAAATGTATGAGCGAGGAAAGAACGTCTCAAACTGAGAAAAACTAAAAGGAAAGGGGAAAAAAAGTCCAACTCACAACTTGTAAGAGGGCAAGGTAACCGGCGCCCACGTTGTCGAAGTTGACCTTGACTCTGGTCCAGTAGAACTGCGTGTCGTTCATGGCCAGGCAGTCGGTCTTGTTGTTGACCATGGACACATTGTGGATGTAGCCCGTCAGGTTGACGCAGCGTCCGTACTTGCCGGCGAACAGATTGACCCCCATGATGCTGAAGATGAGCCAGAAGATCAGGCACACCAGCAGTACGTTCATGATGGACGGGATGGCGCCAATCAGGGCGTTTACCACAACCTGTCGCCATGGAAACACACACGTCAAGCGTCCATCTGCCCCCTTCTGCTTTCACATGACACACTCCATACATGATGCCAGTAACTTAATCAGAGAAACTCATACCAGTGTGCACATGCTTGTGGTTCACTTACTCTAAGTGCTTGCCCAACCCACCCCCAAAACACGAAGTATATATATATATATCAAACTATTCAAACACACTTTGTAGAATAATCCCACCACCCTTAAAAATATCACATTTCCAAAATTCATGCAAACTAGGGAAACTGGCAAATGAGATTAAGAATGTTTGTTTGTCTCATATTCAATCACGAGCAGCAGCAACTTTTTAAACTATCCTGGTAACCTTAAAGTGCTAGACTAGAGGAACAGGAGGGTAGTGTGCAGAGCTAGGAGTTCCTGAGTGTCACTGCTCTAATAGAATGAGTGGATATTGGGGTTTAGCCCTGCACATCCCTTCAGGTGTCACAAAGAAATCTGCTGCTCACTCACTCACTCCTCTGTATACTGTAGCCGGGCTGCACTTCCACTTCGCGTTTCCCACTGAGGAGCAGACCCAGACGTTTTCAAGCAGCGTGACGCCTAATCCCATTTGCCAGATTTACAGTGGAGGAGAGCAGCGAGCTCGGCGGACATCAGCCCCCCCACTTCCGACAGCATGCAAATTTCATGGGCAGGAATTCAAATTCATTCCAGTGGATGTCAGGGGAAATTATATACATATTAAAGGGCTACAAGCTAGGTTGACAGCTGTTGACTTAAACTAACACTGTGCAACAGGAGGGAACAATAGCCCAAAATCTTAACTTCAGTGTGCATGAACTGTTCGAGGGGGTTTAAGGATGTGTTTGAGGGAATGAATAATGATTAAGGAAATGTTACAGGCTAAACATTAATCTGAATATCTGAACACAGAAATGCATGTAAGAGAATGTGATAAGAAAATCAACCGCTTAAACAAATAGCAAGGAGATTTATATTAATACTGCCACAGGTGAGAAACAACTTGTAAAGTAATATCACAGACAGGTAAAGATGTGAGAAAGGATAGAAAGATTGGAATGAGATAATGGAAATGCTACATACTAAGTGTATGGAGTACGTACAGTTGAAGTCTGAAGTTTACATACACCTTAGCCAAATACATTTAAACTCAGTTTTTCACAATTACTGACATTTAATCCTAGTAAAAATTCCTTGTTTTAGGTCAGTTAGGATCATCACTTTATTTTAAGAATGTGAAATGTCAGAATAATAGTAGAGAAAATGAATTATTTCAGCTTTAATTTTTAGCATCAGGATCACAGTTAAGGAGCAGTGGCTTCTTCCTTGCTGAGCGGCCTTTCAGGTTATGTTTATATAGGACTTGTTTTACTGTGGATATATATATACTTTTCTACCCGTTTCCTCCAGCATCTTCACAAGGTCCTTTGCTGTTGTGGGATTGATTTGCACTTTTTGCACCAAAGTACTTTCCTCTCTAGGAGACAGAAGGCGTCTCGTTCCTGAGCGGTATGACGGCTGCGCGGTCCCATGGTGTTTATACTTGCACACTATTGTTTGTACAGATGAACGTGGTACCTTCAGGTGTTTGGAAATTGCTCCCAAGGATGAACCAGACTCGGGGAGGTCTACAATTTGTTTTCTGAGGTCTTGGCTGATTTCTTTTGATTTTCCCATGATGTCAAGGCACTGAGTTTGAAGGTAGGCCTTGAAATACACAGGTACATCTCCAATTGACCCAAATGATGTCAATTCGCCTATCAGAAGCATCTAAAGCCATGACATAATTTTCTGGAATTTTCCAAGCTGTTTAACTTAGTGTATGTAAACTTCTGACCCACTGGAATTATGATACAGTGAATTATAAGTGAAATAATCTGTCTGTAAACAATTGTTGGAATAATTACTTGTGTCATGCACAAAGTAGATGTCCTAACCGACTTGCCAAAACTACAGTTTGTTAAAAAGAAATTTGTGGAGTGGTTGAAAAACGGATTTTAATGACTCCAACCTAAGTGTACGTAAACTTCCGACTTCAACTGTACATGAAGTATGTGCATGAATGACACTGCTATGTTTATTAGCTTTTCTGGTAACACTTTACAATTATTTGTCCATATTCCTGTGTAATAATGCTGTAACAACATTGATTTAGTGGGAACTGGGCTTTGTAACGGAAACCCCTTGATAAAGATGGGCAATAATGACTGTATAAAATAAATAATTCAAACACTGAGCTCCAAAAAATTTGTAAATTTGCTTAACTTTTTTTTCTCTCAGAAAAAGTAGGGGTCAAAATCATTGACACCCCTAAAGATTCTTATTAAAAACGTAGTCAAAAGTTTAGTATTTACTCCCATAATCCTGGCACTTAATGACTACATAAAGCTTGTGACACTTTGGATGCATTTGCAGTTCATTTTGGTTGTGTTTCCGATTGTTTTGTGCCCAAGACAGCTAGCCTCCTCTGTTATTGGTAATGGTGAGAGGTTAGCATGTCTTGAGAGTTTAGCACTTCTTTGACCCTCTGTAACTTTCTCACTCATCATTATTCATGATTCATTCATGATTATCCTTCATCATGGTAGCATCGTCATTAATGTAGAAGTGTATAGAAACATATTTTATTCTTATCTATAATAAAAGTGCCTCTAAAATGACACAAAACAACAGCCCTTGTTCAACCTCAGGAGGCTGAAGAAATGTGTCTTGTCACCTAAAACCCTCACAAACTTTTACAGATGCATAATTGAGAGCATCCTGTAGGGCTGCATCACCGCCTGGTACGGAAACTGCACCGCCCACAACCGCAAGGCTCTCCAGAGGGTGGTGCGGTCTGCACAACGCATACCCGGGGGCAAACTACCTGCACTCCAGGAGACCTACAGCACCCGATGTCACAGGAAGGCCAAAAAGATCAACAACCACCCGAGCCACTGCCTGTTCACCCGGCTACCATCCAGTAGGCGAGGTCAGTACAGGTGCATCAAAGCTGGGACCGAGAGACTGAAAAACAGCTTCTATCTCAAGGCCATCAGACACTTTAATAAATGGATCACTAGTCACTTTAATAATGCCACTTTAATAATGTCTACATATATTGCATTACTCATCTCATATGTACAGTATATACCAGTGGAGGCTCCTCAGAGGAGAAAGGGGAGAACCATCCTCTTCAGTGAATTTCATACAAATGGTTAAACATTGAGTTATCCTTTTTAGATAAAACTATACTAAATATATTCACATCACCAAATAATTGATTAAAACACACTGTTTTGCAATGAAGATATACAGTAGCCTCAACAGCACTCAGTAGGGTAGCACCATGGTGTAGCCGGAGGACAGCTAGCTTCCGTCCTCCTCTTTGTACATTGACTTCAAAACAAAACCTAGGAGGTTCTTGGTTCTCATCCCCTTCCATAGGCTTACACGGTAATTATGACAACTTCTGGAGGATGACCTCCAACCTATCAGAGCGCTAGAGGCATGGACTGACATGTCGTCCACCCAATCAAAGGATCAGAGAATGAATCTAGTACTGAAAGCATAAGCTACAGCTAGCTATCACTGCAGTGCATAGCTAGAAGAAGCAAGAGAGAGAGAGATTGTCATTTATTTTTTTCACTTTCAGTTTCATTTACTTAGCTAGCAAATGCAGCTGGCTAGTTTTACTTAAACACCCGGCTCAAACAAAGGGACGCTATTTTATCTAGCTGGCAATGACTATCCAACACAACACTGGAACTCTTCCAAGTCAAGGTAAGCTCTTGGTTTTATTAATTTATTGCCACCGGGGCCCGCCGGTGTAACTGCTAACTGACTAACGGTGACTAACCTCATTCCGTACAAATTTGCGCGACCGCGACATTCAAACGAGGCTGCACTGAAAACTAATGGGACTATAGCGACTGTGTTGACATCAAAAGCTTGGGTGTGAACTACGTTTCTATTCAAGCATTGATTGACATGGTAATGGCTCAATAGTACTGGAGAAAAGTTGAAAAAAACTGATCCCTCCAACGCTGTACGTTAAATTGTGACGTGTCATGACGTAACGTACAGCACGCATAAAGCAATGAATTATGTGTCTTACAGCCTCTCTCCATCAGGTGTAGCACTTCTCTCACCGTTTAAAAACAAGAAAGGGACAGGGACAGGGTAAGGGGACACCTAGTTATTTTTTGGTTCATCACTGCAAGCCATCGTGACTCTCAAAAGCCGCTGTTCACTTCTGAAGATAACTTTAGCGCCGCCTTAAAATCTTGTTTCAAATTTGACACAACTCTTCAAGTAGGTATGTAATGACACATTTACATTTTAGAGGTTTTAAGGTGATAAGTTGGACAGATCGAATGAAAAACGCAGTTTCCCCACACGACATATCTCTCCTTTTTACTATCACACAATAGGTTTCACTTCCCCACCCACCATTTTTAAAAAGACCTGACGGAGCTCATTGCCTTCTTGAATCATGCAGAGATGGGCATCATGAAGGTCTCGTCAATGATTTTTTTAGAAAGGGGAGAAATTGTGCGTTACAATGGTATTGATATTATATGGTATTACGTTTTTTGGGCGCTAAAATAAGGTAAATTGTACGGACCAGCACAATGTACACAAGTGAGTTTGTTAACGTTATACGTTGTAATGTTACTGCATGATTGCAGCAGGTTTACTAATACATTAGTTCTATTAGCTATGTTGACTAGGACGATACTTTAGCTAATATGGGGACAACGATGTAGGCTGTGTGTACCGGTTATGACATGGTATTTAAAGTTTTTTTCAGCTGGTCAAATACAGCTTATGTGTTGTGCATTGAAGTCCACAAGCGAAGAGAAGAGAAGGAATACAAAGTGGCTGTTATGAGAGTAAACTCTGTTTACGCATGATCAGGGGTGTATTCATTCCGCTGATTCTGTTGAAAAAAAAGTTTCTTAAACGGATGCAAATGGAACAAAACAGGGATAAACATACCTGAATTTGTCCAATAGAAACTCTTGTTTGCAACTGTTGGACTAATGATTACACCCTAGATCAGATAGATGCAGTCAAGAGTGTGCAAGGCGGTATTGAATGTCACTGTGTGTCACCTCAAATTTGTTTTGATATCTGTGTGTACCTATGTTGTAAACTTTCATTCATAGGCTAGGTAGCTGTTAGAGTCTTAACGACCATTCCACAGGTGCATGTTCATTAATTCCATTCCTTTACTTAGATTTGCGTGTATTATTTAGTTGTTGTGGAACTGTTAGATTACATATTAGATATTGCTGCACTGTCGGAACTAAACTCAGCAAAAAAAGAAACGTCCTCTCACTGTCAACTGCGTTTATTTTCAGAAAACTTAACATGTGTAAATATTTGTATGAACATAACAAGATTCAACAACTGAGACATAAACTGAACAAGGTCCACAGACATGTGACTAAGATAAATTGAATAATGTGTCCCTGAACAAAGAGGGGGGGTCAAAATCAAAAGTAATAGTCAGTATCTGGTGTGGCCACCAGCTGCATTAAGTACTGCAGTGCATCTCCTCCTCATGGACTGCACCAGATTTGCCAGTTCTTACTGTGAGATGTTACCCCAATTTCCACCAAGGCACCTGCAAGTTCCCGGACATTTCTGGAGGGAATGGCCCTAGCCCTCACCCTCCGATCCAACAGGTCCCAGATGTGCTCAATGGGATTGATCTCCGGGCTCTTCGCTGGCCATGGCAGAACACTGACATTCCTGTCTTGCAGGAAATCATGCACAGAATGAGCAGTATGGCTGGTGGCATTGTCATGCTGGAGGGTCATGTCAGGATGAGCCTGCAGGAAGGGTACCACATGAGGGAGGAGGATGTCTTCTCTGTAACACGCAGCGTTGAGATTGCCTGCAATGACAACAAGCTCAGTCCGATGATGCTGTGACACACCGCCCCAAACCATGACGAACCTTCTCCGTCCAAATCGATTCCCTTCCAGAGCACCGGCCTCGGTGTAACGCTTATTCTTCCGACGATAAACGCGAATCCGATCATCACCCCTGGTGAGACAAAACCGCGACTTGTCAGTGAAGAGCACCTTTTTCCAGTCGTGTCTGGTCCAGCGACGGTGGGTTTGTGCCCATAGGCAACGTTGTTGCTGATGATGTCTGGTGAGGACCTGCCTTACAACAGGCCTACAAGTCCTCAGTCCAGCCTCTCTCAGCCTATTGCAGACAGTTTGAGCACTGATGGAGGGATTGTGCGTTGCTGGTGTAACTCGGGCAGTTGTTGCCATCCTGTACCTGTCCCGCAGGTGTGATGTTCGGATGTACCGATCCTGTGCAGGTGCTGTTACACGTGGTCTGCCACTGCGAGGACAATCAGCTGTCCGTTCTGTCTCCCTGTAGTGCTGTCTTAGACGTCTCACAGTACAGACATTGCAATTTATTGCCCTAGTCACATCTGCAGTCCTCATTCCTCCTTGCAGCATGCCTAAGGCATGTTCACACAGATGAGCAGGGACCCTTTCTTTTGGTGTTTTTCAGAGTCAGTAGAAAGGCCTCTTTAGTGTCCGAAGTTTTCATAACTGTGACCTTAATTACATTTTACATTTAAGTCATTTAGCAGACGCTCTTATCCAGAGCGACTTACAAATTGGTGCATTCACCTTATGATATCCAGTGGAACAACCACTTTACAATAGTGCATCTAACTCTTTTAAGGGGGGGGGGGTTAGAAGGATTACTTTATCCTATCCTAGGTATTCCTTAAAGAGGTGGGGTTTCAGGTGTCTCCGGAAGGTGGTGATTGACTCCGCTGACCTGGCGTCGTGAGGGAGTTTGTTCCACCATTGGGGTGCCAGAGCAGCGAACAGTTTTGACTGGGCTGAGCGGGAACTGTACTTCCTCAGAGGTAGGGAGGCGAGCAGGCCAGAGGTGGATGAACGCAGTGCCCTTGTTTGGGTGTAGGGCCTGATCAGAGCCTGAAGGTACGGAGGTGCCGTTCCCCTCACAGCTCCGTAGGCAAGCACCATGGTCTTGTAGCGGATGCGAGCTTCAACTGGAAGCCAGTGGAGAGAGCGGAGGAGCGGGGTGACGTGAGAGAACTAATAATTGCCTACCGTCTGTGAGCTGTTAGTGTCTTAACGACCATTCCACAGGTGCATGTTCATTAATGGTTTATGGTTCATTGAACAAGCATGGGAAACAGTGTTTAAACCCTTTACAATGAAGATATGTGAAGTTCTTTGGATTTTTACGAATTATCTTTGAAAGACAGGGTCCTAAGTTTAGAAGCACAAACATTTCGCTACACTCTGCTAACCATGTGTATGTGACCAATCAAACTTGATTTGATTTCTATTGGGTACAAAATCTGACACACAAACAAAACAAACTGCAAATGCATCCAACACGTTTGTAGAGTCACAAACTTAATGTAGTCATTGCGTGGTAAGAATATTGGACCAAATACTCAACTTTTGACGACTTTATTTATAAGAATCTTTACGGGTGTCAATTTTGACCCCTACCTTTTGAGATATTTTTATATTTTTTTTTATTAAACAAAATCACAATTCTCTGAGCAATTGAATTAGTATAAAATAATATAATTTCCCTATTTTTTGGACCATACAATATAGCTCAGTATTTGAAGTATTTATTTTTTACAGTCATTATTGCTCAAGGGTGTCAATAATTTCAGACCCCACCGTATCTGTCAAGTATTTACTTGGAAATTATGTGATAACAATAGGCAATTTTCTGTTCTAACTTAATTAAATATGGTGTAAACATTTGGTATATGTTACCTGTTTTGATGATTCCTAAATGGTGATGTAGGGCCTAATAATGATTTCACTATGAAAGTTTGAGGTAAAAAATACCACAAAATAAAGCTTAATATGAAATAAAGCTTATCCAAATTTATCAAATTGATAATCTGGATAATGAGGTAGTCATGTCATGCTAAGGGGAGAGTTGAGGGTAATTATGAAAACATAATTACCTCTTCATGCTAATATTGCCACTTTGTGCTAATATTGCCACTTTTGGCTCCAAGGGAAAGATTGGCTAGGGATTAGTGGCATTAGCTGGAGAATTAAGAGATGAGCAATTCATGGATTTGATGGCGTTATAACACCATAAGAGGAGATATGAGTATTCTGAATAGAAACTGTGAAAATGCTGGTATGGAAAAGAAAGGGTGGCAACAGAGGTAGAGTGTGACAGATGAGTTAGAAAAGAGAGCGGAGAGACGACTCTTACCCGCATGCCTTCAAATCGGGACAGTGCTCTTAGCGGCCTCAGGGCTCTGAGGGTTCTAAGTGATTTGATGGCAGCGAAGTCCGAGTAGCCAAGCGTGTTAGCCACTAGGCTCACCAAAGACACCTAGGAGGATGAAGAAAGCGCAAGAACCCACATGGTTAGGGGGGCTGCCACAACCAGTTCAAAGAA
This sequence comes from Salvelinus alpinus, assembly GCF_045679555.1. NCBI lineage: Eukaryota > Metazoa > Chordata > Actinopteri > Salmoniformes > Salmonidae > Salvelinus > Salvelinus alpinus. Next base: position 59,713,366 of record NC_092093.1, read on the forward strand.
ATGTCAACACAGTACCTGAAAAGGAACACTGGACCACTCTGGCGAGTCCCTCCTGTTAGCAACTATGTTAAGGGTTTATAAGTCAATCCAGAGTGGGAGCATCGAGGTCGTCCTTTTGATATTCAAGGGGATATAATGTTAAAATTAGGTTATTTCATAGCAGAACATAGAATGGTCACAAAACTTCTGCTTTGATCTGTGTAAGAGAGAGAGGAAGAGAGGTCAATCAAAAGCCAACCTCAAAGCCAACCAGAAACTACAGTTCTAGGTGTCTACTGTGTACGGTCAGTGGTGGTGTTTAGCGGTCAGATTGGGCCTCACCTTTATGCCGGCAAACCGGGCCACCACAATGCTCGCAGGGTCCTGAGGACTCGTGGGTGCCTATTTGCTCTACATTGACGGCACTGGTCAACAGGCCAATCACTGATATCTTGCCAACAGTGAATAAATGACTTACTTACTTTTAAATATGTAGTACAGACTAATCCAATACATACAGGTTTTTACACAAGCAAACTTGCATGTAGGAAAGTGGGTGGTTTTGAATTCCCTTTTGCCCCTCACAAATTAATATTCAACTGCCCTCCAGGCACTGTCAGAGACTCATACCACAATCAGATAAATGACTGAAATGATTCTCCAAGGTTCACAGACATCTGTGCTTCGTCATGTTGTTTAAATGAATCACTGACTCAAGAGCAGGGGCTTTTTTGTGCTCTTATGCCTTGGGGTGTAAGAAAATTAATACATCACAACACTTTTGTTGAACACGATCAGCACAGCACACAGAGATGGATAGAGGGAGTAAACCCACTGGTGATCTTCTTGCCAAAAGGGTTTGGTACTTCAGCACTTGGAGACCTTTTGGCATTACACATACTGTTTCGGTATGAATCATAACACTTCGGTGAGGGGGTTTAAAAAAGATTCAGCAAGCATACGTACACATTGTGATTTCCCCTCCACATCTATATCAGTCATTTAGAATATTGAGTCACTCAGGAGGAAACTGCACATCACCACCAGTGTTATGAATCCACCGCCACATTTCCATAACTTCGGTGTACATTAGGATGGCATGATCATTCTGAATTCCATGTTTGGTTATCTTTTCAATTCACTTCGTCTCACAATTTACAGGAACAAAAGGCAATGATAGCCCTGAAGAAACACAGGCAATATGGCAGATTACGTAGAACAACATCTGCTGCACATCCTAAACAAAGATGCATCAAGGTATCATCTATCATTAGAAATAGTCCCAACAAGCTGTGTAAGGGGAATATGTATTGATTTGGCAGTTTTCATGGCAATGGTAAAACATGAAGCCATGCCGGAGAAATTTCCCTGGGAAAAAAATTCTGTTTACATCTATCTAGTCAGCTCTGGCCTCTTTTTCTTTCTCTCTCTCTCTCTCTTTCTCTCCTCCTCCCTCTCCCACTCCACCACTCTTTCTTTCTCTTCCTTCCCCCCGTCATCTCTCTCCCAGCCTTTGTGCGGTGTGTCTGTGTGCAGAGAGCAAACACTAATTGCTCAAGGCTCTCTCTCTGCCTAAAGACTCTCTGCCACAGACCAATATGTCCAAACTACTGACGTGAACTCAGCTCTCATGTTTCTCCCCGAGGATAAAGTGGTAACAAATAAGTGAAGTATGAACCCAGGGGATTGTGGGGTTGCTAGACTCGCTACAGGGCTGCACTGATTGGACAAAGCGTTTTGAGAAGAGCAGTAGGTCGGTGAGCATTCCCGAAATGTGCCTAATCCTGTACATACTGTACATTATGAGCAGGTTTCCCACATACAGATCAAGATTCCCTGACAATATTCTCCATTCAGCATCCTTATTAATTCGGGATTAGGCTTTTCTGAATCCGGCCCTATGACTGTCTGGCATGACTGCCAAGCCATCCAGAAAGTGAAGTGGCTCAATAATGTTCAATGTTTTGGAAAACTATTATTGACAGAATAAGACAAGACAAATCAGGATTCCACATTGTCTCTGTTCCAGAGCTTTCAGAATGCATGCGACAAACAGATCGATTGATCACGTCTGACCAGATTATAAAACACAATCAAGTGAAGTGGGCCGCCGTTTTAGCAAATGACCTCATCGTCTCAACATCATGTCTGAGGGTTTGGAAATAAACATGGCACTTACATCCACAATCAGGAAATCCAGCCAGCACCAGTAGTTAGTGAAGTACTTCTTGAATCCGTATGCAATCCACTTGAGGAGCATCTCCAGAATGAAAATGTAGGTGAAGATCTTGTCGGCGTACTCCAGCACCACTTTAACCACTTTTCTCTGTTCGATGTAGATGTCCTCAAAGGCCTTCGGAAAGACACATGGGAGACGAGTCATGATTAGGGCTTTTTAAATAGTCAATAGGCAATTAGTCTCATGCTGTAATACTATGGAACGTCCCTAGTCCCGTAATCACTCGGCAATCAATCTTACCATAGTAATATTAATGCAGTATCTTAATGACATACATACTGACTGTGTGTATCAGTGTCTTATTCTAATCACTAGAAACTGGCAGTATGTATTGTTATGATGTGGGGGAAGGTTAGTGTTAGGACAAACACACTACCAGGATACACTTCCACACTCCATCCCCAGGTGGCAGCAGCAACTGGTTTAGATGCTGAGCCAAGCCTTTATTTGCACAAAAGGTACTGCCAATGAAGGTGATTGTCAGTCAGTGTCCCAGCTGGCATGGCTGTGAGGCTGCTGGCTTTGTTAGGTGGCAATTTAGTCTTTAGTTTAGGCATGTCTCTTTGTAGTTTTCTTTTTGTATGTTCACTTACGTCACCATCTGAACGGATACTAATCTGCTTGGACTGGCCAACGATGGGAGTCATGGCTGAGCTGGCCCTGGACCTCAGGTAAGGTGACTGTCTTCTGGGCACAAGCACTGAACACCTGGTCGCATATGCTTACAGTATGTCTCATATTTATGAAACATATATAATCAAGTTACAGACCATGTAGCTGTGCCTAAGACCCCTAGACATAATGAGTCAGGTTACAGACCATGTAGCTAGGCCTAAGACCCCTAGACATAACGAGTCAGGTTACAGATCATGTAGCTAGGCCTAAGACCCCTAGACATAACGAGTCAGGTTACAGACCATGTAGCTGTGCCTAAGACCCCTAGACATAATGAGTCAGGTTACAGACCATGTAGCTAGGCCTAAGACCCCTAGACATAACGAGTCAGGTTACAGATCATGTAGCTAGGCCTAAGACCCCTAGACATAATGAGTCAGGTTACAGACCATGTAGCTGTGCCTAAGACCCCTAGACATAACGAGTCAGGTTACAGACCATGTAGCTGTGCGTAAGACCTCTAGACATAACGAGTCAGGTTACAGATCATGTAGCTAGGCCTAAGACCCCTAGACATAATGAGTCAGGTTACAGACCATGTAGCTGTGCCTAAGACCCCTAGACATAACGAGTCAGGTTACAGATCATGTAGCTAGGCCTAAGACCCCTAGACATAACGAGTCAGGTTACAGATCATGTAGCTAGGCCTAAGACCCCTAGACATAACGAGTCAGGTTACAGACCATGTAGCTAGGACTAAGACCCCTAGACATAACGAGTCAGGTTACAGACCATGTAGCTAGGCCTAAGACCCCTAGACATAACGAGTCAGGTTACAGACCATGTAGCTAGGCCTAAGACCCCTAGACATAACGAGTCAGGTTACAGACCATGTAGCTAGGCCTAAGACCCCTAGACATAACGAGTCAGGTTACAGATCATGTAGCTAGGACTAAGACCCCTAGACATAACGAGTTAGGCCTAGCTACATGATCTGTAACCTAAGACCCCTAGACATAATGAGTGCAGCAAACCCAATAGGCTAGTTTCTGGTTTCGTAACAGTATGTACCCATGAGGGAAGTCCACATGCTATTTTTACATGAAACCCTTTCAATGATTTTATTTCACAACCGGAAAAATGATATGTTTATACAGTATGCTACAGTGTATAATAATTGATTGAGGCCTTTTGCCTCACAATTATTACTCAGATAATAAAGTTGAATGAGAACAACAAAGGGTCTTTACAGATGATAACATTTCTAGAATGAGGAACATTGAGTTGTAAAATGTCCAGTAATGTATAATGTACCGTACGCACATCCAATGACTTGTAGCAGCTGGGTACAATAATAAACTCAGGAAATAATAGATACTCACACACTGATGAATGCTCCCGTTGTTTAACGTTTCAACCCAAATGTCCTCGTCAGGCTTAACCCACATAAAAAAATGTGATGATATTTATAGATTCAACATAATAAGCAGGCGATACAGGCTGTGTCATTAACTATACCTTCGTCATATACACACACATTGCACAGTAAAGCAACAGGAATATTCATCACTGTGCCGGTATCTATTCTTTATCATAATGACTAACATGCCACATACATGGAATATGCCTCTGCATGCTTTTCTGTAAAAGAAAGTGCTATCAGAGGAAAATAAACAAAATGGAGTGCTTTTGCTGAGCAACAAGATCCCTCTCTAGCTAGACGCGTCGTCGCCATCGGAAACCTTTTGCTCTACTCTCATGAGGTATGCCGCCATGCACCCTAAATGAACGCCACACAGGCTTGGCCTGCATACCCAGCACCGGGCAATACCCAGGAGAATGCCCACACTGTCAGGGAAAGGCCCAGGAGAAACAACAATCTGCTTGGACAGAGATGGAGGAGTAGGAGGGTGGATGGAAAACGGGTTAGGGGTCAGGGCGGGGTGGAGGGAGAGGGGGGGAAGGGCAGGCACTGGTAGCACAGCTGAGGTTTGGGCACGCTCCGACCAATCCACTGCTAATTAGGAGGAGAGCGGAGAAGGCTTGACTAATCATTGATCTGACTCCTCTCAGCTGCATATCTGTTCATGCACTACATCACTGTGGAAGAGGAAATTGAGGACGATGAGGAGTGAGAGGGCCCAGGCAGATGCAATGAAAAGCTGCACCTCAACCAATCATTCCTTGTTTCTGTGTGCCCAATTTATTGCAATAGACACTTTGTTTTGAATGTTTTTATACTATATATACCACAATTTGTCTTATTTCAATTTCGCCTGCTTGACTTTCTCAGCTAGCTCTACTATGTTGGGCACTTCATGCCTGCCAACCTTGGTGTTAGATTGTAATAGCAGGTGAAAGAGTCATTGACCTTGTTTGTGAGCTGCATCCTGGAACAAATGGTCTTAGAGTTAGTCCTTGGAGGCTTGTAGGGTGCTGTCTAGGAAATACTGTACAAGGGCTCATGGAAATAACGCGTTAGTGTTATTACAACCTAAGGCCAAGGTTAGCACATCACACAAGCTGATCAAGAGTCGGCCATCCATGTTAGCATCCTTCCGACATCAAATATGGGATTTTGAGCAGTCTATTGGCTAACCTTCTATTTGATGAGATTATCTAATTATTATTTTATTAAATAGCCTGGATCTTAGAGTAAATCAATAACTGTGGAGACAAAGAGCAATAAAAAAAAGAGATGAGGTAACAAACAACTTGTATGATCAGAGAGATTATTCCTAAGCATCACACACAGCCTGAAGCCTCTACTTACAGCATATTACACTCTTAGAAGAAAAAAAAGGTGCTATCTAGAACCAAAAAGGGTTCTTTGGCAGTCCCCATTGGCGAACCCTTTGAAGGACCCTTTTGGTTCCAGGTAGAACCATTTTGGGTTCCATATAGAACCCTTTCTACAGAGGTTTCTACATGGAACTAAAAATGGTTCTACCTCGAACCAAAAGGGTTCTCCTATGGGGACAGCCGAAGAACCCCTTTGAAACTGTCCTTGTTGGATATCTCTGTGTCATGTTTCCCCCCCAGTTTCCCCCCCAGTCTCACCCCACACTAGGTGGCCTGGCCTGGCATTTTGACCATTCAGCAGGCAGGGCCGACCGCCCGACATGACCCCCGCCACCCCTACCCAGCATGCACGCTGCTTACCAGAGCGCCGCTGCTCAGCAGGATCATAAAAATGATGAAGGACTCGAACCAGCTGTGCTCCACGATCTGAAAGCAGGTCTTCCTCAACCGCCACCATGCCTGGCCCAGGCCCGCCGTGGTTTGGATGTCACAGCACTGGAAGTGGCGCACGCATACTGGGGGAGAGAGAGAGAAAAAGAAAGAGAGAGATAGAGGGATAAGGAGAGACAGAAAAAGAGAATGACTACTACATTGTAAGTGTGCAAATGGCTACTCTATTGACTCATCAATGTTTTAAAGAGAGAGAGAGAATGGAAGTATTTGACAAGTGTACTGAAATGTCAATGTCTCTTTTTCCAATATGTATCCAAGGCCAACATTTTACCCATTAATTGAATGATTCAATGAGTATTTCTGCGAACTCATCTTAATACACATGAAGCAGGAAGTAATGACAGGAAATAGTGAACTTACAGAGATCATAGCCCATGTGAGTGCTAGCTAGCTAGCACACCTTAGCACACCGTAGCCTAGTGGTTAGAGCGTTGGACTAGTCACCGAAAGGTTGCAAGATTGAATCCCCGAGCTGACAAGGTAAAGATCTATCATTTTGCCCCTGAACAAGGCAGTTAACCCACTGTTCCTAGGCTGTCATTGAAAATAAGAATTCTTAACTTAACTCTTAATTCTTAACTCTTAAGAGTTCTTAACTGACTTGCCTAGTTAAGTTTAAAAATGACTTTATACTATCTCTACAGCCAAGCCAGGAGGATAAGGACCCCGTGTCTTTGCTAATCTCGACTATGGTTTTGGAGCAACATATTCCCTGGTATCAATTACTCTTTAAAAGCTTTCCAGCCAGAACAATGGCTGAGGCTGGCTGCTATGAAATCGCATTTGAGCCGTCAACCCATAATGGCCGCAGAGTCGAGCCAGCTCCTCCATAACTGTCATCTGAGCCCCCCATCCAAATGAACTTATTGCCTGTAAACTTAATAATGATGGGATTATGGTAACGGACCACTTGCAACTCAATTTCTAACGATGATCTCAGGCTCTTTCTTGGAAACCGCGGACGTTTTAGCGCCCTGGCACTGACATCTGCCAAGCAATTAATGGCCATCAACAAGAAATCAAGAGGTTTTATTGACTGTGACTTTGACAAGGCATTTACAGTTATCATCCGGTCGATATACGGTTAGACCTCGGAGTAGAGGCATTTCCTAAGGGATGTTTTTTTTGTTTTGTTCTTTGAGAGTACAAACAATGCAAATTTCCTGTGTTGAAATGCTGCTACCTCTTCTCTGAGTGTAAAAGGCTATGAAGGGCCCGCATAACCTTACGCATGTTTGAGTACACGTCAGCTTGAGGGAGCTGGACAGAAACATAACGCAGGGTCAAGACCGGCCTTCTTCTTACAGTTTGTCCGTTTAGCTCAGTTACTGTAAAGTTGTCACGCCCTGACCTGAGATATCTCTGTTTTCTTTATATTTTGGTTAGGTCAGGGTGTGACTAGTGTTGATATGCTAGTTTTTGTATTGTCTATGGGTTTTGTATTGTCTAGGGTTTTGTATTGTCTAGGGTTTTGTATTGTCTAGGGTTTCTGTATGTCTAGGGTTTTGTAGGTCTAGGTATTTGTATGTTTATGGTGGCCTGATATGGTTCCCAATCAGAGGCAGCTGTTTATCGTTGTCTCTGATTGGGGATCATATTTAGGTAGCCATTTCCCTTTGGTGTTTGCGGGTTCTTGTTCTATGTTTAGTTGCCTGTCTGCACTATCCATATAGCTTCACGGTTCGTTTTGTTATTTTGTTAGTTTGTTCAGTGTTCATTCGTTAAAATAAATAAGAATGCACGTATACCACGCTGCACCTTGGTCTCCTTCCAACGACGGCCGTGATAAAAGTCTATTGATGGTCTGGAAATCGATACAGTTACTTATTTTGGAAGATATTATATTTGTTTTATTTTGCTAGGCAGCATTAGCTAGCACTAGTCAGGTTTACCTGCGCCAAAATGCTGGTATTTTTCATCCTATAGCTTGTTCTCCTTCTTTTTAAATAGTGAGCCAACATGTTTTCAGCACTTTAATTTCCATGATTGATCAAATAAATTTTCTCATGCTCTCTCTTGTGTCTCTGCAGCATACATATAGTGAGCAATATCGCAGTATGGGATTGCAATATATAAAGAATCATTTTAATTGTAATAATTTTGAGAATCGCAATACATATCGTATCGGCACCTAAGTATTGTGATATTGTATTGTGAGCCCCCTGGAAATTCCCAGCCCTGGTAATGTCCCTCTAGTGATTTAGTCCCTCGAGCTATCGTTAGAAAAGTCCAGAGAGTTGTGGTTTGTTAGGTTGGTGGCCATTTTGTATGAAAAACCATTAGTCATGGCACGGAGACATGGAGACAAAACCAATGTGACATGAGCTTGCCCCAAGTGCATGCCTCAAATGTAAACAATGGTTCTCATGTATATAAAGTGCCTGCCCCCAGCCAAACTACACTGCTAACGCTACCTCCTCTAGCTGTGAAACGACCCTGCTGAACCTGAACCTAAATTACTCCATGTTTCTTTCAACAGGGAGGCAACAGCCATGTAGCCTAGGTGTCAGTCTCTTTTCACTTTAACCAACTTTTGTTGAAAACACATGGTTAAATCCAGTAACAACAGTAACAACAATTATCACCATTTTACTTTTATCTGCTGTACTATTCCTGTCCGGTGAAAATCCCCACGCCAGGCTACAGACAGAGGAATTGATAGGCAGCTGTAACATCCCAGTACATAGCTCCGGGATTGATCTGTTTTCATTTATTTTATGGAGGAACACCACCATTTTGTCTTTCTTACGCAACCCAGAAATGTGTGAAATATGGCCATGTAACACCTCTTCATCTACTCTCCAGTGACAGTACTTCTGCTTCATCCCAATCCCATTTTGGGGAAGCACAGGAACATGTAGTGTTCATAGTGTTGAAGGTGTAGATACACAATCACAACTTACTACATGCTTGTGTTGGGCTTAACTATACTATATTTAAGCATTGAGGCCTGTGGAGGTGTGGTATAAGGCCAATATACCACAAATCCCAGAGGTTCCTTATTGCTATTATAAACTGGTTACCAATGTAATTAGAGGAGTACAAATAAATGTTGGGTCATACCTGTGGTATACGGGTGGTCTGATATACCACGGCTTTCAGCCAATCAGCATTCAGGGCTGGAACCACCCGGTTTATAAATGCCCTTTTGGGCTTTCCAGGGTGCACATGCTTCTGTGTTGGCACCACACCTAACAAACAGGCCGTGGCTAAGTGTCACTAAGAGCCTGCGGTACTGGTGGGATCAGAGTCCCGGTCACGTCCAAGGAACACAAATGGGTTTCCATAGTGAGGTACTCAAACCATTAGGTTTGCATTTAGGATATTATGACATAACCTTAATAGAGTTCTCTGATTAGAACTATCCACCACCCACACCCTTGAGTTTACTAGCATTCTGAGGTAGTACTCTGAAAGGAATAGAGGGTTTCAGCCTCTACTGTAGTCCACGTTATTAAAGTAGTGATGGTGCTTAGACTTCCTGTGTAATCGAAGGAACACGTACACATAGTAATATGATACCTCATACACAAGTCACACTCTATTCAATGAATACCTATCAGTGTCAGCATTCAGGAAACACCTCTTGTTCATTGAACCCAGAAACACTTAGAATTAAAGTACTTCCCCACCACAACCACAGTGTACGTGTAATCAAAGAGCGTGATCGCCTAATCAAATCTAGATTAATAATAATGTATTTTTCAACAATTACCAGACCTTTTAGTAATGATGTTACCGCTATAAAATAAACATGTCGAAAGCTTTTTAGAACAACCACCAATGATGCTGACCGTTTCAATGTACACTCAGCCAATGCTGACTGTTTCAGTGTACACTCAGAGAATTACCACGATTGTCTCGTAGGCATCACGTGATTGGTCCGGCGTACTAGGTTACCTCAGACGGTCTGAGGGGGTTGATTAGTTTGGACCAAATTGAATTCAGGGAGTCAGTCATCATCAAATTAATCAGAGTCCATTTTGTGCCTGACACGCCTTTTCAAATCTCTGCTGACTCAGGACATTCAATTTAATGCGCCATTACCCTTTCAAATGTCACTTCATTGTTTAATGTTTTATATCAAATGGCCTCCACTTGAAGCAAAAGCCAACCGTTTTGGATATTCCCAAATAAATGTTTAGATTCGGGCTCACAGAGAGAGTGAGTCAAACCCTATACTAACATAAACTGTTAAAAATATACAAATGTTTAGGTTGGACTGCAAAGTCATCCCCATCATCATGACATACTAATATACACATTTGAAGTATGATGGAAACACATTCATTGACGTGTTTGACATGTTTCTGTTCTGTTTCCATTTCCACATACACTATACGGATGAACCTCAGGTCTAAATCTTATTTTTTCCCAAACAGTAGAAAATAATGCTGCTGATAATATTACATTAAATAATATTCCTTAAATGTGCTTACATGTATTTTACATGTCTTTTACTTGTGTAACATTAGCAGTTTACTGTATTATTAGTGCATGTATACAGTATATTAAGCTGTATGACTGTTTATGCTTATACCTCTTGGCGCCAGAGCTGCCTTGAACAAGAGATTAGTGTCTCTGCTACTGTACATAATGGCATGATGTACTTTAGCATGAATTACTACAGTACCCATAATGCTCTCTACCGGTTTTATTTTAGCAAAGATGTTCTGACAAAAACATAATGTTGTCCTCTCTCCTTATTGACACATGGTGTCATAAGTGGATTACGAAACCACGCCCCCTTACCAATAGAATCTCAAGGGGGACTCACCTGATTAAATAAAGGACGGATAAGCTTACCATCAGGGAAGCAGTTGTCAGGATCCATGGTCTCTTCGGCCATCTCCGAATACTCATCCTCTTCCTCCCCTGGCTTCCTCAGATCCACTGTGCTGCCCTCTGAAAGGCTGACGTCATCCTTTACCTGAGGAACACATGCAATCAGAGCCATGTTAGATGAAAATATATATTATATATTACCATTGATATATTGGTAATATAGTAGAAGGTGATCTGGTATGTATGGAGAGAGAATCGTTCCGTCTTTTTCTCCATCTATAAAAACCATTCAGAAGGAAATAATTAATAACTACTACTGTCATGATGACTAATAACTACTACTGTCACTGTCTCTGGACATATTTGATTTTCACATTCTGGTGCCTATAAAGTCTGGGTAGGTCTAATATGACATCTAACCTGGCATTTCCTTTGTGGCTTTTATCGTATTGTATTTTACAGCACATCTTAATCTGCAGCATTTGTTTCAATCTGATCTGGTAAATTTCAAGTCAAGCAATCAGAGATCTGGAGTGAGATTTATAGCATCAGCCTTTAATAGACAGAAGAGGTGTAGTAAGATGGATATTTTGAAAAAAATCCAGGCAAAACCCAGAGACTGCATTGTTGGAAATGGACCGGTAAGGAAGCATTTCACTGTTGTTTATGAAGCATGTGACAAATAACATTTGATTTGACTCTCTAGATTGGGATTCATTTGGATATTTGTTTCCTCACACATACACTATAAAAAGCTAGAGGTTGCCATGTTCACCTGTTACAGTAAACACCGAGGCGATACAAGACCAATCTACTTGAAGACACACTTCCAGTAACCCTAACTGTGTGTGTGTGTGTGTGTGTGTGTGTGTGTGTGTGTGTGTGTGTGTGTGTGTGTGTGTGTGTGTGTGTGTGTGTGTGTGTGTGTGTGTGTGTGTGTGTGTGTGTGTGTGTGTGTGTGTGTGTGTGTGTGTGTGTGCGTGCGTGCGCGTGCGTGCGTGCGTGTGTGCGTGCGTGCGTGTGTGTGTGTGTGTGTGAGTGCATGTGTTTGAGTGCATGTGTGTGTGAGTGCATGTGTGTGTGAGTGCATGTGTTTGAGTGCATATCAGAGTGGGAATGTTGATGGAGATGATGAGTGAAGCCTAACGCCTCGAACACACCGACAGCGTCATTGCGCAAAATGGAACACAGCATCATCTGGATATGTACTGTGTGGAACAAAAGATCAACATTCACCTTTTGCTACCTTTTCTGTCAAGACGTTTACACATACAATTTGATGCATATGTTCTATAAATCCAATGTACGCACAACACAGAACGCACTAAGGAGAAACAGAAAGAGCAAGAAAGGGGGGGAAGAGGAAGAGGAGAGAGAGACAGAGAGACAGAGAAGAGGGGGGGGAGAGGAGAGAGAGACAGAGAAACAGAGAAGAGAGAGGGGGGGAGAGGAGAGAGAGACAGAGAAGAGAGAGGGGGGAGAGGAGAGAGAGACAGAGAGACAGAGAAGAGAGGGGGGGAGGAGAGAGAGACAGAGAAGAGAGAGGGGGGAAGAGGAGAGAGAGACAGAGAGACAGAGAGACAGAGAAGAGAGAGGGGGGAGAGGAGAGAGAGACAGAGAGACAGAGAAGAGAGAGGGGGGGCGATGGATTGAGAGAGAGAGACAGAGAAGAGAGGGGGGGGCGATGGATTGAGAGAGAGAGGAACTTTAAGACAAAGCAGATCTCTCTTGACAAGTGGCCGCTGTGCCTTACTCTCTTAGAGACTGTTGAAATGCGTCCTGTCTGACGACACCTCTGTACTGAGGAGAAGGAATCATCCGTAATCAACCTTCACAAACCACATCTGACCAGATACAAAGGCACAGGATGCGAGGAGCAGGAAAAAAAATAGAGCGAGACAAAACCCCTTCTTTACTTCAAAGGCTCGTGTTTTGCCAAGCTGTAACATCTCTATTTACTGTACGAGGCCAGCAACAAAGATGTGAGCCCCTGACACTGATCTTTTCCTGAATGTAGAGACCATTTTACCTCCATAAGGATAATGATGATGGATTGTATTTACATATATATAATGCCGGATTGCACTTCTTTTCAATATGTCTCAGTGCAATGCATTGTTGTAAGGGTAACTCACATGATAAAACAGTCCCAAATGTAGGGACAATTATGAATAGTTGGACAAAAAAATAAATACCTGTACACTATTGAGCACACACGTAAACTTTTCCAATAGGTTTTCAGTCTTCAACAGTGTGTGATTTATATACAGGATCTATTTATTTTCTATACAACAGCTGGGTCTAATCCTGAATACTGATTGGTTAAAACCGCATTTCAGCTAGTGTCCATTCCATTTTATACAATTGGTGGGTCTAATCCTGAATGCTGATAGGTTAAAACCACATTCCAGCCAGTGTCCATTCCATTCTATGCACCTGGAAACATAATGGTTCTACTTTTGAACTAACTATTTGCACCGGGGCTCTGTGGACTACTCGCGGTGTATCGTAGTGTCTGAGGTAAGGTGACAACACCAGAGTCAATAAGACAGTCATGCATAAACACAGAGTAAAGTCTGGGTAGAGGAAGTTCCAGGGTGACGAATGTCAGCCTTCGGCATAATAGAACCCTCAATGCGCTCCATCTTTAAATCATTCTTTAATTCATATCCTTCATGGCCATGTGTCATTTAAAAGGATGGTGCACCCAAAACTGAAGTATGACCGATGTTTTTATATTTGTAAAGTGGGATAAAGTGGAGCACAATCCATACCTTAATTCATCTATTCTGTTGAATACTTTTTCATTTTGGAATTCCCTATATATTTCCTCCACCCTCAAGGATGCTAGCCTTGGAGAGCACCGCTGAGAGAGAGGGATGACTTAACAGTTCAGTAGATGTTCTCAACTGTCCAATACAGCCATACAGTCATTCTGTACAGACAATAAAACGAGGCGGCCCTTCAACAAACAATCTTTACTCCAATTTCGCTCCCACATTCTCTGGGCATTAGAGGATCAGTATTATATTACCGCTGCCAATAACCCACGAATGCCCGACAATAACTACAACATCAATCTAAAACCAATACTGTACAGTCATTGTCCTGCTCAACTTTATGAAGCTTTCTTTTCTTTTTCCTCCTAAATAAACAGATAAACCTTTTATGTCATCTCATCTCTTGAGTTTTACTGGTCATGCCATACCTATGTCAGACTTGTAACAACATATCATCAGATGGACAGTACCTGTCATGCGGGCATCCCATGAGCCTTTGGGTTTTACGGAATCGTCAGGCTCAGCTAAGGGGGGCCCTACTGTGACAAGGTCAGCTATGTCTGGTAAAAGCACTGATGATGGACTCACAAACCCCCACGGTCCTGATACACATACCAGGGGCATTGCCCCCCCATATGACAGACCTATAAATAGCCCCTTTGGAGAGAGAATGGATAACTAACAAGAGTTAGACACGAGTGTGCGCAACACACACACACACACACACACATCCCAACTCTATGAAACAGGACTCCCCTGAATGCATGTATAGCCATGTGTTGTTGTCAGAAGCCACCTGCGGTTAGTCTCTTTGCCTCTACGGGGTTAAAGGGGGTTAAGGGTCAGGGGTCATGTACACATGGTGTAGTGTCAGGCATTAAGGGTGGCCATGAGGTATTTAAGGGGTCCCAAAGAGCGACACAATAAGATAGAAGAGAAACTGCCAAAGTAAATGCCCTGCTTGAGTGACACTCTTCTTGGCCTGGCTAGCCAAAATTGGAGAGGTATGTTTTATAGAACGCACCAGGGAGAAGTCTGTAAAGTGGCTATAGTTGGCAGTGTAATATATGGATGAATAAGGAGGTATCTGTAAATGTCAATATGAACGACAACTGTTTCTATCATCACTACCCATAATACTCTGGGGTGCAGCAAAAACCTTCCTCCTGGGGGAGATTCCCTAAAAACACACCGCTTCGATACAGCTACGACTTTTATGTTGCAGGTTAGGAGAACTCACACAGCAGGTTAGGAGAAGTAACGTAGCAGGTTAGGAGAATTAGGTTAATGTTCGGAAAATGGTTAGGTGTTGGTGAAAATGCTTTCCTAACCTGCTACGAAAAGTCCCTTGCAACGAAGTGGCGTATTTTATGGAGGCTCCCCCTGGGGAGCTACCCCCCCAAACCCTAATCTACCCCACCTGATGCTAATGCTTACAAGGACCTTGACTGGCAGATAAACTGAATCAGGTGTGTTACAACAGGGTTGGAGCAAAAGCCTGCATACCCATTTCTCCCAGAGGAGGCTTGGCCCCAACCCTTATTTAGACATTAAGAGCCACTGACATGCTAGGAGAAATTCCCTGCCAAAACAATTTCAAGCATGTTTTCAGTGAATGAATTATACCAGAAAAAAGGTCTTATCTCATCATGTATCCCATTTCCTCATCAGTCTCCTCTGGGATCTGAGGCGGCCCCGGTTGTTGCCGTGGTTGCGTTCGGACACAGCTGTGCGGCGTTACACAACCGTTGGTCCCTGGAGGACCCGAGCCATCAGAGCCGATGCTCATACCTCACACTTCCTGCTCTTCTCCAAGACTGACAACAACACGTTGCTGCCAGAGATGTCCGTAACCCTTATACGTACCACTACGCCACTTAGAATAGATGGCCAACACATACAGTAGCTTCATTCCATGCAATTACTTTGGTAATCAGAACGTTTTAAATGACTCAACTGTGAATTGCTAATAACGTGCAAATTGCATAATTTACTAACACCGAAAGGAACATGATTGAAAGTTTCAACTAGTTTACTAGTTAAACCCAAACAAATCACATGTTCTATCTGGAGCACGCTGAGGTATTTACCCTTGGGGTTAGCAGAAGTAAAAGTACACTGCACACTGGCAGGAAGTGTAGCACTGTAGCGTGAGCATGGTCTCTCTATGTTTAACAGGATTAGCCTTGCACAATAACCTTGTTAGTGGGATAATCAACATAGGCTTCCCGCTAAAACATTATCAAGCCATTAGTGACAGAGTTGAATTTACAAGCTATGCTTATGATATACAATGGCTCAATGGTGTGAGGAATGGTCAGTAACAGCTCCAGCCTCTACAAACACACACACACACATACACACACACCCCACGTGCCACACACACATACACACCCACCCTCCGAGGTGTAAAAAGTGGTCCGGGCCTTGGCCCCTGTAGTGATGAATCAGACAGACAGGCTGTTGACTAAGGAAGAGGTAAGGTGGAGGTCAGAGGTTAAAACATGCCATCTACATTGTCCCAGTCTTTCAGCCGGCAGTGACATAACAGCTCATATGGGAGGTTTGTCTGCATGTGTGCTAGCACTGCTTTTCTCTCACACCCTCCCCCCCCAGCCACGCTTTGACGTTAAGGAGTTGTGAAAGGGACGAGCCGCGTCTGCCTCCGCTGCACACTCTCCACAGCAAAAACTAAAGCAGAGACACTTTGTTTCCTGCTGCTAAACTATATGTTTTGGATGTTTCTATTTTTTTTTTTACAATAGAAAACACACACATACATACGACAACATACAGAAATATCCACAACATCACCCCTGCCCTGTGTTGAATGTTTCTAGTTCACTTTTAGGTGCTAACTAATGTTTCAGGGCAACATTCTCTCTCACTGCCCTTTTACTGACAAGGGATAGCGACAGGCACACATCCGAGGCTACGGTTTCATGAATAGATGCAGACGGTTGATTTTTATGCCATGTTTTCCCTTGTGGGCCAAATCCCTGTATGCATAGGAAACTGGCTAGGGAAATAGAGGGAACGGCACACCACCATGATAATCTACACATTGAGCCACAGCAAACGTTTATGGAACATTTCACAAACGTGGAAACCTGATATAGCCTCCATTGGAGACATGTACAGAACAGGTTGTTGAGAGAGGACAGGTGTAGAGAAAGATAAAACAGAGTGAGTGGGTGTATGGGCAGGTGTACCGAGATGGAGTGAGTGAAGAGATAAAAGAGAGAAAAAGAGAACAAGGGAAGGTGAGAAGACAGGTGCGTAGTGTGATTAAAGCAGGTGGGCAAGACGTAACCGCTCTCTTAAAACTGATTGGAGCACAGGTGTGCAAAGAGACAAACCAGTCAGCTCTGTTTAGAGTGAGAGAGAGACAGAAAGAGAACACAGATGCTTTTTGTCTCTCACTCTCTCTCCCTCAACAACCTGTTCTACATGCTGGTAATTCTGTATCATGTTCCCATAAACAGTCATTGCTCGATATACTACAACCTTGTAGTACACACCGGTGGTATGCCGAGCCCTCTCTCCCTCTCTCCTTGCCTCAACTATTTTAACAAGTTAAATTACAGTTTTACATTTATTCAAGGAGCCTGGCTCATTTCACATGCATCCTTATCAACATAAATTCATCTTTGAAAGTGACCATAACCCCCAGACAACAAAGTAACGGCACACGATCTAGCTTCCTATAGTGGATGCAGACACAGAGACAGTAATGTTAAAGACAAATGCAGGCAAACAAATGCACTTTGCCCTTAAGGATCTAATTCCATATTCCTGATTGGGCGGAAATATAGAGGGCCATTGTTACCAAATGGAAGAAGGACCCAATTGCCAAAATAGTAGTATAAATCTTTAGAAAGGGGTAAAATTGGGCATCCATTTTGGGAAGAGTCCGCTTGGGGCCAAATTGCTCTGGAGGAAACGAGAAAACAAAACAAGGCATGAAAATAGCCTTTGTGCGTGGGCTCGGAGCGGCTCACTTGGAGAGAGGGATAGGGATGGAGCGAGAGAAAGGGAGGAGGGAGAGAGTGAGAGATAGAGGGAGCGAGAAAGAGAGAAGGCTTTCTCTCTCCCTCTAAGGCTCTCTCTCCAGTTATTAGCCTAGCTAAGCAACCTCTCAGGCCAGAGAGCGAGTGAGTGAGAGAGAGAGAGAGAGAGAGTGAGAGAGAGCGAGAGAGAGCTACAATAATTCATTAATCTATCTGATCCTCAATTAGTAGACACAATAAACAGCACAGCTCTACCATTTCATGAGCGAGCCAGTTTCAGAAAACTAGCTTTAATACTGCAATATTTTCACTATGCGCAATGGTAAAATGAGTAAAAATAACTCAAAATGTCTCTCTGCTGTCAAGAAGGGGGCTGCTAAAACGTTTTGCTCGCAATGTGGTGGTGGCTATGCACATTTTGGGTACGCAGACCTGTGAGCAACTGCACATTTTGTGTGGCCCCCACCCCATCAAAGTTGCCCATCCATGCTATAGAGTGAAACTAGACAAACACTGTCATGATTCCATACCTACCAGTAGTCTTTCACTCTGGAGTCAATTACTAATTAAAGATGCAGTCCGGGATCTTAGTTAAGCACTTACAAATTCAGAACATATTGTACCAATTAGAATTCGTAACATATCATACGAATTGCACTCTTTCTTTGCAGGACGTAACATATCATACGAATTGTACTTTTTCTTTGCAGGACATAACATATCATACGAATTGTACTTTTTCTTTGCAGTACGCAACATATCATACGAATTGCACTTTTTCTTTGCAGTACGTAACATATCATACGAATTGCACTTTTTCTTTGCAGGACGTAACATATCATACGAATTGCATTTTTTCTTTGCAGGACGTAACATATCATACGAATTGCACTTTTTCTTTGCAGGACGTAACATATCATACGAATTGCACTTTTTCTTTGCAGTACGTAACATATCATACGAATTGCACTTTTTATTTGCAGGACGTAACATATCATACGAAATGGATGAAGTAGAACACAATTTTCGGGGACCCATTTTTGCTCGTGAGCAATACTTTCAAAACTACTAGCTGAAATTATTCAAAAGCTCTAGAGCATCACTTAAAAGTAGAAAATATTAGCTTAACTAACCAGGTATCCATCCAACCTTTTTATGCGCATAAAGTACATGTTGGATAATTTTTTTTATGACAGGCCTGATTGAAACAGCAAATTTTGTTAGTAAATTTAGTTAGTAAAACAAAATCCGCTAGACAAGGTGGGATCTTTTTGTTATGCAAGAAATGGCGATGGAAGCATTTTATTCGCAAATATTGATATTATAACCATCATATCAAAGTAAACTTGGAGCCATGTTGTGTGGTCCTCCCACAACAACTGGGGAGGACATGCAGTTTATTAGGCTACTGATCAAATCAGTTATGATGAACTTCACAGGGTGGTGAAAGTGCAAGGTGATGAGCTTGATGCTCCTTTCCAATAAATTGCACTACACAGCTGATTCAAATAATCAAAGCTTGATGACGAGTTGGTTATTTGAATCAGCTGTGTAGGGCTCGGGGGGGGGTACATTTGCTATAAAACAAAACTTTTTGGGGGGACAAAACCATCAGTAGAGTTGAAAACACATGGAAACATATTTAACTTGTATTTTTTATTCTCTACACAGGAATTTAACCGCAAAAGTTACCACGTCATCACGCACAGCCTTTTATCCGCCGCAAGTCAATTGTTTTAATGCAGATTTAAAAATATTTGCATAAAAATCTTTCGCCAATTGGATGGAAACCTAGTTTATGAGGAGATAATAATATCTGAATAGCTCGTAATCGCAAAGATGCAGCTGATATTGTTATAGACTTTCCAGTATCGGTACCCAACACTACCACCAACCCATCCTACCTGCTTGCTCTCCTCCACTTCCTCCTCTTCCTCCTCCTCCTCCTCTGAGCTCTCGCTCTCATCCTCCTCATCCTCCTCAGGGAACTCCACGTCTGACTCGCCAGGAGCGATGGGCACGCTGATGGTCAGATTGGGGTTTGTCATGTAGCTGTCATCGACCTCCGGTACCATTATCTTCCCTCCGTGGCGCCCGATCACCCCGATCCCTCCCCCCACCGTCACCACTGTCCCGTTGCCCACCTCGCCTAGCGGAGCCCCGTGGCTCAGCCTCTTGAGCTTCAGCATGGCCTTTGTTTCTTTTCTCTTCTGCCGTCGCCTCTTGAAGTTGCCGTTGAAGAAGTCACAGATCTACAATGAAGTAATGAACTACGTTTACAAGATGTGATGAACTTGTATTTTTGTATGTACTTCAATTTTTCCCGGTGATTCATTTGTTTGTTTGGTTGTTATTGGTTGTTTTATTTTGCCCCGTCGTACATTTTGTGTCATATCTTACCTAGAATCTATGTAATTGTCCACACTATATAGTAAAAAAAGGTATATCATAATTATTAAATAAAAATATGTGTAAAAAGTGTCCGACCTGGCTTCGGAGCCAGCCCATGCCGCTTTTGATGCGGCCAAGAGCGATCTGCAGGTTGTTCATCTCGCCGTCGTCGTCGGGCGCCGAGAGGTTGTCCGAGCTGAATGAGCTGAGCAGCAAGGCTAGGAAGAGGTTGAGTACCTGGGAGGAGTAGAGAGGGAGATGAGTTTGAATAAAGCCTTGTCCTTCTGTTTAGTATAACTAGGTAAAGTCAATGAGGAATATGTGCCAAACTGGAGTCCTTAAGATGTTATGACTTTCACCTTGATTGAAAAGTTAGTCACAAACAACATCTTACAGTTAACCATACAGCTGGATAAAAAGACTAGATAAAGCTAGCCTGCGGGTTTGGTTCCTGAGTCGGTGTGGATGGAGAGGGCCCAGATGTGTAACACTAGAAATGTAAACAGCAGGAGTGATTTGAGCCCGGTATAAATGTCAGCCTCCAACTGGAACCGGAGATCTCCTTGTCCATGTTAAACAAGAGAACCTACTCCTCTGGGTTGTAGGGCTGTGTGGTTTAAGTGTGTGTATGTGTGTGTGTGTGTCCATGCATCCGTGCTTGTGTGTGGGCCTGCCTGCAATTGCGGATGCGTGTGTGTGTGCATGTGTGTGCGCTTGTTTGATTAAAGTGCACGTGGCAACCATGGTCCCTTAGACACAGGGCCACTTTTCCTCAGTTTAGTAAATGTCAACTGTGCATGCAGTTTCATGATGGAATTTCATTACCATCGTGTAATGATTACAAACACCATTTTGTAGTCAAATTTAGATTTTTCTCCATATCCTAACATGAGCTTCACTAATGAAATCCTTTCTGTGATTTGATAGAGCCTATCAAAGTAACATTACAATTTTTCCCCGGGGGCCGCATTCGGTCCTCAAAGAGGTCTGGAGGACCGCACTGAAAGTTAGTTATAGTTCCTCTACGTCTTATGTTTGACACCCCTGTCCTAGACCTAAAATGCATTGTTTATGTTTACCTAAGACGGTTCTCTCTCTGTTTCAGGCTCATAGCTGTTGTAGCAACACATCAATCAAATCAATCCAAATCAATTAATTGTCATGTAATTCATCTGTTTCTTGATAAACATCAATTTATTATGCAGCCAGCATCAATCAAAGTTGACAATGTTCATTGGTTCTGAAATTATGAAATTTGGTAAAGTGAAAAGCAAAATTGCACGTGAGTGCCTCGCGTGTCCCCAAATTACCAAAGGGAGCGAACTATCATAGTGCGTACGTTGTGCATGTATTCATCCATATGTGTATGTGTGTATGTGTGCATGTGTGTGTGTGTGTGTGTGTTTGAGGATGGGAGTTGGAGGCCCTGGACCCCCTGTGCCTGCCCCTCCCACCCCCTGTGCCCCATGCCCATCTCGCCACGCCTGGTGCCCACTGTGACAGGTGTAATTGGGTGTCTGGTTTTTCTATTTTCTGCCCTGCTACACTTGTCCTTTAAAACACACCGTCCATGACATCCTGCCATCTCAGAGAGTGATACAGCAAAACCCCATGTTGTCCACTGAATCACCACCTCATCTTGCTTCCAACCATTCCATTTTTTCAGGTCAAGAAGAGGTGTTTTAGGATGTAGGCTGATTTTGGGACGGGGCTTTTTAGGTTTGCAGGATGTGGTCGACCTTAGAAATGATGGACATTCAGATCGACACGCAACACTCCCCCACATGAGACACATCCTAGCAGCTCCTCCATAAACACCTCATATCTCATCCCTTATATCCCAAGGAACCCACTGTGCTGCGCTGGGCAGATGAGTGCGTGTCAAATCGGCACACTCGCCTCGCGTGCTGTTATGTTATGTTTGTCACCAGAGTATCCCTGACATACCTAGCCAGGATAGAATCAGCCATAAGCTGCTTTATCATGATTGATGTATATATGGCGTAGTCTGGTGCTTTACCGTGATTATACATATATATGGCGTAGTCGTCTGCTTTAACATGATTATAAATATATATGGCTTAGTCGGCTGCTTTACCATGACTATAAATATATATGGCATAGTCGGCTGCTTTACCATGACTATAAATATATATGGCGTAGTCGGCTGCTTTACCATGACTATAAATATATAGGACATAATCGGCTCAACCCTCCTCTTTCAACCTCCATCCACCCCGATGGTGTTACAATGAAATCCCCTCCACGGAATTACCAACGGGTAATATAATTTAAGCTTTAGTGCTATAATGCTAGGATAAACCTTATAGGCTAATAGGATTTTATTGTCCAGACCAAATTGGCTATTATGCTGAATGTGTCCTTTTTTATTTAATGATTCATTTGCATTGTATGGCTACTGTAGCCTATAGGGGAAAAGAACGACTGTACATCCAACTTGATTAGCAGATATAATGTAAAGGGGAATTCTCAATTCCCAACAGGATTAATAGGAACTCACAAACACCTTGGGATGCTCTTCATTTGGTGATGTCAGTCAGTCAGCCAGTCATTCAGCCAGTCATTCAAGCACACAGATTTGCGCATTGGCACACACAAAGACACAGGGCGGGTTTAGGGTCATGAAATATTGTGTGGATGAAGGGCAGGTAGGTGGCGGGTGGGTTGCATAAAGAGAAAACAATACCTTAAATAATGTATATTTATAGGTTACATTGAGGTTTTTCTTTGATTATTTCATCTGGCATTAGTGTGTAAGCCTAAGCGTTAGGGCCTAACTGTACGGGTGCCAAATAGCCTACATACCAATCGCCAAATGCTTATGGGAGCTGGCAGAGAAAATGAATGTCAGTCCATGGAGGCAAAAGGACAAAGTCTGAGTTTAATTAAAGAAGAGAAAAGCTGTGGAGAGTTGAAAATAAATAGTCAGGGCCGGAAAATGAATGTTTTGGAGAGATTAGTGGTGAAAGAGGACGATAGCAATGCCTATTTGTGATTATGGTGAGGCGCTACAGTTGAAGTCGGAAGTTTATATACACCTTAGCCAAATACATTTCAACTCAGTTTTTCACAATTCCTGACATTTAATCCTAGTAAAAATTCCCTGTCTTAGGTCAGTTAGGATCACCACTTTATTTTAAGAATGTGAAATGTCAGAATAATAGTAGAGATAATGTTTATTTCAGCTTTTATTTCTTTCATCACTTTCTCAGTGGGTCAGAAGTTTACATACACTCAATTAGTATTTGGTAACATTGCCAATAAATTGTTTGACTTGGTTCAAACGTTTTGGGTAGCCTTCCAATAGCTTCCCACAATAAGTTGGGTGAATTTTGGCACATTCCTCCTGACAGAGCTGGTGTAACTGAGTCAGGTTTGTAGCCCCCCTTGCTCGCACAAGCTTTTTCAGTTCTGCCCACACATTTTCTATAGGGTTGAGGTCAGGGCTTTGTGATGGCCACTCCAATACCTTGACTTTGTTGTCCTTAAGCCATTTTGCAACAACTTTGGAAGTATGCTTGGGGTCACTATCCTTTTGGAAGACCTATTTGCGACCAAGCTTTAACTTCCTGACTGATGTCTTGAGATGTTGCTTCAATATATCCACATAATTTTCCTTCCACATGATGCCATCTATTTTGTGAAGTGCACCAGTCCCTCCTGCAGTAAAGCACCCCCACAACATGATGCTGCCACCCCCGTGCTTCACAGTTGGGATGGTGTTCTTCGGCTTGCAAGCATCCTCCTTTTTACTCCAAACTTGTGGAGGTCTACAATTGTTTTTCTGAGGTCTTGGCTGATTTCGTTTGATTTTCCCATGATGTCAAGCAAAGAGGCACTGAGTTTGAAGGTAGGCCTTGAAATACATCCACAGGTACACCTCCAATTGACTCATATTATGTCAATTAGCCTATCAGAAGCTTCTAAAGCCATGACATCATTTTCTGGAATTTTCCAAGCTGTTTAAAGGCACAGTCAATTTAGCGTATATAAACTTCTGACCCACTGGAATTATGATACAGTGAATTATAAGTGAAATAATCTGTCTGTAAACAATTGTTGGAAAAATGACTTGTGTCATGCACAAAGCGGATGTCCTAAACGCCTTGCCAAAACTATAGTTTGTTAACAAGAAATTTGTGGAGTGGTTGAAAAACGAGTTTTAACGACTAAAACCTAAGTGTATGTAAACTTCTGACTTCAACTGTATACAAATTAGACAGTCACAAGACGGGGACTTCAAAGGCCTATGGCACATCAAGGGACTCTAGAATACTGTTCATATGGGTAAAATGGGAACTAAAATCTGGATACTGACTGTAGGTCTATAATCTCTGACAGAGCCCCTAACTCTAACCCTATCCTTAATCCTTTTAGATAACCCTTCCCCTAATCCTTAGCCTAGCTAACGTTAACCACCTGGCTAACGTTAGCAACAACAAATTAAAATTCTGAACATATCATAAATTTTTCAAAATTCGTAACATTGTTCGCTTTGCAAATTCAAAAACATTTGTCCGAATTGCAATTTGTAACCCGTCATACAAAATGGATGCTGGACATCTACAAATGAATACATACCATACGAAACCTAACATATCATACTAAGTGCAGTGTCTCGGATTTACGTACAGAATAATATGAAATGCTGTGAGACCAGGTTGCTTTTCTTAACTCAGGACAATGACAGGACAATGCCAACACATCACATGCATTTGTGTGCCATTAAACGCACCCATTGATTGTCACGTTCTGACCTTAGTTCCTTTTTTATGTCTTTATTTTAGTTTGGTCAGGTCGTGAGTTGGGGTGGGCATTCTATGTTGTTTTTCTATGTTTTGTTCTGTATGGTATATTTCTATGTGTTTGGCCTAGTATGGTTCTCAATCAGAGGCAGGTGTCAGTCATTGTCTCTGATTGGGAGCCATATTTAGGTAGCCTGTTTTTCATTGTGTTTTGTGGGTGATTGTTTCCTGTTTCCTGTGTTAGGAAACAGACCGTATGGAAGCACCATACGATACTGTTTCGGTTTTCATTTATTCTCTTGTTCTTTTGTATTTTGTATTCATTCTCTATTAAATGATATTATGGATACGTACCACGCTGCATTTTGGTCCTCCTCTCCTTCCACCAACGAAAGCCGTTACACTGATGGTGTATGTACATCACCTCATTGCATAATAATAATAGAGGGAACAAAATAAACTGTGCTCCTGGTTCAATAAACAAATCCATGCCTTAATAACATAATCTGACCTTCACAGTTGGGCCTGGTGCATACACATCTGCACAGATTGAGATGTATTTGGATTCACCTGCGGTGTGTGTATGTATGTGTGTTTTTTTGTTTTACTATCCTTGTGGGTACCAGAACTCCTCACAAGGATAGTAAAACAAGGAACAGTTGGACAAGTGGGGACATTTTGCAGGTCCCCATGAGGAAAAATGCTGTTAGGTTTAGGGGTTGGGTTTAGGGTTAGGGTTACAATTAGGATTAGAATTAAGGTTGGAGTAAGGGTTAGGGGCTACGGTTAGGTTTTGAGTTAGGAGTTAGGGTTAGGTAACGTTATAGTTGTAGGGTTGGGGGTTTAGGGCTAAGGCTTAGGGTTAGGGTTAGGGTTAGATTTAGGGTTAGGGGTTAGGGAAAATAGGATTTAGGATGGGAATCAATTATTTGTTCCCCACAAGGATAGCAATACAAAACGGCTGTGTGTGTGTGTGTGTGTGTGTGTGTGTGTGTGTGTGTGTGTGTGTGTGTGTGTGTGTGTGTGTGTGTGTGTGTGTGTGTGTGTGTGTGTGTGTGTGTGTGTGTGTGTGTGTGTGTGTGTGTGTGTGTGTGTGTGTGTGTGTGTGTGTGTGTGTGTGTGTGTGTGCGTGCATCTATAAATTGATTATAGTGTGTGATCAGCGGTAAAGATCTGGGATGGGTGTCACTCACCATCCACATGACCCCTTCCTGTTCCCACTACCCTGGGATCTGATTGGCTGTCACATATGTTCAAGCTGACAGTGCTGGGTGAACGACTTCATTCATAGATTTAATATATACATTTTCTTTATTTACAGTCAACCATGCTCTATACCTACTGTACAGGAATATCATAATATATCAAATATAATAATAATTAATATATAATATATCCTCCATCTTTGTCAGATATACAGTATATACAAATACTAGGCACTTAATTTATCTTGGAATTTGAAGCCCTGGTTCAACCCTGGGATTGATCTTAACACAAAGGAACAGCTGTCCAATAGGGGGACACGGACCCTCCCACCCACATCCTGCCATAGGATGAAAAAATGAATAAAACATTTGCTAAATGTCAACGTTTCAAGTCAATTTCGTGGATCTATCCGAGTCAGAGAAGATGTTTTGACGTGAGGGGTATGTGTCTGCCAGGGAAGAGCAGCATGGTTTTGATGATAAATGCTGAAGTGGAAGGGGAGGGTGCAGTAATGTCAGCTGCAGTAATTCAGGGCCACAGTGAATGACAGAGAAATATGTGTGTGTGTGTGTGTGTGTGTGTGTGTGTGTGTGTGTGTGTGTGTGTGTGTGTGTGTGTGTGTGTGTGTGTGTGTGTGTGTGTGTGTGTGTGTGTGTGTGTGTGTGTGTGTGTGTGTGTGTGTGTGTGTGTGTGTGTGTGTGTGTGTGTGTCTGTTGTTGTACTTGTTTTCCTACCTTATCAGGACCCCAATGTCCTAACAATTCTATCCAATTCACCTCAATGTCTTGACAGGGTAGCAAAACAATACCTTTGTATTGACTACTTTCTTATGTCATTCTCGCTGGCACCAAAAGTTTAAAAAGAGTTGATAGGGGACAGAATGCGGCCGGACCATCCTATAATTACCATATACATTACTCTTACAGAATTTCAACGTGGGCGAGATATTGGAAATGTATTCAAAGCCTATTGGCTGACAACTTGTTTTTACACAGGACAGAATAATTAATAACTGACTTTTTCCAACATAATATAGGTACAGCATATCGCCTTATTGTATAGGATACTTTTAAATGTGCCTTTAGAGGCCATGCAATTAAATACTAATCTTTAAAACAAAGGCCATTTAGGTCAAAATAATTCATATTAACAAAGGATATAGAGGGACTAACAATACAGATAGATAGCAATACAAACTGTACCATAGAGGCACAGAACACGTTAGAGGAAAAACAAAAAGAAATGGAGGAACTTATTCAAGAAAGATCAAGTGTAATATATTTTAAAAAGAAAGCAAACTGGATGGAATATGGGAGAAAATGCACCAAATTATTTTTTAATCTTCAACATAGAAATGCTACCAAAAATAATTTAATGAAACTTTTTTTAAATGACGGAGTCACCGAAGATTCACAAAACAATACTTAGATAGAGAAAGCAAAGTACTTTAAGCATATGTTTTCAGTTCAGTCTCCTCGATCTCCACTAACCGAAGTTAATTGTAAGGATTTTTCTATTAATAATGTAAAATTAACAGCTGTACAGAAAGACTCAAGTGAAGGCTAAATTACAGAGGAGGAACTTAATGATGCAATTAAAGCCTTTAAGTCCCGAAAAACTCCGGGCTGGATGGCATACCAGTTGAGGAATACCAAACCTTTGTTTCTGTACTCAGAGGACCGTTATTAGCATATTTTAACCACTCCTATAAAAATTGTAGATTATCAGATACTCAACAAGGTCTGATTTCATTATTACTGAAACAGGACCCGAATGGTAAATATAAAGATCCAGTCCATAAAAGAAATTGGAGGCCCCTTACACTTACACACTTACACAACCAGTGTTGTGATGCAAAAATTCTAGCAAAATGTATAGCGCATATAATTAAAAAGGTATTGTCGGATATTATTCATCCTAATCAGATTTTTTACATTGATGATACATTGGGGATAATATAAGACCAGTACTGGAAACAATAGAAAACTATGAA
The DNA here is from genome assembly GCF_045679555.1 of Salvelinus alpinus. Taxonomy (NCBI): domain Eukaryota; kingdom Metazoa; phylum Chordata; class Actinopteri; order Salmoniformes; family Salmonidae; genus Salvelinus; species Salvelinus alpinus. Next base: position 59,741,385 of record NC_092093.1, read on the forward strand.
CAATCTGGGAAATCAGGCCTGGCATTCATCCTAATAGCTGACTTTGAAAAGGCTTTTTTTTAAAAAAAAAATTTAACACATTTTATCCCCTTTTCTCCCCAATTTTCGTGGTATCCAATCGCTAGTAATTACTATCTTGTCTCATCGCTACAACTCCCGTACGGGCTCGGGAGAGACGAAGGTCGAAAGACACGCGTCCTCCGAAGCACAACCCAACCAAGCCGCACTGCTTCTTAACACAGCGCGCCTCCAACCCGGAAGCCAGCCGCACCAATGTGTCGGAGGAAACACCGTGCACCTGGCCCCCTTTGGTTAGCGCGCACTGCGCCCGGCCCGCCACAGGTGTCGCTGGAGCACGATGAGAGAAGGATATCCCTACCGGCCAAACCCTCCCTAACCCGGACGACGCTAGGCCAATTGTGCGTCGCCCCACGGATCTCCCAGGCGCGGCCGGCTGCGACAGAGCCTGGGCGCGAACCCAGAGACTCTGGTGGCGCAGCTAGCACTGCGATGCAGTGCCCTAGACCACTGCGCCACCCGGGAGGCCCGACTTTGAAAAGGCTTTTGATAAACAACGGCTGGAATTTATATATAAATACCAGGAATATTTTAAAAAATTGGAGAATCTCTTATACAATGGGTTAAAGTTTTGTATAGTAAGACTAGATGTAAAATAGTAAATAATGGCTACTTCTCAGCAAGTATTAAAACAAAGGGAATAAATTAGTCACAGTGGGCAGAACAAGCAAGGAAGAGCCAAGCATGAGCTAGCGAGATTCTATTTGCACGTTCTAGCATGCATTTGCATATTTCTGTTAGGGAATGGCTCCTCTGAAGTGTGCGAATGCAATTTCTCAATTCGTCGTTGCATTTATCTAAACAACCCAGTTTTTTGGTTATTTGGCAAAGGGTAACGTCTACAAAACTTAGTCCACTCTGTTTGTAACAGATTTTAGTTTTGGGAACAAAAAACTGTATTGAGATCAAATATTTCATTGACGAGAACATTGCAGAATTTCAGCCAAAATGTCTTCTCCCACTGTCAGCCACTGGGCTTCCGGGGTCCCTGATGATCTTGGCCTTCCTGCGACACCTGGTGTTGTAGGTGTTCTGTAGGGCAGGCAGTGTGTATCCAATGGTGCTGCATGTATCACCCTCTGAAGAGCCAGTCGGTCCAAGGCGGTGGAGTTGCCGTACCAGGCTGTGATGCATCCCAACAGTACGCTCTCGATGGTGCTGCTGTTGAACACTGTGAGGTCCCTCGGGGACAGCCCAAATTTCTTCAGCATCCTGAGGTTGAAGAGTCGCTGTTGTGCCTTCTTCACTACGGTGTCAATGTGGTTAGACCATTTCAGCTTCTCTGAGATGTATACGCCGAGGAATTTGAAGTTACACGGCGGCCATGTTGATGAGAATGGGGGCGTGTCCAGCCTGGTTCCTCCTTAAGTCCACAATAATCTTCTTTGTTTTCGTAAAGTTGAGGGAGAACTTGTTTACCTGGCACCACGCCATCAGAGTGCCTACCTACTTCCTATAGGCTGTCTTGTCATCTTTGGTGGTCAGGCCTACTACTGTCGTGTCGTCAGTGAACTTGATGATGGACTGTGTGAGGCCACGCAGTCGTGGGTATACAGAGAATAAAGGATGGGTCTGAGGATGCACCCTTGTGGGGCTCCGTGTTGAGGATCAGTGTCGAGTAGGTAATGTTGCCTACCTTCCCCACCTGTGGACGGCCCATCAGGAAGTCCAGGACCCAGTTGAATAGGGAGGAGTTCAGACCCAGGGCTGTGAGCTTTGTTAGGAGCTTATAGGGCACTATAATATTGAAGGTCGAACTGTAGTCGATGAACAGCATCCTCACATATGTATTCCTTTTGTCCAGGTGGGTAAGTGCAGTGTGCAGTACAATGGCGATTGCGTCGTCCGTGGATCTGTCAGGGCGGAAGGCGAATTGGAGAGGGTCAAGAGTGTCGGGGAGGGAGGAGGTGATATGGTCTTTGACTAGCCTCTCGAAGCACTTCATGATGATGGAAGTGAGTGCTACTGCTCGGTAGTCATTCAGTTCAGTTACTTTCCCTTTCTTGGCCACAGGGATTATAGTGGGTATAGAGGCCTGAGCTAGGGAGAGATTGAAAATGTCAAAGAACACAACAGCCAGCTGGTCTGCACATGCTCTGAGGCCACAGCTAGCGATGTCATCCGGCACCCTTGTGAGGGTTAACACGTTTGAATTACATTACATATGTCCTCAGTGGAGACTGAGTGTGTAGCCCATGTTGTCATCGGGGGCTCTCCTCGGCAGCTCAGGGTCATTGTGCTCGAATCTTGAAAAAAAGGTGTTTATCACGTCTGGTAGGGTGGCGTTGGTGACCATGATGTGCCTGGCTTTCATTTTGTAATTGTTGATCGTTAGGAGCCCCTGCCACATATGCCTTGTGTCTGGTCTTGGCCATTGTGGAGAGGTTGGAGTCTGTTTGATTGAGTGTGTGGACAGGTGTCACATCCTGACCATAGTGCTTATGTGTTTTGCTTGTTTTAGTGTTGGTCAGGACGTGAGCTGGGTGGGCATTCTATGGTGTGTGTCTAGTTTGTCTGTTTCTGTGTTCGGCCTAATATGGTTCTCAATCAGAGGCAGCTGTCAATCGTTGTCCCTGATTGAGAATCATATATAGGTGGCTTGTTTTGTGTTGGGGATTTGTGGGTGGTTGTCTCCTGTGTCAGTGTTTGTGGGTGGTTGTCTCCTGTGTCAGTGTTTGTGGGTGGTTGTCTCCTGTGTCAGTGTTTGTGGGTGGTTGTTTCCTGTGTCAGTGTTTGTGAGTGGTTGTCTCCTGTGTCAGTGTTTGTGGGTGGTTGTCTCCTGTGTCAGTGTTTGTGGGTGGTTGTTTCCTGTGTCAGTGTTTGTGGGTGGTTGTCTCCTGTGTCAGTGTTTGTGGGTGGTTGTTTCCTGTGTCAGTGTTTGTGGGTGGTCGTTTCCTGTGTCAGTGTTTGTGGGTGGTTGTCTCCTGTGTCAGTGTTTGTGCCACACGGGACTGTGACGGTTAGTTCGTTTGTTATTTTGTATAGTGTCTTGTCTTCGTGTATATTAAATCATGGAAACTTACCACGCTGCACATTGGTCCTCCGATCCTTCTCGCCTCTCCTCGTCCGAGGAGGAGGAAGAGCTAGACTGCCGTTACAACAGGTGTCTTTTATACAGGCAACGAGTTCAAACAGGTGCAGTTAATACAGGTAATGAGTGGAGAACAGGAGGGCTTCTTAAAGAAAAACGAACAGGTCTGTGAGAGACGGAATTCTTACTGGTTGGTAGGTGATCAAATACTTATGTCATGCAATAAAATGCAAATTAATTACTTAAAAATCATACAATGTGATTGTCTGGATTTTTGTTTTAGATTCCATCTCTCACAGTTGAAGTGTACCTATGATAAGAATTACAGACATCTACATGCTTTGTAAGTAGGAAAACCTGCAAAACTGGCAGTGTATCAAATACTTGTTCTCCCCACTGTATATATGGGGGATACAACCTTCCCAGCTCTACAGATTATGCTGCAAAGAGCCAGAATCATTAGATCATATGTTATGGTAATGTCCATATGTAACTTGTTTTTGGTCCAATCTATCAATAATATAATAATACTCATCTAAAATGTTTATCTTTCATTTACAATCTGTACAAACTATGAGAATAGAAAGGTTCAGAACTTTTGTGAAACATCACAGCACAGTTGAAAAATATATGGCAAATATAAATCAAAACTGGATGGTGTTCAGAGATCGATGGGAGGGGTCGAGGGTAGCTGAAGGATGGAACTAAAAACAAACAATAGATAACTAATGTAAAATATACTGTGTCCGTAAAATGTATATAGTATGTTTAAGCTGGAAGTAGAAGCCTTAGTGTTGTTGTCCATTAGTTTACTCAAATTACTGGAGGTGAGGGATGGTAGGGTTAGGGGAAAATAATAAAGGAAAATATATAAAAATATATATTTTATATATTTACAAATAAATGTATGGGAGATTGGTAATTATGCAGACAATTACATTGATGGAAGCCATTAAAGCTGATCTACCCCATAAACATAAAAAAAAAAAACTTTGTTGAACATTTTCCATGTCCTGATTTGTTCAAATGCTATTTTAAACTTAAGGGTTAGGTTTAGGGTTTTGGGGGTAGGGTTAGGGTTGGGGTTATGTTTAGGGTTAGGGTTTTGGGGGTTAAAGTTAGGGTTAGTATTAAGGTTAAGGTTAGTGTTAGGTTTAGGGTTATGGGTTAGGGAATATATGATTTTTAATGGTCAAGCATTTTTACTCCTCAAAAAGTCCTGACATTTCACAAAAATAAAGCTGTTTGTGTGTGTGTCGGGGTTGGGGGGAGGTGTTGTGTATATTTGTGCGTGTGTGTGTGTTTGTTCGTGGTACCTTAATTGGGGAAGACGGGCTTGTGGTAATGGCTGGAGCGGAATGAGTGGAATGGTATCAAATACATGGTGTTTGATACCATTCCACTCATTCTGCTCCAGCCATTATTATGAGCCGTCCTCACCTCAGCAGCCTCCACTGGTGTATATACTGTATGTGCACACACAAACACACACACACTGAACCAACATCCCACCTGAAACTGCACCCATCATGTCAAAGTACTTTACTCTTCATAACAATAACATCAACAACATCATCAACAACAACAAACCAGTTGCCCTGTGTGAAGTATTAAACCCTGCGTTCGGAACAAATCCCCTTTAACAGCCAACAGCCACAGCCTGCTTCCCCCTCCACAGCCTGCAGCTCTGGACCTCTGACTCTGTCCAAGACCAGAGGCAATATCGCCAAGTGAAGACTTCAACCCACAAAGGCGCTATAATCGCAAAATACACACAAACGTGCACATGCACACACCGGCTGCGGCAGCCTCACATCTCACTGGGGGAAGGGGCGGCAAACCGTGATGCATTCATCAATTTCCCCCGTGAAGGATTACAGAATGTTAGGAGTCCCATCCCACCTGAGCCCGACTCATTTAGCAGGAGCGTACCAATTAGTTAGATTGGGTCAGGCCTTTACTCCAGATAACTGGTATACTCTCATATAAATCTGTGAAAACACAATATAACAACCTGGCTAAAAGAAAACTGGAGCTCAAACCAAACCACGTACTTGGTGTATTGGGGCACAGCAACAGAACGAACCAAGTAAGGCTTCTGCATCGCAAGAGGTTAGCTCAAGACTAGGGGAGAATACAGAGATATGTTGTGATAGCCTCAAGGGCCTTGAAGGTGCTGAGGCCTGAACGACAAGGCAGCAGTCTAGCCCCATAGCTCTCTAATACTCCCTGCCTGCTTCCCTCTCTGAGACCCAGGGCAGCGCAAATGTCACCTGAACCAAATCGCTCATCACAGCATGCAGTCATGCTTTCCCACCACAAAACACCGGACACTGACTTGTGTTAGAGAGATAAACCCTGAGATACGAAGGCAGAATATTTAAGGTTGTCGGAATTGAAAGAGTTATGACTCTGTGTCTTTCAGTTGTATCTATGTTGCCCAGAATTAGCCATCAGTTGAGTAACAAGCTACCAAGCTAAAGCTCACTAGCCCCCTCTCTCTCGCTCTCTCTCTCTCTCAATTCAATTTAAGGGGCTTTATTGGCATGGGAAACATATGTTGACATTGCCAAATCAAGGGAAATGGATAAACAAAAGGGAAATAAACAAAAAGTGAACAGTAAATATTACACTCACAAGTTCCAAAATAATAGAGACATTTAAAATGTCATATTATGTCTATATACTGTGTTGTAACGATGTGCAAATAGCTAAAGTACAAAAGGGAAAATAAATAAACATAAATATGGGTTGTTTTTACAATGATATTTGTTCTTTGGGCTCCCGAGTGGCGCAGCGGTCTAAGGCACTGCATCTCAGTGACTACAGACACCCTGGTTGAAATCCAGGCTGTATAACAACCGGCTACGATTGGGAGTCCCATAGGATGGTTCACAATTGGCCCAGCGTCGTCTGGGTTTGGCCGGTGTAGGCCGTCATTGTAAATAAGAATTTGTTCTTAACTGACTTGCCAGGTTAAATCAAATACATTCTTTTAAATTCACTGGTTGCCCTTGTCTTGTGGCAACAGGTCACAAATCTTGCTGCTGTTATGGCGCACTCTCTCTCTCTCTCTCTCTCTCTCTCTCTCTCTCTCTCTCTCTCTCTCTCTCTCTCTCTCTCTCTCTCTCTCTCTCTCTCTCTCTCTCTCTCTCTCTCTCTCTCTCTCTAACAACTGATTATCCTGATTATCCTAATTCAGGATAATCAGTGAAAGAGCTCAAACAAAGTCATAACAGAATTGTCATGTCATTGTCATGTCATTTTTGTTCTGGCCACATGACATTGGGTAACGCTTGTGTCACAGCACTAACTATATCTCATCTTTTTTTGGAACACATCCCTTTGGATACTGCTGTATACATACACTGTACCTGTGGCTCCACCCCTCCACCCTGTGTGACCCAGGGCAACTAGGGTATCTGTGTCTGCTCAGAGACACAGGGCACACGCCCTCGTCGGTCACACAGACGTGTGTGGCGTGTGTGTATGTGTGTTGCGTGAGCGGGAAAGGTTGGCTGGCGTCGCCGAGTGAACCTCACCAACATGAGAGAAGGACGATGCGTTGCTTACCTCACGGATGACTTGGGGTTGACCCTGTATACTCTCAGGACTGACGTTTCACCTGTGGCTTTAGGGGAAGGCCCTGGCTACATGTGTCAGTTTCAGGTCATTTGATGGGTGAGAGAACTCATTTTTCTGTGCAAGTTCTAGGTGTGACCGGCCGAGTATCGAACCTGGGTCGTAGGCATGCCACAAGACTGTTAGCACGCTGAGCTAAAGACCTGGGATTGGCATGGGGAGCTAATGCAAGTCTTCAGGCCTGAGGAAAATATCCTTCTTCCTTCATCGTTGTCTAATACCCTTTCACACTAATGTACCAACCCGAACCATACAATACTACCTCTGATGTTGTCTGCTGGAACTGTTCTGGATACGTAACCAGGCCAGCCCAGCTAGGCTCAGTAGTGTGAAATGGGTATATTTGTGTCTGTGTCTTAGTTTATTGAGGAGAGCAAATTATGTTTATTAGGTCACAATCTCCCAGTGGAGGAGAGTCTAGTGCCTTAGCCTGCCACCCGAACACACAGTGGGCAATAAAAATGCCCAATGAAGCATAAAGATCACTCTTCCAGTCCACTTGAGGCCCTTTATAATGAAATAATGCACTTCAGAAAACATTAAGTGCCCATGATAGTTAACGATGCCATATAACTTGATTCACACACCTCTGATTGATAGAAATGTGTACTGCTAATAACATAGCCCTAATGACAGAGAGGAGAGGCGCATTATTAGATATTGTAATTACAACCAAGGCATTTTTGCCTTAAAGCATTCTTTAAAGCGCTGTTTAAAGCGTTCATTAAAGCATTCTTTAAAGCGTTGTTTAAAGCGTTCATTAAAGCGTTCTTCAAAGCGTTCTTCAAAGCTTTTTTTAAACTAATGATTTTGTGATTCTCAACATTTTCTTTCACTTCTTTGTAATGAATTACACCAAATACAATTCTGATGATTTGACATTAATATGACTAAAATGCAAACTTTCTCTTGAAAATAGGTATTCAATCTCAAGAGATTATAATGGTTACACACACACACAATCCCCCACCACTGCCACCACCTACCAATACACACACATGTGTCTTGACCCGTGCTCATTAGTGTCCAGTCTGCAGAACCCAGTGGGTACTATAATATCGTATTAGTATTAAGAGCCAACATCTGGGTGACCAAACTAAACCAGTCCTCTCTCTCCCAACCCACCACCCAGTCCCAGCCCACCAGCCAGTCCCAACCATCACACAGTCCTAGCCACCACCATGTCCAAGCCACCACAGCCACCAGGAGATATTCACCTTATCCCTTCTTAGACGTAGACAGGGACAATTAATTTGAATTGTAATAATATCCCATATGCTTGCCCAGGCCCCATCCCTGTCTCGCCGTCCCACTCACAGTCCCATTTCCAACACTGTCTTTTTACCCCCCATCCTATACATCACTGAATAGTTAAGAAAGTGCTCAAGGTAGAATTATGTTGTCCCTAGTCTATGATCAGATCTCCCTAACCTCAAGCTAAATCTTTACCATTATGGGACAACACATATCTGACAGAGTATCAGTGACAACTAAGGACTGGCTCCCGAGTGGCACAGTGGTCTAAGGCGCTGCATCTCAGTGTTAGAGGTGTCACTAAAGACACCCTGGTTTGAATTCAGGCTGTATCACAACTGGCTGTGATTGGGAGTCCCATAGGGGCAGTGCACAATTGGCCCAGCGTTGTCTGGGTTTGACCGGTGTAAGCTGTCATTGTAAATAAGAATTTGTTCTTAACTGACTTGCCAAGTTAAATAAATAAAAAATAAAATGGCAACTAGTACCTACTCTCACCTTAACCACACTGCTAACCTTTTAAATTTTAAATTAAATTTTTGTTTTCATGACTTTTCTAAAACGATATAGCCAATTTTGACTTTGTGGCTGTGTTATCTAGTGGAAACCAAAAAGTGGGCCTGGTCGGCCATCTTGGATGAGGTCAGATTAGTACGAGGTCACTGAGCAGGTAGCTCTGGTGCCATAGAGTCACCTGTTCTGTATCGCCTAATAGCTGCATACCTCCCCTGGCTTTAGCTGGGGAGCGACATGAGCCATAAATAGACCATTGTCTCTACAGGCCTAGCACACACACACACACACAAGCACGTAGATTTACACAGCCCAGTTATGACATTCATCAAATGATCTTACCCATTATCAACTTAGTAAAAAGCCTTTTGACTCTTTGTGATCTCTTACTCGTATGATACAGTATAATACCTCAACAGTCTGGATTTGTTTTACTGTAAATGTACAACGAGGATACAACTGGAGAACAGATTTTAGAATTTCATCAGTAGCACCAACATAATTTCATCAGTAGCACCAACAGAATTTCATCAGTAGCACCAACAGAATTCCATCAGTAGCATCAACAGAATCCGTCAGTAGCACCAACAGAATTTCATCAGTAGCACCAACAGAATTCCATCAGTAACACAAACATAATTCCATCAGTAGCACAAACACAACTCCATCAGTACCATCAACAGAATTGCATCAGTAGCACAAACATAATTGCATCAGTAGCATCAACAGAATCCGTCAGTAGCATCAACAGAATTCCATCAGTAGCATCAACAGAATTCCATCAGTAACACAAACATAATTCCATCAGTAGCACAAACATAACTCCATCAGTACCATCAACAGAATTGCATCAGTAGCACAAACATAACTCCATCAGTACCATCAACAGAATTGCATCAGTAGCACAAACATAATTGCATCAGTAGCACCAACATAATTTCATCAGTAGCACCAACATAATTTCATCAGTAACACAAACATAATTCCATCAGTAGCACAAACATAATTCCATCAGTAGCACAAACATAATTGCATCAGTAGCACAAACATAATTCCATCAGTAGCATCAACAGAATTTCATCAGTAGCACCAACAGAATTCCATCAGTAACACAAACATAATTCCATCAGTAGCACAAACACAACTCCATCAGTACCATCAACAGAATTGCATCAGTAGCACAAACATAATTGCATCAGTAGCATCAACAGAATCCGTCAGTAGCATCAACAGAATTCCATCAGTAGCATCAACAGAATTCCATCAGTAACACAAACATAATTCCATCAGTAGCACAAACATAACTCCATCAGTAGCATCAACAGAATTCCATCAGTAGCATCAACAGAATTCCATCAGTAACACAAACATAATTCCATCAGTAGCACAAACATAACTCCATCAGTACCATCAACATAATTTCATCAGTAGCACAAACATAATTGCATCAGTAGCACCAACATAATTTCATCAGTAGCACCAACATAATTTCATCAGTAACACAAACATAATTCCATCAGTAGCACAAACATAATTCCATCAGTAGCACAAACATAATTGCATCAGTAGCACCAACATAATTTCATCAGTAGCACCAACATAATTTCATCAGTAACACAAACAGAATTGCATCAGTAGCACAAACATAACTCCATCAGTACCATCAACATAATTGCATCAGTAGCACAAACATAATTCCATCAGTAGCACAAACATAATTCCATCAGTAGCACAAACATAATTCCATCAGTAGCACAAACATAATTGCATCAGTAACACAAACATAATTTCATCAGTAGCACCAACAGAATTGCATCAGTAGCACAAACATAATTCCATCAGTAGCACAAACATAATTCCATCAGTAGCACAAACATAATTCCATCAGTAGCACAAACATAATTGCATCAGTAGCACCAACAGAATTGCATCAGTAGCACCAACAGAATTGCATCAGTAGCACAAACATAATTCCATCAGTAGCACAAACATAATTCCATCAGTAGCACCAACATAATTTCATCAGTAGCACCAACAGAATTGCATCAGTAGCACAAACATAATTCCATCAGTAGCACAAACATAATTCCATCAGTAGCACAAACATAATTCCATCAGTAGCACAAACATAATTGCATCAGTAGCACAAACATAATTCCATCAGTAGCACAAACATAATTCCATCAGTAGCACAAACATAATTGCATCAGTAGCACAAACATAATTCCATCAGTAACACAAACAGAATTCCATCAGTAGCACAAACATAATTCCATCAGTAACACAAACATAATTCCATCAGTAGCACAAACATAATTCCATCAGTAGCACAAACATAATTCCATCAGTAGCACAAACATAATTCCATCAGTAGCACAAACATAATTCCATCAGTAGCACAAACATAATTGCATCAGTAGCACAAACATAATTCCATCAGTAGCACAAACATAATTGCATCAGTAGCACAAACATAATTGCATCAGTAGCACAAACATAATTCCATCAGTAACACAAACATAATTCCATCAGTAACACAAACATAATTCCATCAGTAGCACAAACATAATTCCATCAGTAACACAAACATAATTCCATCAGTAGCACAAACATAATTCCATCAGTAGCACAAACATAATTCCATCAGTAGCACAAACATAATTCCATCAGTAGCACAAACATAATTGCATCAGTAGCACAAACATAATTCCATCAGTAGCACAAACATAATTCCATCAGTAGCACAAACATAATTCCATCAGTAGCACAAACATAATTCCATCAGTAGCACAAACATAATTCCATCAGTAGCATCAACAGAATTCCATCAGTAGCACAAACATAATTCCATCAGTAGCACAAACATAATTCCATCAGTAGCATCAACAGAATTCCATCAGTAGCACAAACATAATTGTAGCAAATATTGTTTTCATGCCTTCTACTCCCTTGAGGATCAGTGACATCTTGACAGAGGAGAAACAGCAAAATGTCAAGGGCAAAATACCAAAAAGGTAGACGTTAATGCACTGTTGATTGGTATTTTACCAACTCACACACCTAGTCCACTGTGTCAAGACACAGTCTAGCCAATAACCATGAGTCATCCAAGACCAAGTACAGCCAACCAATAACGTCAACCGCAGACATTTTAGGATATCTTGACAAACTGAATCTCAATATTGTGTTTGATAACGATTGACATTTGACATTTGACTTGGCATTTGAAGCTGTTCTCGAGTAAAAAAAAATGACCAAAACCCTGTCGTCTGTATCCAAGCAACGAATGTTGTGACAACTGAATATTAAACTGTAACCAAACACGCACGCACATGCGTGAACACACACACACACATTGCGTGGTTACTTTACCCATCCATGCAAAATGATTGCATTTCTGTGCCGATAAGTCACATGAATGCTGGAAGGCATTAGCCTTAGAGCAGTGTGGCCCATATTCTCACTGCTAAACCCTTTGAGGGTCTGCATCATTGTCTCCCAAAAACCTCATCAAAAGAGGGCTCTTTTTACTATGAATCCTACTGTTACAGTGAGGATCAGTCTCAGCCTATGGCTAGCCTATGGTATGATTTGAGACGCATGATTCAGGATAAAAGTAATTAAAATGCCTTGCGTCAATGAATTTCAATGCTTTAATATTAGTAAGTACTAAACCACTGTGTTATTTGATTAGACTATAGTGAGACTACCCTGGCAGTAAATTCTTACATGAATTAAATTCTAATTAAAAATGTGGTGATTATTTGGTAATATTAGAATTACTTGGTGATGGCTTTTTCTAATCTGTTGTAATATGCTTGGAGGAAAACACAACAACAAATCCCTAGAAACTGTTGCCATCAGAGACTGTGTGTAAACATAAGAGGAATTTGGAAAGAGCAAGGTGTAGCAGGCCCCTGGTTGCCACACAGTTAGTGAGGTGCTAACTGCTGCCAGTTGTGCCTGGGTATTAACACCTAGCATAGTTAGGAGTCCCACAGTGCCAGTGCCCAATGGAAGGACACCACCTGGCATGGAACCTTCCAAAGAGACACCTTAGGAGTCCCATACACACTTACATAAAGTAGAGGTGGACACACACACATAAACAAACATTTAGTAGGACTGTCACTGGGCTTTGGGTGTGTGGCATTTAACACTCACTGATGAGAGACCTTGAGACCCACTCTCTGCCTTAGTTTACTTCTGATCTGGTGATGAATTTTTTATTTTACCTTTATTTAACTAGGCAAGTCAGTTATGAACAAATTCTTATTTTCAATAACGGCCTAGGAACAGTGGGTTAACTGTCTTGTTCAGGGGCAGAACGGCAGATTTTTACCTTGTTAGCTCAGGGATTCAATCTTGCAACCTTTCGGTTACTAGTCCAACGCTCTAACCACTACGCTATGAATGAGAGTGATACACACTAGCACATATCAATCAAACCTGTCATTAAACATTTACCTGTCTCCATAGTAGCGGAGGCATCCTGTGAAAACTGATATCCTCCAAAATATCTGCATACATGCATATATAATATCAAGTTAAAGCTATCTTGTTACCTAGAATTACGTTTACATAGGTCATTCAATGGACGGAATTCATATAGAATTCAACGGTTTTCGTAATGATGAATGTCTTGCCTCTCTGATGCTAAGAGAAAACCAACCTGCATGTACAGCTGGCATGGTGTGACTCAGCCAGGCTGAAAGATTGAGCGCAACCTGACCCAGTCTTGTCCCTGGTCCGGCACATATACATACACAGCCCAGGATATAATCTAGGCTTGCCCATCAGATAACAGGCCTACTTTCACCTCTCCAGTTACCAGACTGTCCGTTCTGCTTTGAATAATGCTGATTAGCACCAGACCCCCGCAGGTGCAGGGACCCGGAGCATATCCGCTCGCATCATCTGCTCCGCTGATTGAAGCTCCAAGCCCAGCAGATAGGGACACACAGACACACAGACACTCACGCACAGACACAGACAGACACACAGACAAATCACATTTTATTTGTCACATGCTTCGCAAACAACAGGTGTAGACTAACAGTGAAATGCTTAAATGCCCCAAAATGCAGAGGGAAAAATATTGAGAAAATTGTTTTTATGTAAGGAATAAATACACAATGAGTAATGATAATGGCTATATACACGGGGTACCAGTACCTAGTCGATGGGATAGATTATAAACAGTAGCAGCAGTGTAGGTGATGAGTCAATAGAGTTGGTGCAGAAAGGGTCACACACACCTCTCTCTCTGTTTAGCGACCCCGCTTCCCACACACACACTCACACAAGTGCACAACACCCCCCCCCTCTCTCTCTGTCTGTCTGTGTCTCTCTCGCTCTTTCTTTCTTTCTTTCTTTCTTTCTTGACGACACATTTCTGTTTCCACCGTGTGTGGTCCAAACAACCTTTCCAAGGTAGAGGCGGAGGGGAGGAGAGGTACAAGGCTGGTAAGGTAACACGCCACCGAGATGAAAAGGGATCATTAAAGGAGATAACCATCCCTGTAAAAATGTAGGATGTTAATTTGATCACTCTTTTGTTGCTGAGAAATGCTAACTTGTACTGTAGTGTATTCAATGTTTAAAAAGGCTTCTAAAGTTTGTAATTTCCACTTTAAAATGTCAGACTTGATTTGCATCTACCCCTACAAAAAAGTATACATGAATTATAATCCACATAGTACTTCAAATTTCCTGTTGCTGCAGTATTCTATTCCTGTTGTAGCAAACTGGCTCAAATTAAGATCCTACATCTGTATATTCACCCCCCCAAGCCAAGACCACACCGTATACTGTAACTGAACCTTACTGCCATGGCCCACATACAGTATGTTTGAGAGTAGGGGTGTAGGGTTAGGCTGGCAAGCTGCCTGGATAGAGGACCGACTCTCTAGTCTAGACTCTCCAGTCAGCCTGCTTCTGAACATTGTTGCCGGGGATGAGAGTGGCAGGCGGTGGCGTAATGACCTGTGTTTGTGCTGCACACACCACGTTCACAGGATTCCCAGAACAAGAGATTAGAGAATGCTATTGCCATGGATGTCCACGATACTCACCCCCCCTTCTCCCTTTTACTCTCTCTCTCTGTCTCTGTCTCTCTCTCTATTCCTCTCTCTCTCCCTCTCTCTCTCTCTCTCACTCTCCTTTTCCCTGAGTGAAAACAAGACGTTCATGCCATGGGGATATTGTGCAGACATTTACAAGCACATTCAGGGCAGCTATTGGATTGTTCATATTGGCCCACTCATGTCCACAGAGAGGGGAGTGTTCTCAGTGTACCATGCAGGAGAGGGGAGTGTTCACAGAGTACCATGCAGGAGAGGGGAGTGTTCACAGAGTACCATGCAGGAGAGGGGAGTGTTCACAGAGTACCATGCAGGAGAGGGGAGTGTTCACAGAGTACCATGCAGGAGAGGGGAGTGTTCACAGAGTACCATGCAGGAGAGGGGTGTGTTCACAGAGTACCATGCAGGAGAGGGGAGTGTTCACATAGTATCATGCAGGAGAGGGGAGTGTTCACAGAGTATCACGCAGGAGAAGTGGTTCACAAGACCAAGATGGCGCCGACAGATAGGGCAGCCGTGCTTCTAACTCCTAGGCAACTTTGCAGCAGTTTGTTTTTTTATGTGTTATTTCTTACATTATTAGCCCAGAATTTGTTTGTGTTATTACATCCAGCCGGGAAGAACTTCTGGATATCAGAGCTTCGGTAACTCCCCAGCATTACCAGCATTACGACCAGTAATACGACTTTCCCGAATCGGTTCCTTTGTTCGTACCCCCCAGGGGAATTGGATTCCAGAGGCTGATTCAAAACACCACCGGCAGAGAAGTGTTATTCGGAGTGGACTTCTAGTCCGACTCAGGAGGCGCACACACCACCCACCGCTTCCGAGTATATCACTCGCAAATTTTCAGTCACTGGATATAAAAGTTGACAAGCTCAGGCCAAGGATTTCCTTCCGGAGAGACATCAGGGATTGTAACATACCCTGTTTATATGGAAACATGGGGATATACTGTCTGAGTCCATACAGCCAGTTGAGTTCTCAGTTCTCAGCATCACCCTATCCACATCGACGGGACCGCAGTGGAGAAGGTGGAAAGCTTAAAGTTCCTCGGCGTCCACATCACTGACAAACTGAAATGGTCCACCCACACAAACAGTGTAGTGAAGAAGGCGCTTCAGCACCTCTTCAACCTCAGGAGGCTGAAGAAATTTAGCTTGACACCCAAAACCCTCACAAACTTTTACACATGCACAATTGTGAGCATCCTGTCGGGCTGTATCGCCGCCTAGTACGGCAACTGCACTGCCTGCAACCGCAGGGCTCTCCAAAGGGTGGTGCAGTCTGCCCAACGCATCACCGGCGGCAAACTACTTGCCCTCCAGGACACACCTACAGCACCCGATGTCACAGGAAGGCCAAAAAGATCATCAAGGACAACAACCACCCGAGCCACTGCCTGTTCACCCCACTATCATCCAGAAGGCGAGGTCATTACAGGTGCATCAAAGCTGGGACCGAGAGACTGAAAAACAGCTGCTATCTCAAGGCCATCAGACTGTTAAATAGCCATCAGGAGCACCTTAGATGCTGCTGCCGTATATACATAGACTTGAAATCACTGGCAACTTTAATAAGGGAACACTTTAATAATGTTTACATATTTTGCATTTCATATGTTTACACTACCGTGCAAAAGTTTGGGGTCACTTAGAAATGTCCTTGTTTTTGAAAGAAAAGCACTGTCAGAGTCGTGTGTATAGGTGGCAGGGAAGTCAGGCGCAGGAGAGTCAAACGGAGTGTAAATGGAGTCTTTTAATATATGTCCACTTAACATGCTCCAAACACGAAAATGTACATACATAAAAATAAACATGGGTACGAGGACCAGTCGCGCACCTATACAGCAAGAAACAATACTGACATAAAACAATCTCTGACAAAGACATGAGGGGAAACAGAGGGTTAAATACACAAGAGGTAATGGATGGGATTGAAAACAGGTGTGTGGGAAGACAAGACAAAACCAATGGAAAAATGAAAAATGGATCGATGATGGCTAGAAGACCGGTGACGTCGACCGCCGAGCACCGCCCGAACAAGGAGAGGCAACGACTTCGGCAGAAGTCGTGACAAGCACATTGTTTTGTCCATTAAAATAACATCAAATTGATCAGAAATACAGTGTAGACATTGTTAATGTTGTAAATGACTATTGTTGCTGGAAAGATTTTTTATGGAATATCTACATAGGCATTCAGAGGCCCATTATCAGCAACCATCACTCCTGTGTTCCAATGGCACGTTGTGTTAGCTAATCCAAGTTTTTCATTTTAAAATCCTAATTGATCATTAGAAAACCCTTTTGCAATTATGTTAGCACAGCTGAAAACTGTTGTACTGATTAAAGAAGCAATAAACTGGCCTTTAGACCAGTTGAGTATCTGGAGCATCAGCATTTGTGTCACGCCCTGACCTTAGAGAGCCTTTTTATTTCTCTATTTGGTTAGGTCAGGGTGTGATTTGGGTGGGCATTCTAGTTTTTCTATTTCTTTGTTGGCCGGGTATGGTTCCCAATCAGAGGCAGCTGTCTATCGTTGTCTCTGATTGGGGATATTACTTAGGCAGCCTTTTTTCCACCTTTAGTTTGTGGGATCTTGTTTTTGGTTAGTTGCTGTGTTAGTGCTACAAAACTTTACGTGTCGTTTATTCTTTCTTGTTTTTGGTGTTCATTTATTAAATTGATGATGTACGCCTACCACGCTGCACCTTGGTCCAATCCATCTCTAAACGATCGTGACAATTTGTGGGTTCGATTACAGGCTCAAGATGGCTAGAAACAAAGAACTTTCTTCTGAAACTCGTCAGTCTATTCTTGTTCTGAGAAATGAAGGCTATTCCATGTGAGAAATTGCCAAGATCTCTCTTCATTAAATAGTACCCGCAAAACACCAGTCTAACGTCAACAGTGAAGAGGCGATTCCGGGATGCTGGCCTTCTAGTCAGAGTTCCTCTGTCCAGTGTCTGTGTTCCTTTGCCCATCTTAATCTTTTATTTTTATTGGCCAGTCTGAGATATGGCTTTTTCTTTGCAACTCTGCCTAGAAGGCCAGCATCCCAGAAGAGCCTCAATACGGTTGACTTTGAGACTGGTGTTTTGCGGGTACTATTTAATGAAGCTGCCAGTTGAGGACTTGTGAGGTGTCTGTTTCTCAAACTAGACACTCTAATGTACTTGTCCTCCTGCTCAGTTGTGCACCGGGGCCTCCCACTCCTCTTTATATTCTGGTTAGGGCCAGCTTGCGCTGTTCTGTGAAGGGAGTAGTACACAGCGTTGTACGAGATCTTCAGTTTCTTGGTAATTTCTCACTTGTAATAGCCTTCATTTCTCAGAACAAGAATAGACTGACGAGTTTCAGAAGAAAGGTCTTTGTTTCTAGCACATTTTGAGCCTGTAATCAAACCCACAAATGCTGATGCTCCAGATACTCAACTAGTCTAAGGAAGGCAAGTATTATTGCTTCTTTAATCAACACATCAGTTTTCAGCTGTGCTAACATAATTGCAAAAGGGTTTTCTAATGATCAATTAGGCTTTTAAAATGATACACTTGGATTAGCTAACACAACGTGCCAATGGATTACAGAAGTAATGGTTGCTGATAATGGGCCTCTGAACGCCTATGTAGATATTCCATTAAAAATCCGCCGTTTCCAGCTACAATAGTCATTTACAACATTAACAATGTCTACATTATTTTTCTGTCAATTGGATGTTATTTTAATGGACAAAAAAATTGCTTTTCTTTCAAAAACAAGGACATTTCTAAGTGACCCCAAACTTTTGAACGGTAGTGTAAACTCTATTCTATTCTACTGTATATTAGTCTATGGCGCTCCGACATTGCTCGTCCAAATATTTATAGATTCTTAATTCCATTCCTTTATATTGGATTTGTGTGTAATGTGTGTATTGTTATGAAATTGTTAGATATTACTTGTTAGATATTACTGCACTGTTGGAGCTAGAAACATAAGCATTTCACTACACCCACAATAACATCTGCTAAACACGTGTATGTGACAAATAACATTTGATTTGATTTGACAACACTTGAGACAATAGGGACCTGAGGTAGAAGATCACTTGAGGTCAGGTCTGGATACCTAGACGAGTGCTCATTTTCTAATGAACCTCAGTATGACTCGCGTCTTTTGACGTTGACGTTTGTTGATCTGGATCTGTTAACACGCCGTCCCACATCAAACATTTTGTCAGCCTCCCGACAAGACACTGGCAGCCATGTTATGTTACACAACACAAGGTCTCGGAGGCCAGGCAGTACTAAGTCTCACCGACCTCCTTTGACTGCTCAGCTGAAATAAATATGACAGGGGGAGGGAGGAGGAGGGAGAGAGAGAAAAGGAGGTAGAGAAGGAGGCAGGAGGAAGGAGAGAAAGAAGAGGAGGTGGAGGAGGAGGAGGAGGGAGGAGGGAGAGAGAGATGAGGAGGTGGATAAGGAGGAGGGAAAGAGAGAAGAGGGGAGGGAGAAGGAAAGAGAGAGAGAAGAGGAGGTGGGGAATGAGGAGGGAAGGGGGGAGGAGAGATGGAAGAGGCCGAGAAGAGGATGAGGGTGGCGGAGGAGGGGGGCAGAAGCGAGGAGGAGAGGAGGGGGCCTCTAACACAAGTGCGTAAGCAAATGACAGGCGCTGACTTGACTAAGGGACTGGGGGCGACCCCGCAGAGAAAGATAATATTAGCAGATACATTTGGCTGGGTAATTGTGGCTTCGTTGCTCGGCTGCCCCGCGGATGGGAACAGTAGTGGAGCATGTAGTGAAAGAGGCGACCACTGAGGACAGAGAAGACACTGTTAATAGAGAGCGGTACTGGGAAGACTGAGTACCACTCCATACAGTAGAGAGCCTTGACTCATTTAGTCCCTAATTAAGTGGCTCAATGAGTTGGGGTAGGGCAGTGGCAAGGATGTGGGTTCACTTCCTGCATGGTAATCATGAGACATTTTGTATTTAAACAACCCTAACACATACAGTAGGAAACTTATACACTAACCCTCAGTATGGCACTGGGCTGCCCAACGATGCCAGCGTAAACTTCAGCACCTGTCTACGTGTCAGTTAGTGTGGAAAACCCCTCACCGATGACAGCCTTAAGGACATGGCATTAGGTCTGCCAGGACAAAGTGTGTGTGTGTGTTTGCGAGTGACAGAGAGAGAGAGATACAGACAGCAGAAATACAGTCAAGGAAGACAGCCTTGTAAGTGGGCAGATATCCCCATGATCTAACAAAACTGCTGAAGTCAGCGCTTCAGTCAGTAACACTGCATAGGCTTCTGTGACAAATGGTATCTAGACCAACTGAGGCCCAGGACCCTGTTACTTCCTTTATCACTGTTATTTTCCCCAGCTGAACCCCCTGACCTTTAAAGGGGTGTCTTTTAATTACTATACATGTAGAGCAGGACTGTAAAACTCAGTCCTTTTCTAACGGAAACAAAGCAGTCACAAAACAGAACCCTGTGACATCTCAACATTTCATCCCTTTGTGTTCCTTTTGCCAAGGCTAACAAGGCTAGTCACTGCCAGGCATGCGTCTTTGTGAAACTGAATCAGGCCCCGTATCGGGAACATGTGAGCTTTGTGGGGAAGGGGGAGGGAGGGGGATCGTTTGATTGCAACACTCCCTTCCACCGACCCCTGCAGCTCTGGACACAGTAGTGGGCGGTGGGGCGTTCCACGAGGGCCACCATCAGGGTCGTGTTGTCATACCGCTACCAAAACAGTTCATGGAGATTAGCTCACCCCCATCCTCCCTCCTTTTTCACAACCCCCCGTACACCCCTCCCACCCTGCCAAAAGCTCCAACCATGGCAGGTAGAGAGACATTGGTAGGAGGGGGATAAAGCGAATGGGCAGAAAGCTAGACGAGGCACTCACCCCCTCACTCACACAAGCACACAAACAAACACCCCATGTTTTTTGAGGACACTGAGTAATGTCAAACTTGGGTATAAGCCCTGAAATGACACATACTCTAGACGTTTCATGAACAACACAGCAAAACTAAATCAGAGTAAAAACTATTTGTGTCCAATGAATTCCTTTAAACTCGAACATGCTACTAAATTACATACTATTTATAACCCACCCTAACCAAAAAGACTGAGTGACTTAGTTTGACTCACCACTAGGTTCCCGATCACCATGACGAGCATGAAGACCAGGATGCAGAGAGGTTGCCCGGCCACCTCCATACAATCCCACATCGTCTCGATCCACTCGCCGCATAGCACCCGGAACACGATGAGGAACGAGTGGAAGAAGTCCTTCATGTGCCAGCGCGGCAGCGTACAGTCCTTGGAGATCTTACACACGCAGTCCTGGTAGTTCTTGCCGAACAGCTGCATGCCCACCACGGCAAAGATGAAGACTATGATGGCTAGGACCAGGGTCAGGTTTCCCAGGGCGCCCACCGAGTTGCCGATGATCTTGATGAGTGTGTTGAGGGTGGGCCACGACTTGGCCAACTTGAACACCCTCAGCTGTGGTAGGGGAGATAGTGAGACCAGCTGTTTGTTAGTTGTCTGAGAAATGAATTTAGAAATTAATGTTAACTAGAAGTTGAATCAAGAGATTTAAAGACAAATTATATTTTCTTTATCCTATTCTCATGTTCGAGTTTAAACTTTTATTAAAATGTTCATTAGTCACATTTCACTTTTTTGTGCAATTTTTAACCTCCCCCCTTTTCGTGATTACAATCTTGTCTCATCGCTGCAACTCCCCAACGGGCTCTGGAGAGGCAAAGGTCAAGTGCTGCGAAACATGACCAGCCAAACCGCTCTTCTTAACACATGCTTGCATAACCCGGACGACAGCTGCACCAATGTGTCGGAGGAAACACAATTCAACTGATGACCAAAGTCAGCCTGCAGGCACCCGGCCCGCCACAAGGAGTCACTAGAGCACGATGAGCCAAGTAAAGCCCCCCCGGCCAAACCCTCCCCTAACCCGGACAACGCTGGGCCAATTTTGCGCTGCCCTATGGGACTCCCGGTCACTGCCAGTAATGACCAAACCCCAGGCTGTAGTGACACCACAACACTGCGATGCAGTGCCTTAGACCGCTGCACCACTCGGGAGGCCCACATTTCACATTTCTAAATAAAGAAGTGGCTACTGACTACAATTCAAATCATTCTGTCAATGGGATATGGTAGTAAAAAGGGGTTACATAGCTCAGGCTGGTTTAGTAACTGTTGAGAAGGACTTGCCAATGGTCTCACAGTTAGGGGGACTTACAGTTCGCATACATGTAAGGTACCATTGGGTGAGAGACCTAACCAGTCACACTGTCAAACAGTGCAGGCTTTAACACATCCATTCCAGACAACCATCATCTACAAACACACAGAGATACAGACAGCACACAAAGACACAGATAGGCCAGAGGGGCGACATGTTAAATGGTTAAATACCAGTCTGAAGGACCGGAGAACGGACAGTCCCTCCACGTCAGACAGGCCCAGCTCCATGAGGCTGAGGCACACGATGATGCTGTCAAAGATGTTCCAACCTTGTTGGAAATAGTAGTATGGATCTAGAGCGATGATCTTTAAGACCATCTCAGCGGTGAAGATCCCGGAGAATACCTAGGAAACACAGACACACACAGACACAAACAGAGAGGGAGAGCTTAGCCTGGGGGTAGGAAACTTCAGAGCAGGTTAGAGTCAGAATCAGGCCTCCCTTGCACATGAAGCACTGCAGTAGAACACTGGTGGCTGTCGCTTTGCCTGGTTGTCTCCCAATCTACTGATCTTATCCATCTGGAACCATCTGGAACCATCTGGAAGTCAGGGCTGCACTTGAAGGACTAATGGGAGCTGATGAGAAATATTTTTAAATAAGATCTAAAGTTTTGCCCAAAACCATCCTCCTAGATTTTTAGATTTTTTTTGCCAATGCCTACCCATACAAGCACAGCAGCTCTACCTGCATCGTTGACAAGCGCACTGCACTCGACAAAAGGTCATTTACGCTTGAGCCGACATCCGCAGCGTTTAGTGTGAATGTGATCTCAGCGAACGTCAGGGAAATTACCAGTACAATGCACCTTTGATTAAATCCCTGTCTTGCTGTTTTCTTCCTTGGAGCGTCTGGAACTGCGACATCAAACTCCACAGTTAATACAACGTCAATAATAAAACTGAGACCTCAGACTGGGAGCTTTCCTGTATATTGAATTAAGACTCCCAGCCTTTACTGCACACAGTGAGCTGGCTCCTGTGTCCACCTAATCTCCTTAAGGGGAAATCTGCTTATGATATCAGTTTTCAGATGCTGTTTTAGGAGCATCCTCATCTCTTTCATGTTAGCCACCATCATTTTTTTTCTTCCTTTGGCTGGACTGCTATGGAGATAGGTATTGCCTCTTGCTCTGTGTTTGTGTTGTAAAAGCTAAAGCAGCTGACAGGTCTGCAGTATAGGTGTGTGTGTGTGTACATGTATTTGTGCTTTGCTTCTGTGATCTCTGTGTGTTTTCGTCTTGCAGCTCTCTGCTAGTTGTTCCTTGCAGACGTGCTCCTCGATGTGACACCGAGTACGTGACACACGGGCGGAAGGCGAGGGTGGAGGGGGTAGCGGGTGGACAAGGTGAAATCGTCATAGGGCGCGTCTGGGTAGCCTTGAAAGGATCTGATCTGGAGTCTGTTAAGACTAGTAGGTCATGTCCACACACAAACACAAACTCACACACACACAGTGAGTGGCTTAGTGAGCAGTTTGGTGTGATTACAGCTGGGATATTGACTGGCACTGAAGCCCCCACTTTCAGTCGCCTGGAGAGGCCCAATGTGTGTGTGTGTGTGTGTGTGTGTGCACGCGCCTGCCTACCTGCTTTTGTGTGTGTTTGTGTGTGTGTGTGTGTGTGTGTGTGTGTGTGTGTGTGTGTGTGTGTGTGTGTGTGTGTGTGTGTGTGTGTGTGTGTGTGTGTGTGTGTGTGTGTGTGTGTGTGTGTGTGTGTGTGTGTGTGTGTGTGTGTGTGTGTGTGTGTGTGTATCCATTCTCATTTACATGGGGCTCATTAAGCTCGGTACACAGCTCGTTATCAATGACGAGGTACTTCACAATCATACTGTTATTACGCTGTCAGGACCCGAGGATGAGACAGGGCGTTTATTATGATTGGGCGGAGGAGTATCCTGCGAGCGATGAGGCTGCGGCTGCATCTCACAGAGATCATTGCCAACATTGAGCCAGGAAGACGTCTAACACGACATGGCATCGCCCCACAAAAGGACATGACATGGACATGTAGCCTACTATATGAATTGATTGAGTTTGTGGATCACACTTTATTCTGATAGTCCCATATAGATGATCTACAGATGGCCATATAATCAACAAATGACTGTATATGTTGATAAACAACTGCTTGCTAAAGTTACGGTTTGGATTAGGGTTAGAATAAGGGTTAGGTTTAGGTTTGGATTATGGTTAGGGTAAGGGTTAGGATTAAGTTTAGTTGATAGTTCATTGAAATTTTGTTGACACTTATTGAACATCTACTGACCATGTACAAACCATCTACAAACCATCTACTTGGGACTATCCAAATAAAGCGTTATCAGTTTGTGTACTGCATTGTGCTGTACTGTATTGGTTTGGGGCAGATATGGTGCAGGAGACAATAACTTAATGTCTTTAGGATGAAGTTGATGTCGCCTAGTGTGATGCTCAAATTAATGTCAGTTAATAATAACGGTTTGCTTGGGTGAATGACTTTCCACTACTGGAAATGCGCACACCAGAAATGTATTGAAAAATTAATTGACTTTGTTGCAATGTTATTAAAACACATTTTCATCAAGTCTGTACTTCAAATTAGCATCTCTGTAATTCGAACACAGATAATGAGTATTAACTTTTTCTTTTTTTTTTACCTTTATTTAACAAGGCAAGTCAGTTAACTTATTTGCAATAACAGTCTACCAAAAGGCAAAAGGCCTCCTGCGGGGACGGGGGCTGAGATTTAAAATACAAATAAAATAAATAAAGATATAGGACAAAACACACATCACGACAGGAGAGACAACACAACACTATATAAAGAGAGACATCACAACACTGCATAAAGAGAGACCTAAGACAACAACATAGCATGGCAGCAACACATGACAACACAGCATGGTAGCAACACAACATGACAACAACATGGTAGCAACACAATATGGCAGCAACACATGACAACACAGCATGGTAGCAACACAACATGACAACAACATGGTAGCAACACAATATGGCAACAGCACAACATGGTAGCAGCACAAAACATGGTACAAACATTATTTGGCACAGACAACAGCACGAAGGGCAAGAAGGTAGAGACAATACATTACGCAAAGCAGCCACAACTGTCAGTAGGAGTGTCCATGATTGAGTCTTTGAATTAAGAGATTGAGATAAAACTGTCCAGTTTGAGTGTTTGTTGCAGCTCGTTCCAGTCGCTAGCTGCAGCGAACTGAAAAGACGAGCGACCCAGGGATGTGTGTGCTTTGGGGACCTTTAACAGAATGTGACTGGCAGAACGGGTGTTGTATGTGGAGGATGAGGGCTGCAGTAGATATCTCAGATAGGGGGGAGTGAGGCCTAAGAGGGTTTTATAAATAATCATTAACCAGTGGGTCTTGCGACGGGTATACAGAGTAGGCCACGGCACTAACACTGTTTGATCAACTAACCTCATATGTTCATTCAAATATTATTTGGGCATTTTATCAAAACAAGTCTGCACAACAATGTTTTCAACTCAGATATTTGATACATATGACTACATTATACATATTAATTTATACAGTAATTATTATTCAACATGTCCTCATCTGGGATTTGAAGTCACAACCTTTTTGTTCATGGCATTCTGATCTTCCTGCTACTGTATGCCACCATGTCTGTGTCAATTATCAGTTAATCTCACTATTCTCTCATTATTTATTTGATTAACTTATTTCAGACATGTTGGGGTTTTCTGTATAGTTGTCTAATGTTGGTGGGGCATATTAACCTGTTTAAATGTTACTCCTTAATCACGACATGACAAAAAAAGATGCTATCTAGAACCTGAAAGGGTTCTTCGGCTGTCCCCATAGGAGAACCCGTTGAAGAACACTTTTTGGTTCCAGGTAGAACACGTTTGGTTCCAGGTAGAACCCTTTCCCCTGAGAGTTCTACATGGAACCCAAAAGGGTTCTACTTGCAACCAAAAAGGGTTCTACCTGTAAGCCAAACGGGTTGGGGACAGCCTATGGGGACAGCCGAATAGCCCTTTAGGAAACCTTTTCTTCTAGGAGTGGGACAAATACAATAATTTTACTTGAGTGTACTTTTAACAGAACCTGATATTTACTTTGAAGTGCAAAGTCTAGCAATACAGGTGAAATCAGTCATTGACACAGACATGGTGGCGTTGCAGGAAGATCAGTATGCTGTGAAGCAAGAGATTGTGAGTTCAAATCCCAGGTGAGGACATGTTGAACATGCCAGCGGAATCTTGTGTGTCAAATATGTTAGTTGAAACTATTGTATGTCACTAGTTCCACAGCCTTATTTAGTGAAAATGCCCAAATAATAATTTATAGTTGAATTAACATATGAGACAAGTGGAACAAAAACATAATTTTAAGCTGACTGAATTTTGCAAGTTTGGGAAAAGCTTTAATCGAAAAGTTGAGTACATTTTTTTTTTTAAAGCAGTGGAACCAGTTACTTAATAATAATTAGTTTAAACAACTACAATGTTTTATAGTGAAGGTTGTGTCACAAATGGCACCCTATTCCCTCCATAGTGCACTACTTTTGACCAGGGACAATAGGACTGGTCAAAAGTAGTGCACTATATTGGGAGTAGAGTGTCATTTGGGACACAACCCAAAGGCATGAAGGGTAATTATTTCTGTCAGGCCAAAGCAGCAGTAATGAGTAAGTGTTTAGGATGCCCAGGCAGACATGGTAATTGAATAATACAGACGTGTTGGTCTGAGCATGTCACGGCATCGTGACCACACAATTCATATCTCCTGTGATAAGAGTAAAGCTGGAATCGTTAATTGGTGGAACTGCCACGTCCGTTTGGGACATTACAAAAACAAAGAAATTACTGCAAATCAACGAACACAGTTTTTTTGGACATCATTTACAGTGGTGATCCGTCATTCAGGGCAGATGGGACAGAGGGGTTGGTAATATTCTCTAGTTGCGTCGTGATTGGCTCAGTGTTTTGTCACTCTAGGGGACACTACGTCACTGCCAAATCTAAGGGTAGAGCTAAAAAATACAAGCCCCTTAGGTGCTGCCATAGAGTTACATTAGAAGTGCCCATCCAAGAAGGCTCAAGGTCATTGGCCACAGATAAAATTATGTCAATGAATAGAAATTATAGACAAAACGTATCGGTGCTCATCGGCCATTGGACATAAACATTACACAACAAGTTGGAAATTGCAAATTCAACAATCAGTGGTTTTGAAGGAATCAGTGGCTAACTGCAACCATTGCAAAGCAACCACTAACGTTAGCCTGCTATTCAGTGGAGTGGGTGTGTGGTCCAAGTCTGGGTTTAAGGGTCTCTTTTCCAAGCTTAAAGGGATAAACATTCAACATTGGCCCTGCTGTCAATCTAGTATGACTTCTGCCGCGCTCAAAACAACTGGAAACTCGGAACTGGGAAATCTGACTTCAGTGAGTTCAAGACAACTGGGAACTCAGAAAAAAAATTACTCTGACTGGGAAAATACGTCTTGATCGGTCATCCAACTCAGAATTACAAGTCTGGAACTCGGGCCCCAGTTGCCTTGAAAGCACCATAAATCCAGAGAATGACAGACTTTGATGACAAAGTTTAATGGCACAATTTGCCCACAAAGGACCGTAGCACCACCTTCCTGTTCAAGTGAGCACAGCACAACAAGGTGAGTCCAAAAATGTCTTGTAGGCTGCTGCATAAATGAGATGATATTTATACTGTAGCTAAGACTAATACTAAGTGTATGTTGTGTAGTAAGCTGTTAGTAGCCCATGTGCCTCACCCTAATAATTTGGTCCCTTTCCCCCTCTTCATTTCACTTACTGTTCTAACTTGGTGGTGCACATGTGGCCTATGGCCTGTTTTAGAGAAAGGGCATCATCAAATACAGTAAGAGCATTCATTGTCTGCTTATATGCCCCCTTTATTTATCCTATGGTTCTGACTTGGTGTACAGGGAGAATACTGTAAGAACGGCCCATGTTCTGAATTCTGTCGCTGTACATTTCAAATGTGCTGAACAAATAGTTATATTGACTACGTCCGTCCTAGCTCATTGTCTTAATCAAAATTACAGATTGCCTCTTATCCAGTTGTCGTCCCCTTATGCCATAGTTTGTACATCTCAATTGTCAGTAGAAACCACATTTGTTTAAGCAAGTCAGACATATCAGCTATGTTTTTATAAAAGGCAGTAAATAAAGCTGAATGAACTGTTTTGCTGCCAGACAAGGCTCCACTGATAGCCAGGTGTAGCAGTGGTAAGGTGTTGGGACTGCTGTTTGTGGGCACCATTATAGTGCAGTTAATGTATTGTTTAGTGTTGTGTTGTGTAGTGGCTTTGCTGGCATGCATCTAAAAAAATATATATTGCAGTACCTTGATGTACATTTACTGCACCTTTTTTTTGCACACATTACTGTCCTCTGTTTCTCCCTCCATAACATCAACAACACAATAACAATAACAGTAACAAAAACAGCAAGGCACTGTTTTCTCCAATGTGGATTGGATCTTTAGGAAAGTGTGCAGGTTGTGTGTGAAGACAACCCTCTTCAGGGTAAGAGCTGAGACAAGCAACTTTATACTGAATAGGTCAAGTGAAGCACTGAAATGGCACCCTATTCCCTAGAGCAGAAGTGCTCTACTGTAGACCAAGCTCTGGCAAAAAAAACGTACACTATATAGGGAATAGGGTGCTCTGAGGCGGCAGGTAGCTTAGTGGCTAAGAGAGTTGGGCCAGTAACCGAAAGGTTGCTGGTTCAAATCCCCAAGCCGATTAGGTGAAAAATCTGTTGATTTGCCCTTGAGCAAGGCACTTGACCCCAAATGCACCTGTAAGTCACTCTGGATACGAGCTGGAATAAGAGGATGCCATTTCAGATGCAACCATTCTGTTTTGTGCGGAAAACCTAATACAAAAATATGTTTCTGTGTTGTGAGCGTGTTGAATATCCCACAACGTTGAACAAAATGTGCTTGGTTTCCAGGCTAAATGGGAATATTAGAATGATATATTCAATCAGATTAACCTACTAAAAGACTGAAAGGACACACATCTGTGTGTTGCCTATCTGAAAAAGCCTATCTGCTGAATCCTTACTGAAAAAACACATGAATGTCACATGATCACATGTTTTTAATCATGTGATTTTCCACGTGAAATGATGTGTTTTTTCTGTAAGAGATTATTAATCTAACCGCTGCCTCAGACAACCTGTCTGTCACTCTCCCACCCCAAACAACTCACTGTCTTCTCACAGAGATACAGATGTACGGTTCTGAAAAGAACATCATGCCAGCGACCAACACACTCATGTGTCTATCTAACAGCCCGGAGGTGTTGTCCATACGTCTGCCCAGCTGTGTCTGTGTGACTGAGGGGTAGCTGAAGGGCACAGGAGGACAGCTGGATGGGTATTGCTGTGTAAACTAGGGCCTGTGCTGTGCTGACTGTGGCTGTGGTAGTAATAACAGAGAGTCCTGGCTCAGCATATATGAAGATATACACGCATGCATACATAAACACACACACACACATGTATACAGACACACACACACACACACGTGTGTATACAGAGACACACGTGTGTATACAGAGACACACACACACACAGAGAGCAGAGTGAGGCTCATGCGAGCAGAAGGGCGGTGGGCGTGGGCTCAACGGGGAGGGGGGCTGAGAGGAGATGTCATGTGACAAGCACTCTCTGGGAAGCACGTCAACAAGGTTTCGCTCCCACGGTCAACACAATCCACGGGACTACGCACGCCCAACTGGCCTCGGGTGAACAGTCCACACATAACGCATACAAACACACACACATACGTGTGCAGATGGAAACATTTCCACGCGCAAATTCACACGCATGCACAACCACGCACGAACACACACACACACGTATGCACACACAAACACACACACATACACATTTGGGTTTGGCAGGATTGAGGGGAAAGAAACCTCTTTGTTACAAGGAGATTCCTCCCGCCATAACGGTAACATCAAAAGGTTGAATAATGAAACAATATTTCTGTAGTCCAAGCGGTTGGAGTGGTCCGTGGGCACTTATAGAACAATTATGTCAGATCAGTTGTGTTTTGGGATCCCATGAAGGACAGTGTAATAACATAACTGTATGTCTAAATGTGTATTTTTCCCAGTGATCAGATTCACATCCAAATGTTGGCAAACTGATATGATTAAATATGAATTTGTGAGAAGATATAATGTGATGTTAGCCTTCTAAATGAGAGAATTGTTTTTCATGTGAAGTCTTAACCAAGTCAGTGACCACATCCACGTGAGCACAGACATTATGTCGGCGTCATGGAACACCCCTTTCCCAGAGTGCATAAAACCCACTTCTGACAAAATGTACATTAGACCAAGCAGGCGGACGGTGTTGAACCAGACGTCACGAATGGTTAGACTCCACCAGACCAGCTACGTGCAGCGCCAGCTGTACACGTTGAAATGGTTAAGAAAACTACACTTTCACAGTTTGCAGCTGTATATGCAAAATAGTCTAGGAAACTCGCCCGAAGAAGATAAAGAAGAACAATTTCCTCTCACCAGTATAGATACCTCTAAAGTATCTATTTTAACGAACTGAGCCCGAGAACCACCGGCTGGTACTTTGAAAAGATCCATTCTAAAAGAACATTCCCCTATCCAACCACCATTGGTACGTCTGCAAGACCCGTTCTAACAGACACAACCAGAGACTTTCTGTCGAATTACTCCCCAGACGGACCGGCGATTCCAATAGAGACAACAAAGGCATGCAATCGAAAATATATACAGTGGCTTGCGAAAGTATTCACCCCCTTGGCATTGTTCCTATTTTGTTGCCTTACAACCTGGAATTAAAATAGATTTTTTGAGGGTTTTTATCATGTGATTTACACAACAACACTTTGAAGATGCAAAAAAAATTCTCTTGTGAAACAAACAAGAAATAAGACAAAAAAACAGAAAACTTGAGATTGCATAACTATTAACCCCCCCCCCAAAATCAATACTTTGTAGAGCCACCTTTCTCAGCAATTACAGCTGCAAGTCTCTTGGGGTATGTCTCTATAAGCTTGGCACATCTAGCCACTGAGATTTTTGCCCATTCTTCAAGGCAAAACTGCTCCAGCTCCTTCAAGTTGGATGGGTTCCGCTGGTGTACAGCAATCTTTAAGTCATACCACATATTCTTAATTGGATTGATGTCTGGGCTTTGACTAGGCCATTCCAAGACATTTAAATGTTTCCCCTTAAACCACTCGAGAGTTGCTTTAGCAGTATGCTTAGGGTCATTGTCCTGCTGGAAGGTGAACCTCCATCCCAGTCTCAAATCTCTGGAAGACTGAAACAGATTTCCCTCAAGGATTTCCCTGTATTTAGCGCCATCCATAATTTCTTCAATTCTGACCAGTTTCCCAGTCCCTGCCGATGAAAAACATCTCCACAGCATGATAATGCCACCATCATGCTTCACATGTGGGGATGGTATATTCTCGGGGTGATGAGAGGTTTTGGGTTTGCGCCAGACATAGTGTTTACCTTGATCGCCAAAATGCTCAATTTTAGTCTCATCTGACCAGAGTACATTCTTCCATATGTTTGGGGAGTCTCCCACATGCCTTTTGGTGAACACCAAACTTGTTTGCTTATTTTTTTCTTTAAGCAATGGCTTTCTCTGCCCACTCTTCAATAAAGCCCAGCTCTGTGGAGTGTACGGCTTAAAGTGGTCCTATGGACAGATATTCCAATCTCCGCTGTGGAGCTTTGCATCTCCTTCCGGGTTATCTTTGGCCTCTTTGTTGCCTCTCTGATTAATGCCCTCCTTGCCTGGTCCTTGAGTTTTGGTGGGCGGCCCTCTTGGCAGGTTTGTTGTGGTGCCATATTCTTTCAATTTTTTAATAATGGATTTAATGTTGCTCCATGGGATGTTCAAGGTTTCTGATATTTTTTTATAACCCAACCCTGATCTGTACTTCTTTGTCCCTGACCTGTTTGGAGAGCTCCTTGGTCTTCATGGTGCCACTGGCTTGGTGGTGCCTCTTGTTTAATGGTGTTGCAGACGCTGGGGGCCTTTCAGAACAGGTATATATATACTGAGATCATGTGACACTTAGATTGCACACAGGTGGACTTTATGTAACTAATTATGTGACTTCTGAAGGTGATTGGTTGCCCCAGATCTTATTTAGGGGCTTCATAGTAAAGGGGGTGAATACATTTGCACCCACCACTTTTTCGTTTTAAATTTTTTAGAATTTTTTGAAACAAGTGATTATTTTTATTTCACTTCACCAATCTGGACTATTTTGTGTATGTCTATTACATGAAATCCAAATAAAAATCCGTTTAAATTACAGGTTGTAATGCAATAAAATAGGAAAAATGCCAAGGAGGATTGTAACGACCTGGGTGTCGGGGAGGTGCGAAGTCAGACGCAGGAACAGCAGAGCTTCAATATGTTGAGTCTTTAATACCCAACTGGCAAACGAAATGTCCAACACGGACGTACTGGGTGTCACACAACGGTCCAACGACACGATAAACAAACCCAGTCCACAATAATAATCTCCACTCCCGAAATCCAAAAAGCTACAATGTAACAATCCCGCACAAAGAAGCGTACGGGCTGGCTGACTAATAAAGCCACACTAATAAACAATTAACTAAACACAGGTGATACAAATCAACACATAAGGAGGGGGAGGAAAAAGAGTCAGTGGCAGCTAGTAGGCCGGTGACGACGACCGCCGAGCGCCACCCGAACGGGAAGGAGAGCCTGCCTCGGTTGAAGTCGTGACAAGGATGAATACTTTTGCAAAGCACTGTGCATTGCAAATAATTTTTCGAATGAGCGGCCGTTCATGTGCAAAGTATTAGCATTTCAATGAGCACAGTTATCAGCTGTTTGTACGATAGTGAAGTCCTTTGTCTTTTCTCCTGCTCTTTCTTACATGCCCCTCCCTTTTTCGTTTTGTGTAACAAGCCATCATATCGGGTTTAGTCCACTCGGGACTTTTAATTGCATTATGTAGTACTCAATGTGTAAGCTATTCTGTTTGTGTGTTTATGTAATTCTGTGTGATTATTTAGTTAGTAAATAAATAATTAAGCCAATTTTTGTATTGCATATTCATCATTTATGCTAGGGTTCGTGCAGATATCCATATTGCGACATTCAGAATGAGGCTGATAGAAGATCAAATGAATTGATGACCAAAATGTCAGAGATATTTATATCTGTAGAGTTAATTCGGAAACGGTAACTCCTTAAACAAACTTTTTCCATGGTGCCCCAAGATTGCTGATGAGTTAATTGTTACATGAGTAATTTAATCATCGTAATAATTAAACATACTGTAGTTAATCGATTTGATAAAGCAATCGTCATCACAATAATGATAGCCAAAAACACGACACAAGCATGCACATAACACTTAGAGAGAGAGCCAATATCTCTCCACTATAATAGGGATGAGAGAAAAATCCTCCTCAAACAAATCTCCACGTACAGAGACAAAAAATATTTTAATGTGTGATGCTGCATCTAGCAAACTGGCAGTTATCCAATACAGTCACCACTCCACGACAGTTCAGACTCTCTATGTCTCCAACACAGTCACCACCCCACAACAGTTCAGACTCTCTATGTATCCAACACAGTCACCACCCCACAACAGTTCAGACTCTCTATGTATCCAACACAGTCACCACCCCACGACAGTTCAGACTCTCTATGTATACAACACAGTCACCACTCCACGACAGTTCAGACTCTCTATGTATCCAACACAGTCACCACTCCACGACAGTTCAGACTCTCTATGTCTCCAACACAGTCACCACCCCACGACAGTTCAGACTCTCTATGTAACCAACACGGTCACCACTCCACGACAGTTCAGACTCTCTATGTATCCAACACAGTCACCACTCCACGACAGTTCAGACTCTCTATGTATCCAACACAGTCACCACCCCACGACAGTTCAGACTCTCTATGTAACCAACACAGTCACCACTCCACGACAGTTCAGACTCTCTATGTATCCAACACAGTCACCACTTCAAGACAGTTCAGACTCTCTATGTATCCAACACAGTCACCACCCCACGACAGTTCAGACTCTCTATGTATCCAACACAGTCACCACTCCACGACAGTTCAGACTCTCTATGTATCCAACACAGTCACCACTCCACGACAGTTCAGACTCTCTATGTATCCAACACAGTCACCACTTCAAGACAGTTCAGACTCTCTATGTATCCAACACAGTCACCACTCCACGACAGTTCAGACTCTCTATGTATCCAACACAGTCACCACCCCACGACAGTTCAGACTCTCTATGTATCCAACACATTCACCACCCCACGACAGTTCAGACTCTCTATGTATCCAACACAGTCACCACCCCACGACAGTTCAGACTCTCTATGTCTCCAACACAGTCACCACCCCACGACAGTTCAGACTCTCTATGTCTCCAACACAGTCACCACCCCACGACAGTTCAGACTCTCTATGTAACCAACACAGTCACCACTCCACGACAGTTCAGACTCTCTATGTATTCAACACAGTCACCACCCCACGACAGTTCAGACTCTCTATGTATCCAACACAGTCACCACTCCACGACAGTTCAGACTCTCTATGTAACCAACACAGTCACCACTCCACGACAGTTCAGACTCTCTATGTATCCAACACAGTCACCACTTCAAGACAGTTCAGACTCTCTATGTATCCAACACAGTCACCACTCCACGACAGTTCAGACTCTCTATGTAACCAACACAGTCACCACCCCACGACAGTTCAGACTCTCTATGTATCCAACACAGTCACCACTGCACAACAGTTCAGACTCTCTATGTAACCAACACAGTCACCACCCCACGACAGTTCAGACTCTCTATGTCTCCAACACAGTCACCACTCCACAACAGTTCAGACCCCTCTATGTAACCAACAAAGTCACCACTTCACGACAGTTCAGACTCTCTATGTATCCAACACAGTCACCACCTCAAGACAGTTCAGACTTTTGTCACCAAGGCGATAATGACTTGCTGAAAGATGGAAAAGACCAGAGAGGGATGTCATAACATATACAGTTGAAATCGGAAGTCTACATACACTTAGGTTGAAGTCATTAAAACTCGTTTTTCAAACACTTCTTTCAAACATTTGTTGTTAACAAACTGTAGTTTTGGCAAGTCGGTTATGACATCTACTTTGTGCATGACACAAGTCAATTTTCCAACAATTGTTTACAGACAGATTATTTCACTTATAATTCACTGTATCACAATTCCAGTGGGTCAGAAGTGTACATACACTAAGTTGACTGTGCCTTTAAACAGCTTGGAAAATTCCAGAAAATGATGTCATGGCTTTAGAAGCTTCTGATAGGCTAATTGACATAAATTGAGTCAATTGGAGGTGTACTTGTGGAATTATTTCAAGGCCTACCTTCAAACTCAGTGCCTCTTTGCTTGACATCATGGGAAAATCAAAAGAAATTAGCCAAGACTGATTTGTAGACCTCCAAAATTGTAGACTTCCACAAGTCTGGTTCATCCTTGGGAGCAATTTCCAAACGCCTGAAGGTACCATGTTCATCTGTACAAACAATAGTATGCAAGTATAAACACCATGGGACCCCGCAGCCGTCATACCGCTCAGGAAGGAGACAGGTTCTGTCTCCTAGAGACGAACGTACTTTGGTGTGAAAAGTGCAAATCAATCCCAGAACAACAGCAAAGGACCTTGTGAAGATGCTGGAGGAAACAGGTACAAAAGTATCTATATCCACAGTAAAACGAGTCCTATATCGACATAACCTGAAAGGCCGCTCAGCAAGGAAGAAGACACTGCTCCAAAACTGCCATAAAAAAGCCAGACAACGGTTTGCAACTGCACATGGGGACAAAGATCATACTTCTTGGAGAAATGTCCTCTGGTCTGATGAAATAAAAATAGAACTGTTTTGCCATAATGACCATCATTATGTTTGGAGGAAAAAGGGGGACGCTTGCAAGCCAAAGAACACCATCCTAACTGTGAAGCACGGGGGTGGCAGCATCATGTTGTGGGGGTGCTTTGCTGCAGGAGGGACTGGTGCACTTCACAAAATAGAGGACATCATGAGGAGGGAAAATGATGTGGATATATTGAAGCAACATCTCAAGACATCAGTCAGGAAGTTAAAGCTTGGTCGCAAATGGGTCTTCCAAATGGACAATGACCCCAAGCAACTTCCAAAGTTGTGGCAAAATGGCTTCAGGACAAGTTATTGGAGTGGCCATCACAAAGCCCTGACCTCAACAAGAGCAAGGAGGCCAAAGAGGCCTACAAACCTGACTCAGTTACACCAGCTCTGTCAGGAGGAATGGGCCAAAATTCACCCAACTTATTGTGGGAAGCTTATGGGAGGCTACCCGAAATGTTTGACCCAAGTTAAACAATTTAAAGGCAATGCTACCAAATGCTAATTGAGTGTATGTAAACTTCTGACCCACTGGGAAAGTGATGAGAGAAATAAAAGCTGAAATAAATAATTCTCTCTACTATTATTCTGACATTTCACATTCTTAAAATAAAGTGTTGATCCTAACTGACCTAAAACAGGGAATTTTTACTAGGATTAAATGTCAGTAATTGTGAAAAACTGAGTTTCAATGTATTTGGCCAAGGTATATGTAAACTTCCGACTTCAACTGTATCTGCTGTGGACACACATGCACATACATACATACACACACACACACCAGCCAGATTGTCCACTGTAGCACACAGTGGCCAGCCAAGTGGAAGAAAAACTCTATTGATTTTGACACCGTTGGCCTGAAATGACTTCCTTGTTGGACCACTCCTGGTACAACACAACCAATTACATAACACCAACAATACCATGGGTGTGTCCCAAATGGCACCCTATTACCTATATAGTGCTGGACTTCAGACCAGGGCCCTTACCCAGCACTATAGAGAACCAGCATATATCATACAAACACACATAACTGGTACCAGTGAATTGTAATTAATGGAAACACCATATTGACTTCATAATGTGATTGTAAACTCATTGTTGTGAATGATGTCTGTTGATGTGTGATTAACAGGTCGTTTTATGGTTATTATCCCAATGGAACCTTAGCCCCTACGCCCTATGGAGGTTTGATACTGTGAAAATCAGTGAGCCAATCAGTCAGCCAATCAGATGCTACTAACATACTACTTGTACCTAACTATTCATCTCAGGTCTCCACAAGTGCATAAGGGGTAGAGGCTTGGGATCCATTTAGGTTTGGACAATATGTGTGTGACAATATGTGACAATATCCAATCAAGTCAAATCAAACTTTATTTGTCACATGCGCTGAATACAACAGGTGTAGACCGTACCGTGAAATGCTGAATACAACAGCTATAGACCTTACCGTGAAATGCTTACTGACAAGCCCTTAACAATGCAGTTCAAGAAATAGAGTTAAGAAAATATTTCCTAAATAAATATATATATTTTTTTAAATCTAAAATTAACACAAGAAATAACAATAACGAGGCTATGTACAAGGGGTACCGGTACTGAGTCAGTGTGCGGGAGTACAGGTTAGTCGAGGTCATTTTTGTAAAGTGACTATGCATAGATAATAAACAGTGAGTAGCAGCAATGTAAATAGTCCGGACGGCCATTTGATTAATTGTTCAGTAGTCTCTGTTAAGGAGCCTTTTGGTTCTAGACTTGGCGCTCCGCTACCGCTTGCCGTGCGGTAGAACAGAGAGAACAGTCTATGACTTGGGTGACTGGAGTCTTTGACAAATCTTTGGGCCTTCCTCTGACACCGACTAGTATATAGGTCCTGGATGTCAGGAAGCTCGGCCCCAGTGATATACTGGGCCCTACACACTACCCTCTGAAGCGCCTTACAGTCAGATGCCGAGCAGTTGCCATACCAGGCGGTGATGCACCCGGTCAGCATGCTCTCGATGGTGCAGTTGTAGAACTTTTTGAGGATCTGGGGACCCATGCCAAATCTTTTTAGTCTCCTGAGGGGGAAAAGTGTTGTCGTGCCCTCTTCACAGCTATCTTGGTGTGTTTGGACCATGATA
The DNA here is from genome assembly GCF_045679555.1 of Salvelinus alpinus. Classification (NCBI taxonomy): domain Eukaryota; kingdom Metazoa; phylum Chordata; class Actinopteri; order Salmoniformes; family Salmonidae; genus Salvelinus; species Salvelinus alpinus. Next base: position 59,779,387 of record NC_092093.1, read on the forward strand.
GTTCTGACCTCCTCCCTATAGGCTGTCTCATCGTGGTCGGTGTTCAGGCCTACCACTCGTCAGCAAACTTAACAATGGTGTTGGAGTTGTGCTTGGCCAGCAGTTGTGGGTGAATAGGGAGTACTGGAGGGGAATAAGCACGCACCCCAGATGTGTTGTTGACAGATGTGTTGTTGCCTACCCTTACCACCTGGGGGCGGTCCGTCAGGAAATCCAGGATCCGGTTGCAGAGGGAGTGTTTAGTCCCAGGGTCCTTATCTTTGTGATGAGCTTTGTGGGTACTATGGTGTTGAATGCTGAGCTGTCATCAATGAACAGAATTCTCTCATAGGTGTTCCTTTTGTCCAGGTGGGGAAGGGCAGCGTGGAGTGCGATTGAGATTGCGTAATCTGTGGATCTGTTGGGGCGGTATGCAAATTATAGTGAGTCTAGTGTTTCCGGCATGATGGTGTTGATGTGAGCCATGACCAGCCTTTCAAAGCACTTCATGGCTACAGATGTGAGTGCTACGGGTGGTAGTCATTTAGGCAGGTTACCAAGGCATTCTTGGGAACTATGGTGGTCTGCTTGAAACATGTAGGTATTAAAGACTCGGTCAGGGAGAGGTTGAAAATGTCAGTGAAGACACTTGCCAGTTGGTCCACGCATGCTTTGAGTGCATGTCCTTGTAATCTGTCTGTGAATATGAATGTTGACCTGTTTAAAGGTCTTGCTCACATCGGCTATGGAGAGCGTGATCACACAGTTGTCTGGAACAGCTTGTGCTCTCATGCATGCTTCAGTGTTGCTTGCCTCGAAGCAAGCATAAAAGGCATTTTGTTTGTCTGGTAGGCTCGTGTCACTGGGCAGCTCGCGGCTGGGTTTCCCTTTGTAGTTCTTAATAGTTTCAAGCCCTGCCACATGCAACGAGCATCAGAGCCGGTGTAGTAGGATTCAATCTTAGCTCTGTATTGACGCTTTGCCTGTTTGATGGTTAATCTGAGGGCATAGCGGGATTTCTTATAAGCGTAGGGATTAGTGTCCTGCTCCTTGAAAGCTGCAGCTTTGGGCTTTCTCTCAGTGCGGATGTTGTCTGTAATCCATTGTTTCTGGTTGGGATATGTACGTACAGTCACTGTGGGGACGACGTTGTCGAATCACTTATTGATGAAGCCGGTCACTGAGGTGGTATACTCCTCAATGGCATTGGATGAATCCCGGAACATATTCCAGTCTGTGCTAGCAAAACAGCCCTGTAGCGTAGCATCCGCATCATCGGACCACTTCCGTATTAAGTGTTAGTCACTGGTACTTCCTGCTTTAGTTTTTGCTTGTAAGCCGGAATCAGTAGGATAGAAATATGGACAGATTTCCCAATTGGAGGACGAGGGAGAGCTTTGTATGCGTCTCTGTGTGTGGAGTAAAGGTGGTCTAGAGTTGTTTTTCCTCTGGTTGCACATGTGACATGCTGGTAGAAATGAGGTAAAACAGATTTAAGTTTGCCTGCATTAAAGTCCCCACTAGGAGCACTGCTTTTTGATGAGCATTTTCTTGGTTGCTTATGGCCTTACACAGCTCGTTGAGTGCGGTCTTAGTGCCAGCATCTGTTTGTGGTGGTAAATTGACGGCTACAAATAATAAAGATGAGAACTCTCTTGGTAAATAATGTGGTTTACAGCTTATCATGAGGTATTCTACCTCAGGCGAGCAATACCTCGAGACTGCTTTAATATTAGACATCGCGCACCAGCAGTTATTGACAATAGACAGACACCCCCGCCCCTTGTCTTACCAGACGTAGCTACTCTGTCCTGCCTAAACATGGAGAAGCCAGCCAGCTCCATATTATCAGTGTTGTCATTTAGCCCCGTCTAGGTGAAACATAACATATTACTGTTTTTAATGTCGAGTTGGTAGTATAGTCTTATTCGTAGATCGTACAATTTGTTTTCCAATGATTGCACGTTGGCCAGTAATACAGAGGGTAATGGTGGTGTATCTACTCGTCGGCAAATTCTTACAAGGCACCCCGCCCTCCTCCCCCTATATATCTCCGGCTTTTCTTCACACTGATGACGGTGATTTGGGCCTTGTCTCAACAAAGCAGTATATCCATCGCGTCGGACTCATTAAAGAAAAAATCTTTGTCCAGTTCGAGGTGAGTAATCGCAGTTCTGATGTCCAGATGCTCTTTTTGGTCATAAGAGACAGTAGCAACAACATTATGTACAAAATGAGTTACAAATAATGCGAAAAAATAAAGAAAATAGCACATTTGGTTAGGACAATAGTGGAGCCAAGAGTTTTTTTTCTCTGAGTAACTGACCTGACTAGGGTAAACCTCTAGACCAGGGGTGTCAAACTCAATCCATGGAGGGCCGAGTGTCTGCGGGTTTTTGTTTCTTCCTTTCAATTAAGACCTAGACAACCAGGGGAGGGGAGTTCCTTACTAATTAGTGACCTTAATTCATCAATCAAGTACAAGGGTGGACCGAAAACCCGTAGACACTCGGCCCTCCATGGAATGAGTTTGACGCGTGTGCTCTAGACCCTAAACTCCAACAAAAATGGTGGGTAAAAATGTACACAAAAATGTTTCTCCAAGTTTCCTTTGTGCCCTCTCCTCTCCACTTACCAGGTTGCCTATGGACAGCATGCCGTTGAATTCGTCAGTCATGGGGTAGTGCTCCATGGCCATGAACAGGGTGTTGAGCACGATGCAGATGGTAATGGCTAGGTCCAGGAAGGGATCCATCACCATCACCTTGACCAGCACCTTCAACCGAAGCCAACGTGGACTGCTTTCCCAGATCAGGTACTTGTGGGCAAACTCATACCAGCAGGGGTGGCACTTCTGACGCGACTCCTCCAGTTCTGGGGGGGGGGGGGGGAGGAAAGAGTACATTTTCTTCAGGGAAGTTATCAGAGTATGCCGGCCCGTGCACATTTTAGGACACCGTCAGCCTCAAACCTCATAGAGCGGTAAACAGAAGATAAAAGGAGCTCCTGGGCTCACACAATTTGTCCCTCAATGAGGCAGTGGGGCGAACAGCAGAGGACAGAGGCCCTTACCCTCCAAGGCGTCGGTGAGGTAGCTGGCGGCGCTCAGAGCTCGGTCCCTGCGTGCGTGCTCTTCTCTGGATACCTGGCAAGGGAGCAGCATGTTGCTCAGCTCTGTGCTGGAGTTAGGCCTCTGGAGGAGAAAGAACAGTTGATATATATATTGATGAGGGGAGGCGGCCATATTGGTAAGGAGAGGCAGCCATATTGGTGAGGTGAGGAATCCATATTGGACAATATAGGCAGCCATATTGGTCAGGAAAGGTGGCCAATTTGGTGAAGAGAGGCATATTTAGATTATTAAATGCAGTCAAATTTAATGTAATTATCTGCTAGTGATTAGGAAATGACTGGGCCATAAGTCAGGGTTACAGCTTCAATATGTACTTTATCTCACATTGATTTCACAGACAGGTCTTTCAATTTATGTCGGGTCAATGGCAGAGGCATGATTCAGGACAGAGGCAGGTTGGTGACATTTATCTAAGACACACACACAGACACACACACAGACACACAACACAGACACACACACACACAGACACACACACACAAACACACACAACACAGACACACACACACACAGAGAAACATACACACACATACAAACAACACACACATATCATCCCTAGTGCCATGTGATATCCCTATACCTAGTATTAGTAGTGTTCACTACACTTCAGATTGATACATTATTACACCGGGATTTCAAATATGGATGTCAAACATTGTAAATGAGATTGAAATGTAGTTATTTATTTTGCTGAGGGAGGATTAAGGGAGGATCTATTGTAATTTTCATCCAAGCATCTTACATCTTTCTTATTCTGCAGAATAACAGCAGTCCACCTCTTACCGCAAATATAACAAGATACACATTTCCTTGCAGCTGAATGTGTGAATGACAGGGGTTATATTGAGTCCAATCAAAGCCTTCCCGACACAAATCAGACTCCCTCTATGATTACATAGCATCTCATTGCTGTCCCAGGTAGTCAGGCTGGCAGGCATGCGTGACGCACATCCCCAGTCTCAGGGCTCACATAAAACCACCCACTCACTGTTTGGCAAGTAGGGAATCCACCACCGGATCATTCACCATCTCTCCCTGGTGAAAGGAGAGCAGCAGGCCCCTCCACCAAAACTGCCACAAATGCTCGTTTAGCATGTCTCTACTGTGGGTTGCCATGGTTGCATTTTCAAGACAACTGGGCGTCTGTGCAGCACACAAGCACAATACAGTATATCATATGTGTATACTGTATTCTATTCAAGGTTCGTGCAATATAACTACTGCCATACACACCTTTCTATTCATATGCTGTTCATAACGTCTATACACACCATTATATAGATATATATTTATGTTCCGGACTCTGACATTCCTCGTTCTGATATTTATTCATTTCTTTATTTGTATTTTTGGGATTTGTGTGTATTGTTTTGTATTGTTAGGTATGACTGCACTGCTTGAGCTAGAAACATAAGCATTTCACTTCACCTGCGATAACATTCTTTAAAATATATGTGTACGCAATCAAAACAATTTTACTTTATTTGACGCACGCACGCACGCACGCACGCACGCACGCACACACGCACGCACGCACGCACACACGCACACACACACACACACACACACACACACACACACACACACACACACACACACACACACACACACACACACACACACACACACACACACACACACACACACACACACACACACACACACACACACACACACACACACACACAGAGATCTGTATTAGCAGACTTAAGAGCTTCCTGGTGTAAAAGCAACACAGAGGTTTATTATTACTGTATTGTCCTCCAGAGGACAATAACTCTGGTTATTAGTTCCTCCAGGATTTTGGTGTGATTTTTTGCGGTATTTGCAATTCAAATATTTTTTTTTGCTGTGGTAAATCTGACATTTTGCATGGCAATATGCGATGATTTTGTCCAATTTGTCAAAAACACAAGCCACATGTTAACATGTGGCTTGATTGAACTCTATTATGTGGTAAAGGTGCTGTGATTGGTTGAAATCGCAAGCCCTCTTTTCTAGTGCGGTGATCGGTCAGTTTTATGACATAATATTGTGATGATTTGACTGTTTTATGTGGTAATAGTGAGGTGATTGGTTAAGTTTGCAAGACCAATATGCAGGAAATGTTGATTATGCTAAAGAAAATGGTGGTCAATCTCAAAATGATCAATGAACTGTGCTTGTTCTTTTGTTTGGGGTAGATAGAAATGATTGGTAGTCAAATTCCTTTGAAATAGAATCTTTTGATTTGATTTGTATCTTTCTTTTCATCATTTGTTTATAGTGCATTCGGAAAGTATTCAGACCCCTTGACATTCTCCACATTTGGTACGTTTTTAAATGTCCTCAGCAATCTACATACAATACCCCATCATGACAAAGCAAAAACAGGTTTTTAGAAATTTTTGCAGATTTATTACAAATAAAAAACATCCTTATGTACATAAGTATTCAGCCCCTTTGCTATGAGACTCGAAAATGAGCTCAGGTGGATCCTGTTTCCATTGATCATACTCGAGATGCTTCTACAACTTGATTGGAGTCCACCTGTGGTAAATTCAATTGATTGGACATGATTTGGAAAGAAACACACCTGTCTATATAATGTCCCACAGTCTACAGTGAATGTCAGAGCAAAAACCAAGACATGAGGTCGAAGGAATTGTCCGTAAAGCTCCGAAACAGGATTTTGTCGAGGCACAGATCTGGGGAAGGGTACCAAAACATTTCTGCAGCATTGAAGATCCCCAAGAACACAGTGGCCTCCATCATTCTTAAATGGAATACGTTTGGAATCACTAAGACTCTTCCTAGAGCTGGCCGACCAGCCAAACTGAGCAATCGGGGGAGAAAGGCCTTGGTCAGGGAGGTGACCAAGAACCCGATGGTCACTCTGACAGAGCTCTAGAGTTCCTCTGTGGAGATGGGGGAACCTTCCAGAAGGACAACCATCTCTCCAGCACTCCATCAATTAGGCCTTTATGGTAGAGTGGCCAGACGGAAGCAACTACACAGAAAAGGGCACATGACAGCCCGCTTGGAGTTTGCCAAAAGGCACCTTAAGACTATCAGACCATGAGAAAGAAGATTCTCTGGTCTGATGAAACCAAGATTGAACTCTTTGACCTGAATACCAAGCGTCACGTCTGGAGGAAACCTGGCACCATCCCTACTGTGAATCACGTGGTGGCAGCATCATACTGTGGGGATGTTTTTCAGCAGCAGGGACTGGGAGACGAGTCAGGATCGAGGGAAAGATGAACAGAGCAAAGTACAGAGAGATCCTTGATGAAAATCTGCTCCAGAGCACTCAGGACCTCAGACTGGGGCGCCGGTTTACCTTCCAACAGGATAACGACCCTGAGTACACAGCCAAGACAACGCAGGAGGGGTTTCGGGACAAGTCTCTGAATGTCCTTGAGTGGCCCAACCAGAGTCCGGACTTGAACCCGGTTGAACATCTCTGGAGAGACCTGAAAATAGCTGTGCAGCAACACTCCCCATCCAACTTGACAGAGCTTGAGAGCATCTGCAGAGAAGAATGGGAGAAACTCCACAAATACAGGTGTGCCAAGCTTGTAGCGTCATACCCAAGAAGACTCGATGCTGTAATCGCTGCCAAAGGTTTTTCAACAAAGTACTGAGTAAACAGTCTGAATACTTGCGTAAATGTGAAATTTCAGGTTTATATTTTTAATACATTTGCAAACATTTTCTAAAAACCTGTTTTTGCTTTGTCGTTATGGGGTTTTGTTTGCAGATTGATGAGGAAAAAAACGATTTAATACATTTTTGAATAAGGCTGTAACGTAACAAAATGTGGAAAAAGTCAAGGGGTCGGGAATACTTTCCAAACGCACTGTACATGATACCTGGTCTGGCAATAGACAGGCAGATAGGTAGGTCACCTAAGGGGGACCTAGGCAGGGAAGAAACACAGCCAGCCAGTAAATCTCATTGACCCAGGAGACCCTGTTTTATCTGGCTCTGCAGTGTGTGTGTGTGTGTGTGTGTGTGTGTGTGTGTGTGTGTGTGTGTGTGTGTGTGTGTGTGTGTGTGTGTGTGTGTGTGTGTGTGTGTGTGTGTGTGTGTGTGTGTGTGTGTGTGTGTGTGTGTGTGTGTGTGTGTGTGTGTGTGTGTATGAGAGAGAGAGAGAATGAATAAGAGATATCAAAAAGGATCAGTAATAGAGATAGGGTCAGTGGAGTGCACCAACACCCATGCTGGTCTGACACCAGTCTGTTCTGAGAGCAGTCTGTTCTGATATCAATCTGTTCTGAGAGCAGTCTGTTCTGAGAGCAGTCTGTTCTGATATCAATCTGTTCTGAGAGCAGTCTGTTCTGATATCAATCTGTTCTGAGAGCAGTCTGTTCTGAGAGCAGTCTGTTCTGATATCAATCTGTTCTGAGAGCAGTCTGTTCTGAGAGCAGTCTGTTCTGATATCAATCTGTTCTGAGAGCAGTCTGTTCTGAGAGCAGTCTGTTCTGATATCAATCTGTTCTGAGAGCAGTCTGTTCTGAGAGCAGTCTGTTCTGATATCAATCTGTTCTGAGAGCAGTCTGTTCTGATATCAATCTGTTCTGAGAGCAGTCTGTTCTGATATCAATCTGTTCTGAGAGCAGTCTGTTCTGAGAGCAGTCTGTTCTGATATCAATCTGTTCTGATATCAATCTGTTCTGAGAGAAGTCTGTTCTGAGAGCAGTCTGGAGAGAGGAGCATAATGTTCTTTATTTGTGCCCCCACACACACACACACTCGCACTCTCTGAAGAGCCAGATAAAACAAGAGGGTCTCCTGGGTCAATGAGATTTACTGGCCAAATCCCCTGGCTGTGGCTGGCTGTCCTGTGTGTGGTCTTGCTGTTCCCAGCCTGGGTCCCCCTGTTAGGTAACCTACCTATCTGACTGTCTCCTGCCAGACCACACAAATGAATACAGATGAGGGAAAAATAGATTTGAACCTGTAATTTATTGTATGACTCACTGTTATTTCCTTAAAAAACATGCCTCATTGTAAGAAATTGCAGGAAGTCAATCCATAAAATTTTGAATTGTGACAAATTGTTGCTGCTCTGGAGTTAGAAGATGCGATGTTATGGGTTACTCTGAATAATACCCATGGATGAATAACTCTTAACCATTTGAGTCTAAGCCATGTTTAAGCCGGGGGTCATTTTGCTATTTGATTTTGAATTTTAAGACCCTTGAAATATAAACAAAAATAATTTGATCAAAAAATGTATTTCCGCCTTACTGCTATTAGCCCATAAAAACGAATTGAATAACATATTCACTACATGGAACAGATAGTCCCCCCCAAAAAAATCTAAAGGAAGTTTGTTCTGAAGTGTCTATCTTATATCTGAGAGATAAGAAATATTTTTTTTACGTATTTAACCTCTTATTTTTGTCACTAAACAGTCTTGATATACAGTACCAGTCAAAAGTTTGGACACATCTACTCATTCAAGGGTTTTTCTTCATTTTTACTATTTTCTACATTGTAGAATAATAGTGAAGACATCAAAACTATGAAATAATAACAAAAATGTGTTAAACAAATCAAAATATATGTGAGAATTGAGATTCTTCAAAGTAGCCACCCTTTGCCTTGATGACAGCTTTGTACACTCTTGGCATTCTCTCAACCAGCTTCACGAGGTAGTCACCTGGAATGCATTTCAACTAACAGGTGTGCATTGTTAAAAGTTAATTTGTGGAATTTCTTTCCTTCTTAATGCATTTGAGACAATCAGTTGTGTTGTGACAAGGTAGGGGTGGTATACAGAAGATAGCCCTATTTGGTAAAAGACCAAGTCCTTATTATGGCAAGAACAGCTCAAATAAGCAAAGAGAAACGACAGCCCGTCAGTACACGAAGGTCAGTCAATACGAAAAATGTAATGATCTTTGAAAGTTTCTTCAAGTGCAGTCACATCAAGTGATATGATGAAACTGGCTCTCATGAGGACCTCCACAGGAAAGGAAGATCCAGAGTTACCTCTGCTGCAGAGGATACGTTCATAAGAGTTACCAGCCTCAGAAATTGAAGCCCAAATAAATGCTTCACAGAGTTCAAGTAACAGACACATCTCAACATCACCTGTTCAGAGGAGGCTGCGGGAATCAGGCATTCATGGTCGAATTACTGCACTACTAAACCACTACTAAAGAACACCAATAAGAAGAGACTTGCTTAGGCTAAGAAACACGAGCAATGGACATTAGACCGGTGGAAATCTTGGTCTGATGAGTCCAAATCTGAGATTTTTGGTTCCAACCGCCGTGTCTTTGTGAGACGCAGAGGGAAAGTCATCAAGGGAAAGGGTGGCTACTATGAGAACCTCAAATATAAAACATATTTTGATTTGTTTAACACTTTTTTGGTTACTACATGATTCCATATGTGTTATTTCATAGTGTTGATGTCTTCACTATTATTCTACAATGTAGAAAATAGTCAAATAAAGAAATCAGTAGGTGTGTCCAAACTTTTCACTGGTACTGTATACTTCCATACATTTTTTAAACTGGTGCTGGGGGACCTTCAGGCGAGTCTTGTGATGCCTGTGGGCTTCCTTCCTGAGGGTCTCACCTTTACACAGAGGGGTCATATTAGTGTGTAGCCTAAACTGTACGGATGCTACACAGAAGTTGGCAGATCAGCTGTATCGACATCAGACGAGTCCCTTGATCCTTGTGGGGGTTGTAGAGCAAAACCTGAGAGTCTCATCTTTGTTCCTGAGAGTCTCATTTTTCCATAGAGGGGTCATACATGTTTTTAGGCCAAACTGTTCAGACGCTAAAGAAGATTTCGTGAGAAGGCGATTTTCGGGATGTCTCATGGTCTGACAAACATCGCTCTAGCTCTCTTACCTTTCACCGCAAGTTTTGCATAGACAGAAGAGGTGTATTGAGATGCATCCAATGCAAAAAAACTGATATCTCCAGCTCAAACTGACGGATTATTAGCACAACCCAACCAAGCCGTACCACTTCTTGACACAATGCACAACCAACCCGGAAGCCAGCCGCACCAATGTGTTGGAGGAAACACTGTACACCTGGATATCCCTGCCGGCCAAACCCTCCCCAACCCAGACAACGCTGGGCCAATTGTGTGCCGCCCCACGGGCCTCCCGGTCGCCTGCGACAGAGCCTGGGATCGAACCCAGAATCTCTGGTGGCACAGCTAGCACTGCGATGCAGTGCCTTAGACCACTGCGCCACCCGGGAGGCCTAGATATTGCAGAGCAGCAAAATATCATGGGATATGTAAGATATGTACAGTAGCTATCCAGACCAAAAATAAGCACATGCTCTGTTTCACTCTACAATAAACCCTGTCAACACAAACACACACAGACACACACACACACAAACAGCCACACAGACACACACACAAAACACAAGGCAGCGACAGCATGGAAACTGATTCATTGAGTATTAGAGAAAATGCAATTGCATTAAGGCTCTTTCCCCTTCCGTTCCTACACAGTTGCTAACACCTCCGCGGGGTAGTGTGAATCATCTGTATTGAAGCAGCAAATCAAACCGTGTGTTGTGTTAATGTTGAGGAGCCCAGTGGGGAAGAGGGAGCTGTTAGCTGTACCAGTGTCACAGAGGTCTTGGCCAATGACTCCAGACAGCCAGAGGCTACTAAGCCCTGAGTCTACTCTGCAGGATACGAGCCTGGCCATTCCTTTGATACAGGCTTATATAATAGTTATCCAGTTATCCACAGGGTGAATTCCCATGATGCACGCAGATACGCAACAACACACACAGACACACAAAGGAACTCAGTAACTCCACTCAGTAACTCCACTCAGAACATGACGCCGCACTGGATAGTCGCCGTATTGAGAGCTCCGCACGTACTTTGCTATGTTGTGATTCTTTATCTTTATCGTTTATCTTTACTTTACTTTATTTTCATGAAATGTCTGCTATCATTCTTTATAACCGACAAAACCTTTGAACATCAGATTGGCAGTTACTTCCCCAATTCCTGCTGCAACTTCGACTTATCTGCGCTGGGCTCTTTCTTATAATTCGGACCCAGTTTTCGGGGTCTGCAAGAGGAAACGTCAGCCTTACAGAGGCAGGAGAGGGGGAGTCCTGGCGAGATTAAGGTGAAGGGAAAACCAGCCACCTCTTCCCGACATTCTATTGGCCAATGTACAGTGCCTTGCAAAAGTATTCATCCCCCTTGCCGTTTTTCCTATTTTGTTGCATTACAACCTGTAATTTAAATAGATTTTTTCTTTGGATTTCATGTAATGGACATACACAAAATAGTCCAAATTGGTGAAGTGAAATTTAAAAAATTATTTGTTTCAAAAAATTATAAAAATTATATTCACCCCCTTTGCTATGAAGCCCCTAAATAAGATCTGGTGCAACCAATTACCTTCAGAAGTCACATAATTAGTTAAATAAAGTCTGTGTGCAATCTAAGTGTCACATGATCTCAGTATATATATACCTGTTCTGAAAGGCCCCAGAGTCTTAACACCATTAAATAAGGGGCACCACCAAGTAAGCGGCACCATGAAGACCAAGGAGCTCTCCAAACAGGTCAGGGACAAAGTTGTGGAGAAGTACAGATCAGGGTTGGGTTATAAAAAAATATCCAAAACTTTGAACATCCCACGGAGAACCATTAAATGCATTATTAAAAAATTGAAAAAATATGGCACCACAACAACCTGCCAAGAGAGGGCCGCCCACCAAAACTCACGGACCAAGCAAGGAGGGCGTTAATCAGAAAGGCAACAAAGAGGCCAAAGACAACCCTGAAAGAGCTGCAAAGCTCCACAGCGGAGATTGGAATATCTGTCTATAGGACCACTTTAAGCCATACACTCCAAGGAGCTGGGCTTTATGGAAGAGTGGCTAGAAAAAAAGGCATTGCTTCAAGAAAAAAATAAGCAAACTCGTTTGATGTTCGCCAAAAGGCATTTGGGAGACTCCCCAAACATATGGAAGAAGGTAATCTGGTCAGATGAAACTAAAATTGAGCTTTTTGGCCATCAAGGAAAACACTATGTCTGGCGCAAACCCAAACCTCTCATCACCCCGAGAATACCATCTCCACAGTGAAGCATGGTGGTGGCAGCATCATGCTGTGGGGATGTTTTTCATCGGCAGGGACTGGAAAAATGGTCAGAATTGAAGAAATTATGGATGGCGCTAAATACAGGGAAATCCTTGAGGGAAACCTGTTTCAGTCTTCCAGAGATTTGAGACTGGGATGGAGGTTCACCTTCCAGCAGGACAATGACCCTAAGCATACTGCTAAAGCAACACTCGAGTGGCTTAAGGGGAAACATTTAAATGTATTGGAACAGCCTAGTCAAAGCCCAGACCTCAATCATATTGAGAATCTGTGGTTTGACTTAAAGATTGCTGTACACCAGCGGAACCCTGTTTTTGTTGTCTTATTTCTTGTTTGTTTCACAATAACAAATATTTTGCATCTTCAAAGTAGTAGGCATGTTGTCTAAATCAAATGATACAAACCCCCCCCCAAAAAAATATATTTTAATTCCAGATTGTAAGGCAACAAAATAGAAAAAAGACCAAGGGGGTGAATACTTTCACAAGCCACTGTATAGTCACATGATAATAAAATACATGACCTCCGATCGCGGATTGGCTACCAACATGACTCTCGTAACTGCAATATTCTCTGCTTTTCTGAAACATGGCTTTCGGACAACTCGAGAAGCTCAATGGATTCTCCATTCACCGAGTGGACAGGACAGTAGAGTCAGGGAAATGAAGGAGGGGAAGTTTTTGCCTCTTCATAAACAACAAATGGTGTGCTGACTTGAGCGCAGTTGTAGTCTCAACCCATTGTTCACCTGTCTTGGAATAACCGATGGTCAAATGCCGACCCTTCTACCTCCCTAGGGAGTCTTCAGCTGTTATTGTGACTGTTGTATACATTTCACCTCAGGACAAGAAATATAACAATCTGATGACGATGCCCAATATATCACTGGGGCCGAACTCCGTGCCATCGAGGACTATATAAGGCGGTCTGAAAGGAAGGCCCAGAAAATCATTAAAGACTCCAGCCACCCAAGCCATAGACTGTTCTCACTACTTCCGCATGGCAAGCGGTATTCATGCATCGCCTGACACCAAAAGGCTCCTGAACAGATTCTATCCTGAGGCCATAAGACTACTAAATAGCTAACAGAATGGCTACACAGACTATCTGAGTTGACTCTTGTATTTAATTTGTATGTTTGCACTGTTTCTATGCACACTCTAAGGACTCTACACACTCACGCACACTGACACTCCAACACACACATACTGTAACATGCACACATATGTATACTGACTCTACACATGCACACACAATCACATACAATCATAATTTACACTGCTGCTAATCTGTTTATCATACACGGAGTGTACAAAACATGCTCTTTCCATGACATAGACTAACCAGGTGAATCCAGGAGAAAGTTATGTTCCCTTATTCCCTTAAATCCACTTAAATCAGTGTAGATTAAGGGGAGGAGACAGGTTAAATAATTATTTTTAAGCCTTGAGACAATTGATACATGGATTGTGTATGTGTGCTATTCAGAGGGTGAATGGGCAAGACAACACTTTTAAGTGCCTTTGAACGGGGTATGGTGGTAGCTGCCAGGCGCGTGTGTCGAGAACTTCAACGCCGCTGAGTTTTTCATGCTCAACAGTTTCCCGTGTGTATCAAGAATGGTCTACCACCCAAAGGACATCCAGGGAACTTGACACAACTGTGGAAAGCACTGGAGTCGACATGGGCCAGCATCCCTGTAGAACGCTTTCGCCACCTTGTAGAGTATGCTCTGACGAATTGAGGCTGTTCTGAGGGCAAAGGGGGGTGCAACTTAATATTAGGAATGTGTTCCTAAAGTTTTGTACAACCAGTGTATATACCCTGGTGCCTAGTCACCTTACCCCTATACATATCTACCTCTATCACTCCAGTATCCCTGCACATTGTACATATGGTAATATTGGAGCTGACTCTGTATATAGCTTCTTACTTTCTCGTGTTCTATTTCTTATTTGTATTTCTTGTGTGTGTTTCTTCTACCTTGTGTTATTTTTAATGCTACATTGATATTGAATACTGCATTGTTGGGTTTGGAGCTTGTAAGAAAGGCATTTCACTATACTTGTGCACGTGACATTAAAACTTGAAACATCAAACTCAGTACTCACACTCTCCTCCTTGACCCTCTCAATGGTGCATGCTGGGAGGCCCTGCGGGGTGACCCCGTTCTGGTCCATGGCCACAAACAACTTCCCATTGATGTTGAGGAAGACCTGGGAACCCCGGCTGCCCGTGCTGTAGGTACTGGGCCTGCGTCTGGTGCTCCACGGGACCACCAGGGACCCAGCACGACTGTGTGTCCCTTCATTGTCCCCATGGACACTGAACTCATCGTCGGCAAAGTCACCCTCTGAGTCTTTGTTCCGGCGATGGAAGTTAAATATACTGACGTTGCTTCCTCGTCTAGTGCGCGTGGAGATGGTGCGGATGAGGAGGGGGTGTGTTGGCTGGTGGGGGAGTGGAGAAATAGTTTTGAGTGGGCTATATGGTAGGGAAGTCTTCTGTTAGAAAAGAGTAAGATACTTGACTCAAACCCTGGAAATCAGATAATTCTTTCACAAATTAGGATTGCCTTTAATCACTGTAGATTCAGAAAGGTGAAAGATCTATATACCAAAATACACACTTCTCTACAAAACCTGCAATTATACTTCAGATTCAGCATGTTTGTATTTATCCATAATGTTTTATCCATGATGAAACATCATGATTAAATAACAATCCATTACGAATACATCATTATGATATTTACCCTGCCCCCATCAACTGTATCCACCTTTAATGTTTTCACTACTCCCTCCTCCACGTCTCCCTCGTTCTCCGTCTCCTCCACCAGCCCCTCTAGACTTCTCCTCCTGCTCTGTAACTCCTTGTTGTCAGGCAGAGCCAGGCCAGGGAACAGGTCCGGGAAAATCAATGAATCTGTGTCTTGAGCTTTCTGAGTAGCATTGGAAGGCAGAGCGTCAGTTCAATTATTTTTACCTAGATTTGCTATGAAAAACATTTTCATGTATGACTGACTGGGTTTCGAACCTGAGACTTTTAGGTCTAACAAGGCTATGTTAGCCTGTTGAACAGAATCCTAGGGCCAATAGCTATAGTCCTTTTTCAGGATATTGTCTCATTCCAAATTAACAGAAGTCCCATACCAGTACCTGATAACCAATTTTTAAAAATCTGCAATTGTATGTCTACAGTCCAAATTCCCAAAGCATTAGCCATAAAATGATGACATGAAACTATGTCTTACCTGCGCTTCCTTCTTGAGGCACTCCATGGCCAGCTGGAACTCCCTCTCTTTCTGCCAGGCCTCCTGGATAGTGGCCTGGTTCTGTTCCTCGTAGGCCATAGCCACCACAGCCAGGATCAGGTTAACCAGGTAGAATGACCCCAGGAAGATGACCACCACGAAGAACACCATGTACGTCTTTCCTGCTGACCGCAGAGTCTGAGGACGGATGGATGGACACATGATCTTTCAGACTATGACCTGAATTAGGAGATCGTTTGAAATAAAGCTGACCATTTCCAGGTGTCCTTACTGACCTGGTGATAGAGGTTCTCCCAGTAGTCTTGTGTCATCAGCCGGAAGAGGGAGAGAAACGCCCAACCAAAGCTGTCAAAGCTGGTGTAACCATAGTTAGGGTTCCTTCCTGCCTTCCTACATTCAAACCCATCTGGGCAATGCCTGGGGAGAAAACAGAAACAAAACATCAAGATAGCACCGTAAGGCTCTCGTCCAGAAACAACACCTAGCTCCTTAACACCTAGGCACTTGTGTAAAGCTGAAGGAATTGGATATGTTTAGGCAATATGGCAAAAGATTCCACTTAGCCTATGAAGATGGAGGGCAAGATGGAGCTGCAACCATATTGCTCATACCTAGATGATTCTTTCAAATCTACCTGTGCTTAGGGGTTAGGAGCCAGGGTTTCTGGATGGGGCCTAAGATCCTAAAAAAAACACACACTAAAGGAAATGTAGAAAAAGATTGGATCTCGTACCAATATGCTGCCTCTTTAAGGCGCCCCCATACTAGGGTCGGTTTGCTCCTAGCAGAACTAGGCTAGGTGGCCTGTGCTTTGCACTTAAAGTGTTGTGAAATCTGTTGTGAAATGTACTGTAATGTCAACTGCCTGAACTGCTTTAATGTTGTTGGACCCCATGAAGAGTAGTTGCTGCCTTGGCAACATCTAATGGGGATCCATAATAAATGCAAGTACAAATACTCCCTTAAAAGACCTTCGCTTGAAATATCTGGGGGAAAAATAAATATGACTGTTTGTCCCTTTTGAGACACCATAGCCAGTATACGCTTCCTCAAAATAGTCAGAATAATCTAAGATAAATCTGTAATGAATTCTGATGTTTATGCCGAGGATGTCTTAGTCTCACAATTTTAGATTTAACTAAGATGTTTTGTGCAGTATTTCTCAAGTAAAAAAAAAAAACTAAACTAAACGCCATCATAAAAACCTACCGAACACCAAAACAACCAAAAACTTTACAACAACATTTCTGCGTAATATATACGCAAACTGTTTCAACTGGGAAGCATGCGACAGGCTTTAAGTGTGTACAGTTCATGCACATTCATTGGCTCGTCATTGCCTCACAGTGAGCTCATCCTATGCCTGTTATCTTAGAGAAGGGGGGCCATTAAGATAAATAACTGTGTCCACATGCTTTATCCAAGCGACAAGGTCCCATACGGGTCATGGCAGTCACTTATTACAGATAATATTAATTCAGCAAGGGGAAATTCCACACATATAGTACATCAGCTTATCGGAGTAGTATGGGATTGTTGTTCAAAATATGTAGATGATGTAATGGGACAGGTTTAGATGCTTTTCCATGACTAAACCCTCGTGTAGACAACACTTATCGGGCCTATGAGGGTGATGTCAGCCCAGAGCAATGCCACTGCATGCCACCCCACGTTAGAAATGCCCCCCCACCCCCTCGAACCCCCATGACAGAAAGGTGAGTGACTCCGACACCCGGCTTCCTCTGAGACACGGACCGAGCTAGTGTGGCTAGAGGAGCTAGGGAGGCATGTGAAATGGGTGGGTGTCTTGAAGAGTGAGGCGGGGGAGTTGAAAGGACGTGGCGCCACCAACCTGCCATCACGCCAGTCACTCGTCCCCTCACATCACCTCAGCCCTTCACCCATCCCTGGAAAGCCTACCAGGCAACACGTGTCAACCAGGGATAGGGTTGATTCCAATTTAATATGAAATTCTAATTCAATTCTTGAATTCACTCATGAAGTGGAGAATTTATGTTGAATTCAATTTGAATTTCAACAGTTCAAGTTATGCAATTGGAACTGAATTGGAAATAGACTGTTTGGACTTTTTGAATTGGAATTGAATTGGATTTGTAAAAACATAAAATCTTTGGAATTTAATTATATTGGAATTAAATATTTTTACATTTCCCAGTTGATGGACTTAATTCGCATACTGTAGTATAAAAAATGTACTTCAGGATATGTTTTAAATAATTTATACTTGTACATCTACAATTCCAGTATAGCTAGGCTGTCTGAACAGTTACATGATCAGCCTCAAAGCATGAGGGAATTTTAATTTGTGGACATGTTGGGGTTAATATTGAATCGGGAATTAATTATTAGAATTTACCTCAAATTGGAATTGAGAGAAATTGAACCATCTCAGAATTCAAATACTGCCCTGGAATTTGAATTGAATTAAATGGAATTTACAGGGAGAGAGAATTTAATTAGAATTGAATTTGTGGAATTAACCCAAACCCGGCAGGCAACACCCATCTCTCAGCGGCTTTGGCCGCAGCTGTGGCATGTGGAGGGAGAGTGTGAGGGTGTGGGGCGATGGGCTCTATCACCCACCAGACACGTCTCTGTGTCTCTGAGGACGTGTTAATGGACAGGCCCCACTTCAGCCTCTGGGAGGCCCTTAATGGGAGGCCCTAAACCCTGCTCTGCCTGGCCCTCGCCTCATATCACACACACACATAAACACACACACACATATACCCCGACACAATTCCCATACAGTGACTCGACATAAACACGTCTGAACTGGAGATAAAACAGAATTTAATCTATCATCGTTTTTAAGATGTATTTACTAGTTTTTCAATTTCAGATTCCAGATTCTACACGTAAGTACACCCTTTTCGTGTTTTCTGTAATTGTTATCATGGCTGCATGTACGCAAGTCCATAGTTAGCCACAAAAATACGCTAGCTGAATAATGTTTTGTTATTTTTCTAGGGGCATAAATCCTTATGGCCTTTCAGTAAAACCAGGAAAGAGTGACGGGGATTACATCGAGGCAGATGAGCACTCGCACTATCTTTACAGGGACGGATATACTCCTCCCTGCCGTTGGTAATGCCACGCATCCATGCAGATGGAACGTTCTGAACTCTGTCATTTGGTGATGGCCCCTGTCCTAGATCTGTCAATCTGAGACCCAGATTATAATCTCACCTGTGTTTGCAATCTCTAACAGTGGGGCACCCAGAGGCATCAATACAATGGATCTAATTTGAGCCAGAAATGTTGGACAGCAACATGAAGATGAACAGGCCAAACCTGTTAAAACATAGCAATGACTCACACTGTAACTAAAAGGACCAAGGTTTGGTTAAATAAATGTTTTCCCCCTTCATCTCTAATTAGACGGCACAGAAAGTGCAACAGCTACAGCATCAGATCACTTTTATAGGATACAGGTCCGACCCTGCAATCAAACCCTGCCCGCCGTTCCTGTTGTTATGTGTAACGTGTTGTGTTCTTGTCAGCAAGAGATATAGGAAGAAGTCACTCAGCAGGGAGGAGTCACTCAGCAGGGAGGAGTCACTGAGCAGGGAGGAGTCACTGAGCAGGGAGGAGTCACTCAGCAGGGAGGAGTCACTCAGCAGGGAGGAGTTACTCAGCGGGGAGGAGTCACTCATCAGGGAGAAGTCACTGAACAGGGAGGAGTCACTGAGCAGGGAGGAGTCACTCATCAGGGAGAAGTCACTGAGCAGGGAGGAGTCACTCAGCAGGGATGAAGTCACTGAGCAGGGAGGAGTCACTCAGCAGGGATGAAGTCACTGAGCAGGGAGGAGTCACTCATCAGGGAGTAGACACTGAGCAGGGAGGAGTCTCTCATCAGGGAGAAGTCACTGAGCAGGGAGGAGTCACTGAGCAGGGAGGAGTCTCTCATCAAGGAGGAGACACTGAGCAGGGAGGAGTCACTGAGCAGGGAGGAGTCACTCATCAGGGAGTAGACACTGAGCAGGGAGGAGACACTGAGCAGGGAGGAGTCTCTCATCAGGGAGAAGTCACTGAGCAGGGAGGAGTCACTGAGCAGGGAGGAGTCACTCATCAGGGAGTAGACACTGAGCAGGGAGGAGTCACTGAGCAGGGAGGAGACACTGAGCAGGGAGGAGTCTCTAATCAGGGAGGAGACACTGAGCAGGGAGGAGTCACTGAGCAGGGAGGAGTCACTCATCAGGGAGGAGACACTGAGCAGGGAGGAGACACTGAGCAGGGAGGAGTCACTGAGCAGGGAGGAGACACTGAGCAGGGAGGAGTCACTCATCAGGGAGGAGACACTGAGCAGGGAGGAGACACTGAGCAGGGAGGAGACACTGAGCAGTCACTCATCAGGGAGAAGTCACTCATCAGGGAGAAGTCACTCATCAGGGAGTAGACACTGAGCAGGGAGGAGACACTGAGCAGGGAGAAGTCACTCATCAGGGAGAAGTCACTCATCAGGGAGTAGACACTCATCAGGGAGAAGACACTCATCAGGGAGTAGACACTGAGCAGGGAGGAGTCACTGAGCAGGGAGGAGTCACTGAGCAGGGAGGAGACACTGAGCAGGGAGGAGACACTGAGCAGGGAGGAGTCACTGAGCAGGGAGGAGACACTGAGCAGGGAGGAGACACTGAGCAGGGAGGAGACACTGAGCAGGGAGGAGACACTGAGCAGGGAGGAGTCACTGAGCAGGGAGGAGACACTGAGCAGGGAGGAGACACTGAGCAGGGAGGAGTCACTGAGCAGGGAGGAGACACTGAGCAGGGAGGAGACACTGAGCAGGGAGTAGACACTGAGCAGGGAGGAGACACTGAGCAGGGAGGAGACACTGAGCAGGGAGGAGACACTGAGCAGGGAGGAGTCACTGAGCAGGGAGGAGTCACTGAGCAGGGAGGAGTCACTCATCAGGGAGGAGACACTGAGCAGGGAGGAGACACTGAGCAGGGAGGAGTCACTGAGCAGGGAGGAGACACTGAGCAGGGAGGAGACACTGAGCAGGGAGGAGTCTCTCAGCATGGAGGAGACACTCAGCAGGGAGGAGTCTCTCAGCATGGAGGAGACACTGAGCAGGGAGGAGTCTCTCAGCATGGAGGAGACACTCAGCAGGGAGGAGTCTCTCAGCATGGAGGAGACACTGAGCAGGGAGGAGTCTCTCAGCATGGAGGAGACACTCAGCAGGGAGGAGACACTGAGCAGGGAGGAGTCACTCAGCAGGGAGGAGACACTGTGCAGGGAGGAGTCACTGAGCAGGGAGGAGACACTGAGCAGGGAGGAGTCTCTCAGCAGGGAGGAGACACTGAGCAGGGATGAGTCTCTCAGCATGGAGGAGACACTCAGCAGGGAGGAGACACTGAGCAGGGAGGAGTCTCTCAGCAGGGAGGAGACACTCAGCAGGGAGGAGTCTCTCAGCATGGAGGAGACACTCAGCAGGGAGGAAACACTGAGCAGGGAGGAGTCTCTCAGCAGGGAGGAGACACTCAGCAGGGAGGAGACACTGAGCAGGGAGGAGTCTCTCAGCAGGGAGGAGACACTCAGCAGGGAGGAGTCTCTCAGCATGGAGGAGACACTCAGCAGGGAGGAGACACTGAGCAGGGAGGAGTCACTCAGCAGGGAGGAGACACTGAGCAGGGAGGAGTCTCTCAGCAGGGAGGAGACACTCAGCAGGGAGGAGTCTCTCAGCATGGAGGAGACACTCAGCAGGGAGGAGACACTGAGCAGGGAGGAGACACTCAGCAGGGAGGAGTCTCTCAGCATGGAGGAGACACTCAGCAGGGAGGAGACACTGAGCAGGGAGGAGTCACTCAGCAGGGAGGAGACACTGAGCAGGGAGGAGTCTCTCAGCAGGGAGGAGACACTCAGCAGGGAGGAGTCTCTCAGCAACCTGTTGTTATGTGTAACGTGTTGTATTATTGTCAGCGAGAGATAGGGAGGAGTCACTGAGCAAGGAGGAATCACTGAGCAGGGAGGAGTCACTGAGCAGGGAGGAGTCACTGAGCAGGGAAGAGTCACTGAGCAGGGAGGAGTCACTGGGCAGGGAGGAGTCACTCAAATGGGGGGAGTCACTGAGCAGGGAGGAGTCACTCAGCACTCTGGCAGCTGGGGATGTGATTGGCTGCTATCCTATCTCTGGCCAGGGAACTCGGCATTCTGATATGGGGTTATTTTGGGCACCAGCAGTGAGCCCTGGCCACTGGGGGGGGGGGGGGGGGGGGGATAGTGACTATATCCCTGGGAAGATAGTAACTACCTAACGGTTCATCACAATACGCTGTTGAAAAGGGATGAGGGATGTTCACTATGGTCTATACCAGTGGTCCTCAAACTTTCCAGCGTCTTGTACCGCTTCAAACATTCAACCTCCAGCTGCGTACCCCCTTCAGCACCAGCTGTCAGTGTGTTTTGCCATCATTGTAAGCCAAATTGTGAATAACTCACCACAGGTTAATGAGAAGGGTGTGCTTGAAAGGATGCACATAACTCTGCAATATTGTGTAATATTGGAGAGAGTCTCAGTCTTAAATCATTTTCCATACACAGTCTGTGCCTGTATTTCGTTTTCATGCTAGCGAGGGCCGAGAATCCACTCTCACATAGGTACGTGGTTGAAAAGGGCATCAGTGTCACGGGCAAGTGTCAAGGCCAAGGGCAAGAAACTCTGAGCGCAGCCAAATCCAGAAATGTGGCAGTGGATTCTGATTAAATTAAATTTTCACATAACCGCTTGTTGCAATTTCGATGAGGCTCTCTTGTTCAGATATCGGTAAGTGAACTGGAGGCAGGGCATGAAATGTCACGTCCTGACCATTAGAGAGTCCTTATTTTCTATGGTAGAGTAGGTTAGGGCGTGACTGGGGGGTTAGTCTAGTTCATTATTTCTATGTGGGGTTCTAGGTTTGATTTTCTATGTTGGTAATTGTGTATGATTCCCAATTAGAGGCAGCTGGTAATCGTTGTCTCTAATTGGGGATCATATTTAGGTAGCTTTTTTCCACCTGTGTTTTATGGGATATTGTTTTGAGTTAGTGCACGTAGCATCTCTGTAGTCACGGTTCGTTGTTAGTTTATTGTTTATTTGTTTTTTGTCTTTGCTAAGTTTCCCTTTATTCATTAAATTATGTGGAACTCAACATCCGCTGTGCCTTGGTCCGATATTTATTCTAGTGATCGTGACATGAAAGGGATAACGAATCCAGTTGTTTCGGGAAACTACCTGCATAATTGCTCACTCAGGTACTTTGCTACATCACATTTGACATTGTCTGTAAGCTTGAGTTCATTTGCACACAAAAAAATCATACAATGATGGAAAGACCTGTGTGTTGTCCTTGTTAATGCAGACAGAGGAGAGCTCCAACTTCTTAATCATAGCCTCAATTTTGTCCCGCACATTGAATATAGTTGCGGAGAGTCCCTGTAATCCTAGATTCAGATCATTCAGGCGAGAAAAAACATCACCCAGATAGGCCAGTCATGTGAGAAACTTGTCATGATGCAAGCGGTCAGACAAGTGAAAATGATGGTCAGTAAAGAAAACTTTAAGCTCGTCTCTCAATTTTTTTTTAAACGTGTCAATACTTTGCCCCTTGATAACCAGCGCAATTCTGTATGTTGTAAAAGCGTTACATGGCCGCTGCCCATATCACTGCATAATGCAGAAAATACACAAGAGTTCAGGGGCCTTGCTTAACCATTTTCTCTGTAGTGTCCAAAACGTATTTCAAGCTGGCAGGCATTCCCTTGGCAGCAGGAGCCTCTCAGTGGATGCTGCAGTGTATCCAAGTGGCGTTGGGAGCAACTGCTTGCACGTGCGTTACCACTCCACTATGTCTCCCTGTCATGGCTTTTGCGCCATCAGTACAGATACCAACACCTCTTGACCACCAAAGTCCATTTGATGTCAGAAAGCTGTTCAGTACTTTAAAAATATCCTCTCATGTTGTCCTGGTTTCCACTGGTTTGCAGAAGAGGATGTCTTCCTTAATTGACCCCCCATAAACGTGACGGACAAATACCAGGAGCTGTGCCAGGCCCGCCACGTCTGTTCATCCAGCTGTAATGCATAGAATTCACTGGCTTGTATGCGAAGCAGTAACTGTTTCAAAACATCTCCTGCCATGTCACTGATGCGTCGTAAAACAGTGTTGTTTGATGAAGACATTGTCTGTATAGTTTTTTGGGCCTTTTCCCCCAGAATTGTCAAAGCCATATCCACAGCAGCAGGACTAATTAAGTCCTCCACAATAGTATGGGGTTTGCCTGTCCTAGCCACTCGGTAGCTCACCATATAAGACACTTCTAGCCCCTTCTTATTAATGGTATCTGCTGCTTTTATACATGTCTTACTACTCGAAAGTCGTCTTTATTCTCGCTCCAAAAACTCTGGTGGCTTATTTTTCAAATTGTCATGTTTCCAGTGGTTTGGTTTCTAAATGTCTGCGACAGAGTGAAGGTTTCCCACTAGAGAGTAACGGTTAATGTGATTGGATGTTTATTTGACTAGGCTACCTGTATTTGACATTGTGTTTTTATTTTTGCTGAACAGTAGATGGTTTAAATTTATTTTTGGCAGTGAAACGAGGCTACTCAGGTGAGAAAAAAACCTCACCCAAATGTATAGCCCTGTTGGAAAATATAAATGTACTGTTTGAAAATGTGAAGAAAATGAGAATCACATTTTTATTTGGCATACCCCTGACGGCATTGCGCGTACCCCAGTTTGGGAATACCTGATCTATACTATAGACCCTCACTCTTAGAAAAAAGGGTTCTTCGGTAGTCCCCATAGGAGAACCCTTTTTGGTTCCAGGTAGAACCCTTTTTGGTTCCAGGTAGAACTCCTTTTGGTTCCAGGTAGAACTCCTTTTGGTTCCAGGTAGAACCCTTTTTGGTTCCAGGTAGAACCCCTTTGTGGTTCCAAGTAGACCTTTTGGGTTTCATGTAGAACCCTCTGTGGAAATGGTTGTACCTGGAACCAAGAAAGGTTCTTCAACGGGTTCTCCTATGGGGATAGCCAAAGCATCCTTTTAGGTTCTTGATGGCACCTTCTTTTTTGAAGAGTGTAATACCAGGGAAACTGATTGTCATGGAAGGAACAGTACACCACTGACAACAGTACACAGTGTTGTAAAGTACTTAAGTAAAAATACTTTAAAAGACTACTTAAGTCGTTTTTTGGGATATCTGTACTTAACTATTTATATTTTTGACTACTTTTACTTTTACTTCACTACATTCCTAAACAAAATTATGTACTTTTTACACCATACATTTTCCCTGACACCCAAAAGTACTCATTACATTTTGAATGCTTAGCAGGACAGAAAATTGTCCAATTCACACACTTATTATGAGAACATCCCTGGTCATCCCTACTGCCAAATGCTTTGTTTGTAAATTATTTCCAAAGAAATTGTTTTCTTGTGCATTCTGGTTAGCTTAATATAAGGAATTTGAAATGATTTATACTTTTACTTTTGATACTTAAGTATAGGGTTCCAAAAGGGTTCACTTGAGTAATTTTCCATTAAGGTATCTTTACTTTTACTCAAGCATGACAATTAGGCACTTTTCCACCACTGACAAAAGTACACCACTGACAACACTGACAACAGTACACCCCTGACAACAGTACACCCCTGACAACAGTACACCCCTGACAACAGTACACCTCTGACAACAGTACACCTCTGACAACAGTACACCTCTGACAACAGTACACCTCTGACAACAGTACACCTCTGACAACAGTACACCACTGACAACAGTACACCACTGACAACAGTACACCACTGACAACAGTACACCCCTGACAACAGTACACCCCTGACAACAGTACACCCCTGACAACAGTACACCTCGGACAACAGTACACCACTGACAACAGTACACCACTGACAACAGTACACCTCTGACAACAGTACACCTCTGACAACAGTACACCACTGACAACAGTACACCACTGACAACAGTACACCACGGACAACAGTACACCACGGACAACAGTACACCACTGACAACAGTACACCACTGACAACAGTACACCACTGACAACAGTACACCACTGACAACAGTACACCACGGACAACAGTACACCTCGGACAACAGTACACCACTGACAACAGTACACCTCGCACAACAGTACACCCCTGACAACAGTACACCCCTGACAACAGTACACCCCTGACAACAGTACACCCCTGACAACAGTACACCTCTGACAACAGTACACCTCTGACAACAGTACACCTCTGACAACAGTACACCTCTGACAACAGTACACCTCTGACAACAGTACACCACTGACAACAGTACACCACTGACAACAGTACACCTCGGACAACAGTACACCACTGACAACAGTACACCTCGCACAACAGTACACCTCGCACAACAGTACACCACTGACAACAGTACACCCCTGACAACAGTACACCTCTGACAACCATACAGACCACAATACGGATGGAGACCAAACAGATTGGCAGCAGCAATACAGTATTGGTGGTCTACATGCATTACAAACTAGTAGGCTATTAAAAGTATCAAATCAGCTGTGGAGGATTTATTGCAACATCAGATCACCACATCTGAGCACATGGCCCATGTGGCAGACAGGTGTGTGTTCATCAGATCGGCCATTACATCACCCCCCCCCCCCCCCCTCCCCCCCAGTAGTTGGCCGATCATAGAAGAGAATAGAAGTGGGAGCAGGGGGAGTGAGAGAGCATCTGAGGGTTCCCTAGGGTCGCGGGGTGGAGGGAACATTGGCTTGGCTGAGAGTTGAGTCACCCCTTTCAGATCCAACCCTTCCACCCTGTGAAACAACAGAGCCCGGTGGGGAAGCCTTCAAAGACTGGTGGGTGGAGGAGGCTGCCTTGACCTGGTGTTCTCACAGCTCAGATTTAGGCATTAGGCACCCAATGGAAGAAAACATCTGAATATCCAGAGGGACTACCAAGACTACCCCCCCCCCCCCCCCCCCATTGTGTGCCCTAATGAACATGAGCCAGGATTCTGACCAACCACAGGCTGGGAATAGCCAGGGCTGAGTCTTTCATTACAGCTTGCAATGGAAAACTCTTCAAAAAATGTTGCAGTGGAAAATGAAAATGAGTGTTCATAAGTCCAGTTTATCCCTCCCTGGTTCAGTCTGCTTTCTCCGTTTGGTATCTAATGAACATGATCCTGATGAAGAACTCTGCAATAGGCCTCAGCTCTCACGAAACCACACTTCCTCCCGAGGTACTGATACAGACAGAGTGAACAAATCAGCAAAATCTGACAGAGATGAACTAAGATTCCTACAGGGGTAATAATGATGTTCATAATGTTACGGCAAAGAGGAAAATGAATCGTTTGGGTGTGTATTTTGTCATTACATAATACGTGTTTCAACAAAATTACAATGTTCACTGGAAATTAAACTGTACATATGTCTAGCTACTGTAGGCACCCATAACGTTAGGTCCTCTCATCTCACAAAGAAACAATCTCATCACTGCAACCTACTACTAGAGAGGTCTAAGACTGAGGTCTATGATAATGAAAGTACTTAACATTTCTATAGCAACAGTATCCAGGAGGTTGTTGCCCATGGAGATTGTTTTGTGACACCTCTCCGGAGGATGTGGATCGGACTCTCAGGGATTGGAGGAACTCAATGGAGGCAGGTAATATGATTGGTTTGTCATGATTTATGTTTGATTTTATGACTTTTCTTATTTCCAGTGTAGCTCGTGAAGATTAGGACGGATTGGCTGATTAGGTAAGAATGCCATACAAGATTTTCTTTCACAAAATTGGCATTTATTAGATATTTCATATGTTATTCATGCATTTACAAAATAGTTTAGTTTCCTATAAAATTAATTCATAGATTGTTTATAAGTTGATAGACTGAGTTTATGCCAATTTAATTTATATAAGTATATTCAGTCTGCTCATAACCAGAATCCATAATAACTTGAGAAAGGGAAACATCTGATCAATATTTATCTTAGGTAAATAAGCTATAAAGTAAAAGGTCTGGAGAAACACACAAACAATAATACAACTACGACTATGCTGTTTCCAATCAAATATTTTGAGGTTTACCTGTCTGGCTTTTGACCAAAACCTAGAACCGTCCATTTGGTCAAATTATAGGAGGTGGACATACTCATGTAATCTTACGAGCATCTAAAATACATCCTAATTACAGTTTTTTTAAGTACCTTAATGAAATACATTTACACTCTGTAATTATCAGTGTAATACATGCTTGCTGATGGGTCTTTATGAACATTTACAGTTCTAAGAAAATGTTCAGCTCATCAGAGGAGTCCTTCAGTTGGTATCATAACTGGGCAAATTTGGCGTAGTTGTTAGCATACCCTTGGACTATCTTAAAGTATTCTGTGAAGTAGCCCCCTGAATGGCCACCCCTAACGGACAAAGGCCTATAGCCTAAACCAGTGATAATGCCATTCCCCCAAAAAATTCTAACAGCAAAGCTAGCCAGCATAAATAACCAGAAAAATAAAGGCCCTTCAACATGCACTCGATATAAATGCAATTAACGAGCTGTTACATTCAATTTGATGACTCATTGGAGTAGAACTGGATAGAACTGGAGTTAGAGAAATACCAGGAGTTAAGAACACTTCAGCGGTTCTATAGAACATGACACATACAGAGAGCTTAGTGGGGGGTGAATCGTAAGTGAGAGGCAATAATCTTCACTTTGCAGTCAGGGTAGCCATTAACAACCCCATTAGAGTGAAGCCAGAAAGCTTCAAATGGATTAAATGTGACTTAAATGGAGGGAAAAAACCTTCCCCCTCCATCCACGTGCCCCTACACCCCTCATTTGGAATGCTCCGTAGAACTGCCCACGTCGATTGTATTTAGACTGAGTTAGACTAGCCAAAATGCATGTGCCAATCTAATGTAACTGTCTGTAACACACAGGGAACAAGACAGTGAACAACACATTCTCATTTACTCTTCAGTATAGGACAGTTCTGACAGAACTTTTGCACTTTTTCTTGGATGGGACAGGAACTAGAATGGTTTTTGATAAGGGAAAAGAATCCGCTCTGATGCATTTTGTCTCTTGATATCTGAACTATTAGTCCTAGGGTATGCCTGGGCCGTTGTCATCAAGAGTCTCCTAAATCAGCATTTCACAGGATTCTTACGATTTTTTTTCTCAGAAGTTTGATAAATATGGGCCCAGATCCATGTGCATTTTGATTGACAGCCAAAAGTTCCAGTGAGTGACAGCCAGTGAGCAGTTGAATGTGGGACTAGCCTGTGGTAGAATTGATTTCTTCAGACCTTTATTTACACTATGAGAGAGAGGCAGCCAGACCAGTAAACAAACAAATACCATTGTCTGTCATGTATTTAATATAAAGGGTGCTGTGTCAAGACAAACTCCCAAAAGGCATTTGACAGTTCATCTCGGTTCATCTCCACAAAAAATACAATATATATTATACAGTGCACTCAAAGTATTCAGACCCCTTTACTTTTTCCAGTGGTGTAAAGTACTACTTAAGTGTTTTTTTAAATGTATTTTTGGTATCTGTACTTTACCTTACTATTTATATTTTTGACTACTTCTACTTTCACTTCACTGCATTCCTTAAGAAAATCTAGTTTTTTTACTCCACACATTTTCCTTGACACCCAAAAGTACTTGTTACATTTTGAATGCTTAGCAGGACAGGAAAATAGTCTAATTCACGCACTTATCAACAGAACATCCCTGGTCATCCCTACTGCCTCTGATCTGGAGGACTCACTAAACAGAGAACATCCCTGGTCATCCCTACTGCCTCTGATCTGGAGGACTCACTAAACAGAGAACATCCCTGGTCATCCCTACTGCATCTGATCTGGAGGACTCACTAAACAGAGAACATCCCTGGTCATCTCTACTGCCTCTGATCTGGAGGACTCACTAAACAGAGAACATCCCTGGTCATCCCTACTGCCTCTGATCTGGAGGACTCACTAAACAGAGAACATCCCTGGTCATCCCTACTGCCTCTGATCTGGAGGACTCACTAAACAGAGAACATCCCTGGTCATCCCTACTGCATCTGATCTGGAGGACTCACTAAACAGAGAACATCCCTGGTCATCTCTACTGCCTCTGATCTGGAGGACTCACTAAACAGAGAACATCCCTGGTCATCCCTACTGCCTCTGATCTGGAGGACTCACTAAACAGAGAACATCCCTGGTCATCTCTACTGCATCTGATCTGGAGGACTCACTAAACAGAGAACATCCCTGGTCATCTCTACTGCCTCTGATCTGGAGGACTCACTAAACAGAGAACATCCCTGGTCATCCCTACTGCCTCTGATCTGGAGGACTCACTAAACAGAGAACATCCCTGGTCATCCCTACTGCCTCTGATCTGGAGGACTCACTAAACAGAGAACATCCCTGGTCATCTCTACTGCATCTGATCTGGAGGACTCACTAAACAGAGAACATCCCTGGTCATCCCTACTGCCTCTGATCTGGAGGACTCACTAAACAGAGAACATCCCTGGTCATCCCTACTGCATCTGATCTGGAGGACTCACTAAACAGAGAACATCCCTGGTCATCCCCTGCCTCTGATTTGGCGGACTCACTAAACACACATGCTTCGTTTGTATACAGAACAAATATATAAACGCAGTGTTGGTCCAGTGTTTCATGAGCTGAAATAAAAGATCCCTGAAATGTTCTAATAAAAAGCTTTTTTCTTTCAAATTTTGTGCAGAAATTTGTTTACATCCCTGTTAGTGAGCATTTCTCCTTTGCCAAGATAATCCATCCACCTGACAGGTGTGGCATGTCAAGAAGCTGATTAAACAGCATGATCATTACACAGGTGCACCTTGTGCTGGGGACAACAAAAGGCCATTCTAAAATGTGCAGTTTTGTCACAACATAATGCCACAGATGTCAAATTTTGAGGGAGCGTGCAATTGGCATGCTGATTGCAGGAATGTCCACCAGAGCTGTTGCCAGAGAATTTAATGTTATTTAATGTTAATGTCTCTACGATAAGCCGCCTCCAACATCATTTGAGAGAATTTGGCAGCATGTCCAATCGGCCTCACATCCGCAGACCACGTGTAACCACGCCAGCCCAGTACTTCCATATCAGGCTTATTCACCTGTGGTATCGTCCGAGACCAGCCATGATGAGCATTTCTGTCTGTAATAAAGCCCTTTTGTGGGGAAAAACTCATTCTGATTTGCTGGGCCTGGCTCCGCAGTGGATGGGCCTGGCTCCCAAGTGGCCCATGCCCTCCCAGGCCCACCCATGGATAGGCCCACCCATGCCTGCGCCCATGCCGAGTCATGTGAAATCGATAGACTAGAGCCTAACAAATTTATTTCAATTGACTGATTTCCTTATATGAACTATAACTCAGTAATATTGTTTAAATGTATATTCAGTATAGTAACTTACTTATTGATTGATCTGTTTCTAATACATTTATCCATGTATTCATACTGATAAAAAGTGCTTTCCAATAATGGATACCTTCCAGTGGTGTAAAGTATTTAAGTAAAAATACTTTAAAATACTACTTTGTTTTTTGGGGTATCTGTACCTTACTATTTATATTTTTGACAACTTTTACTTTTACTTCATTACATTCCTAAAGAAAATAATGTACTTTTTACTGCACACATTCTCCCTGACAACCAAAAGTACTCGTTCCATTTTGAATGCTTAGCAGGACAGTAAAATGGTCCAATTTACACACTCATCAAGAGAATATCCCTGGTCATCCCTACTGCCTCTGATCTGGCAGACTCCCTGAACACAAATGCTTAGTTTGTAAATTATGTCTGAGTGTTAGAGTGTGCCCCTGGCTATCCGTAAATTAAACAAAACAAGAAAATGGTGCCGTCTGGTTTGTTTAATATAAGGAATGTGAAATGAGTTATACTTTTGATACTTAAGTATATTTAAAACTAAATACTTTTAGACTTTTCCTCAAGTAGTATTTTACTGGGTTACTTGCACTTTTACTTGTCATTTTCTATTAAGGTATCTTTACTTTTACTCAAGTATGTTAATTGAGTACTTTTTCCACCACTGACACCTTCCAATAATGTCCTGCACCAACACGAACCATGTATTTGAACCCATTACAGTTGTTCAAATATCAATACCAGACCAGAAACAGAGCCTTATTTCTAATCAACATGGAAACAGTGGGGAACATTTGTGCTTGGCACCCAACAGAACACAGATGGGTATTATTTACATTTGTAAATTCCTAGATCTTTGCCCTGGCAGCGTTGGCATCAATAACTCCTCTCCTGCCACTCCTGCCCGCCCTCCAAAAGCACTTGGCATTACAGGATTAGAGTGTCGGTGGGACGGGTCGTGCTAGTGTTAAGGGTATTTATTCATTCTATGTCTATGGACAATACAGTCATTTGATGAGTAGCCGGGATGAGACTGAGAATGTCTCAGACCTACATCAGAGGGTTTGGGACAACACAGATATCATGTGCGATGAACAGCCTCTTTGTCCCCACGTCTGTCTGTAGGTGAAAGTGACTTAGATGTTATTTCTTGACTAAGAAAGATGCCACATTTTCATGGACAAATGTTTTTCACTGTTGCGTACTCAGTGTAGTTATGTCCAGGCTCATTTCCTTCTTTACTGTGGACAAAAAAACTGCCGCTTGGTCTCCTAAAATGTACACTGTAAACTCTGAGGGACTTTAGAGGTCACTGCCAAGCAGCAACACGTATATTCTCCGAATCACCACTCCCATCTCAGTCCAAAATAGAGTACATCCCCTCGCCATTCCAAATCTCGGTCCAAAATACATCAGAGTTGGGTTCAATTTCATTTCACTTCAGTCAATGTGGGAGATAATCATGAATTGTAGAAAAAATATATACAGTATATTTTTTTTAACTATGGGATTCAGTCCTTCTTGGACCTGTAAGACTACTGCCTAGAACACCAGTGCCATCCGCACGGCTCAAAAAGGCATTATCCCTCTGAGCTAAAGCCTAAACAAGGCATTAGCTCTGGGAGCTAACACAAGTGTTCCCGTCCAAGACAAGGTTACTTATTAAGCATAGTTTGGGGAAACCACCTCAGGCACATAATAAACACAACCAAAATTAACATCACTGTCAAGGCCCACTCTCTTGTTAAAGCCTATTGGCTCTCACAGGCTGGGTGGTGGATGATAAGCCCATGGTCTCGTCTCTCTACAGCCTGAGGGCAGCTGAGTCACCATCGGTCGCCATCACTCCGTTTTGCTGACTCACACCCTCAGAGCCAGGCTATCTCTGTTGACTTAGCCACACAGCGACAGGCATCACCTCAGCCACCTAAACCTTAACCTCAGGGCCCCTTCGTGACGTCCTTTGGTAATGCTCAACGGCATGTACTAGATTAGAGTATACAGCATGAGTCTATGGTTCATGAGTCTATGGTTCAAGAGGCTATGGTTCACGAGGCTATGGTTCACGAGGCTATGGTTGTACCATCTACAAGCCACTGTTACACTAGCCTGGTGGTCCAGTCTTTTTGGGCTTCAGCCATGCAAAACAAGATTAACAAGAGGAGAGCTGGCCACAGCATGTACAGAATGAGACCAGGCTATCATCACTCTAACCCACATTCATAATCACTGGATTTTCTTCACTGATAGCAAGAAGAGCAAAGGAAGGATGAGAAAGAGTAGTCACTTACCCAGCATCACTCCCGTCCCCACATATTAAGGCATCCTTCGCTCCCTCCACTTTGTAGTAGTTATCTGAAATCAAAGAAAATAACAGAAGAGGCCTGGATTCGATTCATTTGATTACAAGGATTAATTTGAATACACTTTG
Organism: Salvelinus alpinus; assembly: GCF_045679555.1. Classification (NCBI taxonomy): domain Eukaryota; kingdom Metazoa; phylum Chordata; class Actinopteri; order Salmoniformes; family Salmonidae; genus Salvelinus; species Salvelinus alpinus. Next base: position 59,812,768 of record NC_092093.1, read on the forward strand.
TAGTAGTTTTCAAAAATAATATAATGGATGAGACCTGGATGTGATTAATGTGATTACAATGATTATTTTGATTAAAGGGATTAACTTGATTACATGGCCCTAGTATTGCTGATCCTACAAGCATTTTCATCTCAAGGTCAAACGTCTGTCAGTGGCACTCAGACCTTATGACGAGAACTCCTGCCCTGGTTGGGGAAAGAACTTTATCGACTATATTAATCATAAGGCATCAACATTGATCTTACATCAGTCCACCCTTAAATAACCCACTGGACGTACGATTTTAGCCATTTATCAAATTAAGAAAATGGTTTTGTTTCGTGTTTCACCCGAGCTTTTAGGGATCAATACCGAGGCCTGCCTTGGACATTTTACATTTGTGTAAGGTGATGGATAGCAGAGACTGCTTGAAGTTGAAGGGGATGGAAATGAAAGAATAAATAGCAATAGCATAACCCGTTGACTGTGTTGCTGCCGACTCCCACTAGAGCCCACTAAGAGATTACAAGTCCAGAAGGCTCCATGTCCACTCCAACGCTCCTTCATGCTAAGCGTTCCTCCATTTTATCTTGCCTCCTTTTCACAGCGTTTCAGCTTCACTGTCCCACTCTAGAGGGTTTGAGTGCCGTTAGACCACTATGGGGCTGGGAGAGGAGCCGCAGGAGGAGAGGGGCTGGAGAAGGGCTCGCCTGACTGGCACTTTGGCAGGCGGCCCGAACCCTCCGTCAGTTGTCGGCATTCCTGGTTTCAGCATGGCCTTAAATGTTCCTCCTTTATGGACCATGGACCTCTCCAACACACATACACACACACACACACACACACACACACGCGCGCACACATACACGCGCACACATACACACACACAAAAGCCGGACCCCAGAGCCACTTTTCAGCGACAGCCCAGAGCCACTCTTCAGCGACAGCGTTCACATTTCACCACTGTACTGTGCAGATTGACTAGATGTGTTTTTGAAAGATGAGTCTTACATTTTGATAAGGGTGTTTTGTGTATTTTTTATTAATTTTACATTATTGCTGTTTTAAAGAAAAAACAGTAGACGCAATCTCAGGAAATGCCTTGTTGGTTTGGTTGTCTCATGTACTCTCATCTTTAAGCGTTGTACAATGTGCACCTCTTTGGGTCCCCGGGACCAGGATTAAGAAGCACAGCCTTTGAACAATGTAAAATGTCCGTGACCCTCTGACTCATCTACATACAGTATATGTAACTGTATGAAATAATCGGAAAATGTCTATCATGAAATATGTAATAACTTTAAATATGAAATACGAAGTCCAGCCACGTGACCATTCATGATTAGAGGAACGACTGTCCATTTAAACATCTGTCCCACATCAGTGTTGTGCAGCAAAAATAAGCACGCCGTAATCTGTGTCGGTGAGGGAGGACCCAGTCTAGTTGTGCAATCGCTGCAGGGCTGTCTCTGTTACTGCCTGTTTGGATAGTGCAGTAAAGAGGACACTGGAATGGAACTCTGCCATGTCATGCTTCAGAACTGCTGTGTGGGACTTTTTTCTAGGCTACAAATTATCCCTTACAAACATGTCATGTTATAGCTGCAAGTAGCGTTTTGTTGACACCACTGTCACACAACAACTGCAAGACTCATCCAAAGCTAAGAGACCCACGACCAACAACGTGACCATATTAGTGCAGTTAAGAAACGTCAATCGCTACGACAGTATGAGAGCCAGACCTGAGTTTAACCAGATGAAATCAGTAAAATACTTTCACTGTGCTGGATTGAGCTTGGCTGTCTTTACATCAGACCTACATGAGACAAAATGTGGGTGGGAGAGACACTGAGGTGTTCCGAAGACAACACACACTCATCGTTGCATACAGCTGATAAGAAGAGTCACTTTGAGGGCAGTAATACCATTCAATTACTGCTGCAGTGTTGTTCACTGTCTCATATTCCGAGGACAACACACATAGCCTTGAGTGAAAACTCAACGTCACAGAAACTTGAGGCACGCCCACGCCATTTCATGAGTCTAATTAGATTGTGCCAGTCTTTACATCATGTAGGTCTGATATCTGATTGGAAGTTAACTCAACAGTAAAGCCATTGGTCAACAAGTCAGATTTTGAATCCAAACAACTCAGATGCTTATAAAAGGGTCTTAGATTCATTGTTATCTCTCTTCTTTGTTCCTGACCTGCGCTGGCCTACACTCTCTCTTTCGCTCTCATGAGCCAAGGCACAAGACATTCTCTCTCTCTCTCTCTCTCTCTCTCTGACCATGCTTAGAATAATGCCTTGTAATGTTGTTAATGCCTTGTAACGTAAGCTTCATGCCTTGTATGTGAATCCACTCATTTTACAAAGTAATTAAATACACTTGTATTTAGAATTCCATTCTCAGACATTTTTTCATTGTCTATTACTGTAACTCAACCATAGTGTTCTATTACTGTAACTCAACCATAGTGTTCTATTACTGTAACTATAGTGTTCTATTACTGTAACTCAACTATAGTGTTATATTACTGTAACTATAGTGTTATATTACTGTAACTCAACTATAGTGTTATATTACTGTAACTATAGTGTTATATTACTGTAACTATAGTGTTCTACTACTGTAACTATAGTGTTCTATTACTGTAACTCAACTATAGTGTTCTATTACTGTAACTCAACTATAGTGTTCTAATACTGTAACTATAGTGTTCTATTACTGTAACTCAACTACAGTGTTCTATTATTGTAACTCAACCATAGTGTTATATTACTGTAACTCAACTATAGTGTTCTATTACTGTAACTCAACTACAGAGTTCTATTATTGTAACTCAACCATAGTGTTCTATTACTGTAACTCAACTATAGTGTTCTATTACTGTAACTCAACCATAGTGTTCTATTACTGTAACTCAACTATAGTGTTCTATTACTGTAACTCAACTATAGTGTTCTATTACTGTAACTATAGTGTTCTATTACTGTAACTGTAGTGTTCTATTACTGTAACTCAACTATAGTGTTCTATTACTGTAACTATAGTGTTCTATTACTGTAACTCAACTATAGTGTTCTATTACTGTAACTCAACTACAGTGTTCTATTACTGTAACTCAACCACAGTGTTCTATTACTGTAACTCAACTATAGTGTTCTATTACTGTAACTATAGTGTTCTATTACTGTAACTCAACTATAGTGTTCTATTACTGTAACTCAACTATAGTGTTCTAATACTGTAACTATAGTGTTCTATTACTGTAACTATAGTGTTCTATTACTGTAACTCAACTACAGTATTCTATTATTGTAACTCAACCATAGTGTTCTATTACTGTAACTCAACTATAGTGTTCTATTACTGTAACTATAGTGTTCTATTACTGTAACTGTAGTGTTCTATTACTGTAACTCAACTATAGTGTTCTATTACTGTAACTATAGTGTTCTATTACTGTAACTCAACTATAGTGTTCTATTACTGTAACTCAACTATAGTGTTATATTACTGTAACTCAGCTATAGTGTTCTATTACTGTAACTCAACTATAGTGTTCTATTACTGTAACTATAGTGTTCTATTACTGTAACTCAACTATAGTGTTCTATTACTGTAACTCAACTACAGTGTTCTATTACTGTAACTCAACCACAGTGTTCTATTACTGTAACTCAACCATAGTGTTCTATTACTGTAACTCAACTATAGTGTTATATTACTGTAACTCAGCTATAGTGTTCTATTACTGTAACTCAGCTATAGTGTTCTATTACTGTAACTCAACCATAGTGTCTGACATATTGCTTATTATCTTTATGTAGTCAGATAAACATTTGAATAGGCTAATTGCTTAGTCTTGTTACGAGTCGCATGTGATGTACAGTTGAAGTCGGAAGTTAACATCACTTAGGTTGGAGTCATTAAAACTAGTTTTTCAACCACTCCACAAATTTCTCGTTAACAAACTATAGTTTTGGCAAGTCGGTTAGGACATCTACTTTGTGCATGACACAAGGATAATTTCCAACAATTGTTTACAGACAGATTATTTCACTTATAATTCACTGTATCACAATTCCAGTGGGTCAGAAGTTTACATACAATAAGTTGACTGTGCCTTTAAACAGCTTGGAAAATTCCAGAAAATTATGTCATGGGTTTAGAAGATTCTGATAGGCGAATTGACATCATTTGAGTCAATTGGAGGTGTACCTGTGGATGTATTTCAAGGCCTAACTTCAAACGCAATGCCTCTTTGCTTGACATCATGGGAAAATCTAAATAAATCAACCAAGACCTCAGAAAAACAATTGTAGACCTCCAAAAGTCTGGTTCATCCTTGGGAGCAATTTCCAAACACCTGAAGGTACCACATTCATCTGTACAAACAATAGTACGCAAGTATAAACACCATGGGACCACACAGCCGTCATACCACTCAGGTCTCCTAGAGATGAACGTACTTTGGTGTGAAAAGTGCAAATCAATCCCAGAACAACAGAAAAGGACCTTGTGAAGACGCTGGAGGAAACAGGTAGAAAAGTATCTATATCCACAGTAAAAGGAGTCCTATATTGACATAACCTGAAAGGCCTCTCAGCAAGGAAGAAGCCACTGCTCCAAAACTGCCATATTGTCACGTTCTGACCGTAGGTCCTTTTTTATGTCTTTATTTTAGTTTGGTCAGGGCGTGAGTTGGGGTGGGCATTCTATGTTGTTTTTCTATGTTTTGTTCTGTATGTTATATTTCTATGTGTTTGACCTAGTATGGTTCTCAATCAGAGGCAGGTGTCAGTCGTTGTCTCTGATGGGGAGCCATATTTAGGTAGCCTGTTTTCTATTGTGTATTGTGGGTGATTGTTTCCTGTGTTAGTGTTTGCACCATACGGTACTGTTTCGGTTTTCATTTATTCTCTTGTTCTTTTGTATTTTGTATTCATTCTCTATTAAATGATATTATGGATACGTACCACGCTGCATTTTGTTCCTCCTCTCCTTCCACCAACGAAAGCCGTTACACATATAAAAGCCAGACTACGGTTTGCAACTGCACATGGGGACAAAGATCGTACTTTTTGGAGAAATGTCCTCTGGTCTGATGAAACAAAAATAAAACTGTTTGGCCATAATGACCATCGTTATGTTTGGAGGAAAAAGAGGCTTGCAAGTCGAAGAACAACCATCCCAACCGTGAAGCACGGGGGTGGCAGCATCATGTTGTTGGGGTGCTTTGCTGCAGGAGGGACTGGTGCACTTCACAAAATAGATGGCATCATGAGATGGAAAATTATGTTGATATATTGAAGCAACATCTCAAGACATCAGTCAGGAAGTTAAAGCTTGGTCACAAATGGGTCTTCCAAATGGACAATGACCAAGCAGACTTCCAAAGTTGTGGCAAAATGGCTTAAGGACAACAAAGTAAAGGTATTTGAGTGGCCATCACAAAGCCCTGACCTCAATCCCATAGAAATGTTGTGGACAGAACAGAAAAAGCGTGTGCGAGCAAGGAGGCCTACAACCTGACTCAGTTACACCAGCTCTGTCAGGAGGAATGGGTCTCCCTCTTATTGTGGGAAGCTTGTGGAAGGCTACCCGGAATGTTTGACCCAAGTTAAACAATTTAAAGGCAATGCTAACAAATACTAATTGAGTGTATGTAAACTTCTGACCCACTGGGAATGTGATGAAAGAAATAAAAGCTGAAATAAATCATTCTCTCCACAATTATTCTGACATTTCACATTCTTAAAATAAAGTGGTGATCCTAACTGACCTAAAACAGGGAATTTGTACTAGGATTAAATGTCAGGAATTGTGGAAAAACTGAGTTTAAATGTATTTGGCTAGAGTGTAAACTTCCAACTGTAAACATCCGACTTCAACTGTATATATAATATACTGTATATTCAAATATCAAATATAACTGCCCACTGCAGAGTATTCGTTGGGGTTCTCATTTTGGCACAAAGCTCAACTATCCAGTACAGGAAAACTCCAATAGACGAGAGGTCTCCTAATAGTGACAAATGAACTGACTGGCTGACAAACAGACTGGCTGGCTAACTGACTGGCTGATTGGCTGACTGGCTGATTGGCTGACTGGCTGACAAACAGACTGGCTGGCTAACTGACTGGCTGATTGGCTGATTGGCTGATTGGCTGACTGGCTGACTGGCTGGCTGTTTGGCTGTTTGGCTGATTGGCTGACTGGCTGACTGGCTGGCTGACTTGCTGACAAACTAACTGACTGGCTGGCTGACTGACAAATTACCTGACTGGCTGACTGGCTGACAAACTAACTGACTGGCTGGGTGACAAACTAACTGACTGGCTGGGTGACAAACTAACTGACTGGCTATTTTCAGTCTCCTCAAACATAACAAATCTTTGCACTCAATAGGGTCAACATTTTAAATAAGTGATACATTCATGAATCAATTAAACAGGCGTTTAACTGACACACAGTGCTCACCTTCGTCTGCAATAAAGTCTTTGAGTGAGGACCACGTCCGGTTGTTGCAGAAAAAGGTTGTGTTGGTGTTGAGGGTGTTGTTGACGCAGTGCGCCGTGCTGCGTACGCACTTCTGTCGCAGGTTACCCATGAAGAGCTGAAGGCCGATGAGGGCGAACACACTGAGGCAGAAAACGGTCAGGATCATCACGTCCGCAAGCTTCTTCACCGACTGGATCAGCGCACCCACGATGGTCTTCAGGCCTTCCCAGGAAAACAGGGGCAGAGGTCAATAGGTCAGCATGCACACACATGGACATGGAAATGGACACAGTAATTATCTTTGGCTAGCTAGCTCTGTGTAATCATAAGGAGTTGGTTTAGATCTAGAATCTGAAGTTATGGTTATTGTGAATATGTAATTTATTAACAAAACATTTTGAAAAAATTATAAAAAATTCTGGAAGCTAGTGGTCTGGTTACTTTTTACAATCACATACAGTATAGTAGTAACAGTGACTTAAGTATTGTGTATTACTATGTATAATACAATATACAGATTACAACTATTGTATTAGGAACAATACAACGACTCACTATCCATAATCATGACATGGATTAAATATACTGTACAGTATCAAATTCAGAACATCAAAGCCACACACACACAACTTTAAGACACCAACACCACAGTGAAGACAAAAAGAAAGCTAACGCAAACAAACTAACCACAGCAGAAAGAAAAATCTTTTCGAGATATCAAAAATGCACCGCAAATTCACAATGTATGCTCATTGACAACAGACACTTCCCAAAATAATGAGTGAAACCATCTAATTGAACTAGTTTAGGCTGGCTGGCTGGCTGGCTGACTGGCTGATAAACTAAATAACTGACTGACTGACAAACCAACTGACTGACTGGCTGACTGACTGGCTGACAAACCAACTGACTGACTGGCTGACAAACCAACTGACTGACTGGCTGACTGACTGGCTGACTGACTGGCTGACAAACCAACTGACTGACTGGCTGACTGACTGGCTGACAAACCAACTGACTGACTGGCTGACAAACTAAATAACTGACTTACTGACAAACCAACTGACTGACCGACAAACTAACTGACTGGCTGACTGGCTGACAAACCAACTGGCTGACTGGCTGACAAACCAACTGACTGACTGACTGACAAACCAACTGACTGACTGGCTAACTGACTGGCTGGCTGGCTGGCTGACAAACTTACTGACTGGCTGACTGGCTGACAAACTAACTGACTGACTGCCTGGCTGACAAATTAACTGACTGGCTGACTATGGCGGCTGACTGGCTGACTAACTTACTGACTGGCTGACTATGGCAGCTGACTGGTTGACTATGGCAGCTGACTGGCTGACAAACTAACTGACTAGCTGGCTGGCTGGTTGGCTGACTAACATACTGACTGGCTGACTGGCTGACAAACTAACTGACTGGCTGACAAACTAACTGACTGGCTGACAAACTAACTGACTGGCTGACAAACTAACTGACTGGCTGACAAACTAACTGACTGGCTGACAAACTAACTGACTGGCTGACTGACTGACTAACTTACTGACTGGCTGGCTGGCTGGCTGACTGACTGACTGACTGACTGGCTGACTGACTAACTTACTGACTGGCTGGCTGGCTGACTGACATATTTAGACTTTAACCCTGTCTCAGAGTGTGCCCAAAGCATTTCCAAGTTTTCCTAGCATTTTGTTTGCTAGCTAATTATATAATGTATCATCTGAGCCTATGCTATTATCTCACTATCCTGATTCCTACTGGATTAAAGGTAGTGTAGCTGGGGCAGGGGCAGAATGCTGCACAGTACAATATGAACACAAAGAAGAATTGACAGCCTCTAAGCCATCGCTTCCACTCTGGCATTTACAGCAGACGGCGTGGGCCAAAGGAGGTCAGCCGTGAAGAGCCTGACGCACCATGTCTCTGAAGAGCACCAGACAACAGGAAGTAGTGGTGGAATACCTGGGCCATGACTGATGTAAATTAGCCCCTTCAGAGTAGATACTGGGTACCTATGGTACTGGCAATCCCTATGTGACCTAACCAGGAACAACTCCAGGCCCTAGTTAGGCTAAAGTAAAAAGTAGAGTTGAGGGTTTTTCCCTGGTCAGGTCAAGTGGACATGTTATGTACTGTAGGATTACAGATGTAGGATCTTAATTTGGCCAGTTTTTCACAGCAGGAAAATAATCCTGCAGCAACAGAAAATGTGAATTATTGTTTGGATTATAATTAATTACATTTTTTGTAGGGGTAGATACAGTTTATGTTAGAGCAAATCAATTCGGACATTTTAAAGTGGAAATTACTAACTTTAGAAGTATTTTAAGACCATGAATACACTACAAGTTTGCATTTCCTGCTGTGCATGACATTTCCTGCAACAACAAGGTGATCAAATTAAGATCCTAAATCATATAGGGTCCTGCTCAGAAATATACTGCACTATATGTTCCTAAGGGTACTGTACAGCTATTTCATCCAAATGAGATTTAGTCCTACTTGAGTAGAGATCCATTCTGAATGGGGAGCATCTGTTGTGAATTGAGTTATTATTACCATACGAAGTGGTATTTGACTATACCCATGCCTGTTTGATGTTAAACACTAAGGGTGAATGAGACCTGTTGAGTTTAACTAGGCAAGTCAGTTAAGAACAAATTCTTATTTACAATGACAGCCTACCAGGGAACAGTGAGTGTGTGGACCTGCCTTGTTCAGGGGCAGAACGACATATTTTTACCTTGTCAGCTCGGGGATTCTATCCAGCAACCTTTCAGTTACTAGCCCAACGCTCTAACCACTAGGCTACCTGCCGCCATAAAGGTAACATGATCTTTGGGCTTCAGGCCAGATGTCATGCTGAAACTTTATCCATGGACTACATTCACTTTGTTGATGTCTATAGCATAGTGTTTGCATATAGCAGGTGGACGCAAGCATGGATGCATGACCACTAGATTTTTAAAATGTATTTTATTTTTATTTTTAATAAATGACTGACATACAAACTTAACATCTTAATACAAAACAAACTATAGGCAAACATATTCTATAGAGTACCTAAAAATGTGAGAATCCTCAATTTTGAATCAAAGGTTACCCAACCCAAAGGTCTCATTTCCTACACCTCTGGCATTTCCACTCACTGGTTATTTAATCAACAGAAACAAAAATGAAATGACAAGGGACTCTGTTCCAATACCCACACTAGCAGGCCACTTTGAATGCATTGCTTCATCCTAAGTAGTGTGCTAATAAGGACGTATTGGAACGTAGCCGGGGGGTTTAGTTCTTCCAGCGGTGGGTGGTGTCTTAGTGTTTGAAACTCCCTTCTCACCTGGGATGACTGAGATAGTTTTCAGTGCTCGTAGGACTCTGAATGTCCGTAATGCTGAGACATTGCCCAGGTCCACAAATTCAGTAACATATCTGCAATAAGCGAAAGTCAAGCAGACACAATGACAAAGCACCAACGACAGGCAAAACACAACAGGTGAAGGGCCAGGATTGGAGGAGAGAAAAGAGGGGGGAATGTGGCTAGAGGTCAAGGGTCAGAGAGAGTGGCTTTGGATTGGAGAGAGGAGGAAGAGGGGGGAGGGGCTTGTACAAAATAGTAACAGTACGTGGACTGGACAATAGAAGATGCAACCCATTTTTTCGGTAACACTGCAGCAGCAGGGGAGACTCCCTCTTACCTGGGATTACCGAAATAGTTTTCAATGCTCTGAGTACCCTGAATGTTCGAAGTGCTTGGAGATTGCCTACTTTAACAGACTCGGTTAGCAACCTGCAGGATCAAATTACAGTTATTTGGTCAAACACAAAAAAGGAAAGATGACTGTAGGCTAAGCACTGCTCACTGTGTCTTAGTGTGTTGTTTCCCTGGAGAACAGGACAGAAACAGCACAGCATAGATATTTAAAGGGACCCTTTTGACCTTTACGACTGCTGTTAGTGTGTCTCCAAACCAAGAGACAGATGAGATTCCAGAAAATGTTGGAAAAACCAGTATGGTGCCAGTCCATGTGCTGCTTATTTGAGTTACAGTATATCAAGTCTTCTGGACCGAAATGGTTCCATTCCCTATTACATTTCTTAGGTGAGTTTCCCAAAAGCTTCATAGCTAACACGGCACGTTATTTCTCTTGGGGACCCAGGCCCAGCCTACTTGTAGAACAGCAAAAAGTGCCGGCTCTGGGATTCAAACCAGCGACCTTACGGTTACTGGCCCAACGCTCTTAACCACTAGGCTACCTGCCAACCCACAGGGGGGATGACATCCCTCCGTTTCCATGGGAACCCACGGGGTTGGGGGTGTGGACATTTATCAGCGTGGTGGGGGGGTTAACCACTTCTCCGATCATCAGTCTGAATTTAATAAAGCCAGCAGCGAGAAGGAAGGTAGCCTGTCGTAGAAACTAGCAGGAGGGCTGCGAGGGTCGGTGACTTATGTGTTCCTGTCCTGCTAAAGATCCATCTGACCCCACAGAGGCTTCCAGTTCAAGGACGACTGGTCCTCTGGAAGGAGAGGTAAATAAAACTGTAGAAGCCAAAAGAGATATCAGCACTTCATCACCGTACGGGGGGATGCTTGGGGGGGGCTGGGGGGGGGGGGGGTGTTCAAAATTGTTGCCTTAGAAAAAGGTGCTGTGTTTAGACCATCCACAGTAGAAGGTCAGGAGCAAAATACATTATTCAAAAGCAACTTAAGGTGCTTTCTACACCCACACAACCAAAGCAAAATATAACATTTTGGTCATTTAATTCAGGTTGCATTGTACAATTTTGGAAGTAAAAGTTTGCACTGTAACGGTTGGCAAAAAAAAGGATTGAAGAGGATTGAAGTATAATATACCTCTATTACAGTAATGCAAATGTCACAATCAAATTTCGAGGAAAATGTCATTGTTTTATAATCATAAAGAGAAGCCCTCAATATTGAGGTCAAATATTAATTGAAGCTTCAGAGTTGAGGATCATTCCTCTTATCTGAGTTGTATAGCACTTTGTCAACTCGAATTCATCTCCAATTGGATCAGTAACTAATCCCGATGTTAGTGATTTTCAGTTAATCATTAAGTAACATGGATGCATCAAAAAGATGTGTCAACTTAAAACAACCAAGTTGTTTTCATAGAACTGTAGTCTCCTCCAATATTGAAGAACAAGAGGAAGTAAGAACAGCATCCGCAAACTTTTACTTCCAGTGACATTTTTCGGTCGAACGTAAAGGGACTTGACAAAGGAGTACAGAGGAGAGATAGACGGAGGTCAGAACATAACATGTCAGACAATAAATATCATACAATACTCTAATACACTCTTCACACTATTGTGCCAACCCAAACCGTACTCTGCTGGCTCAGATGTTTTCCTTTCACGTTTTTCATTCCAGCACGGTTACAACAACTGTTACAACATTGTGGATGCATAACCAGGCCAGCACAGTACAGCTTGGCTCGGCTCAGTTCGACTCAGCTCAATAGTGTGAAAAGAGTATTAGAGAAGGAATAAAAGGGCTTCTATTGCTTTGAAAGTTCAGGTTAGAAGGAAGGATAGGACAGGTTAGAGGGAAGGAGAGGACAGGTTAGAGGGAAGGAGAGGACAGGTTAGAAGGAAGGAGAGGACAGGTTAGAAGGAAGGAGAGGACAGGTTAGAAGGAAAGAGAGGACAGGTTAGAAAGAAGGAGAGGACAGGTTAGAAGGAAGGAGAGGACAGGTTAGAAGGAAGGAGAGGACAGGTTAGAAGGAAGGAGAGGACAGGTTAGAAGGAAGGAGAGGACAGGTTAGAAGGAAGGAGAGGACAGGTTAGAAGGAAGGAGAGGACAGGTTAGAAGGAAGGAAAGGACAGGTTAGAAGGAAGGAGAGTGGAGGTTAGAAGGAAGGAGAGGACAGGTTAGAAGGAAGGAGAGGACAGGTTAGAAGGAAGGAGAGGACAGGTTAGAAGGAAGGAGAGGGCAGGTTAGAGGGAAGGAGAGGACAGGTTAAAAGGAAAGAAGGAGAGGACAGGTTAGAGGGAAGGAGAGGACAGGTTAAAAGGAAAGAAAGGGCAGGTTAAAAGGAAGGGTTAGGGTCACACAGTAACAGGAGAGATACAGGGAGGTCTACTGTAACAAGAGAGATACTTACGCCATGACAATCACACTGAAATCCAGCCAGTTCCAAGGGTCCCGCAGGAAGGTAAATGGCCCCACACAGAATCCCCTCGCCAGAATCTTTATCAACGATTCAAACGTGTAAATGCCAGTGAAAGTGTACCTGGGTGGGTGAATGGGGTAAGGGAAGGGGAGAACAAAAGGTCAAAACATTAGCAAGCAACGGCATAAGCTAGGGTGAGGGACAACCCCCCCTTCTTCCTTCACATGGTTGCCCCAACTCCAAGTGCAGTTCTAATAAAATAAAATGTAAAAAGAAGAAAGAAACCAAGAAGGAAAGGGACAGAGAGGTAAACATGTAGCAGATTTAGGGAGACACAGAGACACAGGACAGAAAGAATGAGAAGCGCATGGACAGTACAGCACTTGTCAGCCCAGAGGGAATGAGACAGACAGCAAGCTCTTTGACAGCAGTGCTCCTTGATGAGTTAAGCAGGTCATCAAGACAAGAATATGCATTAAAATCCAGGATGTCACTGTAATGTATTGGTTTGGCTCAGACTGACGGGAGTCATTGAACTGTACTTTACAGTGACAGTATATATCAGTCCAAGTCAATACATTAGTCACTTAATTGTAACATCGAATAAATGAAAGAGAGTGAGAGAGAGACACTCTTCAGAGTCAAAGGACACTGGGATGAAGGATGCAGCATTCGGCGGAAGTGCACAGCCATATTCCTTTTAGTTTCTGTCATAGCTACTGACTCAGTTCTTCCTGTAAGGTTAATGGTTAACAAGGGAGACTGTGACTGGCTCTGAGTCATTTCATGCTACAGATTGTTCCAATGAGCCCCTTTTTGAGTGAGAATATAAACAGCCTGATTTGTAGTGTGTTGTTGACAGTGCAGATTCCATTTGCTGAACGGCTGCCTTCATTAAAGGTAAACTTGGCAGGCTGACTCTGGCTTAAGACAGGGTGGTTGCTTTTCATAACATAGAGGACTACACTACATTGGTTACATGTCTGTGGGTCAAATACACTCTGTCCATATGACAGATGCCTCTGCCTAACAGCAAATCCATAGTGTGGGATGGACTTATACTCTGAATGATTGAGAATAGAGAAGAGAGAGAGAGAGAGAGGGAGACATTACAAATAGATAGATACACAGCCTGCCAGCCAGCCAGCCAGACAGACAGCCAGACATATTGATAGATAGATAGATAGATAGATAGATAGATAGATAGATAGATAGATAGATAGATAGATAGATAGATAGATAGATAGATAGATAGATAGATAGATAGATAGATAGATAGATAGATAGATAGATAGATAGATAGATAGATAGATAGATGTTAATTTGTATTGTTTATTTCACTTTTGTATAATATCTACCTCACTTGCTTTGGCAATGTTAACCCATGTTTCCCATGCCAATAAAGCCCCTTGAATAGAATAGAATAGAATAGAATAGAATAGAATAGAATAGATAGATAGATAGATAGATAGATAGATAGATAGATAGATAGATAGATAGATAGATAGATAGATAGATAGATAGATAGATAGATAGATAGATAGATAGATAGATAGATAGATAGATAGATAGATAGATAGATAGATAGATAGATAGATAGATAGATAGATAGATTTTACCCAAGTCCAACTCTACTGATCCCATTTCTACAAAACTTCATTTGAATGATAATTCCCATTCCATCATTGATTTTGCTTTCAGTTGTATGTTTATCGTAGTGGTTGGAATATGAATCCCTTTAATGAAAATTTAAGAAGGCATAAACGGTATGTGTCACCCATGGTTGTTCATTCCGATGCAGCATAGCAAGAGTGCAATTAGCAAATTAGCTGGGTACACTAAAATCGTGAACTTACTTGCTAATTGTGGTTGGCAAGGCAACAAACACCTGGCAAAGCGTTACATCAGGACACATAGGGCACAGAGGGTCAATACAGTCAAAGAGGTTTGAGGGAACAGAAAATAAAGAACACAAGAGAGAATTCACAGAAGAAGCTAGCGTCAATGCTGAGAGACAGAGAAGATGGGAGGACAAGGCATACTTACTCTACATACTTGGCCCAATACTCTGGTTCCGACATGGCCATGAAGCAACAGTTGGTCAAAATAGTGCACATTATGAACAGACTGAATAATGTGCACGTGGTTAAGGAAAATGGTGATTCAATAACAACATATACATACATCACAACGCTACTATTCTGAATATAAAGACATAATGATTATGCCCTTGTACCCCGTTTAGGTTTGGTTTGCCTGCTGTCATTATCACTGTCATTGAGCAGAGTAAAGAGAACAAAAAAAAATTGCTAACACGTTATGGGAAAGGGAAAGGGGGATACCTAGTCAGTTGTACAACTAAATGCATTCAACTGAAATGTGTCTTTTGCATTTGGCCCAACCCCTCTGGGAAAGAAAGAAATATCACATTTACATAAGTATTCAGACCGTTTACTCAGTACTTTGTTGAAGCACCTTTGGCAGCGATTACAGCCTCGAGTCTCCTTGGCAATGATGCCACAAGCTTGGCACACCTGTATTTGGGGAGTTTCTCCCATTCTTCTCTGCAGATCCACTCAAGATCTGTCAGGTCGGATGGGGAGCATTGCTGAACAACTATTTTCAGGTCTCTCCAGAGATGTTCAACCGGGTTCAAGTCCGGGCTCTGGCTGGACCACTCAAGGACATTCAGAGACTTGTCCCGAAGCCACTCGTGCGTTGTCTTGTTTATGTGCTTAGGGTCGTTGTCCTGTTGGAAGGTTAACCTTCACCCCAGTCTGAGGTCCTGAGCGCTATGGGGCAGGTTTTCATCAAGGATCTCTCTGTACTGTAATCCATTCATCTTTCCCTTGATCCTGACTAGTCTCCCAGTCTCTGCCGCTGAAAAACATCCCAACAGGATGATGCTGCCACCACCATGCTTCACCGTAGGAATGATGCCAGTTTTCCTCCAGAAGTGACGCTTGGCATTCAGGCCAAAGTGTTAAATCCTGGTTTCATCAGACCAGAGAATTTTGTTTCTCATGGTCTAAGAGTCCTTTAGGTGCCTTTTGGCAAACTCCAAGCGGGCTGTCATGTGCCTTTTACTGAGGAGTGGCTTCCGTCTGGACACTCTACCATAAAGGCCTGATTGGTAGAGTGCTGCAGAGATGGTTGTCTTTCTGGAAAGTTCTCCCATCTCCACAGAGGAACTCTGGAGCTCTGTCAGAGTGACCATCGGGTTCTTGGTCACCTCCCTGACCAAGGCCCTTCTCCTCCGATTGCTCAATTTGGCCGGGTGGCCAGTTCTAGGAAGAGTCTTGGTGGTTCCAAACTTCTTCCGTTTAATAATGATGGAGGCCACCGTGTTCTTGGGGACCTTCAATGCTGCAGAAATATTTGGTACCCTTCCCCAGATCTAGAACCAGGTTTGGCCGGGGTAGCCCGTCATTGCACATAAGAATTTGTTATTAACTGACTGGCCTAGCTAAATAAAAGTTAAATAAACAATTAAATAAATACATAAAAAGATCTGTGCCTCGACACAATCCTGTCTTGGAGCTCTACGGACAATTCCTTCAACCTCATGGCTTGGTTTCGGCTCTGACATCCACTGTCAACTGTGGGACCTTATATAGACAGGTGTGTGCCTTTCCAAATCATGTCCCATTGAATTTACCACAGGTGGACTCCAATCAAGTTGTAGAAACATCTCAAGGATGATCAATGGAAACAGGATGCGCCTGAACTCAATTTCGAGTCTCATAGCAAAGGGTTTGAGTACTAACGTAAATAAGATATTTCTATTTTTTTGTTTGAAAAGATTTGCAAAAATGTCTAAAAATGTGTTTTCACTTTGTCGTTATGGGGTATTGTGTGTAGAGTGATGAGGAAAATAGATAATTTTATCCATTTTAGAATAAGGCTGTAATGTAACAAAATTCAAGTCAAGGGGTCTGAATACTTTCCGAATGCACTGTATGTGTCCTCCAAGATGTATGTTAAGTTATTTCATCCAATTAGTATACTATTGTAAGACTGGGTAAGATGAATGATACTATACGTCCTCTAATTCGTATGATATTGTATGGCCGCTATTCCATTTATAATGTAACCTAACGTAACGTAATACTGTACATCAAACTAAATGGAGGGAACAGATTTAAGTGCCGAATCCTACGAATTGCCCTGAGATCAGGTTGGGCAAAGAGCAAGCACAGAACAAATATTCTAACTGTTTGCTGGGGGGGCGAAAGCTAATTGACGCCAACAATTATACCTCAGCTGTTGGTTAGCCCTGGCCACCATGGTGCTAATAGCATTATCATCCCGCTCCCACCTCCCTTCTCATTTCATAGGCAAGATTAGATCATCTGCTTTGCTGTGTGGAGAGTGGTAAGAGGAACCCAAACCGCTTATTTAAAAACATATTAAATATGCAACTTAAACTCAACCAGTGAGGTGGAATTGAGAAGGTGTTTATGGAAACTATGTGGCTTGAAAGTTGATTTCCTGTCCCAAATGTTCTATTTAGCCTATATTTTAGGATGCTGATTGGTTGATATGTCTATCAAACCTTTCTTGATAGAATAAATTGTCCCTCATTTGCATTAATAGTTGGAATTGGCTTGCTCTAGGCTACGCCAAAAGCAATGGGCTATTCGTATGGGAGAACTTTCTGCAAATGTATTGTTTCTTGTATTCATACACTCCTAGAAAAAAGGGTTCCAAAAGGGTTCTTCGGCTGTCCCCATAGCAGAACCCTTTGTGGTGTCAGAGAGAACCCTTTTTGGTTCCATGTAGAGCCCTCTGTGGAAAGGGTCCTACTAGGTATGCGAAAGGGTTCTACCTGGAACCAAAAAGGGTTCTTCAAAGGGTTATCCTATGGGGACAGCCGAAGAACCACTTTAGGTTCTAGATAGCACCTTTTTTCTATGAGTGCAGGTGGTTCAGAAACACCCTCAGGTGATGAATAACCTTGACTGAGACCTGAAGATTCCTCATGCTAATGCTAAGGCTTCAGCTCAGAGGGCTAGCCACAGGCGACCCAGGTTTAGAACCCCTGGTTAGTTACACAATCAAATGACCTACTAACAAAACAGAAGTGTCAAAATAATGGCTGCCGTGTCATAAGTCCTTTTGCCTGAGGAAGCACTGCATTACTATGAAGTACCTCTCTCATCCCGACGGCTCGTTTCAATTCCCACACTCACAGACAGCACTTTACTCAAATGAGTCACCATAACGATAAGCACCCTGGCTCTACAGAGGATTCCAGAGCTCCCACACTATTAATGAGAAAGTCAATTTCAGCATTATGTACAAATCAGACTGCTGCCAAAAAACTGCTAAGGCCTGGAATCCCAGGGTTTGTTTATAAACCGCTAGAGTAATGTACACAGGCGTTTTCTTACGCGCTAACTGGCCTGTCAAACTGCCAGTCGTCAAAGCATATCTTGGCGGCAGCTTTTGCCTCAATTATCATCCCTTTATGGAATGCTTACTTAGGTTTTTCCCCGCTTTAAGGTCTCATACGGCTTAATCTGCAGACTATATTCTATCTTCTCTCTTTGATGACTTCACTCACAGCTTTGTAGTGCTGTACCCCCTTTAAAGTAAGAGTGATCTGGCTACAACCTCATTGATCCCTTGTTAATAATCAAACATGTACCCTGATACCTTATGACCTTGGTCACTGCACAGTGCTTGACTTGGACTGAACTAGGTGCCGGGACTCATTTTGGGTGCCGTGACTGCTTATATTTCGGTGCAGAAGCTCCACAATACTTTTGAGCTAATATTCTATAAGAGGAACAAGCAGTTAAACATTTGAGGTGCCGGTACTCAATTCCAGTGTGAGCTCCTGCCCAAGTCAAGCACTGTCACTACAGTAAAATTCCATATGGGCTTTCCCAATCCTCTGAGCAAAGAAGCTGGTGTTGTTAGCTTGTCATAAACAGCATCACTTGACTTAGCTTACAGTAACCATCCAGTCTATTACATAACCTACCAGTAACCATCCAGTCTATTACATAACCTACCAGTAACCATCCAGTCTATTACATAATCTACCAGTAACCATCCAGTCTATTACATAATCTACCAGTAACCATCAAGTCTATTACATAATCTACCAGTAACCATCCAGTCTATTACATAACCTACCAGTAACCCTCCAGTCTATTACATAACCTACCAGTAACCCTCCAGTCTATTACATAACCTACCAGTAACCATCCAGTCTATTACATAACCTACCAGTAACCCTCCAGTCTATTACATAATCTACCAGTAACCATCCAGTCTATTACATAATCTACCAGTAACCATCCAGTCTATTACATAACCTACCAGTAACCATCCAGTCTATTACATAACCTACCAGTAACCATCCAGTCTATTACATAACCTACCAGTAACCATCCAGTCTATTACATAACCTACCAGTAACCATCCAGTCTATTACATAACCTACCAGTAACCATCCAGTCTATTACATAACCTACCAGTAACCATCCAGTCTATTACAGATGTAGGATCTTAATCTGATCACTCTTTTGTTGCTGAGAATTTTCCTGCACTGCAGGAAATACTAACTTGTAGTGTATTTGAAGTTTAAAAAGGCTTCTAAAGTTTGTAATTTCCACTTTAACGTGTCAGACTTACGTGCAATGAGTTCATTGCACATAAGGCAAGGGACAATTCTGTGTTGAGACATTTTCAAGAGATACTCAAATATTCTGATTTCAGAGTATAAGTCTAGTCCTGTTTAGAATCCTCTCAATCATTGATTGCGTAATGAAACAGTACACTACAAACTAATAGTGTGACTGATGCTCCCTCTGTTCACTGACGGTGAGACAGCAGGCAACACCAACGGCTCAAATCTGAGCAGCTCAACACCCTTCACAGTCCCTATTTCCCCGATCAGTACACAAGATCAACAATATTACAACAAGAATGACATGACAATCTATCTAGACAAACTGAACGAGAGTAGGCTCTTACAGGCTATCCCAAGGCTTTAACTTCCCTCCAAAATGTTAAATCTCTGCTCACTGATTTTCATTTTGAAACCCACCTCCTAAAACAGACAAGTGTTGGTGGAATTTTGAGTGTTCCACCAGAAAGGATATGAGTGAACTAAAACCTTTATCGATGCTCTTCTAACAGGATGAAAGGGGCTAAAAATATAGAGTGCAGATGTGGCACTAAATCGGAAGATGGCCTTCCCTTTGTTCAGTACTATAAAAGTCTGTGGAGAAACAGAAAGTGAGATAGACAGAGAGGGGGGGGGGGGGGGGGTGATAGAAAGGGACAAGGGACAGAGAGATGCGTCATGGTTAAGGACAACATGGCATGGCAATAAACATGTACAATAAACTTGCAGTGACACCAACCACACACTCACATCTACACACACACACACACACACGCACTCACATCTACACACACACTCACACACTCACATCTACACACACATCTACACACACATTCACATATACACACACACACTCACATCTACACACACACACACACACACTCACATCTACACACACGCACTCACATCTACACACACACTCACATCTACACACACACTCACATCTACACAAACACACCCACATCTACACCAACACACTCACATCTACACACACACTCACATCTACACACACACACTCACATCTACACACACACTCACATCTACACACACACACACACACACACACACACACACACACACACACACACACACACACACACACACACACACACACACACTCACACACACACACACACACACACACACACACACACACGCACACACACACACATCTACACACACAGGCACAAACAAAAACACTGATTACGTGGCATAACGAGCAAGATGCTGCTAAAAAAGAAAGCAGGTCTATAGAACTCTTTACTCTTAAGGGAGTCTCCTCATAGGAGATACAACACAACAGAGAGGAAGGGGAATGATAACAGCCAACCTAGAATGTGCTGAAACTCCCATGTCCTCTATCAAATGCTGCTCTGTGCTTAAAGGGACATTACACTCAAAGTGTGTCAGATGTTTTCAGACCTCAAATGTAGTCTAATGTCAGGATGAGTCCACATCCCAAACCATCCGTTGTGTCGATCCAGCTATACGCCTCAACCCCAAATGGATGTAAATCGTAAATACCAAACTTTTGAAATTATATGGTGCATTCCATTTTGGAATGTGGCTAGTTGGATCGACAAATCAGATGGCCTGGAACGTGGACTAATCTCAACAGAAGACCACTTCGGAGGTATGAACATATCTGACAGATGTTGATTTTGGAGTATAATGTCCATTTAAAATTCAAGCAGGTCTGTTCACATGTCTGTTCAGGGTAGTTGAGAAAGTGTGAGAACATTACAGCGGCTGTAGTCACATCACTGGAGTGGAACATACTGTGAAGTAGTGTAATTGTTCCTCTAACATCCAGAGATACCAACCAACAAAGCTAACCCACTCTATACTACACTGTTGCACAACAAAGAAGTCTGAATGTCTATCTACTCTCTCACTTTCGCTGTGGACTCGTGTCAACCTATTGGATTATCAGATAGCGAGGCCTACACCGTTTAAGATAATCGATGACGGGTTGGTTTTGTTTCCACTGGAGGAGATGTGCACCTGGGCGGATTTGGGGACTTGAGGAGGGAGGGGAGAGAGAGAGTGAAAGAGAGTGAAAGAGAGAGAGAGAGAGAGAGAATGAAGAAGTGAGAGTGTATCCAGCTGACCAGTCCACTGTCCCCAGGAGAACTATCTATCCCCAGGAGAACTATCTATCCCCAGGAGAACAAAACATCCGGCGCCGAAACGAGATGGCCGCCTCGCTTCGCGTTCCTTGGAAAATATGCAGTATTTTGTTTTTTTATGTGTTATTTCTTACATCGGTACCCCAGGTAATCTTAGGTTTCATTACATACAGTCGGGAGGAACTACTGAATATACGATTAACGTCAACTCATCATCGTTCCTACCAGGAATATGACTTTCCCGAAACGGATCCAGTGTTTTGCCTTCCACCCAATACAATGGATCTGATCCCAGATCCCGACCCTGTGCGACGCCGTAAAAGGGGCAAACGAGGCGGTCTCCTGGCCAGGCTTCGGAGACGGGCACATCGCGCTCCACTCCCTAGCATACTACTCGCCAATGTCCAGTCTCTTGACAATAAGGTTGATGAAATCCGAGCACGGGTAGCATTCCAGAGAGACATCAGGGATTGCAACGTGCTCTGCTTCACGGAAACATGGCTAACTCAAGAGACGCTAACGGAGTCGGTGCAGCCAGCTGGTTTCTTCATGCATCGCGCCGACAGAAACAAACATCTTTCTGGTAAGAAGAGGGGCGGGGGGGTATGCCTTATGATTAACGAGACGTGGTGTGATCATCATAACAACACACAGGAACTCAAGTCATTCTGTTCACCTGATCTAGAACTCCTCACAATAAAATGTCGACCGCATTATCTACCAAGGGAATTCTCTTCAATCATAATCACAGCCGTATATATTCCCCCCCAAGCAGACACATCGATGGCCCTGAACGAACTTTATCTGACTCTTTGTAAACTGGAAACCACACACCCTGAGGCTGCATTCATCGTAGCTGGGGATTTTAACAAGGCTAATCTAAAAACAAAACTCCCTAAATTCTATCAGCATATCGATTGTGCTACCAGGGCTGGAAAAACCCTAGATCATTGTTATACTAATTTCCGCGACGCATATAAGGCCCTCCCCCGCCCCCCTTTCGGAAAAGCTGACCACGACTCCATTTTGTTGATTCCAGCCTACAAACAGAAACTAAAACAACAAGCTCCCGCGCTCAGGTCTGTTCAACGCTGGTCCGACCAATCTGATTCCACGCTTCAAGACTGCTTCGATCACGCGGATTGGAATATGTTCCGCATTGCGTCCAACAACAATATTGACGAATATGCTGATTCGGTGAGCGAGTTCATTAGGAAGTGCATTGACGATGTCGTACCCACAGCAACGATTAAAACATTCCCAAACCAGAAACCGTGGATTGACGGCAGCATTCGCGTGAAACTGAAAGCGCGAACCACTGCTTTTAACCAGGGCAAGGTGACCGGAAGCATGACCGAATACAAACAGTGTAGCTATTCTCTCCGCAAGGCAATCAAACAGGCTAAGTCCCAGTACAGAGACAAAATCGAGTCGCAATTCAACAGCTCAGACACAAGAGGTATGTGGCAGGGTCTACAGTCAATCACGGATTACAAAAAGAAAACCAGCCCCGTCGCGGACCAGGATGTCTTGCTCCCAGACAGGCTAAACAACTTTTTTGCCCGCTTTGAGGACAATACAGTGCCACTGACACGGCCCCCTACCAAAACCTGCGGGCTCTCCTTCACTGCAGCCGAGGTGAGTAAAACATTTAAACGTGTTAACCCTCGCAAGGCTGCAGGCCCAGACGGCATTCCCAGACGCGTCCTCGGAGCATGCGCAGACCAGCTGGCTGGTGTGTTTACGGACATATTCAATCAATCCTTATCCCAGTCTGCTGTTCCCACATGCTTCAAGAGGGCCACCATTGTTCCTGTTCCCAAGAAAGCTAAGGTAACTGAGCTAAACGACTACCGCCCCGTAGCACTCACTTCCGTCATCATGAAGTGCTTTGAGAGACTAGTCAAGGACCATATCACCTCCACCCTACCGGACACCCTAGACCCACTCCAATTTGCTTACCGACCCAATAGGTCCACAGACGACGCAATCGCAACCACACTGCACACTGCCCTAACCCATCTGGACAAGAGGAATACCCATGTGAGAATGCTGTTCATCGATTACAGCTCAGCATTTAACACCATAGTACCCTCCAAACTCGTCATCAAGCTCGAGACCCTGGATCTCGACCCCGCCCTGTGCAACTGGGTCCTGGACTTCCTGACGGGCCGCCCCCAGGTGGTGAGGGTAGGTAACAACATCTCCACCCCGCTGATCCTCAACACTGGGGCCCCACAAGGGTGCGTTCTGAGCCCTCTCCTGTACTCCCTGTTCACCCACGACTGCGTGGCCATGCACGCCTCCAACTCAATCATCAAGTTTGCGGATGACACTACAGTGGTAGGCTTGATTACCAACAACGACGAGACGGCCTACAGGGAGGAGGTGAGGGCCCTCGGAGTGTGGTGTCAGGAAAATAACCTCACACTCAACGTCAACAAAACAAAGGAGATGATTGTGGACTTCAGGAAACAGCAGAGGGAGCACCCCCCTATCCACATCGACGGGTCAGTAGTGGAGAAGGTGGAAAGTTTTAAGTTCCTCGGTGTACACATCACGGACAAACTGAATTGGTCCACCCACACAGACAGCGTCGTGAAGAAGGCGCAGCAGCGCCTCTTCAACCTCAGGAGGCTGAAGAAATTCGGCTTGTCACCAAAAGCACTCACAAACTTCTACAGATGCACAATCGAGAGCATCCTGTCGGGCTGTATCACCGCCTGGTACGGCAACTGCTCCGCCCACAACCGTAAGGCTCTCCAGAGGGTAGTGAGGTCTGCAGAACGCATCACCGGGGGCAAACTACCTGCCCTCCAGGACACCTACACCACCCGATGTCACAGGAAGGCCATAAAGATCATCAAGGACAACAACCACCCAAGCCACTGCCTGTTCACCCCGCTATCATCCAGAAGGCGAGGTCAGTACAGGTGCATCAAAGCAGGGACCGAGAGACTGAAAAACAGCTTCTATCTCAAGGCCATCAGACTGTTAAACAGCCACCACTAACATTTAGCGGCCGCTGCCAACATACTGACTCAACTCCAGCCACTTTAAAAATGGGAATTGATGGAAATTATGTAAAAATGTACCACTAGCCACTTTAAACAATGCCACTTAATATAATGTTTACATACCCTACATTACCCATCTCATATGTATATACTGTACTCTATATCATCTACTGCATCTTGCCATCTTTATGTAATACATGTACCACTAGCCACTTTAAACTATGCCACTTTATGTTTACATACCCTACAGTACTCATCTCATATGTATATACCGTACTCTATACCATCTACTGCATCTTGCCTATGCCGTTCTGTACCACCACTCATTCATATATCTTTATGTACATATTCTTTATCCCTTTACACTTGTATGTGTATAAGGTAGTAGTTGTGGAATTGTTAGGTTAGATTACTTGTTGGTTATTACTGCATTGTCGGAACTAGAAGCACAAGCATTTCGCTACACTCGCATTAACATCTGCTAACCATGTGTATGTGACTAATAAAATTTGATTTGATTTGATTTGAACTATCTATCCCCAGGAGAACTATCTATCCCCAGGAGAACTATCTATCCCCAAGAGAACTATCTATCCCCAGGAGAACTATCTATCCCCAGGAGAACTATCTATCCCCAGGAGAACTATCTATCCCCAGGAGAACTATCTATCCCCAGGAGAAATAGCTGTTCACACACCTCTCAGCCTCTTTCTGGGTCCTAGGCAAACCAGCCAAAGCTACTGCCTGATGAATTTTGAAAGAATACATTTGAAACTGAGCATCATGAAAACCGTAGCTTACTCTAGTCCCTGTCCTTTTCACATACTGTAACGGTATATTTTCCACTCCCTGGGCAGCTGATTCAATCAAATCATAATGTATTTTCTCAACTGCTACACACTGAAATCACAACTCATGCCACAGCAACTACAGCCATAGCTGTCAGTTCATTTAGATTTATCCACCAGCTTAAAAGCCTAATATTCACACGCTGGAATGCATGTTTAGTCCTACAGTAACTCCAGGGTTGCACATTTTTGTTCCAGCCCAACACTATCACACCTAAAGTTCACTCAGGACGTGCTAGTGCTGGGCTGGAACACAAATGTGCCACTCTGGGGGGGTTTACTTTAATACATACTGAATAGCACATGTGTCAAACTCATTCCACGGAGGAGTTTCTGCGGGTTTTCGCTCCTCCCTTGTACTTCATTGATGAATTAAGGTCACTAATAAGTAAGGAACTGCCTTCGCCTGGTTGTCTAGGGTTTAATTGAAATGAAAAAACTAAATCCAGCCAACACTAGGCCTTCCATGGCACGAGTTTGACACCACTGTCTTTAAAGAATCACCCTCTACACCAGGTCTGTTCAACGCAGGACCTGGAGTGCCGAAACACTTCACAT
This sequence comes from Salvelinus alpinus, assembly GCF_045679555.1. NCBI lineage: Eukaryota > Metazoa > Chordata > Actinopteri > Salmoniformes > Salmonidae > Salvelinus > Salvelinus alpinus. Next base: position 59,838,605 of record NC_092093.1, read on the forward strand.
TTTTTTTCTACCTGGTAGTAAATTGCACTCACCTGGTGTCTCAGGTCTGAATTAGTCCCTGATTAAAAGGAGAGGATGAAAAACAGAAGTGTTTCGGCACTCCAGTACCGACATTCAACAGCCCTACTTAACACGGTGAGAGGGGCATGATCCCATTTCAAAGCAGAACTTTAAACTCTTATTAGGGAAGAAGGAGTATGAGGGAAACAGATAGAGCTAGCGGTAGAAGAAGAAGGAGGAGTGTGAAGGAAACAGACAGAGCTACCGGTAGAAGAAGAAGAAAGAGTGTGAGGGAAACAGAGAGAGCTAGCAGTAGAAGAAGAAGGAGGAGTGTGAAGGAAACAGACAGAGCTACCGGTAGAAGAAGAAGAAAGAGTGTGAGGGAAACAGAGAGAGCTAGCAGTAGAAGAAGAAGGAGGAGTGTGAAGGAAACAGACAGAGCTACCGGTAGAAGAAGAAGAAAGAGTGTGAGGGAAACAGAGAGAGCTAGCAGTAGAAGAAGAAGAAGAAGGAGTGTGAGGGAAACAGAGGGGCTAGCAGTCTGTCTGTCTGTCTGTCTGTCTGTCTGTCTGTCTGTCTGTCTGTCTGTCTGTCTGTCTGTCTGTCTGTCTGTCTGTCTGTCTGTCTGTCTGACTCATCCTGCTATCCATCAGTCTGTCCTTTCCTTTACATCCTGCAAACGCACACACACACACGCGCACACACGCACACTTCCTGAATCAAAGGTCCAGTCACAGGGCCCAAACATGGGCATGGGGAATCCTTTCAACCCTTCCTCAAAGGCTCTGGCCACAGCCAGTTTCCATTAGGACTGATACTGACACATACACACAAGGACACACACACACACACACAAACACACAAACACACACACACACACACACACACACCATTTCAGAGCATTCATAAGGATGGTCATTGTGAATACATCAGAGGGGGAAATTGGTTCAGATGTATAAAAGAAGAAAGAAGATTCCAGTAATTGGAGTCGCACTAAAAAGGACATCCTTCAAGGAGGTCGAATACACAAAGGAAAGAGATGGCAGTGGTGATGTAAGAAGTGACACACACTTGGATACAAATTTGATATTCTCAGGCATCCAAGCATATAAGTGTAAGGACACTCAAGACACACACACACTGACACACCCACACACAGCCCTCCTCAAGGACCCCTCCCACCCCCTTCTCACTCTCTGGTTCATGAAATAGAACGGGTCGAAGTCCTCCAGTGGGACGCCCACCAGGCCGTTGGGGATGTCGCCGAAGATGCGCGGCAGCTGTTTGCCGGCCTCCAGGTCGGCCCGGGGCCTGGGCAGCTCCACATCTCCCAGGTCCTCCTGGTAGTGCTTGGTGCGCCGGGCCTCTTCCTCGGCGATCCGCTGCTCCACGGCAGCCAGGGACTCCCGGGTAAACCGGTGCAAGCTGTCAGGACCCGGTGGTAGCAGCAGGGTGGCCATCTTCTCATCCTGAGTCTCCTGTCCTAGGGATGACTTCACCAGCTACCAAGAGGGGAGGGAAAGAGAGAGAGTTCGGAGGGGGAGATAGAGAGAGATCGGGAGACGTAAAAGGTTAATCAACAGGGCAGTCACACATGGGAGGGTTATCAATCCTGAAAGCAGACCTGAGTTAACCTAAGGTCCTATTTGGTTGCTATAGTACTGTATAAGCTTGGGGGGGGGGGGGGGGGGGGTTGTCATTGATATAGCCTCCCATTCACCCCCATTATGTCTTCAGCACGGGCAATGCCTCTTCTGTCCTCAAAATAGATGGTGGTGCTATTGTGTTACATGGTGTGTGTGTGTGTGTGTGTGTATTGGGGGGAGTTATTGTGTGTGTGTGTGTGTGTGTTAGTGTGTGTGTGTGTGTCCACACTTCCATGTGCAAACAGATTAGGCCATCTGTTTTCTATTCTAATTGAATGATTGGACAAGCCTCATTTTTCATCCATTCATGCGTTTCTTCATGGTGTTCAACTTGTGAGAGTCCACATCAAAAGAACACCTGATGAGCCATTTACCAGTGTACAACAGACTTTTGAAATCATTCTACAAATACTTTAGCTGGGCTTGATTGAGCTTGCCTGGTAGCTGGCGCATTAGACCAACAGAATGGTCACAATTGCAAACTCCACCCATGTGTCATTCCAGACAGCCTAAAGCTTTTGGGGGGGGGGGGTAGTAGCAACCCAGGTCTGGCTTACAACCCAGGTCCAAAATCATAGTCACTTATACAGTCCCTCAATCAGGTAGCAATCTGCTCACTGAAAAATACAAGATCTAATAATCCTCTTAGCCAATCAGTAAAAGGCCCCACCTGATGGCCATCTTAGGACAGTCTCAGATTCATAAGTAGTTGGTGCCCAATTTGTAAGTCGCTCTGGATAAGAGCGTCTGCTAAATTACTTAAATGTAAATGTAAATGTAAATGTGTCAATTCTGTGCTTTTAAGATGACAACTTAATGGAAAAATACTGACTGACATTTCCTACGAGTACCCTCTTCATGAAATGCATTGTAACACATATATAACGCCTTATGAGCTACAGTATGTAATGTATAATAGTATAATGTACAACATGGCCGCTATTATACAACGGGTGGTTCTAATCCTGAATGATGATTGGTTAAAACAACATTACAGACGGTGTCTATTCCACAAGTTACCACCGGCCATGTAAATGTCTTTAATGTCTATGACATTAAAATGCCTATTTACTCTGTTCCATCTGACTGCGCAATCCACTGTCTCATCAGCACAGCCAGGCAATTTATAAACTTGATCTCCACTATAAAAAGCATCTAGACATTATCTCACATTTCTTTGAGAGTAACATTTACTTTTCAACAGCAGAGATTTGTATAAACCTTGCAGTCTGTCTCTCTGACATTTACAACATTGTTCCAATATTCAAATTCGATCTCCAGATGTCCCATAGTAATGAACATGTCGGGAGTTGGGATGAGACAGACAGGCAGGCCGCTTTTCTCAGCCAGTTGAAATCATGAATCAGCATAATTTTTATGGATATATACAAATAATTATCTATAGAAAACAGGTCAAAGGAAACAAAGTGCAGATAGTTTACTCTATTTCCAGCTTCAGTTTGAAGGGATTGTGTTAGCTGTGTTGTTGGCTAGCTCCTCTGAACAACAGTGTCCTGACGAGAGAGCACATTTTCTACGCCAGGTGGAATCGCGCATCATTAGCTCATTGTTATGGATTTATCCAAATTAAGGTCACTAGAAAACAGCTTAAATGTAAATGAGCTACTTTGCTGTTATTCTGGCTGCACTGTTTGGCATGACTGTAAATTAGCCATAGTTGGCTAGCTAGCAAGCAAGGGATATTAACGTTGCCAGCCAGTAAGGCAATGGAACACTTAGAACGAACGACTGAGTTGCGTCCATAGATACAGAAAAAAAAGAATGAACGACTGAGTCGTCTCTGTCAACCGAACTGATAGAACGAACAACCAGCCGGCATGGGTAGGAACCCTAGATTCGTGTCGGGACTATATTCTGTGGAAGGATGAAATGGTATGAAAAAATTTATCAAATGAAAATGTTTAATTTTTTAATTTTTAATGAAAATATGTAAATCATGATTTGAATATGTTGGTAACCCATTGTATAAAATTGATAATGCCCTCGAAGCCGGTGATCAGAGGATAAATTGGCACAGTTTGCCAACAACATTTGTGCCAATATACAGTTGAAGTCGGAAGTTTACATACACTAAGTTTGAAGTCATTAAAACTCGTTTTTCAACCACTCCACAGATGTCTTGTTAACAAACTATAGTTTTGGCAAGTCGTTAAGACATCTACTTTGGTCATTTTTCCAACAATTGTTTACAGACAGATTATTTCACTTATAACTCACAGTATCACAATTCCTGTGGGTCAGAAGTTTACATACACTAATTTGACTGTGCCTTTAAACAGCTTGGAAAATTCCATAAAATAATGTAATGGCTTTAGAAGCTTCTGATAGGGTAATTGACACCATTTTAGTCAATTGGAGATGTACCTGTGGATGTATTTCAAGGCCTACCTTCAAACTCAGTGTCTCTTTGCTTGACATCATGGGAAAATCTAAGGAAATCAGCCAAGACCAAAATATTGTAGACCTCCACAAGTCTGATTCATCTTTGGGAGTAATTTCCAAACCCCTGAAGGTACCACGTTCATCTGTACAAACAATAGTACGCAAGTAAAAACACCATGGGACCACGCAGCTATCATACCGCTCAGGAAGGAGACGCGTTCTGTCTCCTAGAGATTAACGTACTTTGGTGCAAAAAGTGCAAATAAATCCCAGAACAACAGCAAAGGACCTTGTGAAGATGCTGGAGGAAACATGTACAAAATTATCTATATCCACAGTAAAACAAGTCCTATATGGACAGCAACAAAGAAGCCACTGCTCCAAAACCGCCATAAAAAAGCCAGACTACGGTTTGAAACTGCACATGGGGACAAAGATCGTACTTTTTGTAGAAATGTCCTCTGGTCTGATGAAACAAAAATAGAACTGTTTGGCCATAATGACCATTGTTATGTTTGGAGGAAAAAGGGGGATGCTTGCAAGCTGAAGAACACCATCCCAACTGTGAAGCACAGGGGTGGCAGCATCATCTTGCTGTCTCTGCCAGGCCGGTTCCCCTCTCTCCACTGGGATTCTCTGCCTCTAACCCTGTTACAGGGGCTGAGTCACTGGCTTGCTGGTGCTCTTTCATGCCGTCCCTAGGAGGGGTGCGTCACTTGAGTGGGTTGAGTTACTGACGTGATCTTCCTGTCTGGGTTGGCGCCCCCCCTTGGTTTGTGCTGTGGTGGAGACCTTTGTGGGCTATACTCGGCCTTGTCTCAGGATTGTAAGTTGGTGGTTGAGGATATCCCTCTAATGGTGCGGGGGCTGTGCTTTGGCAAAGTGGGTGGGGTTATATCCTTCCTGTTTGGCCCTGTCCGGGGGTTTCTTCGGATGGGGCCACAGTGTCTCCTGACCGCTCCTGTCTCAGCCTCCAGTATTTATGCTGCAGTAGTTTATGTGTCGGGGGGCTAGGGTCAGTTGGTTACCTGGAGTACTTCTCCTGTCTTATCCAGTGTCCTGTGTGAATTTAAGTATGCTCTCTCTAATTCTCTCGTTCTCTCTTTCTCTCTGAGAACCTGAGCCCTAGGACCATACGTCAGGACTACCGGGCATGATGACACCTTGCTGTCCCCAGTCCGCCTGGCCTTGCTGCTATTCCAGTTTCAACTGTTCTGCCTGCGGTTACGGAACCCCTACCTGTCCCAGACCTGCTGTTTTCAAGTCTTAATGATCGGCTATGAAAAGCCAACTGAGATTTATTCCTGATTATTATTTGACCATGCTTGTCATTTATGAACATTTTGAAAATCTTGGCTCTCTCTAATTTTCTCCTTCTCTCTTTCTTTCTCTCGGAGGACCTGAGCCCTAGGACCATACGTCGGGACTACCGGCCGTGGTGACTCCTTGCTGTCCCCAGTCCGCCTGGCCTTGCTGCTATTCCAGTTTCAACTGTTCTGCCTGCGGTTACGGAACCCCTACCTGTCCCAGACCTGCTGTTTTCAACTCTTAATGATCGGCTATGAAAAGCCAACTGAGATTTATTCCTGATTATTATTTGACCATGCTTGTCATTTATGAACATTTTGAAAATCTTGGCTCTCTCTAATTTTCTCCTTCTCTCTTTCTTTCTCTCGGAGGACCTGAGCCCTAGGACCATACGTCGGGACTACCGGCCGTGGTGACTCCTTGCTGTCCCCAGTCCGCCTGGCCTTGCTGCTATTCCAGTTTCAACTGTTCTGTCTGCGGTTATGGAACCCCTACCTGTCCCAGACCTGCTGTTTTCAACTCTTAATGATCGGCTATGAAAAGCCAACTGAGATTTATTCCTGATTATTATTTGACCATGCTTGTCATTTATGAACATTTTGAAAATCTTGGCTCTCTCTAATTTTCTCCTTCTCTCTTTCTTTCTCTCGGAGGACCTGGGCCCTAGGACCATGCGTCGGGACTGCCGCCCGTGGTGACTCCTTGCTGTCCCCAGTCCGCCTGGCCTTGCTGCTATTCCAGTTTCAGCTGTTCTGCCTGCGGTTATGGAACCGCCACCTGTCCCAGACCTGTTGTTTTTCAACTCTTGATGATCGGCTATGAAAAGCCAACTGAAAATTATTCATGATTATTATTTGACCATGCTTGTCACTTATGAACATTTTTGAACATCTTGGCATAGTTCTGTTATAATCTCCACCCGGCACAGCCAGAAGAGGACTGGCCACCCCTCATAGCCTGGTTCCTCTCTAGGTTTCTTCCTAGGTTTTGGCCTTTCTAGGGAGTTTTTCCTAGCCACCGTGCTTCTACACCTGCATTACTAGCTGTTTGGGGTTTTAGGCTGGGTTTCTGTACAGCACTTCGAGATATTAGCTGATGTACGAAGGGCTATATAAAATAAAATTGATTGATTGATTGATGTTGTGGGGGTGCTTTGCTGCAGGAGGGACTGGTGCACTTCACAAAATAGATGGCATCATGAGGGAGGAAAATGATGTGGATATATTGAAGCAATATCTCAAGACATCTCAAGACATACCCCAACCAGAAGCCATGGATTACAGGCAACATTCGTACTGAGCTAAAGGATAGAGCTGCCGCTTTCAAGGTGCGGGACTCTAACCCGGAAGCTTACAAGAAATCCCACTATGCCCTGCGATGAACCATCAAACAGGCAAAGCGTCAATACAGGGCTAAGATTGAATCAAACTACACTGGCTCCGATGCTCGTCGGATGTGGCAAGGCTTGCAAACTATTACAGACTACAAAGGGAAGCACAGCCGCGAGCTTCCCAGTGACACGAGCCTACCAGATGCGCTAAATTACTTCTATGCTCGCTTCGAGGCAAGCAACACTGAGGCATGCATGAGAGCATCAGCTGTTCTGGACGACTGTGTGATCATGCTCTCCGTAGCCGACGTGAGTAAGACCTTTAAACAGGTCAACATACACAAGGCTGCGGGGCCAGATGGATTACCAAGACGTGTGCTCCGGGCATGTGCTGACCAACTGGCAGGTGTCTTCACTGACATTTTCAACATGTCCCTGATTGAGTCTGTAATACCAACATGCTTCAAGCAGACCACCATAGTCCCTGTGCCCAAGAACACAAAGGCAACCTGCCTAAATGACTACAGACCCGTAGCACTCACGTCTGTAGCCATGAAGTGCTTTGGACAAAAGCACCTGGACAAAAGGAACACCTATGTGAGAATGCTATTCATTGACTACAGCTCAGCGTTCAACACCATAGTACCCTCAAAGCTCATCACTAAGCTAAGGAACCTGGGACTAAACACCTCCCTCTGCAACTGGATCCTGGACTTCCTGACGGGTCGCCCCCAGGTGATGAAGGTAGGTAGCAACACATCTGCCACACTGATCCTCAACACTGGAGCTCCCCAGGGGTGCGTGCTCAGTCCCCTCCTGTACTCCCTATTCACCCATGACTGCATGGCCAGGCACGAGTCCAACACCATCATTAAGTTTGCAGACGACACAACAGTGGTAGGCCTGATCATCGACAACGACGAGACAGCCTATAGGGAGGAGGTCAGAGACCTGGCCGGGTGGTGCCAGAATAAAAACCTATCCCTCAACGTAACCAAGACTAAGGAGATGATTGTGGACTACAGGAAAAGGAGCACCGAGCACGTCCGCATTTTCATCGACGGGGCTGTAGTGGAGCAGGTTGAGAACTTCAAATTCCTTGGTGTCCACATCAAAAACAAACTAGAATGGTCCAAACACACCAAGACAGTCGTGAAGAGGGCACGACAAAGCCTATTCCCATGCAGGAAACTAAAAAGATTTGGCATGGGTCCTGAGATCCTCAAAAGGTTCTACAGCTGCAACATCGAAAGCATCCTGACCAATTGCATCACTCTCTGACCGCAAGGCACTTCAGAGGGTAGTGCGTACGGCCCAGTACATCACTGGGGCTAAGCTGCCTGCCATCCAGAGGAAGGCCCTAAAAATTGTCAAAGACCCCAGCCACCCCAGTCATAGACTGTTCTCTCTACTACCGCATGGCAAGCGTTACCGGAGTGCCAAGTCTAGGACAAAAAGGCTTCTCAACAGTTTTTACCACCAAGCCATAAGACTTCTGAACAGGTAACCAATGGTTACCCGGACTATCTACATTGTGTGCTCCCCCAACCCCTCTTTTACACTGCTGCTACTCTCTGTTTATCTTATATGCATAGTCACTTTAACCATACATCCATATACATACTACCTCAATTTGCCCGACCAACCAGTGCTCCCGCACATTGGCTAACTGGGCTATCTGCATTGTGTCCCACCTCCCACCAACCCCTCCTTTTACGCTACTGCTACTCTCTGTTCATCATATACGCATAGTCATATACGCATAGTTAACCATACCTACATGTACATACTACCTCAATAAGCCTGACTAACCGGTGTCTGTATATAGCCTTCAAATGTATTTTTACTGTTGTTTTATTTCTTTACTTACCTACACACACACACACACACACCTTTTTTTCGCACTGTTGGTTAGAGCCTGTAAGTATGCATTTCACTGTAAGGTCTACACCTGTTGTATTCGGCGCACGTGACAATTAAACTTTGATTTGATTTGATCAGTCAGGAAGTTAAAGCAAATGAGTCTTCCAAATGGAAAATAACCCCAAGCATACTTCCAAAGTTGAGGCAAAATGGCTTAAGGACAACAAAGTCAAGGTATTTGAGTGGCCATCACAAAGCCCTGATCTCAATCCTACAGAACATTTGTGGGCAGAACTGAAAAAGCATGTGCGAGCAAGAGGCCTACAAACCTGACTCAGTTACACCAGCTCTGTCAGGAGGAATGGGCCAAAATTCACCCAACTTATTGTAGGAAGCTTGTGGAAGGCTACCCGAAATGTTTGACCAAATTTTAACAATTTATAGGCAATGCTACCAAATACTAATTGAGTGTATGTAAACTTCTGACCCACTGGGAATGTGATGAAAGAAATAAAAGCTTAAATAAATAATTCTCTCTACTATTATTCTGACATTTCACATTCTTAAAATAAAGTGGTGATCCTAACCGATCTAAGACAGGGAATTTTTACTAGGATTATAAATGTCAGGAATTGTGTAAAACTGAGTTTAAATATATTTGGATAAGGTGTATGTAAACTTCCGACTTCAACTGTATCCTCCAAACACCACCTTCTCTGGCATTATCACTTAAATATATGCTCATAAAGTGTTACTCAATATTCGTCTTCAGAATCACTTTCTGGGACAATACACCCATTAAAATAGTTCTCAAATGCAGTATTTCAATGAGAGTCCACCACACAATAAGATATTATACATGTTATACAATATCTCAGGCCTGACCCGCATTAAAGCTTATGGTAAAAATATCCTGTCCTGTTTTGCAGCTTTATAAACGGGTTAAATCAATCTGTGTTTGACTCCTTGGCCTTTGTGTGACCCTCTGCGCCATTATACCATGCATCTGAAATCTTGTATTTTATTTCCACACAGTTTTAGTTGTTCACCGCAACCGGGCAGCCTGCACTGTATAGACCCCTGACGCAACGGACATTGTGCAGGGCTGAAAAAAACGGCAGTACGCTTGGGTTGCTTTTCACCCCCTTGCAGCATAATCTTAACCAACGTCACGTCTGCCTTTGCTTTGGCAGAATCCTGCCTCTCTCATCTGTCCGTGTTTTCACATCAAGCTCGGGTTATTTTTGACCCCTTACGTATAGTCTGTATAATTATCGTAGTAACCACCAGTCCAGGAGTCATGTGTAACATGAATATAATCAACATGTTCAGTGCTTGTATTATAGATATTTGAGGAAATATAAAGATAATTCAATGAGCGCTTGAGTTATTAACGTGTTGTTGTGTTTGCATTTGCTGTGTACATCCATGGGAAAGCATGGTGGGTAATTCAATGGACACCTCTGCTTATAATGCATTGTTGTTATGGAGGCCAGAGATGCTGTCTGAAAAGACACCTAATGGAGCTAAGAGAATAAGCACCGCAGACTTGGATATCCTGATAACACATCACCACTGTTGCAGAATGACTGTACAGTACTGCATTTATTTTGTCCTGTCTTTTGTCTATAGGTATTTGTGTAATAGGCCTACTACGGTATAGGCAGTTTTGACCTTGTATGTGTGATTGTGTGCATGCGGTCATCACTGACTCTAACATCACAACGTGTGGCCAAGCAGACAGGAGAACCAGGCACCAAAACGGAAGAAAACAAACTGAGTCAGCGAGGGACAACTTGGACTTGTCCAATTACAAACGCTGATTTTTCGTTTATCCGTTGCCAAAACATTTTTTTTCAAACGTGCCCTAATGAACACCACCCAGATAGTATGGTGCTGTTTGTCCAAATACAGTAATGTATTAATTACATTGACTGTCACTAGGGCCTGGTGGTCAGAGCTGTCCCCCGTTCTCAACACATCAGTGACCTGTTAACCCCCCCCCCCCCCCGCTACACGGTCAGAGAACAGTAACAGGTAAGATGGCACCGACAGACATGGCAGCTCTGCTTCTAGCTAAAAAAATATTTTCACTATACCAGCAATAACATCTGCTAAATATGTGGATGTGACCAATAACATCTGCTAAATATGTGTATGAGACAAATAACATCTGCTAAATATGTGTATGAGACAAATAACATCTGCTAAATATGTGGATGTGACCAATAACATGTAGTGTAACACACTGTAGTCTAACACCCAATAGTTTAACACCCTGTAGTCGACCACACTGTAGTCTAACACCCTGTAGTCTAGTGACCTGTAGTCTAATGACCTGTAGTCTAATGACCTGTAGTCTAACACCCTGTAGTCTAATGACCTGTAGTCTAACACCCTGTAGTCTAGTGACCTGTAGTCTAACACCCTGTAGTCTAATGACCTGTAGTCTAACACCCTGTAGTCTAATGACCTGTAGTCTAACACCCTGTAGTCTAATGACCTGTAGTCTAATGACCTGTAGTCTAATGACCTGTAGTCTAATGACCTGTAGTCTAGTGACCTGTAGTCTAATGACCTGTAGTCTAACACCCTGTAGTCTAACACCCTGTAGTCTAATGACCTGTAGTCTAATGACCTGTAGTCTAATGACCTGTAGTCTAATGACCTGTAGTCTAACACCCTGTAGTCCAACACCCTGTAGTCTAGTGACCTGTAGTCTAACACCCTGTAGTCTAACACCCTGTAGTCTAACACCCTGTAGTCTAATGACCTGTAGTCTAATGACCTGTAGTCTAATGACCTGTAGTCTAATGACCTGTAGTCTAATGACCTGTAGTTTAACACCCTGTAGTCTAGTGACCTGTAGTCTAGTGACCTGTAGTTTAACACCCTGTAGTCTAGCACCCTGTAGTCTAGTGACCTGTAGTCTAGTGACCTGTAGTCTAACACCCTGTAGTCTAACACCATGTAGTCTAACACCCTGTAGTCTAACACCCTGTAGTCTAGTGACCTGTAGTCTAGTGACCTGTAGTCTAACACCCTGTAGTCTAACACCATGTAGTCTAACACCCTGTAGTCTAACACCCTGTAGTCTAGTGACCTGTAGTCTAGTGACCTGTAGTCTAACACCCTGTAGTCTTACACCATGTAGTCTAACACCATGTAGTCTAACACCCTGTAGTCTAGTGACCTGTAGTCTGGTGACCTGTAGTCTAGTGACCTGTAGTTTAACACCCTGTAGTCTAGCACCATGTAGTCTAGTGACCTGTAGTCTAGTGACCTGTAGTCTAGCACCCTGTAGTCTAGTGACCTGTAGTCTAGTGACCTGTAGTCTACCACTCTGTAGTCTAGTGACCTATAGTCTAGTGACCTGTAGTCTAGTGACCTGTAGTCTAACACCCTGTAGTCTAGTGACCTGTAGTCTAGTGACCTGTAGTCTAGTGACCTGTAGTCTAACACCCTGTAGTCTAACACCCTGTAGTCTAGTGACCTGTAGTCTAATGATCTGTAGTCTAATGACCTGTAGTCTAGTGACCTGTAGTCTAACACCCTGTAGTCTAACACCCTGTAGTCTAACACCCTGTAGTCTAGTGACCTGTAGTCTAGTGACCTGTAGTCTAGTGACCTTTAGTCTAATGACCTGTAGTCTAACACCCTGTAGTCTAACACCCTGTAGTCTAGCACCATGTAGTCTAGCACCATGTAGTCTAACACCCTGATGTCTAACACCCTGTAGTCTAGCACCTTGTAGTCTAACACCCTGTAGTCTAACACCCTGTAGTCTAGCACCCTGTAGTCTAGCACCCTGTAGTCTAGTGACCTGTAGTCTAGTGACCTGTAGTCTAGTGACCTGTAGTCTAACACCCTGTAGTCTAACACCCTGTAGTCTAACACCCTGTAGTCTAACACCCTGTAGTCTAGCACCCTGTAGTCTAACACCCTGTAGTCTAGTGACCTGTAGTCTAGTGACCTGTAGTCTAGTGACCTGTAGTCTAACACCCTGTAGTCTAACACCCTGTAGTCTAGCACCCTGTAGTCTAACACCCTGTAGTCTAGCACCCTGTAGTCTAACACCCTATAGTCTAGCACCCTGTAGTCAGTATAGCTGGAGTTCATTGAATGTAAAGGCCAGCTCGGCCAGCTTGACTGAGAGTCCATTTAGGCAAATACAATTCCTTCCCAAAATAGGGTTGATCCACTGGAGTGCACTATATAAGTCACCAGGGGCATTGAACAAGTTAAATGGGGCTTGGATTCATTTCAAAGGCTCGCTGCCTGCCCCGCTCAGGTCCTTCAGCTGCAGCACATGAGCGCAGGCGTCTAAAGTGAAGTCCGAACAAAAGGGATATGGGGGAAATATAGGGTTTACCTGAGGATAGGAGCGCGTAACTTCTGGGCCAGATGTCGATGATTTAGAACAGCTTGCTCACTACACACACACACACACACACACACACACACACACACACACACACACACACACACACACACACACACACACACACACACACACACACACACACACACACACACACACACACACACACACACACACACACACACACACACACACACACACAAACAAACACAACTGGGCAAGTGCAGAGAATATCACTAGGATGCTTCTTTGCATTGTAAAACACATAGCAAAATAGGACTTTGCCACTTTCAGCACTATGATTTCGTTATGGGGCAGATAAAGAGACATGAGGCATTATGATTTATATATGATGGGCAGATAAAGAGACAGGAGGGAAATAAAGAGTGAAAGCAGAGAGCCTATCAAGAAATAATTTCAAGTAGAGATCCCCAGTGCCTATTTCTTCTCTCTGAAATACAACCCTCGCATTTTTTATATTTCTATTCTTCTGATCATAATCAAAATGACGTCACTGTCACTGATGTTTTCTTTTTCTGGTATGATTGACAAAAGTGAGCTAAAGACCTAAGTCCTGGTCAGGTTCCCTGGCATTGAAACTAATGGGATGAAAACAGTAGGTTATTCAGTAAGTCACAACATGCAGATAGAAATATATTGTAAAGAACAAATGTAATTGTCTGCTGAGTAGAATTAGGAATCATGTCAGCGATATTTCGATACAGCTATTGTGCCATAACCCAGGAAAACCCCAATAAATCATAACTTAACCTAATCTTTATTTTACCTATCCCATTGAGGTCAAAATATCGCTTTTTCAAGGGAGACCTGGCACCTTACTTCAGCGCTGGGGTCAAGCCCACCACTCTCTGCCCCCCAATTCCACCCTAAACCCATCTATCCTGGGACTGGGGATTGACCTGGTATTGCTTTGGGAAATCAGAAACAAAGAGCAACACATGGAGGAGCAGTGTACCAGCGGTGCCAGAGGCTAAGGGCTCAGTCAGAGCCTCTATCCAGCCTATTCAACCGAAGCAGGGAGAAGAATCTCTCACTTTACAGGCTGATGCTGTCAACATGATTTGTTTATGTTTCCTATTAAAAAAATCCCAACATGTACTAGGATGTAAGAAAAGCCATAACCCTGAAGGGACTGACTGGATGCTGTGGCATGACTCGTCTTCAGACCCACACGTTCACGTCTCACCATCGTATGGTAGCCTGGGGGGGGGTGGCATTTTAACATCATAGATTTAGCCGGTGGTAACTTGTGGAATAGACACTGGCTGGAATGCGGTTTTAACCAATCAGCATTCAGGATTAGACCCACTCGTTGTATAAATACATTTAAACAGTTCATCGGGAGATGTGAGGAAAGAATGGTGGTAGATAAGAAACATTATTTGTTTTTCTGTAGTGTTACTGCACAATTGACGATTCATTCTAGGATTTAAACAGAGTAAACCACTCCAGCTCACATAAATGGACAGAGACGTCGGGTGTATGTGCGTGTCAAGCATGACATTCTCACACTCACGTACCACGGTCAACAGAGGCTGACAGCGGAGTTATTCTTCATCATGATTGTGTGTCATGCACCTCTAACCTTGATGCTCAGTTTGCAAAGGAGCCAGTCACTGGAAGAAACACTGAGCCTTTCATGGCTGTAAGTCATCCTACAAAATACAGGCTTTGTTCAATTGATTCCATAGTCACCGTGATAAGGGGGAAAGGGGATCATTCTTAAGCAATTGTGCCGGTGTAATAACTGACGGCTTCTTTATCATCAGTTAGTTATTATTGACACTTTAAAGGTCAATGCTACCGCAATGCTACCGTACCTGTAGACTTCCAGTCATTGTGCTAACGCTAGATAGTATTGGCTCGCGAAACAACAGCTAACTTCCTTCATATTGCACGCAGTCACATAAAATCTCACAGAATCGAACGGAATCTCTAAATGCCAGAATCTCACAGTATCCCTTTAACTCACTATCAAAAGCTTCAAGTTCCTCACTGTCCGCATCACTAAGGAATGATCACAGTCCACACACATCAACACAGTCGTGAAGAAGGCACGACAACGCCTCTTCCCCCTCAGGAGACTGAAAGGATTCAGCATGGGCCCCCAGATCCTCAAAATGTTATACAGCTGGACCATTGATAGCATCTTGACTGGCTGCATGACCACTTGATATGGCAACTGCTTGACATCTGACCGCAAAAAACTACAGAGGGTAGTGCATATGGTCCGGTACATCACTGGGGCCGAGCTCCCTGCCATCCAGGACCTCTATACCAGGCGGTGTCAGAGGAAGGCCTTACAAATGGTCAAAGACTACAGCCACCCAAGTCATACACTGTTCTCTTTGCTACGGTATGGCAAACAGTCCCGATGCACCAAGGCTTGAACCAATAGGACCCTGAACAGCTTCTACCCCCAATCCATAAGAATGCTAAATAGTAAGTTAAATATACTGAACAAATAAATTAATCCAACATGTAACAATTTAAATGGTTTTACTGAGTTAAAGTTAATATAAGGAAATCAGTCAATTGAAATAAATTCATTCAGGTCCTAATCTATGAATTTCATGAGTGGGCAGGGGCGCAGACATGGGTGGGGCTAGAAGAGCATAGGCCCACCCACTGGGGAGCCAGGCCAAGCTAATAAGAATGAGTTTTTCCCCACAAAAGGGCTTTATTGCCAACATAAATATTCCTAATTTTCATCAGTTGTACAGGTGGCTGATCTCAGACGATACCACACGTGAAAAAGCCTGATGTGGAGGTTACACGTGGTCTGTGGTTGTGAGGCTGGTTGGACGTACTGCCAAATTCTCTGGAGGCTGCTTATGGTAGAGAAATTAACACTACATTCTCTGGGAACCTTTCTGGTGGACATTCCTGCACTCAGCATGCCAATTGCATGCTCCCTCAAAAATCTGTGGCATTGTGTTTTATGACAGAACTGCACATTTTAGAGTGGCCTTTTATTGTCCCCAGTATAAGGTGCACCTGTGTAATGATCTTGGCAAAGGAGAAATGCTCACTAACAAGGACGTATTTGTGGACAGAATTTCAGATAAATAATATTTTGGAGATCTTTAATTTCAGCTCATGAAACATGGGACCAACACTTTAAATGTTGGTTTATATTTTTGTTCAGTTAACCAATAGCTACCAGGACTATCAGCATTGACCCTTTTTGCACTAATTATTTTGAATCATCACATACGCTGCAGTTACTGTTTATTATCTATCCTGTTGCCTAGTCACTTTACCCCTACATATCCTGTATGTACAGTTGAAGTCGGAAGTTTACATACACCTTAGCCAAATACATTTAAACTCAGTTTTCCACAATTCCTGACATTTAATCCTAGTAAAAATTCCCTGTCTTAGGTCAGTTAGGATCACCACTTTATTTTAAGAATGTGAAATGTCGGAATAATAGTAGAGAGAATGATTTATTTCATCTTTTATTTCTTTCATCACATTCCCAGTGGATCAGCAGTTTACACTCAATTAGTATTTGGTAGCATTGCCTTTAAATTGTTTAACTTGGGTCAAACTTTTCGAGTAGCCTTCCACAAGCTTCCCGCTGTCACGATCGTGTGGAGGAGAGACGGACCAAAACGCAGCATGTGGAAAATAAGCCATCTTCTTTTATTAGAACGACGAAGATGAACATGAAACGAAACACTTATACAAACTATACAAAAACAACAAACGACCGTGAAGCTATAAACGTAGTGCACACACACAGGCTACAAACGTTCAACATAGACAACTACCCACAAAAGCCTACTGCCTATGGCAGCCTTAAATATGGCTCCCAATCAGAGACAATGAATGACAGCTGTCTCTGATTGAGACCCAATCTAGGCAGCCATAGACATAACTAGACAACCTCACTCTTCTCTACCCCATACACATACAACACCCCTAGACTAGACAAAACACACAAAGACAACCCACCCCAACTCACGCCCTGACCAACTAAATAAATAACAGAAAAAGGAACAATAGGTCAGGAACGTGACATAACCCCCCCCCTTAAGGTGAGAACTCCGGGCGCACCAGCATAAAATCTAGGGGAGGGTCTGGGACCGCCACCGTGGACAGACGCCCAGTCTGTCCACGGTGGCGGCTCTGGCGCTGGTCGTGGTCCCCACCCCACCATAGTCACTACCCGCTTTCGTAGCCTCCTCCAAATGGCCACCCTCCAAATTAACCCCACCGGACTAAGGGGCAGCACCGGACTAAGGGGCAGCACCGGACTAAGGGGCAGCACCGGACTAAGAGGCAGCACCAGGATAAGGGGCAGCACCAGGCTGGCTGGCAGATCCTGGCTGGCTGGCGCTGGCGGATCCTGGCTGGATGACGGCTCTGGCGGATCCTGGCTGGATGACGGCTCTGGCGGATCCTGGCTGGATGACGGCTCTGGCGGATCCTGGCTGGATGACGGCTCTGGCGGATCCTGGCTGGATGACGGCTCTGGCGGATCCTGGCTGGATGACGGCTCTGGCGGATACTGGCTCGCTGACGGCTCTGGCGGATCCTGGCTCGCTGACGGCTCTGGCTGGTCATGGCTCGCTGACGGCTCTGGCTGGTCATGGCTCGCTGACGGCTCTGGCTGGTCATGGCTCGCTGACGGCTCTGGCTTGTCATGGCTCGCTGACGGCTCTGGCTGGTCATGGCTCGCTGACGGCTCTGGCTGGTCATGGCTCGCTGACGGCTCTGGCTGGTCATGGCTCGCTGACGGCTCTGGCTGGTCATGGCTCGCGGAAGGCTCTGGCTGATCCGGTCTGGCGGAAGGCTCTGGCTGATCCGGTCTGGCGGAAGGCTCTGGCTGATCCGGTCTGGCGGAAGGCTCTGGCTGATCCGGTCTGGCGGAAGGCTCTGGCTGATCCGGTCTGGCGGAAGGCTCTGGCTGATCCGGTCTGGCGGAAGGCTCTGGCTGATCCGGTCTGGCGGAAGGCTCTGGCTGATCCGGTCTGGCGGAAGGCTCTAGCGGCTCCTGTCTGGCGGACGGCTCTAGCGGCTCCTGTCTGGCGGACGGCTCTGTAGGCTCATGGCAGACGGGCGGCTTTGCAGGCTCATGGCAGACGGGCGGCTTTGAAGGCAGACGGGCAGTTCATGCGGCGCTTGGCAGACGGACAGTTCAGACGGCGTTGGGCAGACGGGCAGTTCAGGCGCCGTTGGGCAGACGGGCAGTTCAGGCGCCGCTTGGCAGACGGGCAGTTCAGGCGCCGCTTGGCAGACGGGCAGTTCAGGCGCCGCTTGGCAGACGGGCAGTTCAGGCGCCGCTTGGCAGACGGGCAGTTCAGGCACCGTTGGGCAGACGGCAGACTCTGGCCGGCTGAGACGCACTGTAGGCCTGGTGCGTGGTGCCGGAACTGGAGGTACCGGGCTAAGGACACGCACCTTCAGGCTAGTGCGGGGAACAACAACAGGGCACACTGGACTCTCAAGGCGTACTATAGGCCTGATGTGTGGTACCGGCACTGGTGGTACCGGGCTGAGGACACGCACAACAGGGCGAGTACGGGGAGAAGGAACAGTGCGTACAGGGCTCTGGAGACGCACATGAGGCTTGGTGCGTGGTACCGGAACTGGTGGTACCGGACTGGAGACACGCACCTCAAGGCTAGTGCGGGGAGCAGGGACAGGGCACACTGAGTTCTCAAGGCGCACTATAGGACTGGTGCGTGGTACCGGAACTGGTGGTACCGGGCTGAGGGCACGCACCTCAGGACGAGTGCGGGGAGAAGGATCAGTGCGTACAGGGCTCTGGAGACGCACAGGAGGCTTGGTGCGTGGTGCCGGGACTGGAGGCCCTGGGCTGGAGACACGCACCACAGGGAGAGTGCGTGGAGGAGGAACAGGGCTCTGGAGACGCACTGGAAGCCTGGTGCGTGGTGTCAGCACTGGTGGTACTGGGCTGGGAACACACACCACAGGGCTAGTGCGAGGAGCAGTAACAGGACGCACAGGACTCTGGAGACGCACAGGAGGCTTTGTGCGTGCTGTAGGCACTGTCTTAACCAGACGGTTAGCACGCTCCTCAGGACGAGTATGGAGAGCTGTTCCCGGTGACATTAACTCACCAACACGTTCATTCGGACGAATGCCGTGCCTCATGCACCAAACCAGTACATCCCTCATAACTCTCTCCTCCAATTTCTCCATTAACTCCTTTACTGTCTCTGCGTCACTCACCTCCAAATCCGCCCTCACCGGCTCCTTACGGTAAGCAGGAGGAGTTGGCTCACGTCTCCCGACTGACCCAACTAAACTACCCGAGAGCCACCCCCCAAGAAATTTTTGGGTTTGACTGCTGATCCACTGGGAGACCCAATCTAGGCAGCCATAGACATAACTAGACAACCTCACTCTTCTCTACCCCATACACATACAACACCCCTAGACTAGACAAAACACACAAAGACAACCCACCCCAACTCACGCCCTGACCAACTAAATAAATAACAGAAAAAGGAACAATAGGTCAGGAACGTGACACCCGCGATAATTTGGGGGAATTTTGACCCATTCCTCCTGACAGCAGTGGTGTAACTGAGTCAGGCTTGTAGGCCTCCTTGCTCAGACACGCTTTTCTATAGGATTGAGGTCAGGGCTTTGTGATGGCCACTCCAATACCTTGACTTTGTTGTCCTTAAGCATTTTGCCACAACTTTGGAAGTATGCTTGGGGTCATTGTCCATTTAGAAGACCCATGTACGACCAAGATTTAACTTCCTGACTGATGTGTTGAGATGTTGCTTCAATATATCCACATAATTTGCCTGCCTCGTGATGCCATCTATTTTGTGAAGTGCACCAGTCCCTCCTGCAGCAAAGCACCCCCACAACATGATGCTGCCACCCCCGTGCTTCATGGTTGGGATGGTGTTCTTCGGCTTGCAAGCCTCCCCCTTTTTCCTCCAAACATAACGATGGTCATTATGGCCAAACAGTTCTATTTTTGTTTCATCAGACCAGAGGACATTTCTCCAAAAAGTATGATCTTTGTCCCCATGTGCAGTTGCGAACCGTAGTCTGGCTTTTTTATGGCGGTTTTGGAGCAGTGGCTTCTTCCTTGATGAGCGGCCTTTCAGTTTATGTCGACATAGGACTCATTTTACTGTGGATATAGATACTTTTGTACCTGTTTCCTCCAGCAACTTCACAAGGTCCTTTGCTGTTGTTCTCCGATTGATTTGCACTTTTCACACCAAAGTACATTCATCTCTAGGAGACAGAGCGCGTCTCCTTCCTGAGTGGTATGACGGCTGCGTATTCCCATGGTGTTTATACTCGCGTACTATTGTTTGTACAGATGAACGTGGTACCTTCAGGCGTTTGGAAATTGCTCCCAAGGATGAACCAGACTTGTGGAGGTTAACAATTTGTTTCCTGAGGTCTTGGCTGATTTCGTTTGATTTTCCCATGATGTCAAGCAAAGAGGCTCTGAGTTTGAAGGTAGGCCTTGAAACACATCTACAGGTACACCTCCAATGGACTCAAATGATGTAAATTAGCCTATCAGAAGCTTCTAAAGCCATGACATAATTTTCTAGAATTTTCCAATCTGTTTAAAGGATTGTCGACATGGGTCATGATGATGACTGCTAGCTAAGATTTTGAAAGTATCAGTCCAATCAAAGCTACTGTAGATATAACATGATTTGACATAATTTTATCTGTGGCCAATGACCTTGAGCCTTCTTGGATGGGCACTTCTAATGTAACTCTATGGCAGCACCTAAGGGGCTTATATTTTTTAGCTCTACCCTTAGATTTGGCAGTGACGTAGTGTCCCCTAGAGTGACAAAACACTGAGCCAATCACGACGCAACTAGATAATATTACCAACCCCTCTGTCCCATCTGCCCTGAATGACGGATCACCACTGGCAATGATGTCCAAAAAAACTGTGTTCGTTGATTTGCAGTAATTTCTTTGGTTTTGTAATGTCCCAAACGGACGTGGCAGTTCCACCAATTAACGATTCCAGCTTTACTCTTATCACAGGAGATATGAATTGTGTGGTCACGATGCCGTGACATACTCAGACCAACACGTCTGTATTATTCAATTACCATGTCTGCCTGGGCATCCTAAACACTTACTCATTACTGCTGCTTTGGCCTGACAGAAATAATTACCCACAGTCAACTTAGTGTATGTAAACTTCTGACCCACTGGAATTGTGATACAGTGAATTATAAGTGAAATAATCTGTTTGTAAACAATCGTTGGAAAAATGACTTGTGTCATTCACAAAGTAGATGTCGTAACCAACTTGACAAAACTGTAGTTTGTTAACAAGAAATGTGTGGAGTGGTTGAAAAACGAGTTTTAATGACTCCAACCTAAGTGATGTAAACCTCCGAACTGTACATATCTTCCTCAATTACCTCATACCCCTGCAATGGTTCCATGTGTATATAGCCAAGTTATCGTTACTCATTGTGTATTTATTCCTTTTGTTATTATTTTTCTATTATTTCTGGGGTTTTATCTCTCTGCATTGTTGGGAAGGGCCCGTAAGCATTTCACTGTTAGTCTACACCTATTGTTTATGAAGCATGTGACAGATCAAATCTGATTTGATTTTATAGGGTTACAGCATGTCTTTAATCTAGCTCCCTTCACTTAAGATGTACACACACACTCACACACACAAAAGCATACACACAGATGCGTTCACACACACCCTGAGCCCCGCCGAAACCGTTACATGCTTAATTAACAAGGAGGTGAAGACAATGACTGGTGACCCCCCTAGTTCCACCTCGTGACAGATTACTCATCTGGGCAAGACAACTGTACCCGAACTGAACCCTCTGTGTAATCAACTCCCTCGCTCCGATCACAGGGGAAGAGAAGACAAGAGGGGAAGAGAGAAAAAGATGAGAAATGAGAGTAAATTAAGAAATAAAGAGGTTTGAAAGGAGGTGGGGCACGGGGGTCACGTAGGGGTCATTGATTTGAGAAGTCAGAGTCTCTCAGAATTGGCCTCAGACGCAGCTTGTGTGTGCGTTTATAATCAGTGGCACTGTTTGATTATTCAAATGTGTCCTTGGTGTTCTTGCCAACATGTTGCTTCATTGTTGATTGTTGATTTTATTTGTTTTTTGTTTTTTACAAAATGAGCTCGCACTGTAATACTTAAAGGGATAGTTCACCCAAATACCCTATAAGCAGTCTATTGACAAGGTATGTCAACAATCCATACCTTGTTTTTGTTCGCCTGGCCACCGATTCCAAATGCTAATTTGTGACACAAATCCAATACAAGTGAATAGTACCGATATTAGCATTTTTCATGTTTCATGTCCAAATCATCTATAAGTAACTTCCCAATCAATTTGAGATACTTTAGGCTGATTTGGACAAGAACCGTGAAAAACAAACAAAGCATCGATTGCTGTCACACCTTGTCCATGGATTGTTATTTGGGTGAACTGTCCCTTTAAGCTGTGTGTTTGTCTAAAATAAGTCCATTTGACATTTGAGTCATTTAGCAGACACTCTTATCCACAGAGACATACAATTAGTGCATTCATCTTAAGATAGCTAGGTGAGACGACAACACATCACAATTGTATTAAGTATATTTTCCCTCAACAAAGTATTTATCTGCAGTGCTAGTAGGAAAAGACAATTGTGACCCGACCAAATTCACATAGAAATATGAGTTATAGATCTGTTATTCTCATTGAAAGCAAGTCTAAGAAGCGGTAGATATGTTCCATGTGCTCTATTTATATTCTTACCGTTCTTAAATTGATTTTCTTTTGTCTTTTACTTTCGGTTTTGTACACCGGCTTCAAACAGCTGACAATGCACCATTCTTTTTATGAAAAATATATTTCACAGTAAAATGATAGTACAATGATTCTCTACACCCCTCAAACTCAACTCTGGACCTGGGACACCAGGTGTGTGCAATTAATTATCAGGTAGAACAGAAAACCAGCAGGTTCCGGACCTCGTAAGGTAAGAGTTGAGTACCCCCTGGCAATTAGGCAAAGTTTTCGAATTTGAACAACCAGGAAATGGTGGAGCGATTTCTGCATAGTACAGTACACCTTTAAGATACTCTCCAAAGAGGTAGGGTTTAAGATGTTTTTTGAAGATGTGCAGGGACTCCGCTGTCCTAGCTTCAAGGGGAAGCTGGTTCCACTATTGGGGTGCCAGGACAGAGAAGAGCTTTGACTGGGCTGAGCAGGACCTGCCCTGCCGTAGGAGTGGGAGAGCCAAGAGACCAGAGGTTTGAGAATAGCCTGGAGGTAAGGAGGGGCAGTTCCCCTTGCTGCTCTGTAGGCAAGCACCAGGGTCTTGAAGATGATGCAAGCCTCGACTGGAAGCCAGTGGAGTGTGCGGAGAAGTGGGGTGACATTAGGAAGGTTGAACACCAGGCGGGCTGTGGCATTCTGGATAAGTTGCAGGGGTTTGATGGCACAAGCGGTGAGCCCAGCCAACAGAGAGTTGCAGTAGTCTAGACAGGAGATGACAGGTGCCTGGATTAGGAACTGCCCCGCTTCCATTGTGAGGAAAAGTCGTACTCTACGGATGTTGTAGAGCAGTGGTTCCCAAACTTTTTATAGTCCCATACCCCTTCAAACATTCGACCTCCAGCTGCGTACCCCCACTAGCACCAGGGTCAGCGCACTCTCAAATGTTGTTTTTTGCCATCATTGTAAGCCTGCCACACAGACACTATACGATACATTTATTAAACATAAGAATGAGTGTTTGTCACAACCCGGCTAGTGAGAAGTGACAAAGAGCTCTTATAGGACCAGGGCACAAATAATAATATAATAATAATCAATAAATGTATCATATTTATCAAATCTTACATATAAAACCTTATTTGTTAATCGAAAATTGTGAATAACTCACCACAGGTCAATGAGAAGGGTGTGCTTGAAAGGATGCACATAACTCTGCAATGTTAGGTTGTATTGGAGAGAGTCTGTCTTAAATAATTTTCCACACACAGTCTGTGCCTGTATTTTGTTGTCATGCTAGTGAGGGCTGGGAATCCACTCTCACAAAGGTACGTAGTTCCAAAGGGCAGCGCGATTTGCCAAGGCAGGATACTCTGAGCGCAGCCCAATCCAGAAATCTGGCAGTGGCTTCTGATTAAATTACATTTTCACAGAACCGCTTGTTGCAATTTCGATGAGGCTCTCTTGTTCAGATATCGGTAAGTGGACTGGAGGCAGGGCATGAAAGGTATAACGAATCCAGTTGTTTGTGTCATCCGTTTTGGGAAAGTCCTGTGTAATTGCGCACCCAACTCACTCAGGTTCTTTGCTATATCGTTTGACATTGTCCGTAAGCTTGAGTTAATTTGCACACAAAAAATCATACAATGATGGAAAGACCTGTGTGTTGTCCTTGTTAATACAGACAGAGAAGAGCTCCAACTTCTTAATCATAGCCTCAATTTTGTCCCGCACATTGAATATAGTTGTGGAGAGTCCCTGTAATCCTAGATTCCGATCATTCAGGCGAGAAAAAACATCACCCAGATAGGACAGTCGTGTGAGAAACTTGTCATCATGCAAGCCATCAGACAAGTGAAAATTATGGTCAGTAAAGAAAACTTTAAGCTCGTCTCTCAATTTTAAAAAAACGTGTCAATAATTTGCCCCTTGATAAACAGCGCACTTCTTTATGTTGTAAAAGCGTGACATGGTCGCTGCCAATATCATTGCCTAGTGCAGAAAATACACAAGAGTTCAGGGGTCTTGCTTTAACAAAGTGAACCATTTTCACTGTAATGTCCAAAACGTCTTTCAAGCTGTCAGGCATCCCTTGGCAGCAAGAGTCTCTCGGTGGATGCTGCAGTGTACCCAAGTGGTGTCGGGAGTAACTGCTTGCACGTGCGTTACCACTCCACTATGTCTCCCTGTCATGGCCATCAGTACAGATACCAACATGAGCAGCAGCTATGTTTGGCTAAATACGGGCCGTTAGTGGAATTCCCACGAGAGGGTAACGGTTAATGTGATTGGATGTTAATTATTTGACAAGGCTACCTGTATTTGTGTTTTTATTTTTACTGAACATTAGATGGTTTCATTTTATTTTGGGCTGTGAAATGAGGCTACTCAGGCGAGAAAAAAAACTCACCCGAATGTATAGCCCCGTTGGAAGTTTTAAAAATATATTTTTGGAATGTGAATCACATTTTTATTTGGCGTACCCCCGACAGCATTGCGCGTACCCCAGTTTGGGAATACCTGTGGTAGAGCATGAACTTGCAGGAGCAAGTCCCTTTTTTGATGTTTGGAGAGAACAACAGGTTGTTGTTCAGGGTCACGTCAAAGTTCTTTGCACTCTGGGAGGGGAAGACCGTGGAGTTGTCAACCATGATGGAGAGGTCTTGGAGCAGGCAGGCCTCCAAGAGCAGCTCCGTTTTGTCGAGATTGAGCTTGAAGTGGTGGGCCGACATCAAAGCTGAGATGTTTGCCACGCATGCAGGGATGAGAGTCGCCACTTGAGTAGTTGAGTGTCATCCGCATAGAACTGATAGGAGAGGCCATGTGAGAAGTATGACAGAGCCAAGAGACTTGGTGTATAGAGAGAAGAGGAGAGGGCCTAGAACCAAACCCTGGGGGACACCAGTAGTGAGAGCATATGGTGCAGACACAGATCCTCTCCACGTCACCTGGTAGGAGAAACCTGCATGGGGTAATTCTGTGTGAGTGGGATCAGTGGGATCAACCTTTTTTTGAAAGTGGTTGACAAAGTAATCCGCAGAGAAGGAGGAGGGAAGGGGAAGAGGTGGAGGATTAAGGCTGGAGGAGAAAGTGGAATAGAGTTTGGAGGGAGAAGCTTGAGATTTAGAGTGATAGAAAGAGGCTTTAGCAGCAGATACAGAGGAAGAGAAGGCAGAGAGGAGGGAGTGGAAGGAGGATAGGTCCTCCGGAAGTTTAGTTGTCCTCCGTTTGCGTTCCGCTGCCCACAGCCCTATTCTGTTAGCACACAGTCAGACACGGAGTGGGAGGGGAAGGTTGAGCCAGCTAGGAGGAAAGGGGACAGTGAGAGTCAATTGATGCGGAAAGGGAGGAAAGTAGGGTCGAAAAGGTAGAGTCAAAAGACAAAAAAAGAGAAGGATTTAGCAGAAAGGAAAGGGGATAGGATAGAAGAGGAGAGAGTCGTGGGAGAGGGAGAGTGAATATTGCGGTGGCGCATGACCATCTGGGTAGGAGCTGAGTGGGTAGGGTTGGAGGAGAGATGGAGAGAAAAGTAAACAACGTACTGATTAGAGACATGGAGATGGGTTGCAGTGAGAATAGTAAGTGAACAGCCTCTAGTGAAGATGAAGTCAAGCATATTGCCTGCCTTGTGAGTGGGAGGTGACTGAGAAAGGGTGAGGTCAAAAGAGGAAAAGGAGCAGAAAGAGGTGGAAAGAAATGAATTGAAGTCAGGTGTCGGGAGGTCAAAGTCGCCCAGTACGATGAGTGGTGAGCGGGTGTCGGGAAATTAGCTTATTGAGGTGTCAAGCTCATTGGGGAATTCTTCAAGGGCACCTTGTGGACGATAAATGACAACAATGTTAAGCTTGAGTGGACATGTGACAGTGGCTACATGGAATTCCAATTAGGAGATGAGAGAGGGGGAAAAGAGAAAATCTCCACAAATGAGTAGACCTGTGCCACCACTGCAACGACCAGATGCTCTCGGACTATGAAAGAACACACAGTCAAATGATGAGAGCAGCTGGAGTAGCAGTGTTCTCTGGGGAAATCCATGTCTCTGTCAGGGCCAAAAGGTGTAGAGACTGAAGAACAATACACTGTAGGCTGAGATTAACTCAGCTTTAATGACCGCAATTCGTCAGTTCCAAATGTTGCCGGAGACTAGGAATTCCACATGGGTTGTGCACGCAGGGTACACTAAATTAGAAGGGTTGCAGCAACGAAGAGGAGAGCGTCTGTAAAACCTTCAGGGAGACGAGCGAACTAGGATAGAAAACACACGCATACTTGCCAAAGCTACAAAAGAGCAGAATTAGATCATCTGAAAGTAACTAGGTAAGATACTCAAGTGAGAGAGTGGAGCCTTTCTCTTTCCTTCCTCCAATAACTCTGCAGAGCAACTCGGCAGTGCCACTTGACAATACTGCCGCTTACAGATGCTTCTGAAAAAAACAGGGGATACTGAAGTACTAGCACTAATTGCCTAGCAGAGGTGAAAGACACACCCCCCAGGTAGGTTCAGAAGTTCTCAAACCTCAAGGTCAGAAGAAATGCTGAGTTGTAATTCTCCCCTCCTAATCAGAAGTAAAGCCTCTGTTTCACCGTTTCACACACAGGAGTAGGTCAACTCATTGTCTGACAGCACATTGGGGAGGGTGTCATTTGATACACAAACAAGGACTGTACTGTATACTGTAGGTACTGCCACCTACTTACAGTCTTGCCTTTGTCTTGTCATGTATGTTTGTACTTTGTTGTATTTTGTTGCAAATGAATCAAATTGGAAATCAAATTTCCCTATTTCATATTAATATTATATTCTGCACATCTATCTGATGACGACACCCTCTAAAATATTTCATTGTAAAAAAAATAACACACCAAAAAATCCCTGACTTGATTGCCGTCATGAAAAAAAAACACAGGTTGTAATATGGTTGTTATCCAACATCTTTACAATCAGACAAACAAACCGTTTAAACAACCCAAAAATTACTAAATGCCAAATGTTAGACGTTGGGATGAGCAAGCAGTGGAATACTCCAGCAATCCTGTTATTAATATCTCATCCAGTGGCAGTGGCAGGCCTGGGTGTTGGCCAGTGATCATGGAATGGGAGGATTAATAGGTGGTGTATTAGCCGTGTGTGTGTGTGTGTGTGTTCGTTCATGCCAATGTGTGTGTGTGTGGCCTTGTGTGTTAACTGAGTCATTAAGGTCGCCTGCCTTCTGACTGACTGACAGGGACATTCACAGCTCAGGGGGGCGGCTTGGGCTTCGCCGCAGCTTAGTTTGGTTAAACATGTGAGACATCCATCTCGCTCTAAAGTAATGACCGCTGTCAGAGTGGGAAACAAGTACAGTAAATAATGAAGAACACCTTAGCAGATGGTTGGGTTGCGGTTGATTTCCATCTGAAATCTATACTCTGTATGGCCAGATCCACTCGGGTGGCAACATGTAGGCAACATTTAAAAGAACATTAAAGCAACACTCATCAAGGATGACTCCACATGTCAGGACTGGAAACAATAGAATGGGAGGACTCGACAACTAAGAGAGAATAATTAAAATTACACTAAGGGTTGACTAGATTAAGCCTAGTCCTTGACAAAAAATCCAATGGAAAATACATTGAAATAACTTTTAGTGCGGGACTAAGTTTATTCTATGTCTGGGAAACCAGCCCCATGTGTGGTGTTGTTCAGATTAAATTCCACTCTGGAGGTCCTTGGAAAATAATACAATTTAGTTTCACACCATTTTATGGTGATATGAATGCTGCCACATAATTGTGCTCTGGTTAATTTGACAGTTATTGACAAATTTCGAGAGGGTGACTGTGCTAAGAGGTGAAAACACTAGAATGAAAAATGAGGTGAATCGCAACATTAGAAAACACAGCGTCTCAGTCAATCCCCAGCCAGTGTGTGGAGGTGGAGAGAGAGAGAGAGAGAGAGAAAAAAGTTGTGAAAGACAGAGTGCTTTTTGGTGAAAGTCCCTCATTGCCTCAAGGAGGCATGAGGCTAAGGGTACCCTAAACTGGACACCATTGACTCTATGAGGCGTGGGGCGTGAGGGGGGCGTGTCAGCAGGTTGTGAGGTGTCAGCAGGTGGGCCTGTCCATATAGATGTTCTGTCTGTAGTGGTGCCTGATTTGAAAGTTCTGTCTGCCTGCCAATCTATATGCCTGCCTGCCTGTTTGCCTGCCTGTCTAAATGCCTGCCTGCCTGCCTGCCTGTCTATCTAGATGCCTACTTGCCTGCCTGCCTGTCTGTCTGTCTGTCTGTCTGTCTGTCTATCTAGATGCCTACTTGCCTGTCTACTTGCCTGCCTGCCTGCTTGCCTAAATGACTGCCTGCCTGCCTGCTTGGCTGCCTGCCTGCCTGCTTGGCTGCCTGCCTGCCTGCTTGGCTGCCTGCCTGCTTGCCTAAATGCCTGCCTGCCTGCTTGGCTGCCTGCCTGCCTTGATTTTGATGTGATTAATTAAGATCCCCATTAGCCAACACCAATGGCAACAGCTAGTCTTACTGGGGTCCGACACATAACGAAAAAGCCTTTGCAGACAAAATACTTCTTAATCTAAATTATTATTTTTTTTTACATTAACATGTAGTGTGTGTGTGTACCTTGCCTGCCTGCCTGTCTGTTGTTGAAAGTCATTGGGTCAGTCTTTCCTGGGTTTGGCACTAGCTTCAGCCTTATATCCTCAGCCTTATAACCTGGACTTCCATCTCGCCTGTGGAAGTGCTTCGCTGCTTCGCTGCTCAGCTATCCCTTTTCTTTGATTCCCCCGCCTAACGATTATCAACCAGCAGCTCGCCACCACCTGTGTCCTGTGCCTTTCAGGACGGTGTTTTTTCAGCCACTCTCGCACCATGCCGGGCCAAAGCCAACCATGAGTTATCCCAGGACCCCCGTGGTGGACAAGTAAACGCTGATATTATTAGACTCCCTGTTAGACACCCCTGCTAGCTAAATAACACACACATACATACACACACACACACACACACACACACACACACACACACAGTTGCTGGTGTCAGTTGGAGTATGTGACAGCTGTCATTCAGGTTGGAGGAGTCATGCATCGTGCATACTCTCATTGTCCAGTGTCATAGGCTCTGTTCCAATACAACAGCGGACCTTTCGCAATGGAACACAACGTGGTCTGTTCCAATAACAGCACTAGCATACAGTGAGGGAAAAAAGTATTTGATCCCCTGCTGATTTTGTTCGTTTGCCCACTGACAATGAAATGATCAGTCTGTAATTTTAATGGTAGGTTTATTTGAACAGTGAGAGACAGAATATCAACAAAAAAATCCAGAAAAACGCATGTCAAAAATGTTATAAATTGATTTGCATTTTAATGAGGGAAATAAGTATTTGACCCCTCTGCAAAACATGACTTAGTACTTGGTGGCAAAACCCTTGTTGGCAATCACAGAGGTCAGATGTTTCTTGTAGTTGGCCACCAGGTTTGCACACATCTCAGGAGGGATTTTGTCCCACTCCTCTTTGCAGATCTTCAAGTCATTAAGGTTTCGAGGCTGACGTTTGGCAACTTGAACCTTCAGCTCCCTCCACAGATTTTCTATGGGATTAAGGTCTGGAGACTGGCTAGGCCACTCCAGGACCTTAATGTGCTTTTTCTTGAGCCACTCCTTTGTTGCCTTGGCCGTGTGTTTTGGGTCATTGTCATGCTGGAATACCCATCCACGACCCATTTTCAATACCCTGGCTGAGGGAAGGAGGTTTTCACCCAAGATTTGACGGTACATGGCCCCGTCCATCGTCCCTTTGATGCGGTGAAGTTGTCCTGTCCCCTTAGCAGAAAAACACCCCCAAAGCATAATGTTTCCACCTCCATGTTTGACGGTGGGGATGGTTTCTTGGGGTCATAGGCAGCATTCCTCCTCCTCCAAACACGGTGAGTTGAGTTGATGCCAAAGAGCTCCATTTTGGTCTCATCTGACCACAACACTTTCACCCAGTTGTCCTCTGAATCATTCAGATGTTCATTGGCAAACTTCAGACGGGCATGTACATGTGCTTTCTTGAGCAGGGGGACCTTGCGGGCGCTGCAGGATTTCAGTCCTTCACGGCGTAGTGTGTTACCAATTGTTTTCTTGGTGACTATGGTCCCAGCTGCCTTGAGATCATTGACAAGATCCTCCTGTGTAGTTCTGGGCTGATTCCTCACCATTCTCATGATCATTGCAACTCCACGAGGTGAGATCTTGCATGGAGCCCTAGGCCAAGGGAGTTTGACAGTTCTTTTGTGTTTCTTCCATTTGCGAATAATCGCACCAACTGTTGTCACCTTCTCACCAAGCTGCTTGGCAATGGTCTTGTAGCCCATTCCAGCCTTGTGTAGATCTACAATCTTGTCCCTGACATCCTTGGAGAGCTCTTTGGTCTTGGCCATGGTGGAGAGTTTGGAATCTGATTGATTGATTGCTTATGTGGACAGGTGTCTTTTATACAGGTAAGAAACTGAGATTAGGAGCACTCCCTTTAAGAGTGTGCTCCTAATCTCAGCTCGTTACCTGTATGAAAGACACCTGGGAGCCAGAAATCTTTCTGATTGAGAGGGGGTCAAATACTTATTTCCCTCATTAAAATGCAAATCAATTTATAACATTTTTGACATGCGTTTTTCTGGATATTTTTGTTGTTATTCTGTCTCTCACTGTTCAAATAAACCTACCATTAAA
This sequence comes from Salvelinus alpinus, assembly GCF_045679555.1. Taxonomy (NCBI): domain Eukaryota; kingdom Metazoa; phylum Chordata; class Actinopteri; order Salmoniformes; family Salmonidae; genus Salvelinus; species Salvelinus alpinus. The sequence goes on from NC_092093.1 coordinate 59,869,989, forward strand.
ATTATAGACTGATCATTTCTTTGTCAGTGGGCAAACGTACAAAATCAGCAGGGGATCAAATACTTTTTTCCCTCACTGTATAACTTAGAATGCATGCTCAATACATTGCTTATTCCAAGTGTACATGGTATGTTAGTATGGACAATAGCCATTGTCTCACTGATTCTTATCCACATGCCTTAGGAGTCTCTTTTAAATTCTACACTATTTGGCAGTGAGGTAAAAGCCTACCCATTGGTTAAAAAGAAGAATAAAACGATGGGCTCCAACAAAACTGTCCAGTTAAGACTGTAAAAGGGAGAGATTTAACTGTCTAGGTCCAATTTTCAGTTTGGCTATATACACAAAAGCCAAATTAGTGGATTCAACTATTTCAGGTGTATAAAATCGAGCACATAGCCATGCAATCTCCATACACAAACATTGTCAGTAGAATGTACCGTACTAAAGAGCTCAGTGACTTTCAACGTGGCACCGTCATAGGAATGCCACCTTTCCAACAATTCAGTTCCTCAAATTTCTGCCTTGCTAGGGCTGCGCCGGTCAACTGTAAGTGCTTTTATTATGAAGTGGAAACGTCTAGAAGTAACAACGGCTCAGCCGAAAAGTCCTAGGCCACACAAGCTCAAAGAACGGGACCGCCGAGTGCTGAAGCACTTAGCGTGTAAAAATCGCCTGCCTCTATTGCAACACTCACTACCGAGTTCCAAACTGCCTCTGGAAGCAACGTCAGCACAAGAACTGTTCGTCAGAAACTTTATGGACGAGCACCCTAATGCACAATTACAAGCGTTGGCTTGAGTGGTGTAAAGCTCTCAGCCATTGGACTCTGGAGCAGTGGAAACACGTTCTCTGGAGTGATGAATCACGCTTCACCATCTGGCAGTCCGACGGACGAATCTGGGTTTGGAGAACGCTACCTGCTCCAATGCATAGTGCCAACTGTAAAGTTTGGTGGAGGAGGAATAATGGTCTGGGGCTGTTTTTCATGGTTCGGCCTAGGCCCGTTAGTTCCAGTGAAGGGAAATATTAACGCTACAGCATACAATGACATTCTAGATGATTCTGTGCTTCCAACTTTATGGAAACAGTTTGGGGAAGGCCCTTTCCTGTTTCAGCATGACAATGCCCCCGTGCACTGTCGGTGTGGAAAAACTTGACTGGACTGCACAGAGCCCTGACCTCAACCCCATCGAACACCTTTGAGATGAAAATGGAACGCTGACTGCGAGCCAGGCCTAATCACCCAACATCCGTGTCCTACCTCACAAATAATGCCCTTGTGGCTAAATGGAAGCAAGTCCCCGCAGCAATGTTCCAAAATCTAGTGGAAAGCCTTCCCAGAAGAGTGGAGGCTGTTATAGCAGCAAAGGGGGGACCAACTCCATATCAATGCCCATGATTTTTGAATGTCATGTTCAACGAGCAGGTGTCCACATACTTTTGGTCATGTAGTGTATATATTCCCTCCATTTTCTTCACTCTTCTTGGCATGTCTCTCTCTCTCTCTCTCTCTCTCTCTCTCTCTCTCTCTCTCTCTCTCTCTCTCTCTCTCTCTCTCTCTCTCTCTCTCTCTCTCTCTCTCTCTCTCTCTCTCTCTCTCTCTCTCTCTCTCTCTCTCTCTCTCTCTCTCTCTCTCTCTCTCTCTCATATATATATATATACAGTGGGGAGAACAAGTATTTGATACACTGCCGATTTTGCAGGTTTTCCTACTTACAAAGCATGTAGAGGTCTGTAATTTTTATCATAGGTACACTTCAACTGTGAGAGACGGAATCTAAAACAAAAATACAGGAAATCACATTGTATGATTTTTAAGGAAATTATTTGCATTTTATTGCATGACATAAGTATTTGAAAACCTACCAACCAGTAAGAATTCCGGCTCTCACAGACCTGTTAGTTTTTCTTTAAGAAGCCCTCCTGTTCTCCACTCATTACCTGTATTAACTGCACCTGTTTGAACTCGTTACCTGTATAAAAGACACCTGTCCACACACTCAATCAAACAGACTCCAACCTCTCCACAATGGCCAAGACCAGAGAGCTGTGTAAGGACATCAGGGATAAAATTGTAGACCTGCACAAGGCTGGGATGGGCTACAGGACAATAGGCAAGCAGCTTGGTGAGAAGGCAACAACTGTTGGCGCAATTATTAGAAAATGGAAGAAGTTGAAGTTGACGGTCAATCACCCTCGGTCTGGGGCTCCATGCAAGATCTCACCTCGTGGGGCATCAATGATCATGAGGAAGGTGAGGGATCAGCCCAGAACTACACGGCAGGACCTGGTCAATGACCTGATGAGAGCTGGGACCACAGTCTCAAAGAAAACCATTAGTAACACACTACGCCGTCATGGATTAAAATCCTGCAGCGCACGCAAGGTCCCCCTGCTCAAGCCAGCGCATGTCCAGGCCCGTCTGAAGTTTGCCAATGACCATCTGGATGATCCAGAGGAGGAATGGGAGAAGGTCATGTGGTCTGATGAGACAAAAATAGAGCTTTTTGGTCTAAACTCCACTCGCTGTGTTTGGAGGAAGAAGAAGGATGAGTACAACTCTAAGAACACCATCCCAACCGTGAAGCATGGAGGTGGAAACATCATTCTTTGGGGATGCTTTTCTGCAAAGGGGACAGGACGACTGCACCGTATTGAGGGGAGGATGGATGGGGCCATGTATCGCGAGATCTTGGCCAACAACCTCCTTCCCTCAGTAAGAGCATTGAAGATGGGTCGTGGCTGGGTCTTCCAGCAAGACAACGACCCGAAACACACAGCCAGGGCAACTAAGGAGTGGCTCTGTAAGAAGCATCTCAAGGTCTTGGAGTGGCCTAGCCAGTCTCCAGACCTGAACCCAATAGAATATCTTTGGAGGGAGCTGAAAGTCCGTATTGCCCAGCGACAGCCCCGAAACCTGAAGGATCTGGAGAAGGTCTGTATGGAGGAGTGGGCCAAAATCCCTGCTGCAGTGTGTGCAAACCTGGTCAAGAACTACAGGAAACGTATGATCTCTGTAATTGCAAACAAAGGTTTCTGTACCAAATATTAAGTTCTGCTTTTCTGATGTATCAAATACTTATGTCATGCAATAAAATGCAAATGAATTACTTAAAAATCATACAATGTGATTTTCTGGATTTTTGTTTTAGATTCCGTCTCTCACAGTTGAAGTGTACCTATGATAAAAATTACAGACCTCTACATGCTTTGTAAGTAGGAAAACCTGCAAAATCGGCAGTGTATCAAATACTTGTTCTCCCCACTGTATATATATATATATATATATATATCGTCCAGGCCGCTACAGTGATACATCTAATCAGACTGTCAGTTAGGAAACGCTGATAGAATTATTTCAAATCCATAATCTCCTTCCTGTCCACAGATGGTAGTTTACAGCAGTTTATATTTTTTTCTCTTGGCATGCCACATTTGGTTAGAAAAAATCTATGTCTATGGTGCTGCTTCAGACTTAGGCCTAGGTTGCAGTTTGCAATACTTGGACTAAAACATCCCAAAAACAGCTTTACGTTTGTGACAATATAGTGTATAATACACAATTCCCGAAGCTCTTAATGTACTTAAATGAACTGCAAAAAAGCAACAGAAAATCAACAAATCAGATAGTGAGCCCTTTTTAAGATAATTGGTCACATATAGTGCTTTTATGAGGCCTTCCCTGCATCGCAGAATGCTGTGCTAATTAATGAGGAGAAATGGCTCTCAGACTCCCACACATAGACTACCTGTAGCTCAGTCATTTAGCAGAGTGCTCTGCTTAAGCCTTCACTGCACAGTATGTGTTCTTCATTATAAACTGGCTGATTTGAGCCTTGAATGCTGATTGGCTGACAGCCATGGTATATCAGACCGTATACCACAAGTATGACAAAACATTCAATTATACTGCTCTAATTATGTTGGTAACCAGTTTATAATAGCAATAAGGCGGGTTTGTGATATATGGCCAATATACCACGACTAAGGACTGTGTCCAGCCACTCCGTGTTGTGTCGTGCATAAGAACAGCCTTTAGCCGTGGTATATTGGCCGTATACCACACTCCCTCGGGCCTTATTGCTTAATTAGGCATCAATGTTCAGGTTCCTTTTAATTTAGCTTGAAAAGAGGTCAGAAAGGATTGGTCGTTTTTGATATTTTGTCTTAATTGTCAGTGTGTGGCGTCCACACTCCACAGTCAATCAGTTCTAATTCCACAGATATGGATACCATGAGAGCTATATGAATCATTGTTCAGCGTTCCCTGTCTTTGCCAATTACTTGTGCAGCCTTGAACGTCAACTAGGCAGCAGAGTGATAGTATAATGGGCAGAAACCCTGTCACCCCTCTGCTCTAGTTCAGGGTGAGTCTCCACTCGCCATCACAGTGTTTACTGAGCTACGGGGGAAACATTGAGATCAAATTCTCTGCCAACATGAGCAAAGTTCAGACTCTACAGTAGACAGATGGGAAGGGGAAAAAATGGCTTATGGCTTGGGGGTAGAAGCTGTTAAGGAGACTTTTGGTCCGAGACTTGGTGCTTCGGTACCGCTTGCCGTGCAGGAGTGTAGCAGAGAGAACAGTCTATGACTTTGGTGAATGGAGTCTTTGACAATTCTTTGGGCCTTCCTCTGTCACCTAATATATTGGTCCTGGATGTCAGGAAGCTTGGCCCCAGTGATGTATTGGGCCATACGCACTACTCTCTGTAGCTCCTTACGGTCAGATGCGGAGCAGTTGCCATACCAGGTGGTGATGCAACCGGTCAGGATGCTCTCGATGGTGCAGCTGTAGAACTTTTTGAGAATCCAGGGACCCATGCCAAACCTTTTCAGTGTCCTGAGGGGGAAAAGGTGTTGTCGTGCCCTCTTCACAACTGTCTTGGTGTGTTTGGACCATGATAGTTTGTTGGTGATGTGGACATCAAGGAACTTGAAACTCTCGACCCCATACACTTTGACAGAGCACTATGTATTATAAGTGAAGCTGCACAGCATTTCCCCCCCCTTTGATTTTGTCCCCTTTGATATCCTTAAGGCATTCTCTTGATATAATGTGTATGTCATAACAAACCACCCACTTCCACTTTTAAGGAAATTCATAATCCCCTTCATTAGAAATGATTAAATTGTCCATCTTAGTAATAATGTTTTAGTAATAATTCCCCCAAAGCTAAAATGAGGCCCACTGAGTCAATGTCGAATCAAAACAAAGCTCACTGCTAGTTAGTTCTGTTCATTTCCTATGCATAACATCATTACACATAGTCAAACACATAGCCACTACATACAGATAAAATACAAAAACTACTGCTCCTGACATATTTAGAGTTGGTAATAGCCAAAAAATACAGGAATTTCAAACCCCAACCCTAAATTTGACCTAATATGTGCATATTTGAGACAAAGGAACAGCACAGGAAGCTTTGCCTTTGCCTAAATTCAACAAACTCTGTTTTGGCCCTGTTCTGGTCCTAAAATGACATGATCTTGATCATCCTAATAGCCTTTACATTGATTCGCTCCCTTTCTGTCTGTTTTATGGATGCAGAATTGCCTCACGCTCTCGCGACCCACTTAGATTCATCTTGTTTGAATCCTCTCCTCCCCACCTTGTCACAGTAGTTTCCTGCTAAAAGAGCAGCGTAGCCTCTCTAATAGAACTCAGGGGCTTGATAAAGCTCATGCACTGTCATGAGGCTCGGTCGCATGCTTTTTTTCTGTTTTTCGCCGCATTACTGTCTTTTTTGGGTTGTTCAATCTACTCCAATCTGGTTTTATGTATGTCTTGACTTGTCTTTTTAATCTGTACTTTCAATACATTTGTATCGGATCAGCCTTGTGTTAAAAATACTTTAGGGTCAAACATACACTTTGTTGTTACACACACACCACACACACACACGCATGTGCACACACACACACACATACCCACTAAATCTCACATACACACAGGACATCATACCCAACTGGGCAAAAACTGTCAATAAGAATTTGTTATTAACTGACTTTCCTAGTTAAAATAATAATAAATAACTGTTGCGCTTTTCTACAGGATCTGTCTTTTCTAGTATTGAAGTGTGCCAACCTCAGCACGGTCTGTGCTTGTCAGACATGGGAAAGAGCTTGACAAAACACTGTTGGAGTGCAGCGCATCTAGCTACTACAAGTGTGATGGCCATATTTCCCCTGAGGCTACTGCCGACATAGACCAGGGTGGATGCCAGAATCAGTGTGTGTATAATTCATAATGTATCCAAACTGGCTTCCAAAAATAGCTGTGTCTCCTCTCCTGTACAATGGAGGCAATGTCACAATCTACGGACAGATACAGTGGGGAGAACAAGTATTTGATACACTGCCGATTTTGCAGGTTTTCCTACTTACAAAGCATGTAGAGGTCTGTAATTTTTATCATAGGTACACTTCAACTGTGAGAGACGGAATCTAAAACAAAAATCCAGAAAATCATATTGTATGATTTTTAAATAATTAATTTGCATTTTATTGCATGACATAAGTATTTGATCACCTACCAACCAGTAAGAATTCCGGCTCTCACAGACCTGTTAGTTTTTCTTTAAGAAGCCCTCCTGTTCTCCACTCATTACCTGTATTAACTGCACCTGTTTGAACTCGTTACCTGTATAAAAGACCTGTCCACACACAATCAAACAGATTCCAACCTCTCCACAATGGCCAAGACCAGAGAGCTGTGTAAGGACATCAGGGATAAAATTGTAGACCTGCACAAGGCTGGGATTGGCTACAGGACAATAGGCAAGCAGCTTGGTGAGAAGGAAACAACTGTTGGCGCAATTATTAGAAAATGGAAGAAGTTCAAGATGACGGTCAATCACCCTCGGTCTGGGGCTCCATGCAAGATTTCACCTCGTGGGGCATCAATGATCATGAGGAAGGTGAGGGATCAGCCCAGAACTACACGGCAGGACCTGGTCAATGACCTGAAGAGAGCTGGGACCACAGTTTCAAAGAAAACCATTAGTAACACACTACGCCGTCATGGATTAAAATCCTGCAGCGCACGCAAGGTCCCCCTGCTTAAGCCAGTGCATGTCCAGGCCTGTCTGAAGTTTGCCAATGACCATCTGGATGATCCAGAGGAGGAATGGGAGAAGGTCATGTGGTCTGATGAGACAAAAATAGAGCTTTTTGGTCTAACTCCACTCGCCGTGTTTGGAGGAAGAAGAAGTATGAGTACAACCCCAAGAACACCATCCCAACCGTGAAGCATGGAGGTGGAAACATCATTCTTTGGGGATGCTTTTCTGCAAAGGGGACAGGACGACTGCACCGTATTGAGGGGAGGATGGATGGGGCCATGTATCGCGAGATCTTGGCCAACAACCTCCTTCCCTCAGTAAGAGCATTGAAGATGGGTCGTGGCTGGGTCTTCCAGCATGACAACGACACGAAGCACACAGCCATGGCAACTAAGGAGTGGCTCCGTAAGAAGCATCTCAAGGTCCTGGAGTGGCCTAGCCAGTCTCCAGACCTGAACCCAATAGAAAATCTTTGGAGGGAGCTGAAAGTCCGTATTGCCCAGCGACAGCCCCGAAACCTGAAGGATCTGGAGAAGATCTGTAGGGAGGAGTGGGCCAAAATCCCTGCTGCAGTGTGTGCAAACCTAGTCAAGAACTACAGGAATCGTATGATCTCTGTAATTGCAAACAAAGGTTTCTGTACCAAATATTAAGTTCTGCTTTTCTGATGTATCAAATACTTATGTCATGCAATAAAATGCTAATTAATTACTTAAAAATCATACAATGTGATTTTCTGGATTTTTGTTTTAGATTCCGTCTCTCATAGTTGAAGTGTACCTATGATAATAATTACAGACCTCTACATGCTTTGTAAGTAGGAAAACCTGCAAAATCGGCAGTGTATCAAATACTTGTTCTCCCCACTGTATGTACAGTGTTTCCCCCTTCCGTGTCTGCCACATTTGACTTTGTTCAAAGTATGTACTGAATGATCAAATCAAATTTGTCAAATTTGTCACATGCGCCGAATACAACAGGTGTAGACCTTACAGGGAAATGCTTACTTACAAGCTCGTAACCAACAATGCAGTTTTAAGAAAAGAGTTACTAGATAAACTAAAGTCAAAAAATAAAAAAGTAACAATAAAATAATAAAATAAAACAATAACAAGGCTATATACAGGAGGTACCAGTACTGAGTCAATGAGCGGGGGTACCGGTTAGCCAAGGTAATTGAGGTAATATGTACATGTAGTTAGGGGTAAAGTGACTAATATGAACATGTATGTTTGATGGCTTGTATGTTTGATGACAAAACATCCCTCCTTTGCTCTTATTAACCCTCAAGTATCCTTTAATTTCTGAAAAGATAAACTGAAAGAGATAAGTATGGTGAAATATCCAATGAATTAAATACTCCATTCCAAAATAAATATCCTTTTGAAAAGGACCTACCTGAAGGGAAACTCTGCAAAACTAGCTCAACTGAACCACAACTAGTAGTGGAGCTGAGGATATCAGATAGCAGAACACTAAAGTCACAAGGGCATCCTGTCTGTAAACCACTGATGTATAGCCTCAAAGCTAAGTGCAACCTCTACTCCGCGTTTTAACTTGGTTTAAACATCAAGATGGGTACCTAGGAATGATCTACTGACGACAGAAACTGTTGAAACCTCAAGGACAGCTTTTTGATTCACTCCAACAAGATCTTTGTCAGTGGCGAATAAAAACCTCCACTTTTCTGTGTATTTTGTTGGCATTCTGTAAGGTGAACCACACAGGGATTCAGACAATGGAATTCCTCTGTGGAATTGCATTTATTGCTGCGTCTTATGTTTATGTGTCATCAACATTCTTTTACAGACTGGGTGGTTCGAGCCGTGAATGCTGATTGGCTGACAGCCGTGGTATATCAGACCGTATACCACAGGTATGACAAAACATTTATTTTTAGTGCTCTATTTATGTTGGTAACCAGTTTATAATAGCAATAAGGCACCTCGGGGGTTTGTGGTATATGGCCAATATACCACGGCTAAGGGCTGCATCCATGCACTCCGCGTTGCGTCATACGTAAGAACAGCCCTTAGTCGTGGTATATTGGCCACATACCACACCCCCTCGGGCCTTATTGCTTAATTATAGTGCCTTTGAGCGTTATCAATGCCGCAAATCTCCAACTAATTCTTGTAAGGTCATACCGCGCTTGAACCCTTCTGACTGAATACCGGTCGGCCTGCAAATCTCAAATGAAAAGGCAGGGGACTTAGATTGCTGTTACTGCTGCTGAGATTTGGTCATCTCCCAAAGCCTTTACATTCCCAAACCGGTTAGAACAGTGGTAGCACATATCTTTCTGTCTGACCACCAGTATTTATTCAGTCCTGGGCTCTTATGTCATGACTGAGTTAATCAAAACTCTCAAATACTAATTCCACTTGTACACACAATCATAAAGGCCTACTGATATCATCTCATGACCGTATTAGACTCATATTGTCTCATGGGACGAAGCGAAATATAATCTTGTGCTATAGGACTAAACTTACTCTGAATACAGCATTTAAACACTGCTACTCTGATCAAAATGGGCCATTCCATAACAAGGTATGAATCACTTTTCTTTGTCCCTTGACAAAGGCTTGTCTCTTCAAAAGGACTTGGGAAGCTGCATGATCAATATGCACTGAACAAAAATATATACGCAACATGTAAAGTGTTAGTCCCATGTTTCATGAGCTGAAATAATAGATCTCAGAAATGTTACATATGCACAAAACAGTATTACTCTCAAATGTTGGGCACACATTTGTTTACATCCCTGTTAGTGAGAATTTCTTCTTTGCCAAGTAAATCCATCCACCTGTCAGGTGTGGCATATCAAGAAGCTCATTAAACAGCGTGATCATTACAGAGGTGTACCTTGTGCTGGGGACAATAAAAGGCTACTCTAAAATTAGCAGTTTTGTCACACAACACAATGCCACAGATGTTTCAAGTTTTGAGGGAGCATGCAATTGGGATGCTGACTGCAGGAATGTCCACCAAAGCTGTTGGCAGATATGCACACCTGCGCCCCATCATTAGGGCACACCTGGACTTCATCACTACCCTGATTACTCCCCCTTTATCTAGCACTCCCTAGCATCACTATTCAGGCAGTATTGGTTCTGTGTTCATGTCAAGACGCTTCTCTTGTTTTGTATCGCTCTATGTTTATTATTATTAAACTCACCTCCTGACTCCCAGCGTCATCGTTACAGAATTCTGCCTTTACAAATGAAAGCAGCAGGGAATCAGGACATCCCCCAGATGATCGGTGAACAGGGACACCTATTTCACCAACACCACGACCAGCTGGCACAACTGGGGATGGCTATGGATGAGGTTTTCCGCAATCTTCAATGTCTCGACTTTATCCGAGGGGTGTCACTTCCAACTAGTGAAGGATTTTCTACCACGAGTCGAACCAGCGCCCCAGCCCATCCAGCAGTCCGCCCAGGTCAGCGATGCCCAGTTGTCCCTCCAGAACAAATATTACGTGGCTTTCTATTCCAGTGCTCCCTCTATTTCGCTCATCAGACGGGAGCCCCCACCACTGAGAGGTCCAAGGCTGCCACGGTTATTTCTCTGCTGACCGGACGGGCGTAGGAGTGAGCTACGGCTGTCTGGGAGAGGGGAGAGGAGGAGCTGGCTTCCTATGAGGGATTCATGGCTCTGTTCAGAGGAGTCTTCGATCATCCACCGGAGGGCAGAGAGGGGAGGTGAGCGCCTACTCCAACTACGGCAGGATGGCCAGACCGATGCGGAGTACGTCCTCACCTTTCAGACAGTGGCAGTCTCCAGCTGATGGAATGAACCGGCATTCAACACCCTATTCGGATGAGTACTGCGCAAAGAGGTCCTCCCTGAACATCACCTTATACCTGCTCTACTCTCCGGTTCAAGCACTAGATAATCGTCCACTGTGATCTGGGACTATCACACACATCACAACACCATGCACCCTCATTGTGGAGTCCATACATCAAGAAAGCATTCCCTTCATCATCAGTGCACCCATACAAAAGATAGACCTCCCATGTATCCAACGCCATAACCCCACCATCTCATGGTCGAGGATGACAATCACGGACTGGGCACCTGAATGCCAGAGGACCTGCTTTCCCTTCCCCTGTGGTTCCACGTCGGTTGAGAGTCCTGTGGTTGCCCTTCAGTCCAACATCCTGGAGGTATACCAACACCTGCTGGAGGTTCTTTCCAAAAACCCGTGGCAACTCTCTCCCTCCTCATCTCCCCTGGGACTGTGCCATCGACCTGCTTGCAGGCTCTGCGCCCCCGTGCAGCCGCATCTACCCTCTGTTAATGGCTGAAACTAAGGCTACGGAGGAGTACATCCATGAGGCACTCCAACAAGGTTTCATCCGCATGTCCACATCCCCTGCGTCGGCAGGCTTCTTCTTTGTGGCAAAGAAGGATGGAGGGTTACACCCATGCATTGATTACAGATGTTTGAATGCCATCACCACTAAATACCGTTACCCTCTCCCGTTGGTCCCGGCAGCGATCGAACAGCTCCACGGGGCCCTTTTTTATTTTATTTTATTTTTACCCAATTGTACCTGTGTAGTGCCTACAATCTTACCCGGGAAGGGGAAGAATGGAAGACATCTTTCAGCACGGTGTCCAACGACAAGGTAATCCACAAAAATGTTATCCATGTGCATATGACTCAGAGAAACTGTCTCCTGCAGAGAGGAACTATGACGTCGCCGATCGGGAGCTCCTGGCGGTGAAGTTGGCATTAGAGGAGTGGAGGCACTGGCTGGAGGGCGCCAAGGACCCTGGAGTACATACGGACAGCGAGGCGGCTGAACCCACTCCAAGCAAGGTGGGCCCTTTTTTCACTAGATTTGACTTCAATCTGACATGTCGCCCAGGTTCAAAGAACACCAAAGCCGATGTCCCGTCTCTATGATTCGGGAGAGGTTCCTTCCCTGAGTGCACCCATAATCCCGCCCTCTCAAGTTGTAGCCACCGTGGTCTGAGACGTACATGTGGACATTCGCCAGGCCTTGGTGAGGGAACCTGCACCCACTACCTGTCCTCCTGAGCGCATCTACATTCCCACGGGGATAAGGGATTGGCTGCTGACCTGTGCACACACAGCTGTCGTCGCTGGACATCTAGGTATCACCCGCACTATCAATCTTTCTCCAAAAAGTAATGGTGGCCCACCTTTGCGCAGGACGCCAACACCTGTTCCGTATGTGCACAAACTAAATCTCCCCAGCATGTTCCAGCAGGGAAACTCCTTCCCATGCCTAGCGTCCCTGGTCTCATCTGTCCATTCATTTTGTCACTGATCTCCCCTCTGATGGTTTCACCACCATTTTGGTGGTTGTGGACAGATTCTCCAAATCCTGCCATTTTTATCCCTCTCTCTGGTCTCCCATGTTCCATCCTGGTGATTGTGTCTGGCTCTACACCAGAAACCTCCCACTCCGCCTATCCTGTAAGAAGCTGAGCCCCCGGTTTGTAGGGCCGTTCAAGGTCCTCCAGAGGGTCAATGAGGTAACGTATAGATTATAGCTCCCCACTAATTACCGAATCTCACCCTCTTTTTATGTTTCCCTCAGGCCAGTGGTTCCTGGGCCCCTGGCTGAATCCGTCCCCCACGACGGGGGGGTACTTTCACGTCTACTCCAGCCCCGGTGCTCAACATCGCCGGTTTACTAACCACCGGTCCTGGCAACCCATCATTACACACACACACACCTGGCAATCCACATTATGCACACCTGCTTCCCATCGTGAGGCATACCTGGACTCTATCACTACCCTGATTACTCCCATTTATCTAGCATCATCCTTCAGGCAGTGTTGGTTCTGTGTTCATTTCCAGACGCTTCTCTTGTTTTGTATCGCTCTGTGTTCATTATTATTAAACTCACCACCTACATCTGACTCCCAGCGTCATCGTTACATATTCATCCAAATAGAGCGGTCTGCCATGTTCCCAGGGGGAACCATTAAAAGTAGAGATTACTGCGTGGCCATTTGCTAATCAGTGTTCTTAGCCACTGAGAGAGCTTGGATCAAACGGGACCCATAACTAAACTTAGGCTGCAGACAAATCCCTTGACATAGGGGTCATCTCAAACAAACGAGATGGGTATCAAAGTCATCCTTTAAACCATTCCTCATATCAACCCCCTGAGGCTCCTCCAGAAGGCACATGTCAAAACTTGACACTCTTTGGGCTTTAAATGGGTCTCTTTAAGAGCTTGTTTATTGGCCGCCCAAAGGGGTTTTTACAGCAGAGCAACAAAGATAGAGGAGGTTGAAAGACAAGGTATTTTTTACAATCGTTTCCCTGGTGATTAGTGACAGGTCAACAGTGCAACGGCACCACCATGATTGGTGTGGGATATGTCTCAGCCTCCAGTATTTATGCTGCAGTAGTTTGTGTCGGGGGGCTAGGGTCAGTTGGTTACCTGGAGTACTTCTCCTGTCTTATCCAGTGTCCTGTGTGAATTTTAAGTATGCTCTCTCTAATTCTCTCGTTCTCTCTTTCTCTCTGAGAACCTGAGCCCTAGGACCATACGTCAGGACTACCGGGCATGATGACACCTTGCTGTCCCCAGTCCGCCTGGCCTTGCTGCTATTCCAGTTTCAACTGTTCTGCCTGCGGTTACGGAACCCCTACCTGTCCCAGACCTGCTGTTTTCAACTCTTAATGATCGGCTATGAAAAGCCAACTGAGATTTATTCCTGATTATTATTTGACCATGCTTGTCATTTATGAACATTTTGAAAATCTTGGCTCTCTCTAATTTTCTCCTTCTCTCTTTCTTTCTCTCGGAGGACCTGAGCCCTAGGACCATACGTCGGGACTACCGGCCGTGGTGACTCCTTGCTGTCCCCAGTCCGCCTGGCCTTGCTGCTATTCCAGTTTCAGCTGTTCTGCCTGCGGTTATGGAACCGCCACCTGTCCCAGACCTGTTGTTTTTCAACTCTTGATGATCGGCTATGAAAAGCCAACTGAAAATTATTCATGATTATTATTTGACCATGCTTGTCACTTATGAACATTTTTGAACATCTTGGCATAGTTCTGTTATAATCTCCACCCGGCACAGCCAGAAGAGGACTGGCCACCCCTCATAGCCTGGTTCCTCTCTAGGTTTCTTCCTAGGTTTTGGCCTTTCTAGGGAGTTTTTCCTAGCCACCGTGCTTCTACACCTGCATTACTAGCTGTTTGGGGTTTTAGGCTGGGTGTCTGTACAGCACTTCGAGATATTAGCTGATGTACGAAGGGCTATATAAAATAAAATTGATTGATACACCACACACCAACGTGATTGTGTAGCAAAGTAGCAACAAAGGGGAAAATGCTCAAATCCATTTAAAATAAATCTATAAATGCAAATGCAGTTCTTGGTATGGCACACTGCTAATTCTAGCAATGAGAGTTGTGAAGAAAGATCTGCTGACAGCTTGTTTAACCTACATGACCCAGAGCAGCTGAAGTCAGTACATCATACAGGTGTTGGATCTTAATTTGATAACCTTGTTGCAGGAGATTTTTCACGCAATGCAGTAAATGTAAAACCTGAAGTGTATTTGAGGTTTGAAATGGCTTTTCTAAAGTTTGTAATTTCCACTTTGAAATTTCAGACTTTATTTTCCCTTATGAAAAACATATCAACCGCAATAAAAATGGCCATTAATTATAATCCACATAATTCACATTTACATTTAAGTCATTTAGCAGACGCTCTTATCCAGAGCGACTTACAAATTGGAAAGTTCATACATATTCATCCTGGTCCCCCCGTGGGGAATGAACCCACAACCCTGGCGTTGCAAGCGCCATGCTCTACCAACTGAGCCACACGGGACCATTCACATTTCCTGTTGCTGCAGGATTTTTTTTTCCTGCTGTAGGAGACTGGCTCAAATTAAGATCCTACATCTGTATGGCAATAGCAGCCAACGAAGGGCTCACAGTGTACCAAAAGTAAAGTCAGACCTATAGTTTGAGGCCTACATCTGGGCATCTGTGAACTACCAAGATCAAAAATATTGATGCACTTCACCAGAATAAAAATAGTCCTAACAAGAGGAAAGATTCCGTTCTTCCTGTTAGAGGAAAACAAGAAAGGGATAACAAGAAAAAACAAGCAGTCCGATAAATCACAGAAATAATGTCTGTATTCACACAGAGAATACCATTAGCTGCAAAACAAATAATGAACCCATGGTCATCAGTGGTATCTGTTAGTAGTCACGGTGGTATCTGCTAGTAGAGAGTCATGGCTTGCTTTGCTTTAGCAAAACAGACGCGGGTCATGTCAAAATTATGAGGATTATGTTTCTAACATTGAAACAAACAAACAAATACATGTGGGATACAATGTTTCACAACAACCAGGCCTGGTCTGCTGCCATGTAGTCTATCCAGAAGTCTTGATATTTTACCCAGAAATCAGTTAATCTGACCTTGACATGTGGTTGGATTGAAACAGACACACATCTTGGAATGTATGCCTACTGTACCAACACAGTCCTTTTCATTTTCTGTAATTATACAAGATTGGATTATAATTGTAATGACACTCTCTTCAAAAATTACATTACCTCAAAGGGGGAAATTGGGGATACCTCAAGGTATCAAGCTTGGTAAAAGACATTTGAGCAGGTTATATTATATACATTTTCAGAGATTCTATGACTGGGAGATGTAATGCGGACATGCCCATTCTGTGATTGACTGGACTCCTTTGCGTCACCACATTTATAGCATGGCACACTGAAGCGTTTGTAAAAACAACAATAGGGACCCTGATGAAACCTTGGATGAATCCTCCCCATAGGCTATAGCCCTTGTGTAGGCTTTAGACAAACAAGAGGCAAAAATTATAAGTGAAATCCATTTGTAGTGTTCAATGACAATGGAATTGGAGTATGAGTATGCATTTGCCCTCATTTCTTTCCCTCTCACAATGCTGGGGGTCAATAAGAACACAAGTTGAGAGAACATTCCAGATGCGCCTATTGCTGATAATAACAAGACTTCAACTGAGAAAAGCTTTTGCTTAGACTCATAACTATGAATTCATAACTATCTCTCTATATATACACACAAACAGTCAAGTGAGGCAGCGTGAGTTGTGGATGTCTTGCCAAAGGCGTTGATGATGTTTTGACAGTTTTATGCAAATACAAAAAGCTGTTAATCATGCGCAACCCCATAGCAAGCATGCATGAGCCTGGTATTTTATATAACCAACAAACCCCCTCATAGCACAGTCAGAGACTCCACTTCTGGATACCTGACTTAGGGGAACATGGTGTGGGTTTGGAGGAATACAAGCAAAAGCTTCAGCCATAACATCGATCTGATGTGTGGTATGATGTCACCTTAGTGGAGAATGCTCTAGACATCGCACATCCAAACATGTTGCACATGTCTGTTTTAATGTTTAAATGTCTTATATAAGTGCTGTGTCATTATGTGCTATTTTCTTTAAATAAATATAAATCATGGACATTAATATGGAGTTGGTCGCCTCTTCGCTGCTTTAATAGCCTCCACTCTTCTGGGAAGGCTTTCCACTAGATGTTGGAACATTGCTGCGGGGACTTGCTTCCATTCAGCCACAATAGCCTTAGTGAGGTCGGGCACTGATGTGGGGGAATTAGGCCTGGCTCACAGTCGGTGTTCCAATTCATCCCAAAGGTGTTCGATGGGGTTGAGGTCAGGGCTCTGTGCAAGCCAAACAAGTTCTTCCACACTGATCTCGACAAACAATTTCTGTATGGACCTCGCTTTGTGCACGGGGGCATTGTCATGCTGAAACAGGAAAAGGCCTTCCCAAAACTGTTGCCACAAAGTTGGAAGCACAGAATCGTCTAGAATGTCATTGTATGCTGTAGCATTAAGATTTCCCTTTACTGGAACTAAAGGGCCTAGCCCGAACCATGAAAAATAGCCCCAGACCATTATTCCTCCTCCACCAAACTTCACAGTTGGCACTATGCTTTGGGGCAGGTAGCGTTCTCCTGGCATCTGCCAAACCCAGATTCATCCTTCGAACTGCCATATGGTGAAGCGTGATTCATCTTTCCAGAGAATGCATTTCCACTGCTCCAGAGTCCAATGGTGGTGAGTTTTACACCACTCCAGCCAATGCTTGGCATTGTGCATGGTGATCTTAGGCTTATGCGCTGCTGGTGATCCATGGAAACCCATTTCATGAAGCTCCTGACGAACAGTTCTTGTGCTGATGTTGCTTCCAGAGGCAGTTTGAAACTCGGTAGTGAATGTTGCAACCTAGGACACATGATTTTTATGCGCTACGCACTTCAGCGGTCCCGTTCTGTGAGCTTGTGTGGCCTAGCATTTCGCGGCTGAGCCGTTGTTGCTCCTAGACGTTTCCAATTCACAATAACAGCACTTACAGTTGACAGGGACAGTTCTAGCAGGGCAGAAATGTGACAAACTGACTTGTTGGAAAACTGGCATCCTATGAGGGTGCCACTTTGAAAGTCACTGAGCTCTTCAGTAAGGCAATTCTACTGCCAATATTTGTCTATGAGGAATGGGTGTCCACATACTTTTGTATATATATATATATATTAGCCTATAACCTATTCATGTTTTTAAATATATATTCATATCTATATATAATTATGTTTTTAACATTAATCAGTTATTGTTTTTCCATTATTTTTGTCCTGATTAAACTCTGTAATTTTGCTGCTGTTGAAGCAAATGATTTTGGCAAGTACAGTAGATAAAACAACATTTAAACTTTAAAGGGTTTTAACCTAGTACGAGATTCGACTTTAACCGAATCCCCCGTTAATTGTCTTGACTTTCAGGACCTTGGACAAGAGCACAGCGGTTCACGTCGCCTGGAAAACCACCGCGCGACAGCTTCCGCGTCTACTTAGCCAACTACATACACCTCGAAAGGTCAGTTATTCGGGAGAACAGCTCGCTGGTACATTGAACAAACATCTCAGTGTCACGGCTTTTGAACTGCGATAGCACTTTCAGATCTAGGCCACCCTGGCATGCGAGGCATAGCCTGCAGACACCTGTTGTCCTTTATTATAAGTTGTCTTGGCGGTGTATCCAATGCTGCTCTTGGTTGATGTTTTCTGATGTTAAAACGTGTTTTAATACTGTAACCTATATATAAATTGGAATCACTCTTTGGATCACATAAAGACAAAGGACAAGTGTTTAGAGCTGCTGCCCCCCCCCCCCCCCCCCCCAAAAAAAAAAAAAATGCTGAAGGGGCAAAGTGTAACACAAACCTAACCAACACAAATCCTAACCTATTTTTTGGTGCCAAATGTGAACAGAAAAACCAAGACACCGTCATCGCTTTGAAGACTTGAACCTTTTGTTCTACTCCCGTGCCCTTCTCATTTCAACCCATGTAATCAACCAAAGAGTGCTTCTAAACATGATTACCAAGTGGGGAAACTAATCCCCCGTGCTCGCGCCACGGTGATTTCCTAACAACATATTCAAAGCATTAAGGGTTGCGCATTTTCGAAAACCCTTTCCCAAATAAACATTATTACAACTTAAACAACTAGTAGCCAAGCCTATAATCTTTAAACCGTAAATGAAAGCACAAGTTGTTTCACCACTTCATATGCCAAGTCAACTGTGTAAAAAAATGATTTTAAAAAACAACGCAACATATGAATATAAGTCTTAAACTGTAATGAAAAAGCTAAATTATCGCAGCCTAAGTATAATTTCCATGAATTATATTCCATATATGATATTCATTAGCCTATTTGAAAATATGAAATACCCTATTGGCCCCTCCAAAAGGTTAAAATTAGTCTAACAATCAACGTAAATCAATAGACGCCTATTTTGTTAACCATAGCCTACACTTTAGCTAAATTGTACAGGTTAAATGGGCTATGTTTAGTTCAAGAAAAAGCGTAGGGCCAGTAGGAATCTAATGACATATTTTTGTTGAGGTTAGGAACCGGCACTGGACAGCAAAGGTAGATGAAAATAGGCTACTTACATGTGAAACTCCTTTATTTACAGCATTGCGTCCCCCAGTCTATTTCAATAAATTTGGCAATTTCCATCCACTGGAAGAGATAAGGCCATGTCGAACACTCTTTACACAATTCCAGACAATCCGAAATACCTTATTTGAAAAGTGTTATAATTAATTTGAAGATAGAATTTGTTTTGTTAATGCAAGGTGCACCCAATGATTCGAAAAAACGCGCGTATTCTACCAGTTGTTAACCCAACTCATTATTAGGCATATTTTTTAACGGTTCTGAGTTGACCGATTTATATTTTATTGCACTTTCCAATAAATAGACTCCAAATAAATGATTTAATATGCTCCGTGCAGAAAGTCGTTGTCCACACAGCTGTTGATTTAGTCCAAGTAGTCTATAACAACTTTACGCGCTACGGTTTACCGCAAGAAGCGTCGGTGAGAAATTCTGTAACCTGTCTCGGAAAACGAGTCCGGACCATTTGATTGCCCTTGAGCCGCGAAGTGAGGAAGTCAGACGTTCAGAGGTAACGCCTACTCCCATTTGTCTGTGCTGTTCGGACAGTACATCACATCATCGGCTGTGTTCTTCAGGAGGGCATAAGGCTAATAAAGTTATAGTGGAGCATGCAATAATAGGTTACTACATTTAAATAATGTAGAGACGGAATGAGGATGAGCAAGAAAGTCTGGATAATGAAACAGTTTTATTAAAAACTCCTTATGATGAGTCTGTAATCCTCCTAGCTTTAGACGTGTCACATAAAGCACATTGCGCTTTTAAATAGCCGACAGTTGAAATATAGGCCTAGCACTATAGGATTAAAGGGTTAGGCCATTTGATTGATCTTGAATATTATTATTAACTCAACTATTAGTGAGTGTATGCCTCATCTTGATGGAGATTTAGTGACTTGTGGCATCTGTTTCCCGATATAATTAGCTAGCTTAACTTTTCTTCAGGAAATTAACATTAGGATCAATGTTGTTTTGAAAAACTAGACTCGCGGATTATGAGGCCAATCAGGATTATGACGTTTTCGTGGGAACAAGACGTTTGTTTTAATCCTGATTGATTTAACGTAGCGCTATAGTTTATCCTTAATGGTTAGAACAACATGAGTCAATAATACAATATTCTATAAAGTTCGACCACCCCTGTGGGTAGCCTATAATGCAGGGCTCTCCAACCCTGTTCCTGGAGAGCAACCATCCTATAGGTTTTCACTCCAACCCTAATCTAACGCACCGGATTCTACTAATTAGCTGGTTGATAAGATTAATCAGGTTAGTTACAACTGGAGTTGGAGATAAAACTTAGAGGAGGGTAGCTCCCCGGGAACCGGGTTGGAGAGCCCTGCTATGTGTGTCGATGCCTTGTGGCCTGCGTTTATACAGGCATCCAAATTCTGATCTTTGCTTCCCTAATTGGTCTTTTGACCAATCAGATCAGCTTTGAAAAATATCTGATGTGAAAAGATCTAATGTGATTGGTTAAAAACCAATTAGTGAGGAAAAAAGATCAGATTTGGACTGACTGTCTAAACGCAGCCCTAGTGTATCAACACCATTGAAATGTATTCCAAACCTGGGTTCATTACCCCCTCTGCTGGTAAAGAGTAAGAACAGCCTGTTGTAAATTGCACTGACAAGTATACATTACAGTAGGCCTACGAGTCAGCATCACTGGTCCTAAGAGGCTGGCGAGTCATCTGCAAAACGGAGATACTTAGCCTATATCACATGGAAGTCATAATTAATCAACTTGATAGATAATTTCAATAAGCATTTCTCTACGGCTGGCCATGCTTTCCTCCTGGCTACCCAAACCCCGGCCAACAGCTCTGCACCCCCCACAGCTAATTGCCCAAGCCTCCCCAGCTTCTCCTTCACCCAAATCCAGATAGCAGATGTTCTGAAAGAGCTGCAAAACCTGGACCAGTACAAATCAGCTGGGCTAGACAATCGGGACCCTCTCTTTCTAAAATTATCCGCCGCCATTGTTGCAACCCCTATTACAAGTCTGTTCAACCTCTCTTTCCTATCGTCCGAGATCCCTAAAGATTGGAAAGTTGCCGCGATCACCCCCCTCTTCAAATTGGGTGACACTCTAGACCCAAACTGTTACAGACCTATATCCATCCTGCCCTGCCTTTCTAAAGTCATTTAAAGCCAAGTGAACAAACAGATCACGACCATTTCGAATCCCACCGTTCCTTCTCCGCTATGCAATCCGGTTTCCGAACTGGTCACGAGTGCACCTCAGCCACGCTCAAGGTCCTAAACGATATCATCGATAAAAGACAGTACTGTGCAGCCGTCTTCATCGACCTGGCCAAGGCTATTGACTCTGTCAATCACCGTATTCTTATCGGCCGACTCAACAGCCTTGGTTTCTCTAATGACTGCCAGTGTGTCAAATCGGAGGGCCTGTTGTCCAGACCTCTGGGAGGCTCTATGGGGGTGCCACAGGGTTCAATTCTCGGGCCGACTCTTTCCTCTGTATATTTCAATGATGTCGCTCTTGCTGCGGGTGATTCTTTGATCCACCTCTACGCAGACGACACCGTTCTGTATACATCTGGCCCTTCTTTGGACATTGTGTTAACAAACCTCCAAATGAGCTTCAACGCCATACAATACTCCTTCCGTGGCCTTCAATTGCTCTTACAGTCGTATGAAAAAGTTTGGGCACCCCTGACAATTTCCATGATTTCCATTTATAAATAATTGGGTGTTTGGATCAGCAATTTCATTTTGATCTATCAAATAACTGATGGACACAGTAATATTTCAGTAGTGAAATTAGGTTCATTGAATTAACAGAAAATGTGCAATATGCATCAAAACAAAATTAGACAGGTGCATAAATTTGGGCACCCCAATAGAAAAATCACATCAATAGTTAGTAGAGCCTCCTTTTGCTAAAATAACAGCCTCTAGACGCTTCCCATAGCCTCTAATGAGTGTCTGGATTCTGGATGAAGGTATTTTGGACCATTCCTCCTTACAAAACATCTCCAGTTCAGTTAGTTTTGATGGTTGCCGAGCATGGACAGCCCGCTTCAAATCATCCCACAGATTCTCAATGATATTCAGGTCTGGGGACTGGGATGGCCATTCCAGAACATTGTACTTGTTCCTCTGCATGAATGCCCGGGTAGATTTTGAGCAGTGTTTTGGGTCGTTGTCTTGTTGAAATATCCAGCGCCGGCGTAACTTCAACTTTGTGACTGATTCTTCAACATTATTCCCAAGAATCTGCTGATATTGAGTGGAATCCATGCGACCCTCAACTTTAACAAGATTCCCAGTACCGGCACTGGCCACACAGCCCCACAGCATGATGGAACCCCCACCAAATTTGACTGTGGGTAGCAAGTGTTTTTCTTGGAACGCTGTGTTCTTTTGCCGCCATGCATAACGTCCCTTGTTATGACCAAATAACTCAATCTTTGTTTCATCAGTCCACAGCACCTTATTCCAAAATGAAGCTGGCTTGTCCAAATGTGCGTTTACATACCTCAAGCGACTCTGTTTGTAGCGTATGTGCAGAAAAGGCTTCTTCCGCATCACTCTCCCATACAGCTTCTCCTTGTGCAAAGTGCGCTGGATTGTTGAACGATGCAGAGTGACACCATATGGAGAAAGATGATGTTGTAGGTCTTTGGAGGTGGTCTGTGGGCTGTTTTTGACCGTTCTCACCATCCTTCGCCTTTGCCTCTCCGATATTTTACTTGGCCTGCCACTTTTGGCCTTAACAAGAACTGTGCCTGTGGTCTTCCATTTCCTCACTATGTTCCTCACAGTGGACACTGACAGCTTAAATCTCTGTGATAGCTTTTTGTAGCCTTCCTCTAAACCATAATGTTGAACAATCTTTGTTTTCAGGTCATTTGAGAGTTGTTTTGAGGCACCCATGTTGCCACTCTTCAGAGGAGAGTCAAAGAGAACAACAACTTGCAATTGGCCACCTTAAATACCTTTTCTCATGATTGGATGCACTTGTCTATGAAGTTCAAGGCTTAATGAGCTCACCAAACCAATTGTGTGTTCCAATTAATCAGTGCTAAGTAGTTACAGGTATTCAAATCAACAGAATGACAAGGGTGCCCACATTTTTGCATAGCCTATTTTTCACATCTGATTTAATTTCATACAACTTAATATTGCTACACTAAAAATCTTTGTCTGGACAATACCCCAGTACTCAGCTTTTATTAGAAAATGAATGGCATGCCACTGTGATCATTTTCTGTGAAGACAGAGTAAATTATTATGCAGCCTCAGAGGGGTGCCCAAACTTGTTCATACGACTGTAAATGCTAATAAAACAAAATGCATGCTCTTCAACCGATTGCTGCCCGTACCCGCCCGCCCAACTACCATCACTACTCTGGACGGTTCTGACTTAGAATATGTGGACAACTCTAAATACCTAGTTGTCTGGCTAGACTGTAAACTCTCCTTCCAGACTCCAGACTAAGCATCTCCAATCCAAAATGACATCTAGAATCGGCTTCCTATATCGCAACAAAGCCTCCTTCACTCATGCTGCCAAACATACCCTCGTAAAACTGACTATCCTACCGATCCTTGACTTCGGCGATGTCATTTACAAAATAGCCTTCAACACTCTACTCAGCAAATTGAATGCAGTCTATCACAGTGTCATCCGTTTTGTCACCAAAGCCCCATATACTACCCACCACTGCGACCTGTATGCTCTCGTTGGCTGGTCCTCGCTACATATTCGTCGCCAAACCCACTGGCTACAGGTCATCTAGAAGTCTTTGCAAGGTAAAGCTCCGCCTTATCTCAGCTCACTGGTCACCATAGCAACACCCACCCGTAGCACGCGCTACAACAGGTATATTTCACTGGTCATCCCCAAAGCCAACACCATCCTTTGGCCGCCTTTCCTTCTCGTCTCCCAGCGTCTGTCCTTACAGTCTCCCGGATTTACATGAACTATTTTATGTCTACCCCTGAGTCCAGGTTGGTACATTTGGATTTCAGGGAAAATGTATTTGAGTAAAAAGTACATATTTTCCTTTGGAATGTAGTGGAGTAAAAGTAAAAGTTGTAAAAAATATAGATAGTAAAGAAAAGTAGCCTACATATACCCCCCCAAAATACAAAATAGTACTTTCAAGTATTTTGGTTTACCTAGAGCAGCAAACATGAAAAACAACCCAATAATTTAAAAGAATGTTGCGTGGTGGCTTCAAATACCAAGTAAGTAAAACACCACTAGATAGTTTCATTACAGAGAACAAACTGCACCACCTTTTTGTAGGAAACAGGTGGAGGTGCATTCGCCAAGTCACCCCTGCAACCAATCAGAGCACACAAACAATGAATTCAAACGGACCAATAAGTTCACCGTTTCAATTCACTTTCAATTCACTTCACTCATTTTAAATTCACTGTAATATAGGCACTTCTATAGTCTCAGAAACCCAGACCTAGGATCAATGGTACATAGTGGGAGCCAACCCGTCTGGATAGAGAGACTAGCACCTCAGGGTGTGCAGCTACATTTAAGGGCACTAAATTCCTAGTCTCCTTGAGGGACTGGATAAATAGTCCTAGACAGAAATTAACGGACATATCTGTGATAAAATCCAGACAGAACACAGACAAATTTAGGCCTTTTGTTGAAATTGCAAACCAGTCAGGTACTGTTATGCGTTATATGATGAATCCGGAGGCGAATATCACTTTGGTTGACTTTAATGAAACAATAAGTAACATAACACAGGAGACTGTCTTCACTGGACTTGTTATGACGGCTGCACCAGGACCGACTTGCCCAATCACCTTTTAGATGACGTCATGAATATACTTGCGCCATGCGCTTTAATAAAATTGCTCCAGTACAACACATCACCCTTTCTTTTAGTCTTTTAAGATGTGTTTCTAAAATGTTTACACTGTTTATAGTTCATCACTCTGTAATAAACTTTTGTCTCCTTAACATATGAATTCATAAACAAACTTTTCAGACTTTAAAGTTCAACAACTCATGAAACATCAACTAATTTTCTGTTGTTAACTTTCCTTAAAACAGTCAGTCTCTTGTTTCTTCAACACTAACTAGATTCTACCCTAAGGTGAGCTGGGTTGACTGCCTGCCAGTCACCTTCACAGCTGCAGTGGGGTTATTCTGCCTCATAATGCAGGCTGTGTGTTAATTACTGCACATACTCTCCATATCTGTCAAGTGGTTTGACAACTCTGCCACGAGAAGTCAAGTGCACTGGAGTCTGTGGTGCTCTGACAGGAATTGGGTCGGCATCTGGAACAGGTAGGTACAACTCCGTGTCACACTCTGGGTGTTTCTCTCCACCCTTTTCAGAAGTCTCTGAAGCACTGGGGAGGGGTTTCAGGTGGCGTGGATTCCGACTGTGGTGCAGAGCTGTCTGCCAAGCATGAACTGTGCTGGGCTCACACCTGTGGCTGGCAGTGTCGTTGCTCTGTAGGTCATGAGAGCTAGGAATGGGTCAGCCTGTTTCAGGATCCCTTTGGCTGTCTGCACTGCTCTCTCTGCTTCACCATTTGCTTGGGAGTAGTGAGGGCTGGTGGTAATGTGTCTGAAATCACAGTCCTTTGAGAATTGCGTGAAAGCTCTACCTGAGAACTGGGGATCAGTGTCTGTAATTAGAATATTTGGGCATCCGCACCTGGCGAAGACATTCTTCAGTTTAGCTCTTGTAGTTTCTCCTGACATGTCTTTGAGGTAAGCTATTTATATATATCTAGAGAAACAGTCCCCAACTACCAAGTAGTGTTGCTTGTTGAGTTCACATACAGTACCAGTCAAAAGTTTGGACACACCTACTCATTCAAGGGTTTTTCTTTATTTTAAACTTTTCCGGATTGACTGACCTTCATGTCTTAAAGTAATGATGGACTGTCATTTTTCTTTGCTTATTTGAGCTGTTTTTGCCATAATATGTACTTGGTCTTTTACCAAATAGGGCCGTCTTCTGTATACCACCCCTACCTTGTCACAACACAACTGATTGGCTCAAACGCATTAAGAAGAAAATAAATTCCACAAATTAACAACACACCTATTAATTGAAATGCATTCCAGGTGATTACCTAATGAAGCTGGTTGAGAGAATGCCAAACGTGTGCAAAGCTGTCATCAAGGTGGTGGGTACTTTGAAGAATCTCAAATATTAAATATATTTTGATTTGTTTAACACTTTTTTGGTTACTACATGATTCCATATGTGTTATTTCATAGTTTTGATGTCTTCACTCTTATTCTATTATGTAGTAAATAGTAAAAAATAAAGAAAAACCCTTGTATGAGTGTCCAAACTTTTGACTGGTACTGTATGTCAGCTGCTACTCTTTCCTATGAGAGACTGGGGAGTGGAGTGGTGATCAGAGGTTCCACCCTCTGAGTAGGTTTGGACTCATGGCACTCTTTGCATGTACTGACTAGTTATTCCAGGCCACCACACACTACCTCTAGCTTGCTCCCGGCACTGGCCATTGTGTCTTTAACATCTCAGTTCTCATGTCTTGAGACACTACTATTCTATTACCATACAACACTAGTCCTTGTGAGGTTGGGAGGTTCTGTCGGGAGGTCTAGTAGGCTTTTACCTTGTCTGGCCCTTTGGTTGCATACTGTCACATTGTGTTCCACCATCTGCAGCTCTGCCACTCAGTCTCCTGTGTTGTTATTTATTGTTTCATTAAAGTCAACCAAAGTGATATTCGCATTCAGATTATTCATATAACGCATAACACTACATGTTGTCAGGAGATGATCAACGAAGTTTCAATCTCCGGAAAACTTCGACTTTGGTCGCCCAGAACACTTGCCAGAATGGCGCCAATGATTTCATTGTTACAGGATAGCAACTAAGCTAAACAAAGAGGATGGAGAGTAACAGGTTTGCACTCTGCTTTATTCGCTGGGGAAAGAGGCTGAACAAGACATTCACGTATTCTGAGGATCAGAACGATTCTGAGATTGTTATGGCTAAACTGGACAATTATGTTGTGCCCAAAGTGAACACTATTCATGAAAGAGCCCGTTCTCATCGGTGCACCCAAAATCCCGCAAAACCCACCGAGGAATACATCGGAAGCCTACACGAGCTAGCTGATACCTGTGCTATCACTGTCCGTGACAGGTTGGTCATAGGGATATTAGAGAAGGAGTATTCAGAGGAGCTTCAATTAATGCCTGACTTGATGCTCGACAAAGCGGTAGAGCTTGTGAGGCAGTCAGAGCAAGTAAAGGAGGATATTAGCGAACAAGTGGCTAATGCTAATGGTGCACAGCTCAGTGAAGAGTATGTAGTAGCATACCAACGCAAGTAGCACAATGGAAAACAGAGACACAGAAACGGGCATGGACAAAACAAAGGGGCCAAAGCAAAAGGACACAATGTGAACATGACAGGACGCAAATGCTTCAGATGTCGTAAGGCACATGCTAAAGAGAACAGGTGTGCTGCTAAGAATGCTGAATGCTGCAACTGTAGGAAGCTGTGGCATTTCGTGGTTGTTTGTCGCTCCCGTGTGATCAACAAGGTTACTGCACCCAACAAGAGAGAAGGGGATGAGAGAAGTCACAGATGTTGAGGACTCAAACAATGCATGGACAGTGGAACTGCTGATAAAAGGTACTGCAATAGACTTTAAGATTGACACAGGGGCAGATACAAGTGTCATATCAGAAAATACTTCTAGCACACTGAAAAACATGCCACCACTGAAGAGCACAGTAACTAAACTAGATGGCCCAAGGTGGTAAACTGAACTGTATGGGTCACTTTACAGCTACTACTATTTGGAAAGGACAGCAGTTTAGGTTCAAAGTGTATGTGATAAAGGGGCCAAAGGGAAGCCATCTGCCAGGCCGTAATGTAGCTGTTGCAGTGGGTTTTGGTGAAGAGAATAGAAGAGATCAAAAGTACAGAGCAGCTCAAGAGTGCTCATCCTGTAGATGGGCAGGCTGAAGATATAACCAATCAAAATAAGCCTGAAAGATGATGCGGTGCCCTACAGTGTAAACACAGCCAGATGTGTGTCAGTGCCCATCCTCCCCATGCTTGACCGCATGGTAGCGAGTGGTGTGATCACAGCGATCAGGGAGGCTACAGAGCGGTGTGCTCCTATGGTCCTGGTAACCAAGAAGAACAAAGACCAGCTGAGAGTTATGCGCTGTACCTGAGAAGGTTAAACAAATCAATGAAAAGGGAGAAATACATTCTACCCATCATAGACGATATCCTGCCAAAGCTTGCTGGTGCCAAGGTGTTTTCTCTTTCAGATGCAGCAAGTGGCATCTGGTAGATTCCACTATACAGAGAGAGTGCCAAGCTTACCACGTTCATAATGCCTTTTGGAAGGTACTATTTCAACAGACTTCCATTTGGAATCACTCGTGCCCCAGAAATCTTCTAGCGTGAGATGACAGAGCTCCTGAAGGACCAAGAAGGTGTGGATATTTACATGGATGATATACTTATTTTCTCAGACACTCCAGAGGATCATGAGGTGAGACTCCAGAAAACCCTATACACACTGGAGATAGGAGGTTCGAAGCTCAACCCAGACAAATGTCTACTGTGTCAGAAACGGCTTAACAACCTAGGACACTGCATCGATGAAAATGGCATTTTACCTGATGAGGCCAAGATCCAGGCCATCACCCAGCTGTAGCCGCCAAGTAATGTGTCTAATCTGAGAAGGATCCTGGGTATGATTCACTACATAGGCAGGTACCTACCGGGTCTAGCCGATGTCAACAAACCATTCAACAACTGGCTCGAGAGTGACGCTACATGGACATGGAGTGTAGTGCAGGAGGAGGCCTTTAGGAAGGTAAAGCAACTCATCACAGAGTCACCTGTACTGGCATTCTATGATATGACAAAGCCTACCATAGTCAGTGCAGATGCCAGTAGTTATGGCTTAGGCTAGGTCCTACTACAGATACAGTTAAATCCAGAATAGTATTGCCCCGGGACTCTCACAGATGCAGAAAAGCGCTATGCACAGATAGAAAAGGAGTGTCTCGCAGGAGTCTGGGCATGTGAGAAGTTTACCAGATATCTGTATGGCCTAGATACATTCACACTGCAGAGTGATCACAAACATCTTCTTCTACTGATAAACTGAAATGACCTTGACTTAGTGCATTTGAGGTGTCAGAGACTGTTGATGCGCATGATGCATTTTAACCCTACAGCCAAGCATGTGCCGGGGAAACAGCTTGTTATAGAAAACACAATTTCCAAACACTCCCAGGCAGCTGTTACACGAGAGACCACAGAGCTGGCCAATGAAACCGAGGCCCATGAGGATGCAGTTCATCAAGCTTGATGTCATCAAGAAGCAGACACAACAGTATGCAGAGCTGCAGATGGTGAAACATTAAGTAACATAACACAGGAGACTGTCTTCACTGGAATTGTTTACGATGGATGCACCCGGACCGACTTGCCCAATCATCTTTTGCATGACGTCATGAATATACAGTACTTGCTTGTAATAAATTAGTTCCAGTACAACAGATTGCAGGATAGATTCAAGCCCCAAATAATTCCTTGTTAATCTCAGTGTTTTGATTTTTATGTTACAATAAGCCCGTCCTCCTATAGCTCATCCCACCCGCCTCCACTGACATACATTCATGCTACACACATATCACAACTGCTGCTACCAGATTCTTATTATACTGCTAAATTTAAACACTTGCCCCCCAATCCCCCCTTCCCCAAAACATATCCCTAGCCACGTCCTCCGAGCATGCGCAGACCAGCTGGCTGGTGTGTTTAGGGGCATATTCAATCTCTCCCTATCCCAGTCAGTTGTCCACACATACTTCAAGATGGCCACCATTGTTCCTATACCCAAGAAGGCAAAGGGAACTGAACTTAATGACTATCGCCTCATAGCACTCACCTCTGTCATCATGAAGTGCTTTGAGAGACTAGTCAAGGATCATATCACCTCTACCTTACCTGCCACCCTAGACTCAATTTGCTTACCGCCCCAATAGATCCACAGACGATG
The DNA here is from genome assembly GCF_045679555.1 of Salvelinus alpinus. NCBI lineage: Eukaryota > Metazoa > Chordata > Actinopteri > Salmoniformes > Salmonidae > Salvelinus > Salvelinus alpinus. The sequence continues at coordinate 59,900,119 of NC_092093.1, forward strand.
CAATTGCCATCACTCTGCACACTGCCCTATCCCATCTGGACAAGAGGAATACCTATGTAAGAATGCTGTTTATTGACTATAGCTCAGCATTCAATACCATAGTACCCTCCAATCTCATCATTATGCTCGAGGCCCGTGCTGTGCAACTGGGTCCTGGACTTCCTGACGGGCCGCCCCCCAGGTGGTGAAGGTAGGAAACATCACCTCCACTCCGCGGATCCTCAACACTGGAGACACACCCTCCTGTACTCCCTGTTCACCCATGACTGCGTGTCCATGCACGCCTCCAACTCATTCATCAAGTTTGCAGACGACACAACAGTAGTAGGCTTGATTACCAACGATGACAAGACAGCCTACAGGGAGGAGGTTAGGGCTCTCGGAGTGTGGTGCCTGGAAAACAACCTCTCACTCAACGTCAACAAAACAAAGGAGATGATCGTGGACTTCAGGAAACAGCAGAGAGTGCACCCCTCTATCTACATAGACAGGATCACAGTGGAGAAGGTGGAAAGTTCCTTGGCGTACACATCACTGACAAACTGAAATGGACCACACACACAGACAGTGTGGTGAAGAATGCGCAACAGAGCCTCTTCAACCTCAAGAGGCTAAAGAAATGTGGCTTGTCACCTAAAACCCTCACAAACTTTTACAGATGCACAATTGAAAGCATCCTGTCGGGCTGTATCACCGCCTGGTACGGCAACTGCACCGCCCGCAACCGCAAGGCTCTCCAGAGGGTGGTGCAATCTGCCCAACGCATTACTGGGGGAAACTACCCTCCCTCCAGGACACCTACAGCACCCGATGTCACAGGAAGGCCAAAAAGATCATCAAGGACATCAACCATCCGAGCCACTGCCTGCTCACCCCGTTATCATCCAGAAGGTGAGGTCAGTACAGGTGCATCAAAGCTGGGAACAAGAGACTGAAAAACAGCTTTCATCTCAAGGCCATCAGACTGTTAAACAGCCATCACTAGTACATTACAGGCTGCTGCCTATAGGCATAGACTAGAAATCACTGGCCACTTTAAGGAATGGAACACTAGTCACTTTAAAAATGTTTACATATCTGGCATTACTCATCTCATATGTATATACTGTATTCTATACTATTCTACTGTATCTTAGTCACTTAATAATGTTTACATATCTTGCATTACACATCTCATATGTATATTCTGTATTCTATACTATTCTACGGTATCTTAGTCACTTAATATTTACATATCTGGCATTACTCATCTCATATGTATATACTGTATTCTATACTATTCTACTGTATCTTAGTCACTTAATAATGTTTACATATCTTGCATTACACATCTCATATGTATATACTGTATTCTATACTATTCTACTGTATCTTAGTCACTTAACAATGTTTACATATCTGACATTGCTCATCTCATATGTATATACTGTATTCTATACTATTCTACTGTATCTTAGTCACTTAATAATGTTTACATATCTTGCATTACACATCTCATATGTATATTCTGTATTCTATACTATTCTACGGTATCTTAGTCACTTAATGTTTACATATCTGGCATTACTCATCTCATATGTATATACTGTATTCTATACTATTCTACTGTATCTTAGTCCGTTCCGCTCTGACATCGCTCGTCCATATGTACAGTGGGGAGAACAAGTATTTGATACACTGCCGATTTTGCAGGTTTTCCTACTTACAAAGCATGTAGAGGTCTGTAATTTTTATCATAGGTACACTTCAACTGTGAGAGATGGAATTTAAAACAAAAATCCAGAAAATCACATTGTATGATTTTTAAGTAATTAATTCGCATTTTATTGCATGACATAAGTATTTGATCACCTACCAACCAGTAAGAATTCCGGCTCTCACAGACCTGTTAGTTTTTCTTTAAGAAGCCCTCCTGTTCTCCACTCATTACCTGTATTAACTGCACCTGTTTGAACTCGTTACCTGTATAAAAGACACCTGTCCACCCACTCAATCAAACAGACTCCAACCTCTCCACAATGGCCAAGACCAGAGAGCTGTGTAAGGACATCAGGGATAAAATTGTAGACCTGCACAAGGCTGGGATGGGCTACAGGACAATAGGTAAGCAGCTTGGTGAGAAGGCAACAACTGTTGGCGCAATTATTAGAAAATGGAAGAAGTTCAAGATGACGGTCAATCACCCTCGGTCTGGGGCTCCATGCAAGATCTCACCTCGTGGGGCATCAATGATCATGAGGAAGGTGAGGGATCAGCCCAGAACTACACGGCAGGACCTGGTCAATGACCTGAAGAGAGCTGGGACCACAGTCTCAAAGAAAACCATTAGTAACACACTACGCCGTCATGGATTAAAATCCTGCAGCGCACGCAAGGTCCCCCTGCTCAAGCCAGCGCATGTCCAGGCCCGTCTGAAGTTTGCCAATGACCATCTGGATGATCCAGAGGAGGAATTGGAGAAGGTCATGTGGTCTGATGAGACAAAAATAGAGCTTTTTGGTCTAAACTCCACTCGCCGTGTTTGGAGGAAGAAGAAGGATTAGTACAACCCCAAGAACACGATCCTAACCGTGAAGCTTGGAGGTGGAAACATCATTCTTTGGGGATGCTTTTCTGCAAAGGGGACAGGACGACTGCACCGTATTGAGGGGAGGATGGATGGGGCCATGCATCGCGAGATCTTGGCCAACAACCTCCTTCCCTCAGTAAGAGCATTGAAGATAGGTCGTGGCTGGGTCTTCCAGCATGACAACGACCCGAAACACACAGCCAGGGCAACTAAGGAGTGGCTCCGTAAGAAGCATCTCAAGGTCCTGGAGTGGCCTAGCCAGTCTCCAGACCTGAACCCAATAGAAAATCTTTGGAGGGAGCTGAAAGTCCGTATTGCCCAGCGACAGCCCGAAACCTGAAGGATCTGGAGAAGGTCTGTATGGAGGAGTGGGCCAAAATCCCTGCTGCAGTGTGTGCAAACCTGGTCAAGAACTACAGGAAACGTATGATCTCTGTAATTGCAAACAAAGGTTTCTGTACCAAATATTAAGTTCTGCTTTTCTGATGTATCAAATACTTATGTCATGCAATAAAATGCAAATTAATTACTTAAAAATCATACAATGTGATTTTCTGGATTTTTGTTTTAGATTCCGTCTCTCACAGTTGAAGTGTACCTGTGATAAAAATTACAGACCTCTACATGCTTTGTAAGTAGGAAAACCTGCAAAATCGGCAGTGTATCAAATACTTGTTCTCCCCACTGTATATAGTCTTAAATCATTACTACTTAGATTTGTGTGTATTGGGTATATGTTGTGTAATTTGTTAGATATTACTTGTTAGATATTACTGCACTGTCGGAGCTAGAAGCACAAGCATTTCATTACACCCGCAATAACATCTGCTAATCACGTGTATGTGACCAATAAAATGTTTTATATACACTGCTCAAAAAAATAAAGGGAACACTAAAATAACACATCCTAGATCTGAATGAATGAAATATTCTTATTAAATACTTTTTTCTTTACATAGTTGAATGTGCTGACAACAAAATCACACAAAAATTATCAATGGAAATCAAATTTATCAACCCATGGAGGTCTGGATTTGGAGTCACACTCAAAATTAAAGTGGAAAACCACACTACAGGCTGATCCAACTTTGATGTAATGTCCTTAAAACAAGTCAAAATGAGGCTCAGTGTGTGTGGCCTCCACGTGCCTGTATGACCTCCCTACAATGCCTGGGCATGCTCCTGATGAGGTGGCGGATGGTCTCCTGAGGGATCTCCTCCCAGACCTGGACTAAAGCATCCGCCAACTCCTGGACAGTCTGTGGTGCAACGTGGCGTTGGTGGATGGAGCGAGACATGATGTCCCAGATGTGCTCAATTGGATTCAGGTCTGGGGAACGGGCGGGCCAGTCCATAGCATCAATGCCTTCCTCTTGCAGGAACTGCTGACACACTCCAGCCACATGAGGTCTAGCATTGTCTTGCATTAGGAGGAACCCAGGGCCAACCGCACCAGCATATGGTCTCACAAGGGGTCTGAGGATCTCATCTCGGTACCTAATGGCAGTCAGGCTACCTCTGGCGAGCACATGGAGGGCTGTGCGGCCCCCCAAAGAAATTCCACCCCACACCATGACTGACCCACCGCCAAACCGGTCATGCTGGAGGATGTTGCAGGCAGCAGAACGTTCTCCACGGCGTCTCCAGACTCTGTCACGTCTGTCACATGTGCTCAGTGTGAACCTGCATTCATCTGTGAAGAGCACAGGGCGCCAGTGGCGAATTTGCCAATCTTGGTGTTCTCTGGCAAATGCCAAACGTCCTGCACGGTGTTGGGCTGTAAGCACAACCCCCACCTGTGGACGTCGGGCCCTCATACCACCCTCATGGAGTCTGTTTCTGACCGTTTGAGCAGACACATGCACATTTGTGGCCTGCTGGAGGTCATTTTGCAGGGCTCTGGCAGTGCTCCTCCTGCTCCTCCTTGCACAAAGGCGGAGGTAGCGGTCCTGCTGCTGGGTTGTTGCCCTCCTACGGCCTCCTCCACGTCTCCTGATGTACTGGCCTGTCTCCTGGTAGCGCCTCCATGCTCTGGACACTACGCTGACAGACACAGCAAACCTTCTTGCCACAGGTATTCCTGCTCTTTTCCCGCGATCCATCAATTACATTTGGTGTTTAATCATAGTGGTCTCTGACTTGTGATCAGACACGCTCAATTGGAACAATGTGCGCTTTTTTTCAATGCTGATTTGAATGTCATAGAGAAAACAGAGAAGTGTCAAATATTTTTTTTCTCACAAACATCCTTTCTGAATTTAAAAATAATCCTCGAAGTAAATCATCTAGTTTTTCAAAGGTATATGTAATCTGATTACAATAGTTTTGCTGGTAACGTAACGGATTACAGTTACCGTTACTCCCCAACCCTGATTGTGCGTATCCTGTATGTATGACTAAAATACCACTTCAAACTGAAATTTGATCTTGAAAGGTGAACATTTTAGAAATGGGCGGGGTTTATGACTTTGTGGCTGTGGTAACTAGGGACAACCGCCTTCTGGAAGTGACGTCAAGCTGTCATCATGTAAGATGGCGACTCATCACAGGCAGAATGCTGCTGGGCGGAGAAAAGTCCAGGTAAATCACTAATGTATCTATCTTGTCATGCAGTTGCGTGCAGAGTAAAGATTTTTCAATTTGCTTTCATACACGATACTTATCCGCGGAAATGTATCTTTTGCCTGCTCATCCATCGATGTCTTCGAACCCTCAACGTGTGGCGGGCAAGTGCCGCCGGTCACTCCTCCCTCGGCTCTGGCATTACTAGCAGAGAGCTAGCTAGTTTAGCTTGCTGCTACTCAATAAATTCTGCTGGCCGCTGAAAATTGCTCAATTCGGTTGACCGAGACCGTGTCTCGTGTTTAATGGGTTGTCAAGGGATTTGCACGTGAACGTGCGGGGTTGATATTTCAGCTAACTAGAGACATTGAAGATTTCCCCCGCGCCCACCCTCACATCACGAGCTAGCTGGTTAGCTAGAAATCACATCCCCTTTAGCTAGCTAGCAATGTGGTATGCAACCAGTTTACGAATGATGGCATGCAGTGTGTTCAATGATGTTCAACAAGTTAGTGTCCTTGTCCTCTGATGCAATATGATTTACTCTGTATCCATTCAATAATGTTAGTTTGTATGTACATTCAAAGTATTCACACCCATTGACGTTAAACTTATTTTGTTATTACAAATTGGGATGAAAATGGGTTTAGTTGTCTTCATTTTAAGGATCTACACAAAATATTATATTGTCAGTGTAAGAAAAATGGTATTAAAAAAAATATTAATGAAATATATATATATATATATATATATTACATAAGTATTCAACCCCCTGAGTCAATACATGTTAGAATCACCTTTGGCAGTGATTACAGCTGTGAGTCTTTCTGGGTAAGTCTTTAAGAGTTTTACACACCTGGATTGTACAATATTTGCCCGTTATTTTTTTTTTTTACTCTTCGAGCTCTGTCAAGTTGGTTGCTTTGTCAAGTTGATTTATGTCAAAACTGTAGCTAGGCAACTCAGGAACATTCAATGTTGTCTTGGTAAGCAACTTCAGTGTATATTTGGCTTTGTTTTAGGTTATTGTCCAGCTGAAAGGTGAATTTAACTCCCAGTGTCTGAAAACCAGACTGAACCAGGTTTTCCTCTAGGATTGTGTCTATTCATTTTCTATCCTGAAAAACTCACCAGTCCAATACATTACCAGTGTTTACAAGCCATTTATGACACTTGATTAGTTTCAGTTTTAACACGGATTAGTTTCCGTGTTAGTGAGCATTTCTCCTTTGCCAAGATAATCCATCCACATGACAGGTGTGGCAGATCAAGAAGCTGATTAAACAGCATGATCATTTCTCAGGTGCACCTTGTGCTGGAGACCATAAAAGGCCACTCTAAAATGTGCAGTTTTGTCACAACACAATGCCACAGATGTCTCAAGTTCTGAGGGAGTGTGCAATTGGCATGCTGACTGCAGGAATGTCAAACAGAGCAGTTGCCAGATAATTGAATGTTCATTTATCTACCGTAAGCCACCTCCAACATTGTTTTAGAGAGTTTGCAGTATGTCCAACTGGCCTCAACTGCAGACCATGTGTAACCACGCCAGCCCAGGACCTCCAAATCAAATTGTATTGGTCACATACACATGGTTAGCAGATGTTAATGCGAGTGTAGCGAAATGCTTGTGCTTCTCGTTCCAACAGTGCAGTAATATCTAACAATTCCCCAACAACTACCTAATACACACAAATCTAAAGGGGTGAATGAGAATATGTACATATAAGTATATGGATGAGCGATGGGTGAGCGGCATAGGCAAGGTGCAGTAGATGGTATAAAATACAGTATATACAGTTGAAGTCGGAAGTTTACATACACTTAGGTTGCAGTCAATAAAACTTGTTTTTCCACCACTCCACAAATGTCTTGTTAACAAACTATAGTTTTGGCAAGTCGGTTAGGACATCTACTTTGTGCATTACACAAATAATTTTTCCAACAATTGTTTACAGACAGATTATTTCACTTATAATTCACCGTATCACAATTCCAGTGGGTCAGAAGTTTACATACACTAAGTTGACTGTGCCTTTAAACAGCTTGGAAAATTCCAGAAAATGACGTCATGGCTTTAGAAGCTTCTGATAGGCTAATTGACATAATTTGAGTCCATTGGAGGTGTACCTGTGGATGTGTTTCAAGGCCTTCACAAGTCTGGTTCATCCTTGAGAGCAATTTCCAAACGCCTGAAGGTACCACATTCATCTGAACAAACAATAGTACGCAAGTATTAACACCATGGGACCACGCAGCCATCATAGCACTCAGGAAGGAGACGCATTCTGTCTCCTAGAGATGAACGTACTTTGTTGTGAAAAGTGCAAATCAGTCCCAGAACAACAGCAAAGGACATTGTGAAGATGCTGGAGGAAACGGGTACAAAAGTATCTATATCCACAGTGAAACGAGTCCTATATTGACATAACCTGAAAGGCCGCTTAGCAAGGAAGAAGCCACTGCTCCAAAACCGCCATTAAAAAAGCCAGACTACGGTTTGCAACTGCACATGGGGACAAAGATTGTACTTTTTGGAGAAATGTCCTCTGGTCTGATGAAACAAAAATAGAACTGTTTGGCCATAATGACCATTGTTATGTTTGGAGGAAAAAGGGGGATGCTTGCAAGCTGAAGAACACCATCCCAACCGTGAAGCACATGGGTGGCAGCATCATGTTGTGGGGGTGCTTTGCTGCAGGAGGGACTGGTGCACTTCACAAATTAGATGTTATCACGAGAAAGGAAAATGATGTGGATACATTGAAGCAACATCAGTCAGGAAGTTAAAACTTTGTCGCAAATGGGTCTTTGTCGCAATGACCCGAAGCATACTGCCAAAGTTGTGGCAAAATGGCTTAAGGACAGCAAAGTCAAGGTATTGGAGTGGCCATCACAAAGTCCTGACCTCAATCCTATAGAAAATGTGGGGGCAGAACTGAAAAAGTGTCTGCGTGCAAGGAGGCCTACAAACCTGACTCAGTTACACCAGCTCTGTCAGGAAGAATGTGCCAAAATTAACCCACTTAATGTGGGAAGGTTGTGGAAGGCTCCACGAAAACGTTTGACCCGTTAAACAATATATAGGCAATGCTACCAAATACTAATTGAGTATGTAAAGTTTTGACCCACTGGGAATGTGATGAAAGAAATAAAAGCTGAAATAAATTATCTATTATTCTAACATGTCACATTCTTAAAATAAAGGTGTGATCCTAACTGACTTAAGACGGGGAATTTTTACGAGGATTAAATGTCAGCAATTGTGAATAACTCAGTTTAAATGTATTTGGCTAAGGTGTATGTAAACTTCCGACTTCAACTGTACATGTGATATGAGTAATGTAAGATATGTAAACATTATTAAAGTGACATTATTTAAAGTGACTAGTGATCCATTTATTAAAGTGTCCAGTGATTGGGTCTCAATGTAGACAGCAGCCTCTGAGTTAGTGATGGCTATTTAACAGTCTGATGGCCTTGAGATAGAAGCTGTTTTTCTATCTCGGTCCCAGCTTTGATGCTTCTGTACTGACCTCTCCTTCTGGATGGTAGCAGTGTGAACAGGCAGTTGCTCGGGTGGTTGGTTTCCTTAATGATCTTTTTGGCCTTCCTGTGACATCAGGTGCTGTAGGTGTCATGGAGGGCAGGTAGTTTGCCCCCGGTGATACGTTGTGCAGACCGCACCACCCTCTGGATAGCCTTGCGGTTGAGGGTGGTGCAGTTGCCGTACCAGGCTGTGATCTGTAAAATTTGTCATGGTTTTGGGTGACGGGCTAAATTTCTTCAGCCTCCTGAGGTCGAAGAGGCGCTGTTGCGCCTTCTTCACAACACTGTCTGTGTGGGTGGACCATTTCAGTTTGTCTGTAATGTGTACGCTGAGGAACTTTAAGCTTTCCACCTTCTCCACTGCTGTCCCTTCGATGTGGATATGGGGGTGGTCCACATCCGGCTTCTTCACCTGCTCGATCGTCTGAGACCAGCCACTCGGACAGCTGATGAAACTGGGTATGCACAACTGAAGAATTTCTGAAACGTTCTCGGGGAAGCTTATCTGTGTGCTCGTCGTCCTCACCAGGTTCTTGACCTGACTGCAGTTCAGTGTCGTAACCTTCGATGGCCACTGTCACGCTGGAGAAATGTGCTCTTCACGGATTAATCCAGGTTTCAACTGTACCGGGCAGATTGCAAACTGCGTGTATAGCATCGTGTGAGCGAGCGGTTTGCTGATGTGAACAGAGTGCAGAGAGTGCCCCATGGTGGGGTTATGGTATGGGCAGGCATAAGCTACGAACACAATTGCATTTTATCGATGGCAATTTGAATGCACAGTGATACCGTGACGAGATCCTGAGGCCCCTTGTCTGGCCATTCATCCACCACCATCACCTCATGTTTCAGCATGATAATGCACGGCCCCATGTCACAAGGATGTATACTAGAGGTCGACCGATTTATGAGTTTTCAATACCGATACTGATTAATCGGACAATTAAAAAAATATATATATTTGTAATAATGACAATTACAACAATACTGAATGAACACTTATTTTAACTTTATATAATACATAAATAAAATCTCTTTAGTCTCAAATAAATAATGAAACATGCTCAATTTGGTTTAAATAATGCAAAAACACAGTGTTGGAGAAGAAAGTAAAAGTGCAATATGTGCCATGTAAAAAAGCTAATGTTTAAGTTCCTTGCTCAGAATATATGAAAGCTGGTTGTTCAATATTCCCAGTTAAGAAGTTTTAGGTTGTAGTTATAGGAATTATGATGCGTCGACTATTTCTCTATACCATTTGTATTTCATATACCTTTGACTATTGGATGTTCTAATAGACACTTTAGTATTGCCAGTCTAATCTCAGGAGTTGATAGGCTTGAAGTCATAAACAGAGCTGTGCTTCAAGCATTGCTAAGAGCTGCTGGCAAACGCAGGAAAGTTTGAATGAATGCTTACGAGCCTGCTGCTGCCTACCACCGCTCAGTCAGACTGCTCTATCAAATCATAGACGTAATTATAATATAGTAAACACACAGAAATACGAGCCTTTGGTCATTAATATGGTCAAATCTGTAAACTATCATTTCAAAAACAAAAAGTTTGTTCTTTCAGTGAAATACGGTACTGTTCCGTATTTTATCGAACGGGTGGCAACCCTAAGTCTAAATATTGCTGTTACATTGCACAACCTTCAATGTTATGTCATAATTATGTACAATTCTGGCAAATTAGTTCGCAACGAGCCAGGCGGCCCAAACTGTTGCATATACCCTGACTCTGCGTGGGTCAGGTAAATGTGCATATGAAGAGAACTGTGCAAGACAACAAAAAACACCAAGAGTTATGCTTAGATAATAAGGTAGAGCTAACAGAGAGATTGTGCAATGAACACAAGAGAAGTGACACAATTTCCCTAGTTAATATTGCCTTCTAACATGAATTTCTTTTAACTAAGTATGCAGGTTTTAAAAAAATATACTTCTGTGTATTGATTTTAAGAAAGGCATTGATGTTTATTGTTAGGTACATTGGTGCAACGATTGTGCATTTGTTAAATCATCACCCGTTTGGCGAAGTAGGCTGTGATTCGATGATAAATTGACAGGCACCGCATTGATTATATGCAACGCAGGACAAGCTAGTTAACCTAGTAATATCATCAACTATGTGTAGTTAACTAGTGATTATGTGAAGATAGTTTTTTTAATAAGAAGTTTAATGCTAGCTAGCAACTTACATTGGCTCCTTGCTGCACTCGCGTAACAGGTGGTCAGCCTGTCATGCAGTTTCCTCGTGGAATGCAATGTAATCTGCCATAGTCGGCATCCAAAAATGGCAATTACCGATTGTTATTAAAACTTGAAATCGGCCCTAATTAATCGGCCATGCCGATTAATCAGTCGACCTCTAATGTATCGCCAGACATGCCACCCATTGAGCATATTTGGGATGGTCTGGATCAACGTGTACGACAGCGTGTTCCAATTCCCGCCGATATCCATAGACTTCTCACAGCCATTGAAGAGGAGTGGGACAACATTCCACAGGCCACAATCATCAGCCTGATCAACTCTATGCGAAGGAGATGTGTCGCGGCCCAAACCGATCAATGAGGCTAATGGAGGTCACGCCAGATACTGACTGGTTTTCTGATCCACGTCACTACCTTTTTTAAGGTATCCGTGACCAACCGATGCATGTTTTCCCAGTCATGTGAAATCCATAGATTAGGGCCTAATGAATTTATTTAAATCGACTCATTTCCTTATATGAAATGTAACTCAGTAAAATCAATGTCAAGGATTCACCAGAAACAATACCAATCCATCTTCATTTTGTTATGTGGTTCAAATTGCACTCATATCCAATTCTCTGTGCAGGTATCCTATGTGATTAGGGATGAGGTGGAGAAGTATAACCGCAATGGGGTGAACGCCCTGCAGCTCGACCCGGCCTTGAACCGCCTCTTCACAGCTGGCCGAGACTCCATCATTAGGATATGGAGCGTCAACCAGCACAAGGTAACCTGTCCGTCACCTACACACTTAATCTGGCAGGATGCCATCCTATCTTGACCCTTTGAACCCTTTCACTCTAGGTCACACTGTGATAGTTTCCGCTAAATAACACAGCCACAAAGTCAGATTCCACAGCCATAAAGTCAAAATTTGTTGATTGCTTGCATCCTATCACTTTTTCTCCCCCAGCTGTATTGGAGGAGAGACTCCAAGGTCCTGCCCCTCTGACTTTCTTCTCCAATATGGGGGAGATGTGAGGTGTCAAGTAAAGAAAAATTGAGAAAGAGCTGATATGTCAGATGTATAGATGTACAGACCAATATCCATGGTCAATGTTCGAATGAAAAGCGCCAAGCTTTTTGTTGTGCTGTTATTGTAATTGATTGTCATAGAATACTTGCATAAACCCACTGATATTGCAGCATAAGTCTTATTTATTGCAGCAGGACCCGTACATTGCATCGATGGAACACCACACGGACTGGGTCAATGACATCGTCCTCTGTTGCAATGGGAAGACATGTGAGTCAGTGTGACTTGTTAAGCCAGAGTTTTAAGTTCTCTGAGAACAGAGCCCTACCCGTCAGAATGGATAGCCTATATTTTTTATTATTAAAGAATGATCACTGAAACACAACTACATTTTAGGACATATCCATCACATGCAAATTGGCAAAACCGTTTTATGGATATTTGCTTGTACAGTGCCTACAGAATGGATTCACACCCCTTGACTTTCCACATTTCCTTTGTTACAAAGTGGGATTTAAATGGATCTAATTGTCATTTTTTGTTAACGATCTACACAAAATACTCTGTCAAAGTAGAAGAAGAAAATCTATAATATATTTTTGATTAAAAGTATTCAACCTCCTGAGTCAATACATGTTAGAATCACCTTTGGTAGCGATTACAGCTGTCTTTCTGGGTAAGTCTCTTAAGAGCATTGCAAATGTTGCTATGAATTTAACTCTTCAAGCTCTCTCAAGTTGGTTGTGGATCATTGCTAGTCAGCCATTTTCAAGTTTTGCCGTAGATGTTCAAGCCAATTTTACGTAAACTGTAACTAGGCCACTCAGGAACATTCAATGTTGTCTTGGTAAGCAGCTCTAGTGTATATTTAGCCTTGAGTTTTAGGTTATTGTCCTGCTAAACGGTGGATTTGTCTCCCAGTGTCTGTTGGAAAGCAGACTGAACCAGGTTTTCCTCTAGGACTTTGCCTATGCAAAGTCCTTATCCTAAGAAACTCCCTAGTCCTTGCCGATGACAAGTATACCCATAACATGAACAAAATATAAACGCAACATGTGTTGGTCCCATGTTTCATGAAGTAAAATAAAAGATCCCCCAAATTTTCCATCAGCACAAAAAGCTTATTTCTCTAAAAATGTTGTGCACAAATTTGTTAACATCCCTGCCAAGAAAATCCATCCAGGTGTGGCATATCAAGAAGCTGATTAAACTTCATACTCATTGCACAGGTGGTGCACCTTGTGCTGGGGGCAATAAAAGGCAACTCTAAAATGTTTTGTCACACAACACAATGCCACAGATGTCTCAAGTTTTGAGGGAGCTTGCAATTGGCATGCTGACTGCAGAAATGTCCACCAGAGCTGTTGCCAGATAATTTAATGTTTATCTACCATAAGCCGCCTCCAACATCGTTTTAGAGAATTTGGCAATATGTCCAACCAGCCTCACAAACGCAGACCATGTGTAACCACGCCAGCCCAGGACCTCCACATCTAACTTCTTCACCTGTGGGATTGTCTGAGACCAGCCACCCGGGCAGCTGATTTAACTGAGGAGTATTTCTGTCTGAAATAAAGCCCTTTTTGTGAGGATAAACTCATTCTGATTGGCTCGGTCTGGCTCCCCAGTGGTTGGCCTTGCACCATCCAAAGTGTCATTTATAACTTCACCACGATCAAAGGGATATTCAATGTCTGCTTTTTTTTTATACCCATCTACCAATAGGTGCCCTTTGCGAGGCATTGGAAAACCTCACTGGTGTGTGTAGTTGAATCTGTGTTTGAAATTCACTGCTTGACTGAGGGTCCCACATAATTATGTGTGGGGTACAGCGATGTGGTAGTCATTCAAAAATCCTAAAGTTATTTAGGCTTGCCAAAATAGAGGTTGAATACTTATTGACTCAAGACATTCCAACTTGTATTTTTATTTAATTTCTGAGAACATAATTCCACTTTGAGATTATGGGGTATTGTGTGTAGATCAGTGACACAAAATCTAAATTTCATCCATTTCAAATTCAGGTTGTAACACAACAAAATGTGAAAGCCAGGTGGTGTGAATACTTTCTGAAGGCCCTGTATATATTTTGAATGTTTTTGCAGTCTGGTACAGTTAAGCCTGCAAGCCATTTTTATAAATAAATTGTCATCTTGTCGCTTTTTATTATATTACCTTTTCCTATTGTTCCTGTGTCTGAATAATCTCACTCTGTATTCCAGTGATATCTGCTTCCTCAGACACCACAGTGAAAGTCTGGAATGCACATAAGGGATTCTGCATGTCCACATTGCGAACACACAAGGTAAGCAATACAATACTGTATACTGATAGCTCCAAAATACCACACCTCTTATCCCATTTCAAGTGTCATCACAAAGGCCTGAATGCTATCTTGAGATAAGTACCCATAACTTCAGTGTTCACACATCTTCGTTTGAGATCAATGCATATTTAAAGCGAAAGTTACGATGCAACTTTATTTCTCTACAGCTGCATTAGATTTAGCATGCACATTTCAAGATATGTGCTTTAGCCTAATTGGAACCAAAATCTAATTTTAAAAGCACTGAGACTTGGAATCAAAACGCTATGGTTTTGTCTGTACAGGACTATGTCAAAGCCTTAGCCTATGCCAAGGACAAGGAGTTGGTGGCCTCAGCTGGGCTGGACAGACAGATCTTCCTATGGGACGTCAACACACTAACAGCACTGACTGCCTCCAATAACACCGTCACCAGTGAGTATGCTCTCATCTGGATCATGTTCATTCAGCACCAAACTGAAAAAAAGGACTAACCGGGGGAGGGATTACCTGGGCTCCAATAAGAAATGCTAATTTTATTTTCCTCTTGCAAAATGTTTTCAAATGTTTTCTATTGCATGCCTTAATGAACATATCTCAGCTACCATGTCATAGGCACACCCTGGACTGAGTATTTTAAATGTTCACTGGACTACTTGGAATATACTGTACAGATATAGATAGATGTACTGTATATCTGGAGGAATCGCTCGTTGAAGACGATATCTGTGTTCGAATGCTCATACTAACCTCACTAACCTACTATTTGTGACGTAAATTGAGTATGTAGTAGGCTTATTGGTCATAATATGGATATAGTTAGTATGTAGTAGGCTTATTGGTCATAATATGGATATAGTGAGTATGTAGTAGGCTTATTGGTCATAATATGGATATAGTTAGTATGTAGTAGGCTTATTGGTCATAATATGGATATAGTTAGTATGTAGTAGGCTTATTGGTCATAATATGGATATAGTTAGTATGTAGTAGGCTTATTGGTCATAATATGGATATAGTTAGTATGCAGTAGGCTTATTGGTCATAATATGGATATAGTTAGTATGCAGTAGGCTTATTGGTCATAATATGGATATAGTTAGTATGCAGTAGACTTATTGGTCATAATATGGATATAGTTAGTATGCAGTAGGCTTATTGGTCATAATATGGATATAGTTAGTATGCAGTAGGCTTATTGGTCATAATATGGATATAGTTAGTATGTAGTAGGCTTATTGGTCATAATATGGATATAGTTAGTATGTAGTAGGCTTATTGGTCATAATATGGATATAGTTAGTATGCAGTAGGCTTATTGGTCATAATATGGATATAGTTAGTATGTAGTAGGCTTATTGGTCATAATATGGATATAGTTAGTATGTAGTAGGCTTATTGGTCATAATATGGATATAGTTAGTATGTAGTAGGCTTATTGGTCATAATATGGATATAGTTAGTATGTAGGTGGCTTATTGGTCATAATATGGATATAGTTAGTATGTAGTAGGCTTATTGGTCATAATATGGATATAGTTAGTATGTAGTAGGCTTATTGGTCATAATATGGATATAGTTAGTATGTAGTAGGCTTATTGGTCATAATATGGATATAGTTAGTATGTAGTAGGCTTATTGGTCATAATATGGATATAGTTAGTATGTAGTAGGCTTATTGGTCATAATATGGATATAGTTAGTATGTAGTAGGCTTATTGGTCATAATATGGATATAGTTAGTATGTAGTAGGCTTATTGGTCATAATATGGATATAGTTAGTATGCCAAAAGTTTCCAGATGTCGTACTAAATTCAGCGAAATACGAAGTATACAAGCAGTAGACACACTTTCCGTGCATCATGCAGTTCTTCAGCGAAATACGAAGTATACAAGCAGTAGACACACTTTCTGTGCATCATGCAGTTCTTCAGAAATGGGCGGGTCTTCACAACATTTTCAGATTTGAAGATGCAGCCGAAGTCCGACGAGAGCGGATACAAATGAATTGCTTTAACTAATTATAACAAATGTTAAGAAAATGTTGAGCAATGTAATAAAGTACTGCCTTTTCAAATAACTTACGTTACACCTTAAGTTGGCTGACAATTTGTTAGCCACACTAGCCTTACAAACAGCATATCATTACAGCAGTTGCTTGTATGTACCGTTATGTTAGCTAGCTACCTAAAGGTAGTTGGCTACTAATACATCAAACTTGCCAGTATATTAACTATATACTATCTAACTACCCAACGTTTATTGACTTGATTATTCACGTCATTCTTAGCTAAGTGGTATAGTCGTTGTGTGTTCTCAATGGACATTGTTAATGAAGTTGTAAGATGTCTAGCTACTATATACGCATTAAGTATACAGTATGTTAGTATGGGTATTCGAACACAGCTAATGTCCTCAAGTACACATCGATTTGAATGATGGGTATCTTTACCGGTCTTTAAGTGCCACTGACTAACCAGAAGTCTGTTGAGTCAGACCTGAGTGTTGTAACTATGCTGTTGTTATCTTCTCCCAGCCTCCTCACTGAGTGGGAACAAAGACTCCATCTACAGTCTGGCTATGAATCAGATGGGCACCGTCATTGTGTCAGGGTCCACTGAAAAGGTGGGTTCTTAAATCACATTTCTATTGATATATTCTTAATGTTTCCAGTGGTGTGATGACATTTGGTATAATACTTCCAACTAACTGAAGCTGATTTATTTTACTGCCATTTTCTAAAGTGAGATGTGTTTAAAGGTTCAAAGCAGCCATTTTATCTCAATATCAAATAATTTATCGGTAACAATTAAGTACCTTACTGTGATTGTTCAATTAAAATGGTCAAAATTAAACAAAAATAGGTTCTTAGCAAAGAGCAATTTCTGGGAGTGGTCTGAGTGGGGAGGGGAAAACTAGCTGTTATTGGCCGAGAGGTTTGGAATTCTCTTTCTCATTGGTCTATTAACTAAATTACTGCCAGTTTTTGTTGGTGGCACACACCATGAACGAGTGTCACCAACAAAAACCTTAACATATGTTTTTTAATTTTTTGGTTTGGCAATTCGAAATTAACTATGTTTTTTTCCCATATACCTCATAAAGAGTGAATGTGTCCTTTTAAAGGTACTGAGAGTTTGGGATCCTCGAACCTGTGCCAAACTGATGAAGTTGAAAGGCCACACAGACAACGTCAAATCATTACTGCTAAACAGGGATGGCACTCAGGTAAGGATGGCCCTTAAAAATCTAATCTTGTCGCTCACCTTTAAAAATGTCAGCCACTGGTACTCTTTTGTGGAAGCCTTATTTTTCATATAGGAACAAAGGACTACATTTGAAAAAAAATACAATTTGGAGGATTTCTGGAATCAGCAGGGAATAAACTGCGAGGGAAGCCTCCAACCTGAAATTTTCAACTGGGATTTCGCCTTCCTAATGTTACAGCTCTCTTTTCCCGCCCAGTGTCTCTCGGGCAGCTCAGACGGGACCATCCGGTTGTGGTCGCTGGGGCAGCAGCGGTGCATCGCCACCTACCGGGTGCACGATGAGGGCGTATGGGCCCTACAGGTCAACGAGGCCTTCACGCATGTCTACTCTGGTGGCCGCGACCGCAAGATCTACTGCACCGACTTGAGGAACCCAGAGCTCCGTATGCTCGTCTGTGAGGAGAAGGCCCCCGTCCTCAAGGTGAGAGGGGTGTGGTTACTGGGATACTCTGAGCAGAGGACATGCTGGGAAATGCAGTTGTAGATATTAGGCCTGGATGTTTATTGGACTGAAGTATTTTGAGCCATATACAGTCCAGTCATAATGATACAATGTTTTTTCTTGTCTCAGCCTTAAAGGCCCAGTGCAGTCAAAAATGTGTATTTTCCTGTGTTTTATATATATTTACACACTATGAGGTTGGAATAATACTGTGCAATTGTGAAAGTGATGATAATGCCCTTTTAGTGTAAGAGATGTTTGAAAATACCACCTGAAATTTCTGCCTGTTTTGGTGGGATGGAGTTTTGGCCTGCCTGGTGACATCACCAAAATTCTTGCTTAAGAAATTGCTCTTTGCTAAGAAGCTATTTTTATTTATTTTTTACAGTTTTCATTTAAAACAAACATAGTAAGGTACTAAATTGTTACCAAGAAATGATTTGAAATTGAGCTAAAACCGGCTGCATTGGACCTTTAAGTGAAGGCTGCTCTGTGTCTCCCTGGTTCAGATGGAGCTGGACCGCTCAGCTGACCCCCCCACGGCCCTCTGGGTCTCCACCACCAAGTCCACCGTCAACAAATGGGTAAGTATCATAGCTGGAGTGGAACAACAGGGGTTTTATATGAGTAATTGATATGTTAATATTACATGGAAGTAGAATTATACTGGATATAACACAGTAGAAACAAAGAATTCCATATAGCCTATGTGTCTCTTCTAAGAGAACCTTGTGTCTGTATACTTTTAATGCAATGTTCACTCCCTGATTTATGTTTCCTGTCATGATTCATTGCAGTCTCTGAAGGGCATTCACAATTTCCGAGCATCTGGAGATTACGACAACGACTGCACTACTCCCCTGACGCCTCTCTGCACACAGCCCGAGCAGGTTGTTAAAGGTAAACATTTAACTTCGTAAGTCTCTCAGTCTTTGTATTGCAAATTCTGGTATTTAGAATATGATAGATATTGTACACTGAGTGTACAAAACATTATGAACACATGCTCTTTCCATGACAGACTGACCCGGTGAATCCAGGTGAAAGCTGTGATCCCTAATTGACTTGTTTAATCCACTTCAGTCAGTGTAGGGGAGGAGACAGGTTAAAGAAGGACTTTTAAGCCTTGAAGCAATTGAGACATAGATTGTCTATGTCTGCCATTCAGAGGGTGAATGGGCAAGACAAAATATTTCATTTTTGTAGCAAGAACTGCAACGCTGCTGGGTTTTTCACGCTCAACCGTTTCCCGTGTGTATCAAGAATGGTCCACAACCCAAAGGACATCATCCAACTTGACACAACTGTGGGAAGCATTGGGGTCAACATGGGCCAGCATCCCTGTGGAATGCATTTGACACCTTGTAGAGTCCATGCCCCGACGAATTGAGGCTATTCTGAGGGCAAACGGGGGGGTGCAATTCAATATTAGGAAGGTGTTCTTAATGTTTTGTACACTGTACGTTCTAGGCATAAATGGGTGTTGTGTGTATTTCTGTCCACTAGGCGGAGCCAGCATTATTCAATGCCACATTCTGAACGACAAGAGACATATACTAACCAAAGATACCAACAACAACGTTGCATACTGGGATATTTTAAAGGTGCGTGCCCATTGCCTTCTGTGTTTTACATTTGGGTCTCTCTGCCATCTTTCGTCTCTCTGCCATCTTTCATCTCTCTGCCATCTCTCCATCGTTTGCCATATCGTTTGATTGAATACCTCTTGTCCTCATTCAGGCGTGTAAAGGGGAAGACCTGGGAAAGATGGAGTTTGACGAAGAGATTAAAAAGAGGTTTAAAATGGTGTATGTGCCAAACTGGTTCTCTGTGGATCTTAAGACTGGGGTAAGATGATCCTGTTTCTTTTTTTTTTACATTGTAAAGCTTTGGACAGTAATATCAATAGGTAGGACAGTGATTTGCCTTCATTTTAATGCACAAATTCCGTTGAGTAGATGTTGACCATCACGCTGGATGAGAGTGACTGCTTTGCTGCGTGGGTGTCGGCCAAGGATGCAGGCTTCTCCAGTCCTGATGGGGCTGATCCCAAATGTGAGCGCTTTTTAAAATAAAATGTACTGCCTTGCAAGATCAAGTGGACTTTTTACCCACACAAAGTGAATATGGTCCCATATGTGCAGTACCGTCCGTATAGAGTGGTCTTCTCTTCTAGTGAACCTGGGTGGACTGCTGCTGCAGGCCTTACTGGAGTATTGGCCCCGGACACACGTCAACCCTATGGATGAAGAAACCGAGATGAACCATGGTGCGCTGTTACACACACACACACACACACACACACACGCACTTGCAAAAAAGGCATTTCACTGTACTTGTGCACCTGACATTAACACTTGAAAAACACACTTACACATACTACTGTAATAATATGTATATAATAATAATATAAAGTATAATACAGGCAGCCTTTGATATTCTTCTGACATTATTGAGTTGAATTAAATCTCAGTGATAGTGTATGTTCTGATGGTGTGTGTGTGTGTGTGTGTGTGTGTGTGTGTCCAGTGAACGGGGAGCATGAGAGCAGGATACAGAAAGGTAACGGCTACTTCCATGTTCCCCCTCACACGCCAGTCATCTTTGGAGAGGCAGGGGGAAGGACCTTGTTCAGGTAAAATACACAGCATTAGAGTACATGAAATATGAACATTTTCCATCCATGCTGCTGAAGTCTGTGCTAAACCGCCCTGTCATAGTCAGACATGGTTGGAAATAGTACTGGTTTTCGTTGAAATACTGTACCTAAGCGGCGCTCAATCAAGCTTTTTCCGGTGTAATGGAATAGTCCCAGAAGTGCAAACCCCACCCACCCGGCCCTCTCTTTCTCCAGGTTGTTGTGTCGAGACTCAGGTGGTGAAACTGAGTCCATGTTGCTCAACGAGACCGTGCCACAGTGGGTCATCGACATCACCGTGGATGTGAGCTCTCGACTTATTATTAATGATAAATATAATACATGTACAGTCCCAGTCAAAAGTTTGGACACACCTACTCATTCAAGGGTTTTTCTTTATTTTTACTATTTTCTACATTGTACAATAATAGTGAAGACCTCAAAACTATGAAATAACACATACGGAATTATGTAGTAACCAAAAAAGTGTTAAACAAATCAAAATATATTTGAAATTCTTCAAAGTAGCCACCCATTGCCTTGATGACAGCTTTGCACACACCTCCGTGACTGGTACTGTATATATATCTTCTAACATTACAGTATTATAGCTAATTGTGTAGTGTTGATACAATATGGTTCTCATGTATGATTCTTCCCTGTGATTTAGAAAAATATGCCCAAATTCAACAAAATCCCATTCTACCTCCAGCCTCATTCTTCCTCTGGTGCAAAAACCTTAAAGAAGTAAGTACAACATTTTAAACCGACAATCTGTTTTTCTGTTCCTATTATTGTTCTTTGTTCATCCTTCCCTGCAAAACACATTTTCCTAATGGTATCATTTCACTTGAACTATTTATCTCACCTATCAATGTTCTAAGCTTGCAGTTATGTTCCAACGTTGTGGTTCTTCCGTAGGGACCGTCTGTCGGCCAGCGACATGCTCCAGGTGAGGAAGGTGATGGAGCACGTATACGAGAAGATCATCAACCTGGACAACGAGTCTCAGACGGGGGCCTCGGGGAACAACGACAAGCCCAGCGAGCAGCAGAAGGAGGAGGAGGACGTGGCCGTGCTGGCCGAGGAGAAGATTGAGCTGCTCTGTCAGGATCAGGTACTGTATAGCTTACTGTACAAAAACCCTACCTCTTCAAAGAGTATCTTAAACAATCCCTCCCTTTTCTAGCTCTCACTTTGCTGATAGCTACTTTGTTGAGGGAAAGTGTACTTACTATGCCTGTGATATGTAGTTGTCCCACCTAGCTATTTTCAGATGAATACACTTACTGTAAGTCCACTCTGGATAAGAGCGTCTGCTAAATGACTGAAATGTATTAATATATGTTCCCACTTTTCGTTGTCTGTAGGTATTGGATCCCAACATGGACCTGCGGACGGTCAAGCATTTTATCTGGAAGAGCGGCGGAGACCTAACCCTTCACTATCGGCAGAAGTCCACGTGAGGTCACCGGTGTCATCTTGTGCTATCCTGACCACCACCTCCTTCCTCTGGCACCAAACATGGACTGTTCAAACTCATCCAACCAGATCCATGTGTTAGTAACACAAACCTGTGCTCAACGACTCCTTGTTAGAGCCTATAACCTCTCAGAAAGCATTTGTTTGGTCCGTAGCCAGAGTGTCACACAATAATCACTGTTCTTCAATCAGCCAGAACACACAAGGAGAAAGGAGGGTAACTATTGTTACTGTGTACAGTGAATGGACTGAAGACATTTCCAGGGCATTTTAAGGTTCTTTGTCATTTAGGTTTTATTTTATGACGTTTCCTTGCCTCCTTTTAATTTTTTTCTCCCTTTTTTGTAAGTAAGATTTTTATTGACATGCCCATCTTCCGAGAGAGAAGGCGTGACAACCAGCTTGAGAAAGTCACTATGCTTGGGGGTTCACTTTGTGACATGAGTATGTTTTAGTTTTTGTTGGGGTCTCCACCCCATACATTCCTAGAACATGCTTGTTTCCGACCACCCATCACCACCCTTCATCCTCGTCCATGGTTAGGAAAGGGTTTATTGAGGAACATTTTCTGGATAGTCAGGCGACCATTCAAACCAATCAAAGACATGACGATGTTTATTGTATGGCTTGTGTGATATTCCTCCGTTACCTCAGTTTGGCAACTGACTGATGTATTGAAAGCTGCTGTGCGAAGCTTCTCTCACCAAATGGACACATACAAGTACACATTCCCCATACTATCTCTTTAGCGAACACTGTTATTAAATTACTGAAACTATCTTTCTTTTTGTAAATAGACTGTCATATTTTATAGGCAACTTGGCACAAGTTGTACTTCTGATCATCAGGAACATTATATTTCCTTTTTTTTAGCAAAACCTATATTATTTTCAAAAGGGTGCTTTCTCATGTAAATAAATAAATCATTAAAATCACAAATGTCAAGAAGCAACAGGTATGTACAATTTAAAGGACCCACTGAATCAGGATGTTTATAGGCTACTGTACTGTATTTGAGAGCAAAGCTAAATGGTTGTCATTGGCATTACCCATGACAGTCTGCTGCTAAATCGGCCTATATCCATTATACACTGACAAAGGTTATGGGGGGATATTCGTGAGGAAAGTGGAGGGATTCCCAAAACGTTTATTTTTATGCCAACGAAATGAAGACTGCTCTCAAACTCCAACAATGTGAATTTCACAGTGTTATAGCAAATGTATTATAATAAAGAATTTATTTGGTTTTAATCCTAAAGAAACTTTGGTTGTTGAATAATCTCTACATTAAAAAAAGCTACTAAAGAATTATATGCCTCTGTATCCACAATCGCTTATCGAAGTGCTGATTGTAATTTAATATATGTTGTGGGTGCATAAGCGCTTAATAAATTAGGCAACATGACAATGAGAATAACATGCTTTTGAATTTCAGAGGAAGATGAATTGCATTGATCAGAGACTTAAGATCAGAAATCACATTGCCGAATTCCAGTACACAAAAGGCTACCACTTGCAATGTTGAATATGATATTTGTCATGGAATACAAATGCTGCTGGAAGCAGGAGTGCAGTTGTCATGGTCTGAGCTCTGTCAACTGTGGGTCTGTACATCTGCAAGTATGTGTAAATGCTCAACTATACAGTATGTGTATATATAAGACATTTCTTGCAATTGTATAGTCATCCCTGAAGCTCTCTTGATCTATATCTCCAGATTGTTTCCAGGGAGCCCATCAGGGGGGATCAACTAGAATCAGCCGTGGGACGATTTATTTCTTGAAGGGATGTTCAGGGGACCTGAACATAATTACAAATAATTTGTAGACTGCAAATTGACAGCAAGAAGCTGTCAAGCAAACAGATATAATATTTGAAATTGGGGCCACGGCAGCCAATTGGGTAACCCTGCATGGTTAGATCTGACCACCAATTATTTATATATACACTAGATGACAAACGGGGAGCTGTTTTGAAGCCAACGTGGCTCCATCTTGGCACTCCCCCATCAATGTAGAAAATATTTTGGAAGCTATAGAAATGCATTTTTTAACATCTACATTTGTTTTTGCCATGTTTATTCTATTACAGATAACTTAATAGGCTTGGGCGGTATACTGTATACCAGGGGTATTTGGAAAAAGCCACAGGAAAGTTTTTCTATACTATAAATACCATCAAAACTATTAATTTTGAAGTTTTTCAATAAATGTGAATATTTTGAGACATGTTTAGTTATTACCTGCAATCAACTTGTGCAAAACCTTAGAAGATTGCGTTCATTTCATCTGTCAAATTATTTTAAATTATTACGTTTACCGTAGTTCCCCAGAACAGTTGAGCCAGTCACGTGTTTGTTTGTAAATAGCACAATAAGAGAACGCATGCTGGTGAGGCCATAGCGTTCTATCAGTGAGTCTGTTGTGTGGCGCACGAGTTGATGAAGTTACACTTGTATGCAATTCACTAATAAATGTTTGCCATCAGATATCTCATAATTGCTTTCTTCCAGAAGTCAAAGAGCTCTGGATGAGGTATCTGTACAGCTGTCTTTTGTTTTTATTGTGCTTCCTACTAGCGTTTAGATTTTTTGTCTCCGTTCTTTTCCCATCTGGTCCGTGTACACATGCTGCTCTTTCTTCAGAAAAGCATGCATCACAACTTTGTTCATTTGCACAATTTCTCTCGTTCACTGTCGCTTATAAATGTCAACACTCGCCGAAAATGACATTTGGTAGCTACTAGCTATGCTTGTATAACTTTATGAGCTGGATGTGCTTGTCTTAGCAATTAGTTCATGTTCGTTCTCGCTCGTTAGCCTTTAGCTAACAGCATCTGTGATTTCGCTTTTAGTTAGTGATAATTTTGTTGGCATTCTGGTAATAGAGGCCCAGTGGGCTTTTCTTGCATTTTTAGCGCCCCTTGTGTGCTTTGCTGGGAATACCGTAAATCCCGGTATGACAATATGAACATCTGGATACCGCCCAAGCCTACACCTTAATGCATACGTTTAAATTATATTATGTGAGATAAACATAACTATTTTTGAAAGTTCTACTTTTACTGTCCCCACTACAACAAACAATACAAAAATACATTTAATTGAAATACTGTAGAATTCCATTTATTCCCATGAAGGACTGCTCCTTCTGGGGAGTGGCAATATGGCCGATCGGTGGCTTCATAGCCTCTCACTGGCCAATACATAGCATTTTACAATCCAGAGTTTAAATACATAACTGGATTTAACCCCCCAGAAGATACTGCAGACATCCCCATCAGGGACCCAGGCAGAGAAATCCCCGCCTGTCTCAGGTTGGATATTATATAGCCCTCTCTGTCCCTTCCAGGTCCACTCAGCAGCCACCTAAACCCCTTTGATGTTTATGTTATGTGAAGATGTCGCGATAGACAGGGGACACTTTGCCACGTTTTCGCTGTTATCAAAACTGCAGGGCGGAAATCTCTGGGCACTCCCAACAAGTAGTGGTCCAAGCGGTTGAATTACAACAAAAAAATGATCTGCCGAAAACTCCGCCCATCTTTCATTCCCTGTCGTGGACTGGCGGAATTTAAGATCACTCAATAGTAAACTGGTTACCATGGACTTTAGCTTGTCAGTCAGTATCCATGAGGACATGATTATTTTGTTGGAATAGTAGGTAATAGGAAGCTATCTCTATCAAGGTGGTATCAGAAATTAATTTAGGGAACAAGAAGGGAGTTTACAGGCCAATTATTTGAACAGTCAGCATCCGTGCACTTACAATGGCTCCGAGGAAGAATTTCAGAAACCAAGCCAAAAAAGGTCAGTACCCTTCCCAATGCTAACTAGCTAACAGCATAGCTCGTGCGCTAAATGATTGTGCAAGTCTAGCTAGTTAAATATGTATTTGCCAGTTATGCAACTGCACGACCACCGGGCAAAGAATAATGTATTTGATAATGTTCTTTCCTCGAGCCAATTGGGCAGAATCTATTTTAAAATGGTACAATGTAGCAACATGTACTGTTACAATGATACAATGTAGCAACTAGGTACTGTTACAATGATACAATGTAGCCCCGCTGCTAACGTTCACTGTTGTCCACTGTGTCAGCGGGTTAGTTAATGTCTTCAGTACATTTAGAAGGGAGTTTATACGTTGAGCTATTTGTCTTCTGTTGTTGGTTTAGGCTTCGTGTTTCTCTCTTCTCAAATGATGATGAATGTGAATGATGCTATGTTGGCCTGTGGGGAATGGTCATCAAATTATTCCATATTCCCAGTGCACACCATGTCATTCATCCAGACCATCCCTGTGCACGCATAGAATTATTATTATTTATTTTTTTACCAGATAACTGTTTCATGGATTTTGTGTCATTAAAGGGTTGCATAACAGTTTTCACACTATTAGCCTACTCTTAAATTATCTTAGAATAAGAGTGTCTTAATTGAGGACTGAGTCTAAACTAGTGAAAAGTGTCCTGTGTTGTGACTGGTGGATAATAGCTACTTATAACAAGGAACTGTCAATGCATGGATTTTTCATTGCACAAACTGGCAAAGTTTTTAGCAAGTATTTCCCACTATAAGTGGATTTCAATCAGAAGTGCAAAGACATGGGAAGTTGTCTGTTGCACTGCAGTGCATGTGGTGCTATTATAAAAAGTCAACATGCACTGTGATTGTAATATCTGATTGGAAGGCATAGCCTACTAATGCTTGGCCCTGTTTGCAGTGCTGTGAACTCAATGGGTTGTTTGTGCTGGTATTGGGAAAGAGACACTGAATCTACACTAGGGTGTCACAACTGCCAAGGCAACATCAACCACAGAAAAATATTGCAGGTGTGCGTGTGTATGCATGACAGTTGTTAATCTTCATGGTCCATGCCCTGTAACATCCTTTGTTAGACAGATTGTTGCCGAGATCTTTGGCTGCCATTTATGGACCTACTACTCTGATGCACTCGCCTATTGAAAAAGAGGATGATGATTATTAAGTTAACACAAATTATGATTAGCCGATAACCTTTATATTTTTATAAACACATGAAGATTAGCCAATGGCCTTAGAGGAAGTCGTTATAGTCTTCAGTCATGATGGCTGAAATACACTGTGTACAAAACGTCAGGAACTCTTTCCATGACAGACTAACCAGGTGAATCCAGGTGAAAGCTATGATCCCTTATTGATGTCACTTGTTAAATCTACTTCAATGGGCAAGACAAAAGATTGAAGTGCCTTTGAATGGGGTATGGTAGTAGGTGCCAGGCGTGTGTGTCAAGAGCTGCAATGCTGCTGGGTTTTTCCACGCTCAACAGTTTCTCGCGTCTATCAAGAATGGTCCACCACCCAAAGGACATCTAGCCAACTTGACAACTGTGGGCATCATTGGAGTCAACATGGGACAGAATCCCATATATGCCTCTACAACTACAGCTAATGATGTCACTGAAACCCTTAACAAAGAGTTACAGTCTGTTTTGGAATGGGTGGCCAGTAATAAAACTGGTCCTGAACATCTCTAAAACTAAGAGCATTGTATTTGGTGCAAATCTCATTACCTAAGTTCTAGACCTCAGTTGAATCTGGTAATGAATGGTGTGGCTGTTGAACAAGTTGAGGGGACAAAATTTCTTGGCGTTACCTTAGATTGTAAACTGTCATGGTCAAAACGTATAGATTCAGTGGTTGTAAAGCTGGGGAGAGGTCTGACTGTAATAAAGAGCTGTTCTGCTTTTTTGACACCACACTCCAAAAATCAAGTCCTGCAGGGTCTACTTTTGTATTATCTTGATAATTGTCCAGCCATGTGCAAGCAAAGACTTAGTTAAGCTGCAGCTGGCCCAGAACAGTGCGGCACATCTTGCTCTTCATTGTAATCAGAGGGCTAATATAAATACTATTCATGCCAGTCTCTCTTGGCTAAGAGTTGAGGAGAGACTGACTGCATCACATCTTTTTATTAGAACCATTAATGTGTTGAATCCCAAATTATTTACATAGTCAACTTACACACAGCTCTGACACACACTTACCCAACCAGACATGCCACCAGGGTTCTTTTCACAGTCCCCAAATCCAGAACAAACTCTGTTCCTTATCATATTGCTCAAATAAACAGCAAACTTGTTGTTTTTTTTAACAGATAAAGCAACGCCACATGGCAGAACACCTCTCCCCTATTTGACCTAGATAGTTTGTGTGTATTAATATATAGACTACGTGGGCCTTTTTTTAATTGATGTAGTTCTGTCCTTGAGCTGTTTTGTATATTAATGTTCTGTATTATTTCATGTTTTGTGTGGACCTCAGGAAGAGTAGCTGCTGTTTTCGCAAACAGCTAATAGGGATCCTAATAAAAAGACCAAATCCCGTTGGGATGCTTTCGACACCTTGTAGAGTCCATGCACTGACAAATTGAGGCTGTTCTGAGGGCAAAACGTGGTGCAACTCAATATGTTGTGTACACTGCGTGTGTAATGATGAGTGTGACGTTTCAAATTGCATTGATGGCTTCTGTATCATGGCAACTAGCATATTGCGTGCCCCATTGTTGGAAGCAGTCGAGAGTGCCATGTATTGCACAGTGTCTTCCGTTAAGGTATGGTATCAACATATTTAGACTAGGTTAAATGGTTGGAAGTTTGTAAGCCGATTTAAACACTACTCCACCCATCTAGTGAGAAGATGGTAGTGCCCGTATAGCACCAGAATGGGTGTGTCAGCCTAGTCATGAGCTGCAACTTTACACACATTTTTTTACTGTACAACTATTTCTAAATGCTGTAGAGCAATGTGCTCAAATTCAAGAGAATTTCAACCTCTGCACCAGATCCTCTCTAAAGACCAACTGACAGGCAACTGTCATGTTGTCTGTGTTTGGACAAGTGCCAACTCTGCTGCAATGTCTTTGTGCGTACCTTGTTCTGCACAGTCCCTCTTGTGTCCTATCTGGCTATGGCAGATTAGTGTCACACACACACGGCATGTCCTCCCCATATTTGTTTGACGGCTCTAAAAAATAGTCCCCTGGGCTAGTTTGGCCAGTATCGAGTTCCAGCTGTCCAAGTGGTCACTCTACGCTTCATTCAGGCAGGGGGGATTTGTTAGAAACTGGGGGAAATCAAGGAGTTCTCATCATGGATCCCACTTCATCTGCCCTGATGGAGGAACCCGTGATGGAGGAGCCCATCTGTGAAGAAGCCATACTGGCTAAAGAAATCCTAGATAGGGTCAAGGGGATTTATAAATGGTAGGCTAATGGTTCTGCTTAACTGCTTCATTCAGAAGTGTTGAATGGTAACCGACAGTGTGGTGCCATTAAGCAATAAGGTCCGAGGAGGTGTGGTATATGGCCAATATACCAGGGCTAAGGGATGTTCGTACCCTTGATGCAACGCGGAATGCCTGGATACAGCCCAACGCGGAGTGCCTGGGTATATTGGCCATATACCACAAACTCCCGAGGTGCCTTATTGCTATTATAAACTGGTTACCAATGTGAAAATAAATGTTTTGTCATACTCGTGGTATATGGTCTGATATACCATGGCTTTCAGCCAATCAGCATTCAGGGCTCGAACCACCCAGTTTTAAAATATCGAATTGACTAGGATGAGTGACTGTTATTCTGGTTAACAGAGCACTGTCTGCAGTAACGTAGGGCTATTACAAAAGGTAGTCGACAGAGCAACCTTCGCCAGCAACCTAAATAGGTAGGGTTGTAGCTATTTAACAGCACAAACTACCTTGCCTTTATACTGATGAAGATGAAGCATCTTAATTGGGGAGGACGGGCTCGTGGTAATGGCTGGAGCCGAATAAGTGAAGTGTTATGAAATACATGGTTTCCGTTCCATTCACGCCGTTCCAGCCATTATTATGAGCCGTCCGCCCCTCATCAGCAGCCTCCACTGTTTTTATATATATATATATATATATATATATATATACACTGCTCAAAAAAATAAAGGGAACACTTAAACAACACAATGTAACTCCAAGTCAATCACACTTCTGTGAAATCAAACTGTCCACTTAGGAAGCAACACTGATTGACAATACATTTCACATGCTGGTGTGCAAATGGAATAGACAAAAGGTGGAAATTATAGGCAATTAGCAAGACACCCCCAATAAAGGAGTGGTTCTGCAGGTGGTGACCACAGACCACTTCTCAGTTCCTATGCTTCCTGGCTGATGTTTTGGTCACTTTTGAATGCTGGCGGTGCTTTCACTCTAGTGGTAGCATGAGACGGAGTCTACAACCCACACAAGTGGCTCAGGTAGTGCAGCTCATCCAGGATGGCACATCAATGCGAGCTGTGGCAAGAAGGTTTGCTGTGTCTGTCAGCGTAGTGTCCAGAGCATGGAGGCGCTACCAGGAGACAGGCCAGTACATCAGGAGACGTGGAGGAGGCCGTAGGAGGGCAACAACCCAGCAGCAGGACCGCTACCTCCGCCTTTGTGCAAGGAGGAGCACTGCCAGAGCCCTGCAAAATGACCTCCAGCAGGCCACAAATGTGCATGTGTCTTCATTCTTAACCAGGATTTCTATGGAACGCCGTTTGGGTCTTTGCATGTCAAAAAAGATACATGTGAAATAACACTATTTGACGTGTCAAATAACACAACATAATCTGTTTCAGTAGCTATAGTTAGCTAGCTAACTATATAGCTAGGTTTCGTCTAAAATAACCCTAATTTATAAGACGGTTCTTATTTTATTAATGGTGGTCAGACCCGTCCATGTGAAGCTAGCCACAATAAGGATTAGCCACAATAGTGGACTTTCGGGTAGCCTTCAAAATACATTTTTTGAATCATTTCAATATTTGTATTAATTTGCAACCCCAAATTCCAGTATTGTGCCTAATCCTTATTGTGGCTAGCTTCACAACCCGGTCCAGTCGAGCTTGCTAGCCAGATGACGCTAGCTGGCTGCTTATAACGTTAGCTTTGGGCAACAGGGTTAAGTAGCTGGCTAGCTATTTGAACTTCAGTTCATGAAAATAATTTCAATATGTGAACAACAAGTGGCTACCTAGCTTATACTTACTCTCAAGGATTCCTAAAAATAATGAAAATGACTGCAGTTTTTACTGGTCATATTGGTGTTAGCTAGGTACCAAGCTAAAGCTAGCTACCCCAGAAGTTGCGGTCGAACAAATAATGCGTTATTACCAATGCTGTATTGTAAGCACATCGTTCGTGGCCGGTGTTTGCAGACTTTTTTGTACAGCTTTGACAGTGCCACTATCTTTTGACACGCAGAGGCTCAAACAGTGTTCCAAAGTATGTATGTCGTGAAGCTAATGGCAGTGACGCTATTGTTGTGCAACATCGGTAAAATAGCGCACTTGGTTGTGTTAACCGGGGCTCGACCAGTCGGCGAAAGCCACATCACCCACGACAGAGAACGGTTGATTGTCAAGGGCAATGAAGTCCATTATCTTGGCTTTAATGGATTTCGCCTTTGAGTTGTCTCGCTGAAATTTTGACTTGACTGCTCCATCCACACAGCAGACATAGTGGGCTAGTTTAGGATTGCTGTGTTGCACGTATAGCGTGCATCATGTACCTTCGTTATATAGGTATGCATGTCAGCTTTGACATCGGTTTTGCACATCGGGCGTTAAACTAGACATCGGCTGATACCGATGTTTGCATTTTTAGCTAATATCGGCTGATTATACGATATTCACCGATATATCGTGCATCCCTACTAGTAATCGTATCTGTAAATTGACAGTTGATAATCAGATCAGCTAATACTCGTGATTGGAAAATGTGTTTTTAATATGCCTAAATAGATTAGCAAAATACCTCCCTGCACGTTCTCACTGCAGATTCGGAGGAGCGCGAAATGATGAAGCTATTGGACAGAGAAATGCAGCTTCACTCTATCCAATCAGAGCAGCAGGTTCTCGTCCTTATATTTGTATATTCTTAATTCCATTCCTTTACTTAGATTTGTGTGTATTAGGTATTTGTTGTGAAATTGTTCATTATTGCTGCACTGTCGGAACTAGAAGCATTTCGCTACAGCCGCAATAACATCTGCTAAACACGTATGTGACCAATAACATTTTATTTGAACAACGTACAGCCCGCCTCTTCTCTTTAGACAGGCAAACTAGCCAGTTGACTTATTTAGACCATGTAGAACCTCGCACATGACTAATTGAAAGATGCGTGGCACACAATTATTTATATTTATTTTAGGTCACAAATAATTACAAAAAATACTCTCATCATATCCAGAAAATTGCCCATATCCGTTAGATACTAATATTGGACTATAGAAGAATGAGGGCAGAGCACGCCCCTATCGAGCGGGCCAGAGCTTCATGTTCCTTGGCGTCCACATCACTAAGGACTTAACATGGTAAACACACACCAACACTGTCATGAAGAGGGCACAGCAGCACCTCTTGCCCCTCAGGAGGCTGAAAAGATTTGGCATGGGCCCTCGGATCCTCAAAAAAATCTTAACTGGCTGCATCACCGCTTGGTATTTGAAATGTACTGCCGTTGACCCCAAAAGAGTTCCAGAGGATGGTGCGGACAGCCAAGTACATCACTGGGGCTGAGATCCGTGCCATCCAGCACTACCATATCAGGCAGTTTGTTTTATTCATTTATAGGGGACAATGCACATTAATCAACATCAATAATGCAACATCCATGTAAATTTGCCGGTTTAGCCATAAGCTAATTTGCACCCGTAGGCCCCGGGCAGGTAAGGGCCTTTATACAGCCACAATAAAAATACATTACATCCAATAATATATCTTTCTAACAACAACACTGTCATCAACTGTTGTCTTACATATGAGGAACCACAGATAACTCGTGCTAGTTTCTGGATTTTACCATATTAATGACCTAACGCTCGTATTTCTGTGTGTATATTATAATTACGTCTATGATTTGATATTTGAAAGAGCAGCCTGACTAAGAGGTGGTAGGCAGCAGCAGGCTCGTAAGCATTCATTCAAACTTTCCTGCGTTTGCCAGCAGCTCTTAGCAATGCTTGAAGCACAGTGCTGTTTTTGACTTCAAGCCTATCAACTCCCAAGATTAGGCTGGCAATACTATAGTGCTTATAAGAACATCCAATAGTCAAATATGAAATACAAATGGTAGAGAGAGAAATAGTCCTACAATGCCTATAATAACTACAACCTAAAACTTCTTAACTGGGAATATTAAAGACTTATGTTAAAAGGAACCACCAGCTTTCATGTGTTCAAGTTCTGAGCAAGGAATATAAGTGTTAGCTTTTTTACATGGCACATATTGCACTTTTACTTCTCCCACTGTTTCTTTCATTATTTAAACCAAATTGAACATGTTTCATTATTTATTTGAGACTAAATAGATTTAGCTAGCTGTGAAGATCAGGAGTAATGGTCCAGGGATTACGGCAGGAATCCGGCGTTGTAGTGGAGAGACAGTCCGTTACTGGTAGGCTGGCGAGTATTATCCAGGCTAAAAATATATATATATTTTTTTTAACAGGGCTGTGCAGAAGATAAAGGCCGCTAGCAGTGGCTAACAGTGACTAAATAGCTTGTAGCTAATTAGCTGGTTAGCTTCTGATGGCTAGGTGGTTCTTGCTATAGGTCTAAAAATTTAAAATAATAGCGGTTCCGTATTACATTGGGTAAGGCAGGTTACCGGAAGGTATAATTGAACTAAACTGGAGAAGAGATTGAAAATAAAATATAAATATCTTCAGGAATACCATGTCTAGACCAAATAAATATTTTGTTCTAGAGCTCCTGAAGAATCTAATAGAACAGAATCTCAGCATCAGCACAGTATTGAGTGAGAACTGTGGTGTTGGTTGGAAATGTCAGAGGAAGGTCAGAAAAATTGCCAAAGACTCCAGCCACTCAAGCCATAGACTGTTCCCTCTGCTACCATCCAGCAAATTGTACCAGAGCATCAGCTCTCAGGCCAACAGGCTCAGAGATCGCTTCTACCTCCAAGCCATTAATGGTCAATTAGTTAGTCTGTGCAGATAACGGTACCCAATCTTGCACTGACTGACCATACGCATGCACACTCACTAGACCAGGGATGAGCAACTGAATTAAAAAAAAAAAAAACATTTTTTTTGTATTCCAACTCAGTGGAATACACAAGGTGCAATTTTGACATTTGGTTGTGCTTCATCAGTTTTTCACTTATGTCAGTCACTGATAGTCACTATTAGCCCATGTAAACAAAAATATTTTAGCTGACCGCTACACTAAGTTACCAATCTATCTAAACTTAGTGATCACGGTCAAATTACCATCTGGGGGGCCCCCATTGATTTTGTTAGTCTCAGATATCATATTAAAACGGCACACATTTCACTCCACCCTATGGCAAAATGAGTAGAATTGCCGGACATGTGTTTATAAAATCTTCTACACAACATGGCAAAATTTTGTGGAATTGCACAGAATTAACAAAAAAATGATTTCTCTGCTGTCGAGGGGTCTGCTAAAATGTTTTGCAATGTGGTGTTGGGGGGGTATGCACATGTGGATACGCAGACTTGCGAGCAACTGCGATGGTGTTAAGATTGCGATGGTGTTAAGATTTTTTGTGGCTCCCACGCCCATCCTTGCCCTACTCACTCACACTACATTGACACTCCCACACACATTCACTACTGTGCATTCGGGAAAGTATTCAGACCCCTTCACTTTTTCCACATTTTGTTACATTACAGCCTTATTCTAAAATTGATTATATTGTTTCACCCCCACCCATCAATCTACACACAACACTCCATAATGACAAAGCATAAACAGGTTTTTAGATTTTTTTTTGCAAATGTATCAAAATTAAACGACTAAAATCACATTTTACATAAGTATTCAGACCCTTTACTCAGTACTTTGTTGAAGCACCTTTGGCAGTGATTACAGCCTCAAGTCTTCTTGGGTGTGATGCTACAAGCTTGGTACACCTATATTTGGAGTTTCTCTCATTCTTCTCTGCAGATCCTCTCAAGCTCTGTCAGGTTGGATGGGGAGTGTCACTGCACAGCTATTTTCAGGTCTCTCCAGAGATGTTAGAACTGTTTCAAGTCTGGGCTCTGGCTGGTCTACTCAAGGACAGTCAGAGACTTGTCCTGAAGCTTGTCCTGAAGCTTGTCCTGTCCTGAGTGTGTGCGCAGGCGCCGGAAAGAGATGGCTGCCTCGCTTCGCGTTCCTTGGAAAATATGCAGTATTTTGTTTTTTTACGTGTTATTTCTTACATCGGTACCCCGGGTAATCTTAGGTTTCAATACATACAGTCGGGAGGAACTACTGAATATACGATTAACGTCAACTCATCATCGTTCCTACCAGGAATATGACTTTCCCGAAACGGATCCAGTGTCTTGCCTTCCACACAATACAATGGATCTGATCCCAGCCGGCGACCCTGTGCGTCGCCGAAAAAGGGGAAAACGTGGCGGTCTCGTGGTCAGGCTTCGGAGACGGGCACATCGCGCTCCACTCCCTAGCATACTACTCGCCAATGTCCAGTCTCTTGACAATAAGGTTGATGAAATCCGAGCACGGGTAGCATTCCAGAGAGACATCAGGGATTGCAACGTGCTCTGCTTCACGGAAACATGGCTAACTCAAGGGACGCTAACGGAGTCGGTGCAGCCAGCTGGTTTCTCCATGCATCGCGCCGACAGAAACAAACATCTTTCCGGTAAGAAGAGGGGCGGGGGGGTATGCCTTATGATTAACGAGAAGTGGTGTGATCATCATAACAACACACAAGAACTCAAGTCGTTCTGTTCACCTGATCTAGAACTCCTCACAATCAAATGTCGACCGCATTATCTACCAAGGGAATTCTCGTCAATCATAATCACAGCCGTATACATTCCCCCCCAAGCAGACACATCGATGGCCCTGAACGAACTTTATCTGACTCTTTGTAAACTGGAAACCACACACCCTGAGGCTGCATTCATCGTAGCTGGGGATTTTAACAAGGCTAATCTAAAAACAAAACTCCCTAAATTCTATCAGCATATCGATTGTGCTACCAGGGCTGGAAAAACACTAGACCATTGTTACACTAATTTCCGCGACGCTTATAAGGCCCTCCCCCGCCCCCCTTTCGGAAAAGCTGACCACGACTCCATTTTGTTGATTCCAGCCTACAAACAAAAACTCAAACAACAAGCTCCCGCGCTCAGGTCTGTTCAACGCTGGTCCGACCAATCTGAATCCACGCTTCAAGACTGCTTCGATCACGCAGATTGGAATATGTTCCGCATCGCGTCCAACAACAATATTGACGAATATGCTGATTCGGTGAGCGAGTTCATTAGGAAGTGCATTGACGATGTCGTACCCACAGCAACGATAAAAACATTCCCAAACCAGAAACCGTGGATTGACGGCAGCATTCGCGTGAAACTGAAAGCGCGAACCACTGCTTTTAACCAGGGCAAGGTGACCGGAAGCATGACCGAATACAAACAGTGTAGCTATTCTCTCCGCAAGGCAATCAAACAGGCCAAGTCTCAGTACAGAGACAAAATCGAGTCGAAATTCAACAGCTCAGACACAAGAGGTATGTGGCAGGGTCTACAGTCAATCACGGATTACAAAAAGAAAACCAGCCCCGTCGAGGACCAGGATGTCTTGCTCCCAGACAGGCTAAACAACTTTTTTGCCCGCTTTGAGGACAATACAGTGCCACTGACACGGCCCCCTACCAAAACCTGCGGGCTCTCCTTCACTGCAGCCGAGGTGAGTAAAACATTTAAACGTGTTAACCCTCGCAAGGCTGCAGGCCCAGACGGCATTCCCAGCCGCGTCCTCAGAGCATGCGCAGACCAGCTGGCTGGTGTGTTTACGGACATATTCAATCAATCCTTATCCCAGTCTGCTGTTCCCACATGCTTCAAGAGGGCCACCATTGTTCCTGTTCCCAAGAAAGCTAAGGTAACTGAGCTAAACGACTACCGCCCCGTAGCACTCACTTCCGTCATCATGAAGTGCTTTGAGAGACTAGTCAAGGACCATATCACCTCCACCCTACCGGACACCCTAGACCCACTCCAATTTGCTTACCGACCCAATAGGTCCACAGACGACGCAATCGCAACCACACTGCACACTGCCCTAACCCATCTGGACAAGAGGAATACCCATGTGAGAATGCTGTTCATCGATTACAGCTCAGCATTTAACACCATAGTACCCTCCAAACTCGTCATCAAGCTCGAGACCCTGGGTCTCGACCCCGCCCTGTGCAACTGGGTCCTGGACTTCCTGACGGGCCGCCCCCAGGTGGTGAGGGTAGGTAACAACATCTCCACCCCGCTGATCCTCAACACTGGGGCCCCACAAGGGTGCGTTCTGAGCCCTCTCCTGTACTCCCTGTTCACCCACGACTGCGTGGCCATGCACGCCTCCAACTCAATCATCAAGTTTGCGGATGACACTACAGTGGTAGGCTTGATCACCAACAACGACGAGACGGCCTACAGGGAGGAGGTGAGGGCCCTCGGAGTGTGGTGTCAGGAAAATGACCTCATACTCAACGTCAACAAAACAAAGGAGATGATTGTGGACTTCAGGAAACAGCAGAGGGAGCACCCCCCTATCCACATCGACGGGTCAGTAGTGGAGAAGGTGGAAAGTTTTAAGTTCCTCGGTGTACACATCACGGACAAACTGAACTGGTCCACCCACACAGACAGCGTTGTGAAGAAGGCGCAGCAGCGCCTCTTCAACCTCAGGAGGCTGAAGAAATTCGGCTTGTCACCAAAAGCACTCACAAACTTCTACAGATGCACAATCGAGAGCATCCTGTCGGGCTGTATCACCGCCTGGTACGGCAACTGCTCCGCCCACAACCGTAAGGCTCTCCAGAGGGTAGTGAGGTCTGCAGAACGCATCACCAGGGGCAAACTACCTGCCCTCCAGGACACCTACACCACCCGATGTCACAGGAAGGCCATAAAGATCATCAAGGACAACAACCACCCAAGCCACTGCCTGTTCACCCCGCTATCATCCAGAAGGCGAGGTCAGTACAGGTGCATCAAAGCAGGGACCGAGAGACTGAAAAACAGCTTCTATCTCAAGGCCATCAGACTGTTAAACAGCCACCACTAACATTTAGCGGCCGCTGCCAACATACTGACTCAACTCCAGCCACTTTAAAAATGGGAATTGATGGAAATTATGTAAAAATGTACCACTAGCCACTTTAAGCAATGCCACTTAATACAATGTTTACATACCCTACATTACCCATCTCATATGTATATATACTGTACTCTATATCATCTACTGCATCTTGCCATCTTTATGCAATACATGTACCACTAGCCACTTTAAACTATGCCACTTTATGTTTACATACTCTACAGTACTCATCTCATATGTATATACCGTACTCTATACCATCTACTGCATCTGCCATGCCGTTCTGTACCACCACTCATCCATATATCTTTATGTACA
This sequence comes from Salvelinus alpinus, assembly GCF_045679555.1. Lineage (NCBI taxonomy): Eukaryota > Metazoa > Chordata > Actinopteri > Salmoniformes > Salmonidae > Salvelinus > Salvelinus alpinus. Next base: position 59,938,651 of record NC_092093.1, read on the forward strand.
TATTCTTTATCCCTTACACTTGTGTGTGTGTGTAAGGTAGTAGTGTGGAATTGTTAGGTTAGATTACTGTTGGTTATTACTGCATTGTCGGAACTAGAAGCACAAGCATTTCGCTACACTCGCATTAACATCTGCTAACCATGTGTATGTGACTAATAAAATTTGATTTGATTTGATTTGATTTGATTTGAAGCCACTCCTGCGTTGTCTTGGCTGTGTACTTAGGGTCGTTGTCGTGTTGGAAGGTGAACCGTGGCACTAGTCTGAGGTCCTGAGCGCTTTGGAGCAGGTTATTCATCTTTTCCTCGACCCTGACTGGTCTCAGTCCCTGCCGCTGAAAAACATCCCCACAGCATAATGCTGCCACCACCATGCTTCACCGTAGGGATGTTGCCAGGTTTCCTCCAGACGTGACGCTTGGCATTCAGGCCAAAGAGTTCAGTCTTGGTTTCATCAGACCAGAGAATCTTGTTTCTCATGGTCTGAGTCCTTTAGGTACCTTTTGGCAAACTCCAAGCGGGCTGTCATGTGCTTTGTACTAAGGAGTGGCTTCCGTCTAGCCACTCTACCATAAAGGCCTGATTGGTGGAGTGCTGCAGAGATGGTTGTCCTTCTGGAAGTTTGTCCCATCTCCACAGATGAACTCTGGAGCTCTGTCAGAGTGACCATCAGGTTCTTGGTTACCTCTCTGAGCAAGGCCCTTCTCCCCCGATTGCTCAGTTTGGCCGAGCAGACAGCTCTTGGAAGACTCTTGGTGGTTCCAAACTTCTTCCATTTAAGAATGATGGAGGCCACTGTTCTTGGGGACCTTCAATGCTGCAGAAATGTTTTGGTACCCTTCCACAGATCTGGCCTCGACACAATCCTCTCTCGGAGCTCTACGGACAATTCCTTCGACCTCATGGCTTGGTTTTTGCTCTGACATGCCCTGTCAACTGTGGGACCTATTATATAGACAAGTGTGTGCACATTTCCAAATCATGTCCAATCAAATTAATTTACTACAGGTGGACTCCAAGTTGTAGAAACGTCAAGGGTGATCGATGGAAACAGGATGCACCTGAGCTCAATTTCGTGTCTCATAGCAAAGGGTCTGAATACTTGTGTAAATAAGGTATTTCAATATATATATATGTTTATTTTTTTATACAATTTGCAAAAATGTATTAACCTGTTTTTGCTTTGTCATTATGGGGTATTGTGTGTAGATTGAGTGGGTAAAAAATAATTTAATATATTTTAGAATAATACTGAAACATAACAAAATGTGGAAAAAGTTAAAGGCTCTGGTGACATTTTCTGAATAATTCGGGAAGGATTCACACCCCTTGACTTTATACAGGGACATCTTGTATTTCAGAGGCACAACAACAACTTGTATCTGTCAAAGTAAAACGTGACTTGCCTGGCCCTACTATGGCCGACCTTGAGTTCAGCCTGTGGAACCAGTCAGTGTCTGGGGCCTTTAGGCCTACTGCCTTCCTCTGTCATTCATCATTTGTTCCAGGCAGGGTTATTTTCTACCTGGACTGCAACATCCCCCTCACTCCTCCTCTTAGTCAGATCAGCTCTCACTAACCCCTAGCATCTGGGGAAAAAGACTGAGAATTCTGAAAGAAAGTCAATCACAATGACTGAAATATGCCCAGTCAAAATGACTGCGATATATCCAGTTAGCAAATATCTATGCCCTATGAGATACAGTGCCTCGTAAAAGTATTTAGACCCTTTGGAGTTCTTCACATTTTATTGTGTTACAAAGTGGGAGTACCAATCTATACAAAATACTCTGTAATGTCATAGTGGAAGAAACATTAGCATAAACAAATAAAAAATAAACTAAAATATAGCCTAAATTAGTTCAGAAATAACATTTGGCTTAATAAATCACATGTTACATGGACTGACTCTGAAATAATAGGGGTTGACATGAATCGTCCATCTGAACTGAGCTGCAGGACAGGAATGAAACTGCTCAGGGATGTTACCATGATCCCATTGGTAATTTTAAAACTGCTACAGAGTTCAGTGGGAGAACTGAGGATGGATCAACAACATTGTAGTAACTCCACAATAATGACCTAAGTGACAGAGTGAATAGAATAATACATATATACAGAATAAAAGTATTACAAAACATGTATGCAACAAGGCACTAAAGAAATACTGCAAAGGAATCAAATTCATTTTGTATTTGCCACATGCACCAAATACAACAGGTGTAGACTTTACCGTGGAATGCTTACTTACGAGCCCATTCCCAACAAAGCTGAGAATAGGTTTTTATTACCGGCATAAGGCTTGTTTTTCTTTTGAGGCCAGGAAGGAGCTGGTACGATGTACATTACTGGCAGTTTTAGATTTTAGTGATGTTATACAGTGCTGTGAAAAAGTTTTTGCCCCCTTCCTGATTTATTTTATTGCACATGTCACACTTAAATGTTTCAGATCAAACAAATTTAAATGTTAAACAAGTAAACACAAAATGCAGTTAAGTGATGATTTGATTTATTTTGGGGAAAAAGCTATCCGAACCTTCATAGCCCTATGTGAAAAAGTAATTGCCCCCTAAACCTAATAACTGGTTGTGCCACCCTCAGCAGCAACAACTGCAATCCAGCGTTTGCGATAACTGGCAATGAGTCTTTCAAATCGCGGTGGAGGATTTTTGGCCCACTCTTTGCAGAATTGTTTTAATTCAGCCACATTGGAGGGTTTTCAAGCATGAACCGCCTTTTAAAGGTCTCGCCACTCAATCGGATTCAAGTCCGGACTTTGACTAGGCTACTCAAACCTTCATTTTGTTTTTTTAAGCCATTCAGAGGTGGACTTGCTGGTGTGTTTTGGATCATTGTTCTGCTGCAGAACCCAAGTGCGCTTCAGCTTGAGGTCACGAACTGATGGCCGGCCATTCTCCTTCAGGATTTTTTGGTAGAGAGCAGAATTCATGGTTCCATCAATCACAGCAAGTCGGCCAGGTCCTGAAGCAGCAAAGCAGTCCCAGACCATCACACTACCACCACCATATTTGACTGTTGGTATGATGTTCTTTTTCTGAAATGCTGTGTTACTTTAACGCCAGATGTAACGGGACGCACACCTTCCAAAAAGTTCAACTTTTGTCTCGTCAGTCCACAGAATATTTTCCCAAAAGTCTTGGGGATCATCAAGATGTTTTTTGCCAAAAGTGAGACGAGCCTTTGTTCTTTTTGGTCAGCAGTGGTTTTCGCCTTGGAACTCTGCCATGGATGCTGTTTTTGCCGAGTCTCTTTCTTATGGTTGAGTCATGAACACTGACCTTAACTGAGGCAAGTGAGGCCTGCAGTTCTTTAGATGTTATTGTGGGTTCTTTTGTGACCTCTTGGATGAGTTGTCGCTGCGCTCTTGGGGTAATTTTGGTAGGCCAGCCACTCCTGGGAAGGTTCACCACTGTTACAAATTTTCTCAATTTGTGTATAATGGCTCTCACCGTGGTTCGCTGGAGTCCCAAAGCTTTAGAAATGGCTTTGTAACCCTTTCCAGACTGATAGATGTCAATTACTTTGTTTCTCATCTGCGCCTGAACTTCTTTGGATCGCGGCATGATGTCTTGCTTTTTGAGATCTTTTGGCCTACTTCACTTTGTCAGACAGGTTCTATTTAAGTGATTTCTTGATTCAACGGGTTTGGCAGTAATCAAGCCTGGGTGTGGGTAGTGAAATTCATGATTTAACAAGGGGGGAGCAATTACTTTGTCACATAGGGTCATGAAGGTTCAGATAGCTTTTTTCCCTTAATAAATACACAACTGCATTTTGTGTTTATTTGGGTTATCTTTGTGTATTATTAAAATTTGTTTGATCTGAAACATTTAAGTGTGACAAATGTGCAAAAAAATAAGAAATCAGGAAGGGGGCATATACTTTTTCACAGCACTGTATATATGCAGGCCTCAGCCACTACCCTGAGAGCACTTGATTCAGTGTCAAATGTCTAACACATCATTGTGATCTCTACAGCACTGTTGGCTGGTCGTCATTGACCAAGCTTAAACACTGCGTAGGCTTAAACACTGGCATACACTAATTTCTAAGGCCATATTGGGTAAAATGCCATTTTATCTCAGTTCTTTTTTTAGTCAGGTCGGTAAATAAATATCAATATCATTACGGTCCCATTCTCATTTCCTTCTAACAGTACCAAAAATTAGAACACGTCATGTTAGAAATAGTTTTGGTTTCTTAGCTCCGTGGTCCTGGAATTCTCTCCTGAACATTTAAAAATGTGATGATCCACTTTTGTTGGTGGAGTTGATCGATGTATATATTATAGAAGAGTGTAGTTGTCTTTAGGCCAGCTGTTTTTAGTCAAGATTTTCGTGTTTAACGTCAAATGTTTTTGTTGTACTCTGTGTGTTTTTATAGATTTTGTTTAATGTTGTGTTAGTGTATGTAAGTCTCTCTTGGAAAAGAGATCTCAATGAGAAAAACCTGTATAAATAAAGGTACAATTATTTTTTTTATTTTTTATTCAGAGTTAACCTCACTAGGGTATGTGGGACGATAGCGTCCCACCTCGTCAACAGCAAGTGAAACTGCAGGGCGCCAATTTCAAAACAGAAATCCCATAATTTAAATTTATATCCAAAAATCTGAGTTTAGGCGGGACGCTACTGTCTCACTTGGCAAAAAGCCAGAGAAAATGCAGAGCGCCAAATTCAAATTAATTACTATAAAAATCAAACTTTCATTAAATGACACATGAAAGATACCAAATGAAAGCTACACTGGTTGTGAATCCAGTCAACATGTCAGAATTCAAATAGGCTTTTCGGCGAAAGCAAACAATGCTACTATCTGAGGATAGCACCATTGTAAACAAAGAGAGAGAAGCATATTTCAACCCTGCAGGCGTGACAAAACGCAGAAATAAAAATATAATTCATGCCTTACCTTTGACGAGCTTCTGTTGTTGGCACTCCAATATGTCCCATAAACATCACAAATGGTCCTTTTGTTCGATTAATTCCGTCGATATATATCCAAAATGTCAATTTATTTGGCGCATTTGATCCAGAAAAACACCGGTTACAAATTGTGAAACGTGACTACAAAATATCTAAGGTTACTTGTAAACTTTGCCAAAAAATGTCAAACTACTTTTGTAATACAACTTTAGGTATTTTTAACGTAAATAATCGATCAAACAGTTTTAGAAACTTTAGAGTTTTCTATCCAAATCTACTAATAATATGCATATCTTATCTTCTGGGGATGAGTAGCTGGCAGTTTAATTTGGGCATGCTTTTCATCCAAAATTCCGAATGCTGCCTCCTACCCAAGAGAAGTTAAAAAGACAAATTTGCAAAAAAGCTAATAGTCACACAAAGTAATAATGAGACTATATACAAGGAGTGCCGGTAGTGAGTCAATGTGCAGGGGTATGAGGTAGTTGAGGTAATACATTATGTACATGTGGGTAGGGGTAAAAGTGACTAGGCAATCAGGATGATAATAAACAGAGTAGGGGTGTGTGTGTGTGTGTGTTGGACTCTCTGTAGTGAGTGTGTGGGTAGAGTCTAGTGAGTGTGCATTGAGCCAGTGCAAGAACACACATTTTGGCCTGAATGCAAATCCTTATGTTTGGGGCAAATTCAACACATCACTGAGTGAGTGTCTGCCTCTTTATTTTCAAGCTTGGTGGTGGCTGCATCATGGTATGGGTATGTTTGACATCGGCAAATACTGGGGAGTTTTTCAGGATAAAAATAAACTGGATGGAGCTAAGCACAGGCAAAATCCTAGAGAAAAACTTGCTTAAATCTATGGCAAGACCTGACCATTGCTGTTTAGCCATGATCCCCAGCATCTTGACAGAGTTCCACGTTTTTTAAAAGAGTAATGGGCAAATATTCCACAATCCAGGTGTGCAAAGCTCTTATAGACTTACCCAAGAAGACTCACAGCTGTAATCGATGCCAAAGGTGTTTCTAACATGTATTGATTCAGGGAGCTGAGTACTTATGCCACAACTTTCATTTGAAGTAGTCTTTAAAAAATATATATTTAAAAAAATCTTCCACTTTGACATGGCATAATATTTTTTGTAGATTGTTGACAAAAAATTGCAATCTATTTTAAATCACACTTTGTAACACAACAAAATGTGAAGAAATCCAAAAGGTCTGAATACTTTTGCAAGGCACTGTATGTCCTAGTAGCATAGGCTACAGTATGCTCCAGTCAGAATGACTGAGATATGTCCCGGTAGCCTATGTTCCAGTCAGAATGACTGAGATATGTCCCGGTAGCCTATGTTCCAGTCAGAATGACTGAGATATGTCCCGGTAGCCTATGTTCCAGTCAGAATGACTGAGATATGTCCCGGTAGCCTATGTTCCAGTCAGAATGATTAACCTACTCATTGTGTCCTTTCTTTTCCAGAGGTGAAGCCTGCAGCAGTGGTGAATAAGAATGGTGTGAAAGCGGAGGCTACTGTTGCTGCTAGTGGTGGTGGTTTTAGCAACACAAAGATCTTCACCTGGTTCATGGTGCTGGCTCTGCTGGGGGTGTGGAGCTCCGTGGCCGTGGTGTGGTTTGACCTGGTGGACTACGACAACGTCATCGGTGAGTCACCTGACCTCCCCACAGCCCTATGATAAAGAGTAATCCTTTATTTTACAACCCGGTTTAAGCTGGTACCTGGTATTGACATGTTACTCACAAAGGAACCTTTGTGGTTACAATACTCACCTCAAAGAATTACACACTATCGGTAACTACTAACTACCAATACATGGTATGTCAATGAATTTCAAAGAAACCAAAGTGTAATTACCATGGAAGTATTATTTAATCAGGCTACTGTTTTAATTAACAAGTAATTTCTAACTAACTATCAACAGGCTATAAATAATAAAGCGTTATCTGATAAACTCTTGCCTTTTTGTGGTACAATAAGATAAGAATTAAGTTATATCTGATTTAAATATAAAAATGCACAACGTTACAACATGTATGTATTGCAATATACGGTATATCATGTAAAATTTAGGGCATTGGGTTATGTTTGTATTAGGGATGCACCGATAAGAAATGTTCCTTGCTAAAAAAAACGATACCAATAACCACAGCCTTTTTAAGCATTCTAGTACAGTTAAATAGTTTAAACACACACACTGACCAAAAAGTTTTTTTGTTGGCATTTATAAATGTCCCCATTACCAGTAAAACATAACCAAAACCTATTTATTTCACTTACTTGCTGTGCTGTTTCATTTGTTCAGTCTCAACCAGGATTTCATCATACATGTCAAGCAGTGAAGTTTCAACTCTGTGTCCGTGGCCTCTCTTTCTCGGTGTGCGCTGTCACTGTGTTCGTTTCCATATTGTCCAGCTATGTCTGTAACATTTCACGTAAACCCTTTTTCTTACTCTTTCAAATGACTGCTCGACTTGTTGACTGCTCGAGCCACACAGACATTGTGGGCTAGGTTAGGAATGCTGTGTTGCATGTTAGCGCTATATTTTTTTGTTGCGTCATTACGTCATCTACCTACATTATATAGGTATGCACGTCAGCTTTGACATCGATTTTGCACATCGGCATTAAACTAGACATCGGGCCGATGTTGGCATTTTTAGCGACTATTCCGATATGCTTACCGCTATATCGTGCATCCCTAGTTTGTATGCTACATTTCAACCTGCAGTGTTTAGCCTAAATTGAGTAATCCCCTATAGATGATGTTCTAACCACAAAGCTTTCTGTAGGCTCATGAGAACGCCACTTACTTCCTGTATGATTCGGAGAAGGCATTATGTGGGTTAGACAGAGATCCGTTACCTTATGAAGAAGAACATTTAAGGGGGAAAGAGGAATTCCTATTGAAATTAGTAAGAGGGTTTTGTAAAAATGTTTTTAAAAATGACATTTTAGTACCCAATTTAATATGTGTAACATTAAGTAATACTGACACTGTTTCATTAACTTTTGATATTGATGATGTCCCTATAAACAAACTGCTCCTGTGTGTCTTTTAATCTTGCAAAGCAGAGAGGGCAAAGGAATTCCGTTTTAACTTTTCAGAGGTTTTACAAGGTATGGTCTTTACTTGCATGTATCACCAATATTCAATTATATCTGTTATTAGCTTTGAATAGGTTACATTATAGTATGCCTCAAAATTATGATTTAACAATATGCAGTACAATATACTTGTCTTGCTGTTCCCTCTGGGACCACCCATGTGAAAATGTATGCACGCATGACTGTAAATTAGATTAATGTGTCTGCTAAATGGCATGTATGTTGCATGGCTTGTTGATGTTTCTTTTCCTGGTCTTTTGATTGGTTTGTTTTTACTAGTCCCTTTATTTATTAGGCTTTGACTCATACTAAATGTTTTTTTATTTCTCATATCTGATTTTGAAGAAGCAAATTCATTGGATTGAAGGTATAGCTTCATTTCATCAAGGCCCTGCGACGGACTAGCGTCCTATCCAGGGGGTGTACTTGTTGGCTACATCATGCTGCCTGTGTTCGGCTGTGGTAGGCCTAGGGCTAGTCGAGTGGTTTCCGCTTTATATATATACATATCTATATATATATATACTGCTGCAGTTCAGCAGTATCACCATGACCACAACTTCCCTCTCAGAAATACAGAAGGAATTCAGAGCTGAGCTGTAGATATGATACGGTTCCACTCTGAACACCATAGTATGACTTCATTGGCAAGTAGTGAAGTATCACTAAAATCAGGAGAGTCACATTAAAGAATCCCAATGACCTATTAACTGTCTGTAATTACAGAGGAAGTGTATGTCCCCTAGACCCCCCTCCCACACAATGATTTTGATGGAAAGGCCAAGAACAGGCTCATTTGTGGAAAGGACTGTACTCTGAACATTGTTTATGATATGACTTTAAGACTATTTCCTTTTTGTAGGTAAACTTTCAGCGTATGACGCAGATGGCGATGGCGACTTCGATGTGGAGGACGCCAAAGTACTACTCGGCAAGTGCATTTTCTAATAATGACCTTTTTGTGACCTCTAAAATGTTACTCATGCATGACTGACTTGGTTTTCTTGTGTTTGAGTACCAGTGCCATGAACTTAACAGCTTACTTAGAGCTTACTTCAATGGGGAAAAACTCAAGTGGGTGGCGTTAACTTCCCTATGAATTGGTACTAAAACTTAAAATAAACAAATAGTTCCATGTAAGTACTCCTGCACAGAGTTGTTCAGCAGTAGCTATTTCATTTAGTATACGGCTCAAAAGAGCTTGAAGTCCTGTGGCAGCATCTACACAGCCTTATTTAACTTCGACAGTCTACAGTTCTGTTGTGCATTTGTGCTGAAAACCAACAATATTACTTATGGTTGTTGTAACGTTGGTCACCTGCCGCATGTACAGTATCTAAAATACTGCTTTATTACTGACACTTCTCATTTCCCACAATGCCTAGCCTAATAGCTCTTGTCCTGTGTATCCTAATAAATAAAGGGACTAATAAAGACTAAACCAATCAAAGACCAGAACAAATGACTGTACCTTACCAACCACAATCCCTAAACATAGCTGGCAACGACATTTCATAATTCGACACTTTCGAGAGCTACACTCAACTTTTAAAGGGGGATATTTTCTTGCCGCTCTTCTATTCGACTTATACGCCTCTTTCCTGCATTACCATCCACTTTATTCATTTCTCTTCCCTCTCTCCATCCTCTCGCTCCTCTTCTCTCCCCCTTGTTTTTCTCCTCTCTCTCGTCAGGCTTGACCAAAGATGGCGGTGAAATTACTAATGAAAACGCAGATTCCCTAGAGGAAATCTTCGGTATTTTAGCCGAGGAGGGCTCTGATTGGTTTTACGGCTTCTTCACGTTTCTCTATGATGTGATCACTCCTCCCGTAGAGAAGGATCCAGAGATTCCAGAGAGTCAGACAGCAGAGGAGGATGATGAGGAGGAGGAGGAGGGTGATGCTGGTACGTCCCAGAATGACGGTGGGGTTCAGGGCGTTATATTAGACCTACAGGATCAATAGCCAAAAGCTCCTGAGCGTTCGACTCCTAGCCTGCCGTCCACAAGGAGCAGAAGGAGACTAGTCTACTGGGTGAGGTCTAAGGTCACCCAAAGGTCACCCCCCCCCCCCCCCCCCATCTCTAACTGGAGGAAGTTGAATCTGGCGCTGATCCTGTCAAATGAAGGACTCTGTGAAAAGAGTGTCTGAAATAAGGATATTATGTTTTTGTCCTCGTCGACTTTGGCCTTGCTGCAATGGTGCTTGCCGTTGGGAATATTGACCTGGACTTTTGGGACTATGCTTTGTACTTTTTCTAAATCTACTTCTCACTGTCATTGTGATGCACTAATTCTTTGCTCATCTGTTTTCTGACCTGAATTAATCCTTTGTGCTATTCTAATCTTTTCATTTGTCCAAGTTAAACTGTGTTTCGCATTTAGTTGTAATTAATTTTTTTAATGTAAATTAATCACTTAATCTTTACTCTTAAGCCTTACAGTAATTCCTTTTACTGTAATTTCCATTTCTTCTATCTATATAACCATCCACTCACCATCTACATAACACTGTTCAGGCTTCTGATAACATTGGATGTTGCAATTCAGGTGACTCCTAGTTCAATTTGAAAAAAATGTCATATAGCTTTTTAAGCAAAGCAACGTTAGATGCTGAGTATAAAAACTGCATGAACTGCAGTAACAGATGACGTCAGCGTTGATCACATTTGTTTAGTTAGCTTGTTGTACTGTAGTAGTAATGTAAACTTAATTCAAAACATGCTGTATCTATTTGCATTGTCTGTCCTAAGACTAAGTCTAGAAGTCGCCTCTTTACCCAGCAGTAGGTCTAGGAAGACTGATTTTCTTAAATTCCTTTGACTCTATGTTATTAGGCTTACATATGGGAAGTGGTAACAGTGTGTTGTTGGAATGATGCAATGTGAATGACCACTTGAGCGGGGACTATTCTCTGAATGTGAAACTACTGTTTTGGTACTTATGTTTGTTAAACTTTTAACTGCTAATATACCACTATGCTATTATTGGATTGAAGAGAAGTTCCCGAACTTCACCCATCTCTTGCTAAACAGACCCATAAAGGTCAGCATGAACCCCAGAGTTTGGGAATGTCGTCCACGTTGACTTGTGGCCATCTAGGCTAAGTATTTACTGAGGGGTTTCGGACTGTTCAGTTTTTATTTACCAAAGGTCATGGAGACTAAGAGGGTGTATTTCTGTTTCAGACTGGAGGGACAACATTTTAGGCCATTTTAAGTAGGCATATTGCAAGATGTTGGCCTAGCCTATTATATATCTTGACATAAACAAAATGCAGTGTTCAGATATTTTATGTTGTGAGGTAGTTTGAACGTCTGTCTATGGAATAAATATGTTGATTGAACTCTTATATTTAGTGTCTGTCTACAAGCATGGGCACTCAATGGTTATGGGCATCGATTAAGTATTTTATGCATTTTGTACAGGATAGGAATAAGTGACTGGTTTCTGTTTGATATTGATTGAGCGATCGTGTCAAATTGGCGCTATGATGCACTCTTTGAAATTGGCACGTACAGTCCCCTCCGACATGGTCCATGCTGTCTCTAATTTCTTTTTGGGTTTTGTTTGTATGTTAGATGAAAAAGAGGTCCAAGTTCCTCCTCCCAAAATGGAAAGGCTGAAAAAAGGTACTTCCTCCTTGTTGGTCGCTCCCTGTGCGTGTTGTCATTGGCCAACATTTTTTGTTTGTTGCTCAACTCTCTCATGACCCTGCGTCCTTTAAAAAAAACATACTATGTCGAAATATGTCACTGTAGCTAATGGTTATTTTTTCCTTTTTTTTTGTTGAAAAGTCCAAACCAAAAGGTCTTTCCCAGTGTTAGTTATTTTCCAGAATTATTTTATTCTCCTTTGGGAATAAAATTGTCCTGTTTGTTTGTGCGTGTGTGTTTTAAGACAATTAATTTCTGGTGGGCATGACATGACATGACACACTGTGTGAGAATCAACCTTCTCTGGACTGTGACCCTTGGCTCTGTTTGCGTGTCTGCCAGGGATTTTGAAAACGCCTTTTGACAGACTGTTCAGCAGTCAGGGATCAGAGGTAGAAACTTGTATCAATCACGTGGTGTTTTGACCTGGAAGCAAAGTATAGTAGACAAAACCACATGCAACACCTCAGTCAAAACTGTTTAAATAACTTGTGTTAATAAACTGTTGCCTCATTTTGAAGAGCGAGAGAGAAAATAGGAGTTTTAGCTAGTGTGTATCCAACGAAGACCTGAGTTCGGACTCAAGTTGTGCAAGTAGAGAGGCTGGATTAATTTTAACTGTTCAATTTTAAATTAGACTGTTAATCTGTTTTCTCCATCCAGAGGTAGCCAACCTACTCCTCTACAATCCGGCCCAATTCAAGTTTTGAGCCTAAATCCTCTGTTGTGGTTAGACTGTGAATTTGTATGATGTAAGACAAACTGCAGCTCCTGCAGGCTTTTGCAAGGCACAATGGCATCTCAGTAGTGCATTCGGAAAGTATTCAGACACCTTGAGTTTTTCCATATTTTGTTACGTTACAGCCTTATACTAAAATTGATAAAATCGTTTCCCCCCCCCCTCAATCTACACATGATAACCCATAATGACAAAGCAAAAACAGGTTTTTAGAAATGTTTGCTAATTTAGAATTTTTTTACAAATGGAAATATCATATTTACATAAGTATTCAGACACTTTACTCAGTACTTTGTTAAAGCACCTTTAGCAGTGATTACAGCCTCGAGTCTCCTTGGGTATGACGCTCCAAGCTTGGCACATCTGTATTTGGGGAATTTCTCCCATTCTTCTCTGGAGATCCTCTCAAGCCCTGTCAGGTTGGATGGGGAATGTTGCTGCACAGCTATTTTCAGGTCTCTCCAGAGATGTTCGATTGGGTTGAAATCCGGGCTCTGGCTGGGCCACTCAAGGACATTCAGAGACTTGTCCCGAAGCCACTCCTGTGTTGTCTTTGCACTTTGATTAGGAAGGTGAACCTTCGCCCCAGTCTGAGTTCCTGAGCGCTCTGAAGCAGGTTTTCATCAAGGGTCTCTGTTCATCTTTGCCTCAATCCTGACTAGTCTCCCAGTCCCTGCCGCTGAAAAAACATCCCCACAGCATGATGCTGCCACCACCATGCTTCACTGTAGGGATGGTGCCAGGTTTCCTCCAGACGTGACACTTGGCATTCAGGCCAAAGAGTTCAATCTTCGTTTCATCAGATCAGAGAATGTTGTTTCTCAGTCTGAGGGTCTTTTGGTGCCTTTTGGCAAACTCCAAGCGGGCTGTCCTGTCTTTTACTGAGGAGTAGCTTCTGTCTAGCCACTCTACCATAAAGTCCTGATTGTTGGAGTGCTGCAGAGATAGTTGTCCTTCTGGAAGGTTCTCCCATCTGTACAGAGGAACTCTAGAGCTCTGTCAGAGTGACCATCTGGTCCCTGACCGAGGACCTTCTCCCCCGATTGCTCAGTTTGGGCGGGTGTCCAGCTCTAGGAAGAGTCTTGGTGGTTCCAAACTTTTTCCATTTAATGGAGGTCCTTTGTTCTTGGGGACCTTCAATGCTGCAGACATTTTTTGGCACCCTTCCCCAGATTTGTGCCTTGACACAATCCCTTCTCGGAGCTCTACAGACTATTCCAACCTTATGGCTTGGATGATCACTGGAAACAGGATGCACCTGAGCTCAATTTCAAGTCTCATAGCAAAGGGTCTGAATACATATGTAAATGGATATCTGTCCTTTTTTGTATATTTCTAAAAAGCTGTTTTCGCTTTGTCATTATGGGGTATTGTGTAGATTGCTCAGGATCTTTTTTGTATTCAATAAAATTAATGAGACTAACGTAACAAAATGTGAAAAGGTCAAGGGGCCTGAATACTTTCCGAAGGCACTGTGTGTGTATAGATAGATAGATAGATAGATAGATAGAGTTTGGTTACATTTGGGTCTCATTGCTTGTGTTATGAAAGACAAGGAACTAGGCAGCGCATTTGATTAACTTAGTTGTTTTCAGAGACTGAGGTTGACTTTGGAGTGATGATGTACTCTGGAATAGCATGATCAATTCTTCTTGATTTAACACACGCTTATTCACCTTTCTATTTGTCCTCTGAAAAATTGTCAGGGGAGAAGATTGGAGGTTCCTGTTCCAGAAACAGAAAAGCCAACCTACCTATTTTAATGGTTGTGAGTAGGGGTGCACGATATATCGGTGAACATATCGGACGATATTAGCTAAAAATGCCAACATGTCAAAGCTGACGTGCATACCTATATAACGTAGGGACATGACGTAATAACCCCACGTAAAATGTTGCGCTACACGTGCAACACAGCATTCCTAACCTGGCCCACAATGTCTGCTGTGTGGATCGAACAGTCGAGCAGTCATTTGAAAGAGTAATAAAATTTCAGCGAGACAACTTAAAGGCGAAATCCATTAACGCCAAGATAATGGAATTCATTGCCCTTGACAATCAACCGTTCTCTGTTGTGGGTGATGTTGGCTTTCACCGACTGATCGAGCACCGGTACAAATGTTACCCTACCAGAGTTACCCAATAATAGCGTCACTGCTATTAGCTTCACGACATACTATGGAACGCCATTTGGGTCTTTGCGTGTCAAAAAAGATAAACGCCAAATAACACTATTTGATGAGTCAAATAACACAGTTCTATTATAGAATGTTGTGTGTTCTGTATTTGCACGTGCAAGCCAAGCGCCACCACTACTATCAGTAGCACTGTCAAAGCTGTACAAAGTCTGCAAACAAGCAAACACCGGCCACGAACGATGTGCTTACAATACAGCGTTGGTAATAAATCATTATTTGTTTGACTGAAACTTCTGGGGTAGCTAGCTTTGGCTTGTTACCTAGCTAGCACCAATACAACCAGCCTGAAAACAATGACCAGTAGAAACTGCAGTCATTTTCATTATTCTTTGCAATGATTTAGGAATCCTTGTAAGTATTAGCTAGGTACCCACTTGTTGTTCACCAATTGAAATTGAACTTCAGTTCATGAAAATAAATAGCTAGCCAGCTACTTCACCCTGTTGCCCAAAGCTAACGTTATAAGCAGCCAGCTAGCTTCATCTGGCTAGTGACACTCGACTGGACTGGGTTATGTGTTGTGAAGCTAGCCACAATAAGGATTAGGCACAATAGTGGAAATTGCGGTTTGCCTTCAAAATAAAGGTACCTCTTTTGAAAGTGATGCAGGAGGTTTATTGGTGGAATCATGCCATATTTAGGCTAGATAATGTTAAGCAATGAAACGGGGTATTGTTGATAAAAGGTGAGGTGCACAGGTGAGCGAGTCGGTCAAGGATCGACTCAGACGAGGAGTTAAAGTTTAACAATCAGCAGTTTATTCAGAGTAAATATATTTGGTACTGCGCATGCGGGGCTCCGTCTTAGAATTCCGAGTGAGCTAAAAGAGGAGAGCCCCTAAAACAGGTTGATTACAGATTATATACAGTACAGAAAGTAGGTTGATTCTTTGAAGTCCTGGTCCTCTGGTTGGCTCTGGTCCGGGCGTAGTCCATGCTTATTGGTCCACCATTGTTGTTGAAGAATGTCCCTTGCTTAATGTCTGTTTTGAATTTCCCAACTGCCGTGGGTGCACAATGTTAATAAGCTTAGGATCCCTAGAAGCTCTATTAGGTATTAATGCGGTGTGTGTGGTTCTCTGTGTTTGAGTGTAAATGTGCGTGGGTGTGTGTGTGTCTACCAGCCATCAGCAGATATGTCATCACAAGATGAAGTCCCTTAGACCTCTGCGGTTGACCCAGTTCCTGTTTTCTTGGCTGTATGTGGAAACATTAGTATGGCATGCCAGAAGCAGGTTGTGCAACATACTGCAAACACACTTGTAATATAAGTTTATTTGCTTTGCCTTTTGTTACTAAAAGCTAATGCATAGATATAAAGGCCTATCTTGGCTTCAAGCATATATGAGCATAAAAGTTTTTCTTACAGTATCAGTCTACTCAGTGAAACCACAGAACACAACTGAAGAGTTTACGTAAATATTAGCATTGTAGCTCTTATCGCGGGACTGTGACTGGGGAGGTGATTTCACACAGTCTGCCTATTGTGTGTATTGACAGTCATATTGCACTGTACAGCTTTACATAAGGATTGGGATCAATGAAATGGGGGATCAGTCTACTCAATACCCAAGATTTTCTCCCAACGTCGCCCTCAGATTTATCAGACTCAAACATCCACGCAGTATTGGTTTTCCTCGGGAATAGTGTTCCATTGAATTGACCAACTAACTCTCATAGTCTCCAAGATGGCAGACTGAACACAGCTGTTTAGACCACCTCAAGATTAAAACGTAATATTCAATGTCGGTAAGTTAGACTAAATATTACCACTACTCAATCTGGTGGGTAATAACCTTCAATCTGGATAACACAAAACAAATCATATGACTAGAGAAATGTATCGACAAATATTACGAAAACAAGCAACACCCAAACATGACGGAGTGTAAGACGGGAACTTATTTCAAAACGAAAAGGTGACTCTTCTACAGACAGACAATTTAATATTTTCACCAGCGGGAATTGGAAAGGATCGAAACCGATCTGTTAAAATCAATAAATGACAAACTGGGTATACTTGAACTAGTCAGTAAGGATATAAATGAGTTAAAGGCTAGCCTCGAGATGAGTGACGAAAAAGCTGGGACATTGGAGAAAGACAAACAATCTAAAAGGGACAGTCAATAAGATTCAAACCGAAGTTAATGAACTTAAAAAGGAGAACATCGTTCTGAGAGAAGCCTTACTTGACATACAGACTAGATCCATTAGAGAACCTGGTACTTACAGGTGTCCAAGAGAAGCAAGTAGAAGTTCCTCCTTACAGCGCTTCAGATCCCAAGCGAAGCTATCAACAAAATCCAACTCGAACGTGTACACCGCTTCGGGCAGAGGTATGAATGCCCAATCGTTGCCAAATTTGCTTTCTTTAAAGATAAAATAATGGTTAAAAGCCTGGGTAAAAGACTTGCTGGCACGAATGACCAGTTCCTGAAGGAAATTGCACGGCGTAAAGTGCTGTATCCAATTTAAGGAAAATAGGTTGAAAGGGAAATGCGTAGCTAACGTGGTTGATAAACTGTACATTGATAACCAGTGGTTGAGACAAAGACCCATGACTATTTTAAAAATGACAAAGTTCTCAGAGAAGGGAAATAATGAAACACACAATTCTAGCCCAGTTATGGATTGTAATAATACAACAAAATATAGTTTTTCTATCTATCTTCAGATATAACTAATTGGAACACAAAAGCACTAATTCAACATGGTGGAGATAAAAACTCAGTTATTAGCAGGCACAGTATGTGTGGATGGATGGTGTGTGTTTTTCGGTGTTTGGGAAAGTGTGGTATTGAGTGAGAAAGTAAATGGTCGCATATCCCAGAACCAATGTATTTCTGTGAGCTTGGCTTTCAATGTTGTGCAGATGAGGGATATACATTTATTTATTGTCCTATTATGGTGGAACAGCGTTAAAAAAAAATTATTATACATCTAATTTATTTATTGTCCTATCATGGGAACTAAAAAATTTTCAATAAATTATACATCTTATTTATTTATGGTCCTATATTGATGGAACGGTCCACAACTCTATAACCTAGACACCCACCTGAACGACCCAGATACTAAGGAGAAGTCACAATCTGTTTTATGGGCCTGCTGTAAGCGGCCTGTATGCAGCCAAAATGCGGTCAGAGACCTTCTTGGAGCAGCACCGTTCCCTCAAGATTCTGAGCCTGCCTGGCAAGGTTGGTCCTGCAAAGCCTCCTGATGGGAGAGCATAATATACAGGGAAATTCTCAAAGCTGCTAATGAAAACCTTGACGACCTTGTACCTAGCCGGTGGGGATTCTGATGTGGTGCCCCCACCCAGGCAGTAGCAGTGCTGGCAACACTAGCTGCAGTAACCCATGGGGAGGGGGTCACACTCGGACATTCAGAGAGGGGGCATATCATATTATTGTGGCCCTGGTGGCACAAAATCAAAGGTCTGACTGCACGGAGATGCTTGGGACTATGGTCACTACGGGGGACCATGTGTGGGTTTCAGGGGAAGGGGGTATATCTGACCTCCATCATCTAGGACGTGACAATGGTTAATCAAATCTCCCAATTTCTGCCCATTTTTTTGCGCAGTTTTGCAGGCCTTCTCATACAGCTGCAACTGTATATGCATTCGTAAATCAAGACCTTTCTCGAGTTGGGCTCTGGGATGGTCCAACTGTTGAGAATCTGAGTCTGTGGTTGTTGTGGGGGAAAGGTATTGAGAGTGTATGTGGAAGAGGTTCCTTTGTTCTCCTGTGAATGTCTCTCTCTATACTGCATGGCCATGAGGAGAGAGACTCCTCTAGGAATTTATTACCTACGATAAAACAGCCTGGGTGTAGGGGGAAGAGGTGGTGAGAGAGCAAGAGAGGGGGATGGTGCTCGCTGTACCCAAAGAGGGCTATGTCATGACAAGGTGTATCCCACAACTGTTGCGATGGAGTGAAAGACGTTAGGGACAATATAGGATGATTCACAATAATTGTTTGCTAATATAATAATTGCTTGCCATAATGTAATTTTGGTAATGGTGAGACTGGTGTGAGGTCAAAATCCTTTGCATAAATTGCCTACATTACTACAAATATTAATAGCTAATTATATATAATACAAAAATCGAGGTGAGGGCAATGGAAATGTATTTGGCGGTTGATCTGCTTCTGTTCTTTTCAAAGAATGTGTCCCGGTCTCTCCGGGGCTATGGGATCCGGGGGGGTTGGGGGTGGTCTGCCGGGCATTGGGATGAGAACCCAACTCGGGATGAGGAGGGCTTTTAGCAGGTGGAATAGTGGGGACCTATTCGGAGGTTTACTTAGTAGCAATGCAAATATCATGGTACAGTTATACAGACACTCAATCATCATATTACTTTTTAATGGTACTTTTACAAACCATATATTTTGAAAAATAGATTTGAAACCTTTGTCTCATTATGGTAAGTGGTGAGAAGTATAACCAGTTGTAATTGTAATGTCTTAGCAGAAAATAAGACGATCAGTATTTACCTGGCTAAAAGAGAAGGAATATAATATCTGTTTACAGGAAACTCAATTCAACAATTTTAGATTAAGTTTTGTGGAAAAAGGACTGGGGGACTAAATATATTTCTCCCATGGGCAAAGAAATTCATAAGGGGTTATGCTATAGAGTAATTTAAATCCAAATGTGCAAATTGTCCGAACAGATCATCAAGGTAGATGGATTATTTGAAATATGTTATTGAACAATAAACATATGGCTTATTAACCTATACGGTCCAAATAATGATGATCCAAGCTTCTTTGAAAGTATATATAAGAATTTACCAACTCTACAAGCAACAATTATTATGGTGGGGGATTTCAATACGGTTTTAAATACCTCTATGGACCGTAATGTTAATCACACTACAAACTATCATCCTCAGGCACTTAAAGAAATCATGAATGCCATGGATATATTGGAATTAGTGGATGTATGGAGGCTTAAATACCCTGACCTAGTGAAATATACATGGCGGAGGCTTAATCAAGCTAGTCATCTTGATTACTTTGTCATTCTCTCTAGCACCAAAAGTTTAAAAAGTGTTGATGGGGGACAGAATGCGGTCGGATCATCACAATTGGCGTATACATTACTCTTACTGAATTTCCATGTGGGCGAGGATATTGGAAATTTAATCAAAGCCTACTGGATGATAACTTGTTTATAACTAGGACAGAAGAATTTATAACTGATTTTTCCGACATAACATAGGTACAGCAGATCCCCTTATTGTATGGGACACTTTTAAATGTGCCTTTAGAGGTCATGGAATTCAGTATTCATCTATGAAACAAAAGTAATTTAGATCAAGAGTCCATATTAACAAAGGAAATATCATGTCTAACAGAACAGATAGATGGCAATACAAACTGTACCATAGAGGCTCCGTATAAGTTAGAGGAAAAACAAAAAGAAATGGAGGAACTTATTCAAGAATGATCCAGTGTAATATATTATAAAAAATAAAGCAAACTGGATGGAATATGGGGAAAATGCACCAAATTCTTTTTCAATCTTCAACAATCTTCAATAAAAATGTATTAAAACTTGTTACAAATGGAGTAACGCATGATTCACTGAATTATATTTTGAAAGAGGAAGTAAAGTACTTAAAGAATATGTTTTCTTTTCAGTCTCCTCCATCTCCACTAACCGAAGCTAATTGTATGGAATTTTTTTTCCTATTAATAATGTAAAATTAACAACTGTACAGAAAGACTCATGTGAAGGCCAAATTACAGAGGAACTTCTTGATGCAATTAAAGCCTTTAAGGCTGGGAAAACTCCAGGGATGGAAGTATATCAAACTTTTTTTGATATACTCAGGACCATTATTAGCATGTTTTAATTACTCCTATATAAACAGTAGATTATCAGACACGCAACAAGGTCCGATTTTCATTATTACTGAAACAGGATCCAAGTGGTGTGTATATATAAATATCCAGTCCATTTAAAAAATTGGAGGCCTCTTACACTTCAGTGTTGTGATGCAAATATTCTAGCTAAATGCTTTGCGCATAGAATTAAAAAGGTATTGTCAAATATGATTCATCCTAATCACAGGTTTTTTACATGGACAATACATTGGAGATAATATAAGACAAGTACTGGAAACAATAGAATACTATGAAATATCGGGGACACCAGGCCTGGTTTTCATAGCTGATTTTGAAAAGGCTTTTGATAAAGTACGACTGGAGTTTATATATAAATGCCAAGAATATTTGAATTCTGTAGAATCTCTTATAAAATGGGTTAGTCATGTATAGTAACTCTATGTGTAAAATAGTAAATAATGGCTACATCTCAAAGTTTTAAACTGTCTAGAAGAGTAAAACAAGGTTGTCCACTATCGGCATTGCTTATGGTTTTGCTTACACCTGCTTTTTAAATTATATGAACAAAAAAATATCATATTTTATTTGGAATGGCAAGCCAGACAATTAAAAGGGCCTACTTATATAACGAATATGAATTTGGAGGGCAGAAATGATTAAATATTAAAGCATTAGACCTCTCACTAAAGACATCAGTCATACAAAAAGTATACTTAAATCTGACATGGTTCTCTAGTAAATTAGTAAGAATGTCTCACCCCATGTTCAACAATGACCTTTTTCCCTTTATTCAGATTACAACTGCTCACTTTCGGTTATTTGAAAATGAAATTTTTAAACAAGCCTTAGAAAGTTGTCACACATGCAGCTAACACAGACATATGGAAATGTCTGCTCTACCCAAAATGTGAGGTTATCTTTCATTCATTCATGAATAAAATCATCAGCCATATTTTTGGAGACGTTGAGTTTAGATTCTACATCAGACCACATTTCTCTGGGGCGTGGACAATGGTCCGAGGTATGTCGATTTGAACATTGTTTGAGGAAATACACTATTTTTAATGACCCCCAAAAACCATTCATGTTGACACCAATGGAGACAAAAGCTAAAATTGTTTGCATTCAGGACAACTTCGCATTCTTAGGTGTAATTCCTGAATAATACTTTAAAGATTTTGGGTTAGCGGATGAACAGGGTGGCTATTGTAAAGCTACTTGTTTGAGTAGTTGGTTAAGGGTAGAGCTTACAATTGTCTTACCTTGTGAGTAGTTTATAAGATACGTGGTCAAATTTGCTCACATAACTGCATTGTTGTTTATGCCACTGTTTTCACACGCATTGTATTGCTAACTACTGTGCTACATCTTTAGTCCCTTCCTAAAGCAAAGGGGACTGGTAGCTACACTAGGTATTCCTGGAAGTTTTTCTAACAGGCCAACTATCAACCATGGCTGTAATTTATTGTGAAGTAGCACTAATGGCCCATTCCTACTGACAGAGCCAGTGTAACTGAGTCAGGTTCATAGGCCTCCTTGCTCGCACACGCTTTTTCAGTTCTGCCCACACAAGAAATTGGTACCTCCGCACTGATAAGTGCTGCCACAGAAACTCTGGGAGCATTCATTACAACTGCAGAAGCATTCATTAGTGTGTGGGTATCTGTCTATCTTTCATTTGTGTACTTTTTGTACCCTGCAAGTCACTGAATGTGTGTACACTACTTTAAAACGAGTTACAATGCAATATAAGAGCAACGACTAGCATATTTGTGTGTATTTTTTACTTTGCTACAAACATTTACATCATCCTACCATTTTCTAACATACAAGTGGTAATATCATAATAATGTCAAAAGATAATGACAGAAAAAACAATATCTGACTAGAGACGTGAAGAAAGATCCATTTCAGACTAGAGACGTGAAGTATGATAATTTGCTTGAAGTGGGGGTTTTTTCTTCTCCGTTTGAAAATGAAACGGAGATATTTGTGTTAGTATAAGGTGTTTCTCAGTGAATTGAAATGTCTGTAAAATACCTATCTTAAATACAGATTTAAATACGAGCGCTATAGACTCAATTGTTAACTGTCAACTGTGTGTTATCAGTTCTCGATTTCCACTTATATGCTAGTTAAATAATATTTATTGTGTTAGCTAGCTATTGTAGGTTTTTTTGTGTGTGATGACAATAAGATTGGTCCTTTAGAGAGAGAAATGTATCTGCAGTAAAACCTGAGCACCTCTTTGCATATTATGTGAAAAGCCTTATGAAACCAGGCTGTACATATATTTTTTTCGTAGATACTAGATTATGCATTTTTAGTGAGAGGGTGACACTCTCCGGGTGGAACAACCTACCAACTCTTTTTAGAGCACTGTTATTGCCATTTACCAGTTGTAAATCCTACCTGTACTGTGTTTTATTGCTGTAAAGGTATTATTTAGAAATTGGATAACAGAAAAAAAGACAATCTTTGTGTTTGAAACAGCTGAGGTGTATTTTCATAATTATATGTTGGCCTTTTCTTGATTTGGTGAAGCATAAATCTTATCAGGTGCTGGTAGGACTGCTGAAACACCAATTTCAAGTTATTTGTTGAGTCATATCATTTCTGACTTATTTTTTGGTCCAAAAATGCAATGATACCTGATAAGGAAAGCTTGTGTCCTCAATGTAAAGCCTCTGATTATTAAAGATCACTTCTCAAATTGGCGTGTGCTCCTTCAATAGCAATAACTACTTTATCTATAGCAACTTTCATACAAAATGTTGTAGCCCAACCCCAGCGTGTTTCATCTTCAAGCATGTAGTACATATTTTGTTCTTTACATTAGGAATAGTGCCCTATTCGCTCAGATTGCCACTAGCCCTGATATGTGATTGATAAACTGTCAATGTTGACATTGCTTAGGGCATGGCCAGGACTGTCAAAGGATCCCCTTAAAATAACCAAACAGGGTAGGAGGGGGTTAATAGTTCAGGATGTCATATCCATCTGTGTGACTAATGGCCCATGGAAGTGTTCCCATACCTGCTGGATCAGGCACTGTTACGTCAAAATGTAAACCCAAGTCAGTTGTGCACTGTTGATGACTTCTTTCATTTCCCTTCATCTTTATAGAAACTATTCTTTAATTTATTGGCCTTATGGTTCAAAAAACTAGAGCCCAATCAATATGTTTGTTTGGTTCCGATACAGAGTTTTGGGGGAGGGAGACAAAACCATTTTTTTACTGCAGGGAAATAAAAAGTTACATTTTTCTACACTGAATTCTCATAAATTGCCATCCAAAGAGCAATTATCTAATAGCTATGCTTCAGATAATGATTTCTTACATTGTGAGAATAATGACACGTGATGAGAATGACCAAGTGTTCACATAAGAGATTCCCTTTTGTCATCCTATTTATAGAATATCGGTTATCGGGTGATAGTGATATATCGGTACAATATAATATCGTGAACCAATATATCGGTCGGGCTCTACAAAATACCTAATTCTTTGGTTATTCTCACTTCTTGTAACATTTGAATGTATTTAAATCAATTGTATTCCTGACAGTTGAAATTGATACTCTTGTGAAATAGTTATTGTTTTGTCTGTGTTGCAAATAGTCTAGCCGAGATTGGATTTCTAGAGTTGTGTGGTGGTGAGAAATGGCATATTTTTTTAACCTAATGTTTCACGTGCCCACATGAACATTTCCAAACTAACAGGACTGAAGGAGAGGCCGGTTTCTGTGTTGCTGAGGGAAGCCAAGGAGGAATCTGCTGTGAAAGAACCAGGTAAGACCACTCCTTCTTGAGTGATTCTTTTTCAGGAATTTCGTGCAAGGACCAAATTTAGTGTCCATTCATATTGCATAAAGGAAGGTATTATCTTACTTACACAAACATACTCGTCTTACCCCAAAAACACAGATGCATAATGTGATTTGTTCCATCTTGCCTTACCAAGAGACAATGAGGATGTGATACTACATTGAAAAAATTACCGTGATGTCAAAGATGCCTGTGTACATATCCTCACCAGATTTTTTTTTTTTTTCGAGGACAGGTTAGAGTGGGTGTAACTCTCACTCAACTGAAGCCCTCTGGGCTTATTTGTTAACAGAAAATGTATTTGTCCTGTCCTACAGCTACAGTACCAGTCAAAAGTTTGGACACACCTACTCATTGAAGGGGTTTCCTTGATTTGTACTATTTTCAACATTGTAGAATAATAATAAAGACATCAAAATGATGAAATAACACATATGGAATCATGTAGTAACCAAAAAAGTGATAAACATTTTTTGTATTTTTATTGATTCTTCAAAGTAGCCACCCTTTGTCTTGATGACAGCTTTGTACACTCTTGGCATTCTCTCAACCAGCTTCACCTGGAATTATTTTCCAACAGTCTTTAAGAAGTTCCCACATGTGAAGCACTTGTTGGCTGCTTTTCATTCACTCTGCAGTCCAACTCATCCCAAACCATCTCAATTGGGTTGAGGTCGGGTGATTGTGGAGGCCAAGTCATCTGATGCAGCACTCCATCACTCTCCTTGGTCAAATAGCCCTTACACAGCCTGGAGGTGTGTTGGGTCATTGTCCTGTTGAAAAGCAAATGATAGTACCACTAACCGCAAACCAGATGGGATGGAGCATCGCTGCAAAATGCTGTGGTAGCCATGCTGGTTAAGTGTGCCTTGAATTCTAAATAAATCACAGACCGTGTCACCAGCAAAGCACACCCACACCATCACACCTCCTCCATGCTTCATGGTGGGAACTACACGGGGAGATCATCCATTCACCTACTCTGCATCTCACAAAAACAAGGCGGTTGGAACCAAAAATCTCAAATTTGGACTCATCAGACCAAATGACAGATTTCCACTGGTCTAATGTCCATTGGTCGTGTTTCTTGGCATTTCTTATTGGTGTACTTTAGTAATGGTTTCTTTGCAGCAATTCGACCATGAATGCCTGATTTCACGCAGTCTCTGAACAGTTGTTGAGATGTGTCTGTTACTTGAACTCAGTGAAGCATTTATTTGGACTGCAATTTCTGAGGGTGGTAACTCGAATGAACTTATCCTCTGCAGCAGTGGTAACTCTGGATCTTCCTTTTCTGTGGTGGTCCTCATGAGAGCGAGTTTCATTATAGCGCTTGATGGTTTTTGCGACTGCACTTTCAAAGTTCAAGAAAGGTTTCTGGATTGACTGACCATGTCTTAAAGTAATGATGGACTGTCATGTCTCGCTATTGTTATTTTACTGCTGCTCTTTAATTACGTGTTACTTTTATTTCTTATTCTTATCTGTATTTTTTAACTGTATTGTTGGTTAGGGGCTTGTAAGTAAGCATTTCACTGTAAGGTCTACACCTGTTCTATTCGACGCATGTGACTAACAAAATTTGATTTGATTATTTGAGCTATTCTTGCCATAATATGGACTTGGTCTTTTACCAAATAGGGCTATCTTTTGTATACCACCCCCACCTTGTCACAACACAACTGATTGGCTCAAATGAATTAAGAAGGAAAGAAATTCCACAAATTAACTTTTAACAAGGAACACCTGTTAATTGAAATGTATTGCAGGTGACTACCTCATGAAGCTGGTTGAGAGAATGCCAAGGGTGTGCAAAGCTGTCATCAAGGCAAAGGGTGGCTACTTTGAAGAATCTCAAAAATAAAATATATTTTGATTTCTTTAACACTTTTTTGGTTACTACATGATTCCATGTGTATTATTTCATAATTTTGATGTCTTCACTATTATTCTACAATGTTTCGTTACCCAGATAAACATCTTAAAACACCACCTAGTATAGTTGTGTTGGAAATCCTCATTCAATGTGATGGGCAGAGTTTGCACTGTAGGACCCGTGGAATGACCCACAACCAGGACACATTCTCTAGCATGACGTTGGTGTTTGGTCAGCGACTGTCACAATAGGAAGATATTTGAATGAAAAAACGTATGCATGAACTCCGGCCAGCAGAACCCCATACAACTACAATGACAAATTATGAAGGAGTTGTGCTACACTGCCTGGACATGCAGTACTGTCAACTAGTCTAAAAAGGAATGTAAGCTGTGGTTTGTATCTCAAAGAGAGGGTAAAACTCCCACTTACGACAGATGCGTTTTGACAAACATGTCTTCATAAGGATATAGTCCCTGCCCTAAACGAATGTCCTTGGATTGTAAAATTCAACTTTTGAGCCGAGCCCATTGTTAAGGAAGTAGTCCAGACAACAGAGAGGACTGAGGAAGAAGAGCAGCATCCACCGACCCCATCACAGGAGCTGCAGGCCCCTGAAGGGGAGAGTCTGAATGCTGAGGGAGCTCTAGTCAAATCGGAAGCTACCTCTGAGGAATTTTTTGAGGGGAAACTGGAGGTTAAGGCAGGCTCATTTGAGGCTCTCTCTGAGGCTGCTGTCCAGGTAGAGGAAGGTGAATACCCCTCTTGATAAAACATTGTCTGTCCCAATCCCACCAGGGTACGAATGTAAACATCATTATCACCTGCTACATACTGTCATCATGGTTTATATCAACTGCTGCTCCATTTCCTCCATGTGTAGCTAAGCATAGTCCCATCAACATGTCAGTCTGTTGGCATACAGTTTCAGTGGGGAGATATGTGTTTCAGTGGGGAGATATGTGTACTGTGACTCTTCAGACAAATACATTCCATTCACTCTGTTGCTGTGCTTCATTGCAGAATAATGGAATCACAGAATATAATTGGTTTCTGTCCATTTGCAATAGCAATACATGTCCTGTCTGTTCCTTCCAGATGCTGTCCCCACTCCTCCTGATGATGATGGTAAGATGGTATATTTTCTCTTTCCGTCTTAACCATCAGACTGTAACATTCACCAGCCTATCCACTGACCTTTTTTAATGTCGTTACTCATAACAGTTGATGGATCTCAGAACACGGATGTGGAATCTGAAATCCAAGGTTTGTGTGACTCAGACTAATAGTGAATGATAGAGGTAGTCGAGAGCGTGTAGTGCTCTTCTCTCCACTCACCTCAGTCATGTAGCATCGTTGGTCCCGGCCACACAGAGACGGATCAAATGCCTGAAGAAGACATTACACATCCGTTGATCAATAAAAAATTATACTAATTTCAACTTTGGCTGTCTTTTATCTCTGCAAGCCCTCAAAGATTGAACCCATAGAAGAACCATTGGCCCGATCCGTTTTGGATGGATACTAAATCTCTTTGCGGTCGGCACCGGCCTCTTATCCATTCTTTCGTGTAACTCGTTCTTATCATCATGATTTGGAATTCAATAAAAAGCTGCTATTCAGATTCAGAGATCTTATCATAACATTTATTGATTTTTTTGTATTGAGATTGCTCTGCCGCACATGTTATGATAATACCTTTGGAAAGATGCGGGAATTGCTAGGCTCCGTTCATTTAATACCATACCTTTTTAAACCTACTGTGATGGCTCATCCTTCTGAAAGGGCTGGAGAGGTTAAAGCAATGGCAGGACCAGTAACCTGCTTGGCCCAGTGCTCCCTCTCCTATTCCCATAGAAAATGTTTTTTAACTAGGCCCTGGATGTTGCTTTGGGGGCCTTGAGAACCACCCGAAAAGGTAGCAGGAGCCTTTCTGGAAACTGCACAAACTGATACGATCCGCCTGGGAAAAGTAATAATGGGGAAGCACTGGCTTGGCCCACTACCTGCCAATAAAAGCATACTGTAGCTGTCAATGGCCACAACAGCAATAGGCTAAGCACATAACTGCAAACCGGCTTAGTTTGAAATCCCATCAAGCTCAGTTTAACCCTAGTTAAAAAGCTTCTGCTGTACAGTATGGTGTGACTGCTTTCCAAGTTTCAGTATTTATTCTCTCTTCCTCAAGCTTCATGTCAATGTCATTTCAGCTGCTGTCCCTCTCCCCCCGATATCAGATGGTTTTATCCCAGGTATGTTTTACATCTTCTCTTAATGAAATGTGACAACAATTATAAATCACATGCTATGTTATAGCAATGGCTAGCACAACATGTTATAATAAATCACAAAATGGGCTCTTATACATACTCGTAATGTAACCGAGTGGCGCAGCGGTCTAAGTCACTGCATCTCAGTGCAAGAGGCGTCACTACAGTTCCTGGTTCGAATCCAGGCTGTATCACATCCGGCCGAGATTTGCAGACTCGTAGGGCGGCGCACAATTGGCCCAGCGTCATCTGGGTTTGGCTGGGGTAGGCCGTCATTGTAAATAAGAATTTATTATTAACGGACTTGCCTAGTTATATAAAGGTTCAATAAATATATATTTATATACTCATTAGAGATGTGCATCTCTCCCGTTTTAAGATGATTAGATACAGTACCAGTCAAAAGTTTGGACACCTACTCATTCAAGGGTTTTTCTTTATTTTTACTATTTTCTACATTGTAGAATAATAATAAAGACATCAAAACGATGAAATAACACATATGGAATCATGTAGTAACGAAAAAAGTGTTAAACAAATCAAAATATATTTGAGATTCAAATTAGGTCATCGGATGCAGCACTCTCCTTGGTCAAATAGCCCTTACTCAGCCTGGAGGTATATTTTGGGTCATTGTCCTGATGAAAAATAAATTATAGTCCCACTAAGCGCAAAGCAGATGGGATGGTGTATCGCTGCAGAATGCTGTGGTAGCCATGCTGGTTAAGTGTGCCTTGAATTCAAAATAAATCGTGATGGTGTCACCAGCAAAGCACCATCATACCACCTCCTCCATTCTTCACGGTGGGAACCACACATGCGGAGATCATCCAGTCACCTACTCTGCGTCACACAAAGACACGGCAGTTAGAATCAAAAATATCACATTTGGACTCATCAGACCAAAGAATCGATTTCCACCGGTCTAATGTCCATAGCTTGTATTTCTTGACTCACACGCAGTCTTCTCTGAACAGTTGATGTTGAGATGTGTCTGTTACTTAAACTCTGTGGAGCATTTATTTGGGCTGTGTTTTCTGAGGCTGTTAACTCTCTAATGAACTTATCCGCTGCAGCAGAGGTAACTCTGGGTCTTCCTTTCCTGTGGTGGTCCTCATGAGAGCCAGTTTTATCATAGCGCTTGATGGTTTTTGCACCTGCACTTGAAGAAACTTTCAAAGGTCTTGACATTTTCCGTATTGACTGACCTTCATGTCTTAAAGTAATGATGGACTGTTGTTTCTCTTTGCTTATTTGAGCTGTTCTTGCCATAATATGGACTTGGTCTTTTACCAAATAGGGCCATCTTCTGTATACCACCCCTACCTTGTCACAATACAACTGATTGGCTGAAGAAGGAAAGAAATTCAACAGATGAACTTTTAATAAGGCACACATGTTAATTGAAATGACTACCTCATGAAGCTGGTTGAGAGAATGCCAAGAGTGTGGAAAGCTGTCATCGAGGCAAAGGGTGTTGACTTTTGGAATCATGTAGTAACCCCAAAAAAGTGTTAAACAAATCAAAATATATTTTATATTTGAGATTCTTCAAAGTCGACACCCTTTGCCTCAATGACAGCTTTCCACACTCTTGGCATTCTCTCAACCAGCTTGAAGAACTCACATATAAAGTATATTTAGAGTTTAACACTTTTTTTTGGTTACTACATGTTTCCAAATGTGTTATTTAATCATTTTGATGTCTTCACTATTATTCTACAATGTAGAAAAAATAAAAACACTGCAATGAGTAGGTGTGTCCAAACTTCTGTCTGGAATGTATATATTTATGATAATGTTTTGCTCAGAACTTGGGGAGGCCAAAGAAAACCATGGGCCGCCAGTTGTGGAACCCTGGCCTAGGGCTGTTCAGCAATCAAAATGACATGTAGATCAATGACACTCAACACAGTTACGTGCTCAGTTCCACACTGAAGGAGAGGATGCATCAGTTGTCACAAAAGATGACCCATTTTCAGAAGGTAGAAAGAAAGTAATATAAGCAAAACATTTTAGTAACGTTTGAGTCGATTTTCTGACCTCTACATTTGGATCGGTTTGGGGTCAATGGACCGATACGATTGCATCTTAAACATTTTGAATCCAGAGTCGTTACATCCCTACTACTTATCGTACCGGTACCCTTACAAGCTGCTCTGTGTTTTAGCATGATAGTTAAAGTTTTAAAATGTTCTGTCCTGTCTCTCCTTAGATGATAGTAGAGATGAAGCAACACATCCTTATGGTTAGTATGTCTTTGTTTTGTTTTTTTACCATGTGTCTTTAACTAATTTTTACTTACATGAGTCTGTTTTGCATTTCTTTTTTAGAGGATGAAAACGATGCCATTGACATGAAAGGAGGTGAGATTCAGAATGTTCTGATTATTCATTGGCCAAATAGACTCTTCTACTCTCCTTCCTTGCCTTCTCCTTGGTTAACTGGGCTTAACTGTAACCTTGCACTGAATACTAAGCAGACATTTTTGCACTAAATAAACTGTGGATGTATATTTTCAGAATTGGTTGAGAAGGCACAGCCACAGCAGACAGTAGGTAAGCTACAGTACTGATTCTACATTTAAACGTTTCAATATAACCATTGGTGATAGTGTGTTTATTAGACGTTGTCAATGGTCTGTCTACTTAGTGTATTTATGACGTGTTTATTTGCTTGTCTTGCAGAAGAGTCAAAGCAATACAACGACCAACCAGGCTCCCTGGAGACAAAGGAAACAAGTGTGTTGCTGATGCATGCACACACACAAACACACACCAATGGAATATCTTAGATAAGTCCCCAATCTTACATATGGCAATGAAATCTAATCTTTAGTACAACTGCGATACAATGCAGAGGCTGATTCAGTCCCAGAACCGGAGGCTGACGTGGAACCAGAGGTGGAATCTGTTCTGGAACCGGAGGCTGATGTGGAACCAGAGGTGGAATCTGTTCCAGAACTGGAAGCTGAGTTTGTCCCAGAACTGAAAGGTTAGGAGTATAACACGTGTTATACCATAGTCTCAAACCATTGCTTTTTAAAGGAACATTCTCACTTAGAGCTCCTGTGAATAGTGTTGATTTCTTACTGTACGTGCAGTGTACCTGCTCACCTGTACGTTTGGATTGTAGCTGAGGAGCCAGTGGTGGTAGAGGACAAAACACCATAGGGAGATTCAGAACGTCGACACACCAACAACACACACACATTCACGCTTTATTCTCAGTAAACATTTGTGCTGGATGTTTTTTTGGGGTAGTTCCCATAGCTGCTGCAGCACCCCCTGAATGTCAACAATTTTTTAAAAATGTCACTTGTTGACATTAATGAGTTGGCTGTAAGATGTTTAATAGACGTGTATCACTACATGACTAGGTATCAAAGTCACTCAGTTCCTCTTAAATAAGCCTTGACTGATAAACCGGCTCATCAGCACCCTCTTGTGGTCATTAACTGCAAGGACAATGTTGTGGTGTGAGGAACCCTACCTAGACAGCAGTAGGGGAAAAACCCACTGGTCTGAAGGTGAAGTGTGGAGTGCACTTTAAAAAGCCCCCCAGATCCCTGGCCTATGGCCTGTATCCAATAGGCCTAGTAAATTGTGACATAATCACCTTACATCACTGCTGAGAAATGTAAGCTCAGGTCACAACTTAAAATGAATTCTTCAGTTTATTCCTGGTTGCGTGCCATTTTATCAGTCCTTCATCAGGCCTGTCAGTTTTATTGAGATCTGTGAGATTTGTACAAATGCAGTCCATATACGTCATGAAAAAACAGACCTCTACAATGTCAAGTGTCTATTATTGCAGAGTGTTTGTAAACCCTGGATTGTAAATGCTATGTATTGGTCAGTGAGAGAATTTGCCCTCCACAGAACAAGCAGTCCTTAAGAATGGAATTCTACAGTATTTCTATTAAATGTTTCAAGGACAAAATGACATGTATTTTTTTGTTTTGGGTGAAGTGGGTACCGTAACATTAGAACTTTCAAAAAATATACTTTGAGGAAAATGTTTTATTGTTTATTTATATATGTGTGTATATATATATATATATATATATATATATATTTTTACGTTTAGCTCACATAACATAATTTAAAAGTAGGGTGTCTAATAGAATAAACATGACAAAAACCAATGTAGACATTAATAAATGCATTTAATGGTAGGGGAGTGCCAAGATGGAGGCTTCAGCACAGTCATCTAGTGTATACTATATATAAATCATTGGTTTGCTGCTGTTGGCGTTATTGTTTTCTTTACTGTATTGGTGGACACCAGTTTATTCTCAATATAATCCTTTATATAAACCTTTGTTTTTTTCCAAGAAAATCATTCTGCTTTTTAAACCAGATCTGTTCTTGGGGCTTTAATGTGTCTTTTTTTTATAAGAACTATTGAAAATCTTGTAATGTTTTTTTAGACCATGCTTTAGTTACATGGATCTGAAAATCTTTATTCAGTATTTGTTATTTGTGCTGCCACAGTATGTTGATAGCATTCATTTGTCTAGCTGTCATTTTCTTCCCTTTGTATATCTTTCAGAAAATGCTGAGGAGCAGCCCAAGGATAAGCTTAAAGAAAAAGGTAATTGCTTATTTTATCTATATTTTTATGGCGGACATGAGCTTTACAGAAGCAAGATAGCAACGGGTGGTCGACCCACCTGGAGAGCTACCCTCCCGCAGGGTTTTGTTCCACCGCTACTCTGACACACCTACTAATTCTCCTCCTCAGAGACCTTAAGGTGTTTAATTGTAGGCCTGGAGCAAAACCCTTCACACGCCAAAGCTCTGCAGGAGGGTTGTTCACACCCTATTGTAGTTATTGTCCTCAGTCGACATTACCGTCCTCCCACTTATCCCTGCCAGTGATGTTGCTGTGTCAAGCATTTAATTGTGAATACTGATGTCATTGAAATGAGTCACAATGAGCGATGCATCTGGAAGTGACTTCAGAGTAGAAAATAACCATGATTACAGTGTGCTCTGCCATTTTCACTGAGAAACTGCATACAATAGTCACATGCTGAGGTTGCAGCCACACACACTTAGATTTTTTTTAGTTTAACCTTTATTTAACTAGGCAAGTCAGTTAAGAACAGATTCTTATTTACAATGACGGTCTAGGAACAGTGGGTTAACTGCCTTGTTCAGGGGCAGAACGAGAGATTTGTACCTTGTCAGCTCGGGGATTCGATCTAGCAACCTTTCGGTTACTGGCCCAACACTCTAACCACTAGGCTACCTGCCGCCCCTGGTTGGAATGATTGGTTTGGATGATCCAGCCAATCCCTCAGTGAGATTCTGTTCTTCGTTTCAGCCAAAAAGAAGAAGCCCAAACTCCTGAATAAATTTGAGAAAACGATCAAGACGGAGATTGACGCTGCTGAGAAGTTACGTAAAAAGGTAGTCTAATGCTGTCCTCTTTATAAGCCTGTGCAAGGTTTTTAATGAACATGTTGTTATCTTGAAAGTAAATGGCTGAATCAATGCTGATCTGTTGTCTTGTTTCACCACCCAGGGGAAAGTGGAAGAGGCTGTCCGGGCTTTTGAAACTCTAGTTCTGCAGTACCCCCAGAGTCCCAGATGTCGCTATGGGAAAGCCCTGGTGAGAACGACTGTCTCAATTTTCCAGTTTTTTTTAAACTGGTTTAACAATTTCTAACCGTTTAACATTTTTAACACTTAGTGTTTTCACTTTAACAAAACACTTAAATACTGTATACTATAAGCATAAACAAATTGCACCCATGTACAAATAGGGAAAATACCTGAAATGTTGTGGGGCTCATTGTGTGTGCTATGTGAGTTCAGGCTGAGGATGGCCTGGCAGAGAAGATGCTCAGCAACGACATGCTGCAGAAGGCCATCGGCACATACAAGGAGGCATCAGAGCTGCCCAACGCCACACCTGACCTCATCAAGGCCACACTGAAGAAACGGGCTGAGCGTCAGCAGTTCCTAGGTAATACACAGGTCCCAGCATGCTGGAGTGACCACATGCGCACGTTATTTTTGAAGGGAGAAAGGATATTCTACTGTCCATTTCTCCTGTGTACTTAGTTTGAATACCATTTTGGACTCAGATGAATGGAAAAGGGGTTGTAGTGGTTGTCTTTCTCGTGTAGATTTAATTGATTATGTATTTTTTATAACTCCAGTATTTTTGGAATATTTAGTCTAATTGAGATTACTGGGGAGTCTGGTTGTACATAGGGTGACTCCCTCTCTCTCTCTGGTGTAGGTCGTATGAGGGGTGCCTTGGCCACGTTGGAGAAACTGGTACAGATCTTCCCTGAGGACATGGCCCTGAAGAACGATCTGGGCGTGGCCCACCTGCTCACCGGAGACAACAAGAGTGCCAAGAGGGTCTACGAGGAGGTGAGCCAAAGTCGTCACCATATTGGTGAAATAATGTGTAGAAAATGGATTGCTATTGTGTTGCACTTTTTCACCCATGTCTGTGCTTCAGCAAACACAATTGAAATGTGATCGTAATTTGCAAGATTACAAGTAAATGAAATGTGGCCATTTTCAGTAGGGAAGCTTCAATGAGTGTCATTGTTTGATTAACAATTGATTTCGAATGATGTTTCCCCGGTAGGTGTTGGCCACTGCACCAAGTGATGGCTTTGCTAAAGTCCATTATGGCTTCATCCTCAAATCAGAAAACAAGATAGCAGAGAGCATCCCATTCCTCAGGGTAAGTACTGTGTGTTTTATAAATAATACATGAATCATGATCACACAGATTCAAACCACTCTTGATCCTGAACCCCCTCTCTCTGCACTGAACCCCCTCTCTCTGCACTGAACCCCCTCTCTCTGCACTGAACCCCCTCTCTCTGCACTGAACCCCCTCTCTCTGCACTGAACCCCCTCTCTCTGCACTGAACCCCCTCTCTCTGCACTGAACCCCCCCTCTCTGCACTGACCCCCCTCTCTCTGCACTGAACCCCCTCTCTCTGCACTGACCCCCCTCTCTCTGCACTGCCCCCCCTCTCTCTCTGCACTGAACCCCCTCTCTCTGCACTGAACCCCCCCTCTCTGCACTGAACCCCCTCTCTCTCTGCACTGAACCCCCTCTCTCTGCACTGCAGGATGGTTTGGAATCAGGAGACCCTGGCACAGACGACGGCAGGTTTTACTTCCACCTCGGAGACGCTTTACAGAGAATGGGAGACGACAGTGTGAGTTAAGATCTAACTCAGACACCAAGCTTACACCAATACTGACTCAACACCAGCAGTATTCACTAGAGAGTAACTTATGGTAACAGTATGACTTCTCGTGATTACTCTTTTTTCTTCTGACAATAAGAAAAAACAGAGCATTTGAAAATACTGTGTGTGAGTTCCAATGTGTTGGTTTTTGAATACTACAAGCACTATGGTCTTCTCCTTTCTCAGGCCTACAAGTGGTATGAGAGAGGGCATCAGAGAGGTCACTTTGCCTCCGTATGGCAGCGATCTCTCTACAATGTGGACGGTCTCAAAGCTCAGCCATGGTGGATGCCCAAGGACACTGGATATATGGATCTAGTCAAGGTACAGATGATGGTAGACATGATAATGTCTCAGCTGGTTGTCTTTT
This sequence comes from Salvelinus alpinus, assembly GCF_045679555.1. NCBI lineage: Eukaryota > Metazoa > Chordata > Actinopteri > Salmoniformes > Salmonidae > Salvelinus > Salvelinus alpinus. The sequence continues at coordinate 59,974,746 of NC_092093.1, forward strand.
CTCTCTGCTAGTTGATAGATCAATATCACCGAGTTCAATAAAGCCTGGAGAGAGTACTTCCTCTCTGTTCCATTGATCACTTCTGTGACAGCGTGGGCAGGGACATCTGAAGAACGATCTGGCTTTAATGGTCGTTCTGCCCCTGAGCAAGGCAGTTAACCCACTGTTCCCCGGGCGCCGAAGACCTGGATGTCTCTGATTCAGAGTGGTTGGGTTAAATGCGGAAGACACATTTCTGTTATGCATTCAGTTATACAACTGACTAGGTATCCCCCATTCCCTAATGTAATCTTATCTCCACTTGGCACAGCCAGAAGCGGACTGGCCACCCCTCGGATCCTGGTTCCTCTCTAGGTTTCTTCCTAGGTTCCTGCCTTTCAAGGGAGTTTTTGCTAGATGTGTGCTTCTGCATTGCTTGCTCTTTGGGAATTTAGGCTGGGTTTCTGTATAGCACTTTGTGATAACTGCTTAAAAAAGGCTTTATAAAATATATTTGATTGATTGATTGAACATAGAGGGCTGCCTGCGTCTTAAAGTAGCTTTCTTCTTCGTTTGAGTTTTGAACTGGCATAAAGCTGACCATTTATCCCCTTTGCTTTACCTGGGGAAGACCATAGAAATATAATAACGTGTCCTAACTCTGTCTATGGAACAGACCCTGGAGAGGAACTGGAGGATCATCAGGGACGAGGCCCAGTCTGTGATGGATAAAACTACTGGCCTCTTTGTTCCAGAGGAGGAGAACCTCAGAGAAAAAGGGGAGTGGGGCCAGTTCACCCTCTGGCAGCAAGGTAAACCAATCAAACCCTTCACAACTAGCACCTGGCAAGTTCCTATCTTACAAATACACTGAACTTAATTGAAATAAAAAAGTGCCTTAGGATTAGGGGTTAGTGGTGTCTGAACCTGGCCTCTATTTCCTTGTTTCTCTCTCCTGGTCATGCAGGCAAGAAGGCAGGGGAGTCCTGCCGCAGTGTTCCAAAGACCTGTGGCCTGTTGGAACGCTTCCCAGAGGCTATAGGATGCAAGAGAGGACAGGTAGGTCACCCCTCCACAGACGTGACTGACATGCCAACTATTAGGCATCACACCAGCCAGCCAGCCAGCACTGCTGTAGAGCAGGGGAGGATAGATGGACAGACAGCATAGGCCCTGCAGGCTCCTACTGGAGATGGATGGAGTTACAAAGGCACTAATTTCTTTCAATTTCTGTTGCAAAAATAGGAAATGTTTGTATTTTGTGAATGTGGCTGGCCAATGTGCCTTTGAGCTAATAGGTTGCTTTTTAACATACTTAATTTTAATACTTTAATTTGAGATGTGTTCACTTTCTCTGGGTGTATGACTGCCCCGCTCTCTCGCTCTCTCTCTGTCTCTCTGGGCTCCAGATCAAGTTCTCGGTGATGCAGCCTGGTACTCACGTCTGGCCCCACACGGGGCCCACCAACTGTCGCCTGCGCATGCACCTGGGCCTGGTCATCCCCAAGACGGGCTGCAAGATCAGGTGCACCAACGATACCAGGTAACACCTTCCACTGCCATCAATGTCAAGCCTTTTTACATCTAATAACATCACCCACTTGTTAGTTTTTGGTACGGTGTGAGACTTACCATATGAGTGCTCAGTACTTAATATCACTCAAGACTAAGTATTGCTGCAAAATATCTTTAACGTTATCTTGCCGATCTTGTGGACTGTAAGTCCTTGCATCCATAGCTCCTCCTATGAATTTGAGTGGTTACGTTTCCCCAGCCCCATCCCTCAGCTTTATACCAAACTAACTGGAGGAGCTGCCATTGGACTTATAAACTTATCCATGTGGCTTCATTAACAGAAAGGCTATGGTTTGTTTTTTGTTCTCTTCCAGGGCTTGGGAGGAGGGGAAAGTGCTCATCTTTGATGATTCCTTTGAGCATGAGGTGTGGCAGGATGCCGACAGTTACCGGCTCATCTTCATCGTGGACGTGTGGCACCCTGAGCTTACCCAGTACCAACGGCAGACTCTCTCCCCCATTTAGATTGTCCGACAGACTGACTGACAGGTCCAAGGTATCTGTCAACCCATTCCCTCACAAGTATTGACCCCACAGCCAGCCATTTTAGGTCAAACAGGACAATTGTGACACTTGCCTCTGCTCAGTCCATGGTGCCATTTTGGCTCCATCTTGAAGAGTTATTAAAGGACCTCTCAGATTGGAAAAAGCCTTACAACGACCCTTGGGAACACTGACTGCTAACTGTGGTACTCGCCAAGTAGGTTTTTAGGCATAAATGTGAATTTTTTTAAGAACGGTAAGGTGTGGGTTGAATATCATGTAGGTTGTGTTGTAAATTTGTCGCAAGTGCATTCTTGTTTTTCATTAGGGAACCAAAGTGCTATATGTCTGAAACATACCTAACATATGGTAAACGCACGAAGCTGTACTATTGCAGTTATTGACGTTACTGTTGGACACTTACTGATACTTAAAAGGGATAGTTTTTCAGGTGTTTACCCCGATCTTAATTAATTTCTTACCTCAAGAAAATGTATTTGATTACTTTAGAGGTAAGTAAATGATATGGGTTAAAATACAGAAAACTATCCCTTTTTAAGATGTTGCTAAGCTAGCTAAACTTCTGCTAGCTGAAAAGTGGGAACCTAAATCTGTTTCTCTAACGTGATTTGTGAATATATGTCCTGTAATTTCCATTACTTTATAAAGTAACCTGCCTCTTACTGTATTTTGGGGGGAAAAATTGCAATACAGACACACTGCTTATTAGGCCATTCCATTTCACTTGTATGATTTTCGCATGTCTCTTTGGATCAATGAATAGGAAATCACAATGCCAAGAATGTTTTTATTGCAGAATTAATATTGCCAAGAACCTTGACTGATACATCTTATTTTTGTACGCTAACAATATACACTATTTTCAACTGCGCCTTGACCTAGGAGCGCACACAAACATTCTACTCAACAGGCTTGTCTTTGTCATTTAAAATCTTACAATGTGTGTATTTACATTCTTAAATGTGTCAAATATGAACATGTGACTGAAGGCATGTATTTGTCAGATACATAAACATTTTATGTTTTATAAAATTACAATTTCCCTGTTTAAAACTTCGGCAGGAGCATGTTGAATGTATGCAAGACTTGTCACACGGCATTCCATACCTTGGTCAAATACTTCCCAGTACTTCCGCTGCGCTTAATTTAGTTTGCCTTGTACAATGGAATAGTCCCTAAAAGAAGAACCCCAGGCTAAATCAAGCAAAGGCTATACTTGAAAGTATTGGACCCAGGTCTGCTCCATTCCATGTATAGCAGAGCTGATTAGAGGGGCTTTGCCTGACCAATGTTGTTGATATTCAAAAGAAAAATGCCAAAGCATGTTCTTCTAGATATGTTATTTAATCATTCTCTATGGACATTGGTAGTCAGCTTCACTGCAGCAATGAAATGCACCTCTCCGGTGTATGTGACAATAAAACATATACAGTGGGGAGAACAAGTATTTGATACACTGCCGATTTTGCAGGTTTTCCTACTTACAAAGCATGTAGAGGTCTGTAATTTTTATCATAGGTACACTTCAACTATGAGAGACGGAATCTAAAAAAAAAATCCAGAAAATCACATTGTATGATTTTTAAGTAATTAATTTGCATTTTATTGCATGACATAAGTATTTGATACATCAGAAAAGCAGAACTTAATATTTGGTACAGAAACCTTTGTTTGCAATTACAGAGATCATACGTTTCCTGTAGTTCTTGACTAGGTTTGCACACACTGCAGCAGGGATTTTGGCCCACTCCTCCCTACAGATCTTCTCCAGATCCTTCAGGTTTCGGGGCTGTCGCTGGGCAATACGGACTTTCAGCTCCCTCCAAAGATTTTCTATTGGGTTCAGGTCTGGAGACTGGCTAGGCCACTCCAGGACCTTGAGATGCTTCTTACGGAGCCACTCCTTAGTTGCCATGGCTGTGTGCTTCGTGTCGTTGTCATGCTGGAAGACCCAGCCACGACCCATCTTCAATGCTCTTACTGAGGGAAGGAGGTTGTTGGCCAAGATCTCGCGATACATGGCCCCATCCATCCTCCCCTCAATACGGTGCAGTCGTCCTGTCCCCTTTGCAGAAAAGCATCCCCAAAGAATGATGTTTCCACCTCCATGCTTCACGGTTGGGATGGTGTTCTTGGGGTTGTACTCATACTTCTTCTTCCTCCAAACACGGCGAGTGGAGTTAGACCAAAAAGCTCTATTTTTGTCTCATCAGACCACATGACCTTCTCCCATTCCTCCTCTGGATCATCCAGATGGTCATTGGCAAACTTCAGACAGGCCTGGACATGCACTGGCTTAAGCAGGGGGACCTTGCGTGCGCTGCAGGATTTTAATCCATGACGGCGTAGTGTGTTACTAATGGTTTTCTTTGAGACTGTGGTCCCAGCTCTCTTCAGGTCATTGACCAGGTCCTGCCGTGTAGTTCTGGGCTGATCCCTCACCTTCCTCATGATCATTGATGCCCCACGAGGTGAAATCTTGCATGGAGCCCCAGACCGAGGGTGATTGACCGTCATCTTGAACTTCTTCCATTTTCTAATAATTGCGCCAACAGTTGTTTCCTTCTCACCAAGCTGCTTGCCTATTGTCCTGTAGCCCATCCCAGCCTTGTGCAGGTCTACAATTTTATCCCTGATGTCCTTACACAGCTCTCTGGTCTTGGCCATTGTGGAGAGGTTGGAATCTGTTTGATTGAGTGTGTGGACAGGTGTCTTTTATACAGGTAACGAGTTCAAACAGGTGCAGTTAATACAGGTAATGAGTGGAGAACAGGAGGGCTTCTTAAAGAAAAACTAACAGGTCTGTGAGAGCCGGAATTCTTACTGGTTGGTAGGTGATCAAATACTTATGTCATGCAATAAAATGCAAATTAATTATTTAAAAATCATACAATGTGATTTTCTGGATTTTTGTTTTAGATTCCGTCTCTCACAGTTGAAGTGTACCTATGATAAAAATGACAGACCTCTACATGCTTTGTAAGTAGGAAAACCTGCAAAATCGGCAGTGTATCAAATACTTGTTCTCCCCACTGTATATCATGTCCAAATCAGACCGGTGGTATTATGCAGCGTTCATGTGCTATTAGAAACTCGGGACTGACAAATTCTTGGCAATCCCAGGGACTCGTCACAACTACGAGTTTGAGGTCCCAAACGAGCTTCCAAATGAGAAATATGTGGGGGAAACTTGGGTAACATAATTTTACCCCTACTTCAGAGGAGCATGTGAACACATAATCCAATGGGATGGTGTCAAAACCTTAGGCTCATTGGATTGACATGGTCATGGACATTCGTGTCTTGGGGTATTTGTGGTTATCAGTTTGTGTTGTGACAATGACACATTCAAGCTACCTCCTCCATGCTTCAAATGATTCCCTTAGTTACAAGGGTAACAAATCCAGCACCTTCACAAAGCCACATCGTTTGAGATTTCACCTTTTATGGTCCTCTGTTATGAATTGCTATCACTCATCTTAGATATGAAGTTAATACTTCTATGGTGTTGAAATCACTGAGCTGTTCCAACTGTTGTAACTGGCCTGCCAAGTAAGTCATGTTTCTTTCTCTATTTTGTGTGTTGTAATCAGTTGCATTGAATAATTGTAAATTAAACAATTTGGTCAAAATGGTGTCAAGTGATCAGAATGTTGTGTAGTTGCGTTAAATACATAGGTAGCTTAATTTGTATATTGTAACGCTGATTCCTCTCATTTGAAATTCTACTCCTTTGTGTGATTTTCAATGACAACCTGAACATTCACACACGTAATTAGCACACAACTAAAAATGCTTTTTCTATACATTCTTTTAAAGATTACTTAAATACATTGCAGTTCGATGGAGGTCACACTGATAGTGCAGTTGCCCTGATAAATATACAATCTTGAAATATATTGACTTTCATAGAAACGACATCCCCTAAAACAGTAAGATAGTTTGGCATTTTGTTCTCGAGACACTTTGACATTTAACTCGGTCAGTCGGTCCCTCCTAGTGGTACTGGTAACACTGACATTCGTTTAATCATTCTACTCCTATCAGCATTGATTTGGATGGCTGGTGACGGACAGGTTTGCCCGTGAAAGTGGATGGCACAGCTTTTGAAGGTCCTGAACTGAAACTGCCACTGGCTCAGAGTCAAGAGATGAGAGGTTGTCAGTACAGCAGCTCCATGTGAACAAGGGTTTACAGTCTCCTTTTGACTTTCTCAAAGTTCAGATTTAGGTTTTGGAGTCAGTGGGGTTGGAATCCTAATGAGAGGGGTTTGGCTCCAGTATGTACGGACAGGAGAGATCAGTCCAGAGCCAGGAGCGGCTGTGCCGTGTTCTCCCTGTCTGCTTGTCGTAGGGTACCCGGCTCCACGGCTGACTGGGACCTGAGATAAACAACAACAACAGTAAGAGATGGTCATTTCCTGTAAGACACAGGTGGGTTACTATAAGCAGTATAATGGAGAAAGTCCAGCAGGGGCTAGGGTAATGGAGATCAAAGAGAGAACTGTAGACCTACTGTATCTGTTGGTATGATGCATTATGTGGTTATAATACATTGTAAGACTAAGAATGGATCACCCCCCCCCCCCCCCCCTCCCCCCTTATGTCTGAACACAAACTGAAAACCAACCATTTTGGGGGGAAATCCAGATTAGGAAAGTAGCACACTGCCAATGGTAAAATGCATGATGTAATACCCCTCATCCATAAACACTCCTCCCTGTGCTCTTCTCTACTCTCATTTTCATGCGTCATCACAAAGCCTCTGTTCTTGTCTCCTTTAGCTACCAGGAAGTACTTATAACATGCTAGGTTATGACTGGTCCATTAAAGATGACCTTAACGACCCAGCTGAGGGGGGAAATCCGATGGGGCTAAGTCTAAATCCCTACTCCGTGCTGTTTAACACCAGTGTGGGAGCTTAGCTCTCCTCTCATCTCCCCTTGTAAACCCACTGATTAAAATCACCAGCCGGTGGAAATGGAGCCTACCCAGAACTCTCTCTGCTAAGGGAAGGAAGGAAGGACAGACAGAAAGACACAGTGGCACAAACATGTCCTTCTGTCTCCTGTCCTGTCGCATTGAGAGTACTGAGATATTCCAAAATTAGCTTTGTTTAATATCTATCAGATTTAACATGATGATAAATAAAGTATTTAATAGAATGTTTTCAATTTTGCCTCAAATATATAGTTGAATGCGACTCTCAAAATGAAACGCTTATATGTTCAGTGAAAGGTCCCAAATCACGTTATATCTCAATGTAGAAGTATAGTTTATAAGGCTTAATAAAGCCTCTCCGTAATCTTTTATAAAACATACATAGAGCTTCATGGATTATGTACACCCCATTTTGCCCTCAGAATATCCCTACATTTGTCGGGGCATGGACTCTACAAGGTGTCGAAAGCTTCCATAGGAATGCTTGCCCATGTTGACTCCAATGATTCCCACAGTTGTGTCAAGTTGGCTGGATGTCCTTTGGGTGGTGGACCATTCTTGATACACACGGGAAACTGTTGAGTGTGAAACCCAGCAATGTTACAGTTCTTGACACACTCAAACTGGTGCGCCTGGCACTTAAATCTTTTGTCTTGCCCATTCGCCCTCTGAATGGTACACATACACAATCCATGTCTCAATTATCTCAAGGCTTAAAAACCCTTCAACTTCTTTGGGATCCGTGTTCCTTCCACGGGAAGGTTGAGCTAACGTAGGCTAATGTGATTAGCATGAGGTTGTAAGTAACAAGAACATTGCCCAGGACACAGACATATCTGATATTGGCAGAAAGCTTAAATTCTTGTTAAACTGCACTGTCCAATTTACAGCAGCTATTACAGTGAAGGAATACCATGCTATTGTTTGAGGAGAGTGCACAATTTTGAACATAAAGTTATTAATAAACAAATTAGGTACATTTGGGAAGTCTTGATACAAAAGTTTGAATAGAAATGCAAAGATTCATTAGATATGTCTAAAACGTTGCACAAACACTGCTGCCATTTAGTGGCCAGAATCTAAATTGCACCTGGGTTGGAATAATACATTATGGCCTTTCTCTTGCATTTCAAAGATGATGGTACAAAAAAATTCAAAAGAACGGTTGGTTTTGCCTTTGTATTATCTTTTACCACATCTATTGTGTTATTCTCCTACATTCCTTTCACATTTCCATAAAGTGTTTCCTTTCAAATGGTAACAAGAATTTGCATATCCTTGCTTCAGGGCCTGAGCAACAGGCAGTTAGATTTGGGTAGGTCATTTTATGCAAGAAAAAAAAAAAAAGGTGAACCTCTTAAGGATCCGCCCCTATCTCCTCTCCTTCATCTACGCTGATTGAAGTGGATTTAACAAGTGACATCAATAAGGGATCATAGCTTTCACCTGGTCAGTATATTTCAAGGAAAGAGCAGGTGTTCCTAATGTTTCTATACTCAGTGTATATGCATCGGTCAACCTATTCAACTTAAGCAATAAGGCCAGAAGGGGTGTGGTATATGGCTAATATACCACAGCTAAGGGCTGTTCTTACGCATGACGCAATGCGGAGTGCCCTATTGCTATTATAAACTGGTTACCAATGTAATTAGAGCAGTAAAAATAAATGATTTGTCATACCCACGGTATACGGTCTGATATACCACAGCTTTCAGCCAATCAGCATTCAGGGCTCGAACCACCCAGTTTATAATGGATTATATAGCAGGGTCTCTACATCTGGAGCTTTGCAAATCAAATCGTAACAAAATTCTACTAGTCAGTACAATCAGTGAGGTGAGTTTATTCTGCCATCTTGTTTCTGGGAGGATGTCCTTCACTGGTCATTAGCAGCCTTACTCTTACATCTGTCAGGCCCTTCTGCTGCACAGCCTTGTAGGACTACAGGCAACATGGCCTACTTAGTCCACACTGGAGCAAAACAGCGGCTATCAAAGGCTAACAAGCCCTCCTTGATCTAATCATAGAACATTAAGCATATTCAACCAACCCACAAACGACCCAAGATTCAATAATCTGTTTTATCCATCTGATCGTTGCATCCATGGGCTCATGCCATCTCATTGTTCATGACTACTATGATAACAGGATGCACTAATGACAATGATGACCAATAACAGGCAAGCATTTCCAGTATCCCTCATCAACGGTTGTCACTATTGGGCCAAGCTACAAAGCCGGTCGTATGACAGCTTCTCCAAACAAATCAGATTTTAAAAGAAAGCCTAAACTCAACCATACCCCTAACCATGTGCCTCACCGTAACCATTAAATTAAGAACTAAAAGCTAATTTCAGTGCTAATACATTTTCAAAATATAGTCAATTTTGACTTTGCAGCTTGGTCATATAGTGTGAACCCTAATCTATTCAATCAACATGATGAACGGGAGCTGGTTCATGCTCTCTGCACCAACCTCCCATCTACGCCCCGTCCCCTCCAGATGTCATCCCGTGTTATCGTGGCAAGCGAATGAGACTGCGGATCCCTGGGATTGGAGCAGACACTAGCTGGGGTCAGGAAGAGGGTCTCATATGTGCTTTTTTAATTAAATCAATTCCGAGGAGCCTGCTCTCCCGAGACCTGATCTTACATGGCTTTCTGTTGATTGCAGATGGGAGAGAGTCTGCATGCTTTTTAGATATCTCTCTCTTCTCTCAAAGATGTTCTGTTTTCCCATTGCTTTAGGACAGAGCATCCATCTACAGTACTGTATATGGTATTCATTCATGATCAGTCTTATAGATAAGCCTTTAGGTTGTAAAAGGGCACGATGTCCAATAGCTCTGAACCTAAAATAAATGTTACCCAGAGCCATATACAGTACCTCTACACCTCAGGAGGTTGGTGGCACCGTAATTGGGGAGAACGGGCTCGTGGTAATGGCTGGAGCGGAATCGGTGGAATGGTATCAAATACATCAAATATGGTTTCCATGTGTTTGATGCCATTCCATTGGCTCCGTTCCAGTCATTATTATGAGCCGTCCTCCCCTCAGCAGCCTCCACTTCTCTATACATAGCTCTGGTGTAACCTTTGTTTCAGAGAGGAGTCTTTTTCTTTAGCTGGGGGGCGAGAATTAATGGCAAACTGCAGTGGGTCTTTGAGTGAGTGAGTGAGTGAGTGAGTTGTTTAGGAGACAGCAGTCGGCAAATCGCAAGTGTAATGACCACGTACTGAAACGGGTAATTCTTAGGGCATACACTAGTCAGTGATCAGCCCCATAGCGGTCATTATCTGAAAGTCTGTGGACTGCGTAATTGGCCTGACAGACTTCAAACAATCGGCATGTCTATACTAACGAAGAAGAATGACCGCTCTGGATTGATCGTTTGTGTTCTCTAACTTTGTTAAGCTTTTTGTTAGCTTTCTGCACTGCTATACTGTAGCTAGGGTTGCAAAGGAGGGGAATCATCTAAACATTCCATTAAATTCCCCACATCCCATATATTCCCATGGATATTTTCCCGCTTGAAAATTACTTCAATTTTGCCACCTTTTTTTGTAGCTCACCTTTTCAGAAGTTTGTCGGCACATTCCTTGTCTCCACCACCATAGTTGTCTTTGACGTGGAGGGCGTCGTAGGTGAGTGTGTACTCCGTCTCGTCGTTGTAGTTGGGCCCTAAGAGGGTCCGCGCCCAGATGCCCATGTCATAGGGCGGCAGCGTGCCACCGAACTCGGACGGCAGACAATCGGGTAGAATTAACTGGTGTAAACTGTTGAGGTTGTTCCCATGGAGGAAAATCTGTTGGGAAGAATGTTTTCTTTATTTATCCAGGGGTTCTCATTCTATGGGAGCCCTGGCCAATACATTTCATAACTATACACAATTCTTGTTCTCTTACTTCCCCTTTTTAACCAGTGTAATCACACACCCCTCCCAAAAATAATTAAACTCTTTGAAGGAAGCTGTATTACAAAATAGCTTTTAGCTTTTCCATTGATCTAACCTGCACTACCCCGAGGAAAGGATGAAGTACTAAATTATACATCCCCTTTGTGTCACCTTTCATTTTATTCAACTAGCAAAGGCATTTAACGACATCTCTCTATCTGGCTTCGTGTTCTACCTCTACCAGAACATTCAATAGGACTGCAACTGAGGCAGTTATAACGGAATGGATAGAAAAAAAGGGAGGGGTAGGGGTTAGAGAAAGTGACCAAGCAGTGAAAAGGCAATTACCCTTTTCCTTGTCTTGTCCTTGAGGAAAGGCTTGATGATGGTGTACATGGCGTGAATGTACCAGGGCTGGTTTACAAAATGGATCCCACCGAAGCGAGCAGGGAAGCTGTCCTGTAGTGAAGCAGGGAGGGGAAAATAGGTTGAGATACTCAAATACTGCTATATATGTTTTACTAAATATTCTTTCATAAACTCTGCTCACTCTCTTTTATTTTAGTTGCAATAGAGACTTTAGAAATTCAATAGCATTAAAAAAATAATGAAATGGTAGGCTAACCCAGTTCCTCTTTCTTCTCCATTATTATAGCTAAATTAAATGGCATTCCTTATTTTATTGAAAAGGTTTTTGACAGTACAGTAGCCTGCAGCAAAATGGACTGGGGGGAGCAGGCCAAGCGCATTGCTTAGAACGGAAGAAGGGACACCTGTTTGGCGAGCAACTTCAGAATATCAGAACTAAACGACTGGCTTTTGCCCAGACTATATTGTATGCTGGAAGGATGAAATAAAACACATTTACTCATTAAAATAACATTTAATGAAATCATGTTGTTAATTTTTTTTTTATATGTTGGCAACCATTTTATAAAAGTAATAGCCCCCGAAAATGAATATTATTATGAATACACACTACTAAAGGCTGCTCCTTCACACAATAATCCCCAGGTTCTCATGCCTTGTTGCTTAAATATATTGATTGTTGATTGTGAGGATTTTCCTTGCTGTTTGAATCTGTGCTAGCCATCTACAGTGTGCAGTACTGCAACAGCACATTGTTTGGACATGTCCCTTTCACCCTTGCAATTGACACCTTTTAATGATTGCAGTGTAGGTCAGTTAGGATCACCACTTTATTTTAAGAATGTGAAATGTCAGAATAATAGTAAAGTGATTTATTTCAGCTTTTATTTATTTCATCACATTCCCAGTGGGTCAGAAGTTTACATACACTCAATTAGTATTTGGTAGCATCGCCTTTAAATTGTTTAACTTGGGTCAAACGTTTTGGGCAGCCTTCCACAAGCTTCCCACAATAAGTTGGGTGAATTTTGGCCCATTCCTTCTGACAGAGCTGGTGTAACTGAGTCAGGTTTGTAGGCCTCCTTGCTCGCACACGCTTTTTCAGTTCTGCCCACAAATGTTCTATAGGATTGAGGTCAGGGCTTTGATGGCCACTCCAATACATTGACTTTGTTGTCCTTAAGCCATTTTGGCACAACTTTGGAAGTATGCTTGGCGTCATTGTCCATTTGGAAGACCCATTTGTGACCAAGCTTTAACTTCCTGACTGATGTCTTGAGATGTTGCTTCAATATATCCACATCATTTTCCTACCTCATGATGCCATCTATTTTGTGAAGTGCACCAGTCCCTCCTGCAGCAAAGAACCCCCACAACATGATGCTGCCACCCATGTGCTTCACGGTTGGGATGGGGTTCTTCGGCTTGCAAGCCTCCCCCTTTTTCCTCCAAACATAACGATGGTCATTATGGTCAAACAGTTCTATTTTTGTTTCATCAGACCAGAAGACATTTCTCCAAAAAGTACAATCTTTGTCCCCATGTGCAGTGGCGGTTTTGAAGCAGTGGCTTCTTCCTTGCTGAGCGGCCTTTCAGGTTATGTCGATATAGGACTTGTTTTACTGTGGATATAGATACTTTTGTACCTGTTTCCTCCAGCATCTTCACAAGGTCCTTTGCTGTTGATCTGGGATTGATTTGCACTTTTCGCACCAAAGTACGTTCATCTCTAGGAGACAGAACGCGTCTCCTTCCTGAGCGGTATGACGGCTGCGTGGTCCCATGGTGTTTATACTTGCGTACTATTGTTGGAAATTGCTCCCAAGGATGAACCAGACTTGTGGAGGTCTGCAATTTTTTTTCTGAAGTCTTGTCTGATTTCTATTGCTTTTCTCATGATGTCAAGCAAAGAGGCACTGAGTTTGAAAGTAGGCCTTGAAATACATCCACAGGTACACCTCCAATTGACTCAAATTATGTCAATTAGCCTATCAGAAGCTTCTAAAGCCATGGCGTCAGTTCTGGAATTTTCCAAGCTGTTTAAAGGCACAGTCAACTTATTATATGTAAACTTCTGACCCACTGGAATTGTGATACAGTGAATTATAAGTGAAATAATTTGTCTGTAAACAATTGTTGGAAAAATGACTTGTGTCATGCACAAAGTAGATGTCCTAACCAACTTGCCAAAACTATAGTTTGTCAACAAGAAATGTGTGGAGTAAGTGTATGTAAACTTCCGACTTCAACTGTAAATACAAGGCTGCTGGGTCATTCAATCATGCATCTCATAGGATTTCATTCTATGAAAGCGTTTTTTTAAATAAATAGAGTTTGATGTAAAGCGGAATACTGCTACCGGATTGGTTGTACGTCTCAGACGTATCATGGCCATTGCTAAATAATTCCGTCATAAGCCATAAGCATTTGGTGTTTTCACAACACTTTTGGGCTAACCATCTATTTGTAGTTAACTTCAAATTAATATATTCCCTGATATATCCACTGTCTTCTTGTTGATCTGCCCATATAATGTGTCCACAGCATTCACTGTCTGATTATCATAGCATTTAAAATCAGGGCATACACTAACCGCTGTGCTTCACCTTGTTACTTAGCAACAGGACATCCCATCGGTATGTAGGCCTAAAGTGAGGATCATCATCATCATATTGTATAGAAATCTTTAGTTACTGGTAGTCATATAGTGTAGTCTACATATAGACTACACTGCAAGGCAGGATACGCCGTCTATCTGTCTCTGTTCTTAGAACTGATAAAGAACCCTGAAATGATGCAATAAAAAAGTTGACTGTAGAGTCGGCCATATAGGGTGCGATGGCTCCACATAATACATGGGTCAAAACATCTAGTGGAATAGACTTGGGTTGAATAATCAAACCAGAGCATAGAGACATGTGGCTGTAGATTAGACTAAAACCATACAATCCATCTTAATTTCAACATTCAGTACAGCAAACAAAAATTGTTACACCAGATATGTACAGTGAAATGTGCAAATTAGGGCCTTGTTCAAAGGCACATCGACAGGTTTTTCACATTGTCAGCCCTGGTATTTAAATCAGTAATCTTTGATTTACTGGCCCAACGATCTAACCGCTAGGCTACCTGCCACCCTATATGATGAGGACACAACCCACTGGGCACAGACGTCAATTCAAAGTATATTCCACGTGGTGCAATGTAATTTCATTGAAATGATGTGGGAAAAACATTGGTTCTACCAGTGTGCGCCCAGTGGGAATGTGCTGATGATACTCATCACTTTCCACCTTTTCTCTCTACAGCTAACCAGTCAGCACAATTTACCTCAAGAAAATGTCTACATAATAGCTGTACAGTACAATCCAACTGTACTATACAACCATGACTACTGTATATTCAACTTCATGCTTATTACCTAGCTACAACATCTATCTGCTTTGGGTCGATTCAATCCAGTCAGTGCTGGGTCATGTTCATTAGGGCACACCGTAGTAACATGAAAATAAGCGTTTGTTATTGGACAAGATCAGATTCTGTAGTACCTCCCTGTTTCACTCTGTTTCAGACTGTTTTGTTCCGTTTCATGCCTACTGAACACAACCCTGGTTAGGCCTACCTGCAGGCCTTCGATGGCCTGTTTGAGGATGTTGGGCGTGAGCTTGGAAGCCTGCTTGAAGGAGAAGTTACTCCAGTCGATAATCAAGATGAAGCCATTGATCTGGAGTTCTGGGTTCTCTATGAGAACCTCCAGGGAGAGGAGGATGGCTCGGAGGATGTCTGTGAAAGAGTTCCTTCACAGAGAGAGAAAGAAACATCTGATTGGGATAAAATCCAGAACAATGCAGCCCTGTGCTGTATCAAGACTATTACAATAATTCAATGATTTTTGTTCTGGCTCTGTTCTAATGTGTCTGATCATTGACATTGTCCAGACAAGGGCTGGAGTAAAGTTTCTGGGCAAGTGAGTTTTGCTATTTTGTTCCAAACTAAATGTTCCAAAGTATTCTATCAAATCAGTATCAATCAGTAGCTAGAGCACAATTGCTTATTTGATTAATGAAACAATTAGATCATAGAAGCCATTTCAGTGAGACATCACTGAAGCCATTTCAGTGAGACATCACTGAAGCCATTTTATTGAGACAAATGTGCTTACTAAAATATCTGTACACTGACCTGCCTTGATCCCAGTTGGAGGCGAAAAGGATGAGTATCTTCCGGCCGTGCTGATCCGGTGTTTCTAAGACTCCTGGGAAGCCATCCATCAGCGCCCGTTTGATTCCCGGGTCGTCCACCTTGAAGCTCTGGAACATGTCCAGGTTCTGCTGGCGGAATTGAAAGTACTGGGCCAGGAGCCGGAAGGTCTCTGCCTGGTTAAACTTGCGCGCCCGCAGAAACCTCAGGATGAAGTCGTCGTCCGTGCGCAGGAAGCCGATGTCGGGCCGCGTCACGATCATGTCGCGCACCTGCTGGATGTCTGCGTGGAGGCTGTCGGGGTTCTCGTTGAGCTCCAGCCGAGCTTTCTCCGTAGTCTCAGAGCTCAGGCCCGCTTGCAAGTGAGTCATTGTTTTTGTCAAGTTCACACTCTCTATATATCTGTTTTGGATAACTACTATTGTTTACACCTGCTTAGGAAACAGTCTTGATTGCTGTACAGCACATTGCTGTTAGTGGCGTCTAGCCGGCACACGTGTCTCTCCAGTACAACACCTGATCTGTGTCTCCTGTAGTGTCTAGCCTAGAAAGACAGAGAGGTTTAGCATAACTGGTCCACCAGTGCACAAATCCCAGGATCCCATTTGAAAATTAATCGCATGCATCCTTTCTCCTGTCTTCCTTAGTGTAGGCCTATAGGCTAAGCAAAAAAAAACGTAAGACGCAACAATTTCAACGATTTTACTGAGTTACAGTTCATATAAAGAAATCAGTCATTTTAAATAAATAAATTAGGCCCTAATCTATGGATTTCATATGACTTGGCAGGGGCGCAGCCATGGTTGGGCCAGCCCACCCACTGGGGAGCCAGGCCCAGCCAATCAGAATTAGTTTTTCCCCACAAAATGGCTTTATTACAGACAGAAATACTCCTCAGTTTCGTCAGCCAGATGTGGAGGTCCTGGGCTGGCGTGGTTACACGTTCTCTGCGGATGTGAGGTCGGTTGGACATACTGCCAAATTCTCTAAAACGACGTTGGAGGCTTATGGTAGAGAAACTAACATTAAAATTATCTGGAAACAGCTCTGTTGGACATTCCTGCAGTCAGCATGCCAATTGCATGCTCCCTCAAGGCTTGAGACATCTGTGGCATTGTGTTGTGTGACAAAACTGCACATTTTAGAGTGGCCTTACACAAGTGCACCCCAGCACAAGGTGCACCTGTGTAACTAATGCTGTTTAATCTGCAACTTGAAATGCCACATCTGTCAGGTGGATGGATTATCTTGGCAAATGATAAATGCTCACTAACAGGGATGTAAACACATTTGTGCACAACATTTGAGAGAAATAAGCTTTTTGTGCATATGGAAAATTTCTGTGATATTTTATTTCAGCTCATTAAGCATGGGACCAACACTTTACATGTTGAGTTTATATTTTTGTTCAGTATAGATAGGAGAAAGTAGTGTTTCCACCTCATATCTATTCAGTGCTGACTTGGACTGAAGTAGGTTCAGGTACTCATTTTGGGTGCCTGCACTGGTTATATTAAGGTGCAGGAGCTCCACAAGACTTTTGAGCTAATATTCTATAATGCAGGAGCTCAAGCAGTAGAAATGTTGAGGTGTGGGTACTCAGTTCCGTTGAGCTCCTGCCCAAATCAAGCACGGTATCTATTACAGATCAAATCATGTCAGATCAGTAGATATTCCACGGAAAAGGGAGGAAGGAAAAATCCCTTTAAAAATTAAAAAAAATATTCCAACAGTGCCCAGGTTTGGGACATGCATAAGGGCTGACCATTTCAATGACATACACAGAATGACATACACAGACACCGGCGGGTATTACTGACTTCATGGAGAAACCCATGAGCTATATTTTGTTGTGCATAGTCATCAGATCAGAGTTCAATTATAACAGGCACGCATTTGCATTCATCAAAATGAAGCGTTCCAAAATGTAGGCAAATCATATATGCATTTTATATGATAAACTCAAATATGATTAACAAAAGAGTTTATGAATGTTATGTAATAACACTAATAATAATTATTAGGCTATTATCATAAACCGTATTGTATTATTTTTGTACATGTTACTAATAAGGATCATTAGCAAGACTGACGTATAGCAAGCTGGTACACAAGCAGGTTATCGATGACTGTGATGCTCACCAATTGATGGGGCAAACGCTGCGACAAATATTATGGCAGTGCTCAATAATAAAAATACCTATTCCATCCATCTGCCGTTCAGGGATTAATTGCGTCACATGACGTTCTGCACCCACCACAATGTGAATCGGGACGACCTGCCATGTACCCGTAAAAACATGCCACATATTGATAAATCATTTTTCTATACACATTTTATAAATCCACATTAAGATAAATGAAATACTTACATGAACACCACGCCCTGTAAAACCAGCCAGGTGTCCGATGACGCGCAGGACCGCACAGCAGACGTATCATTTCATTGATAAAGACTGGCCATAGGGGTTTCAAGAAAGACAAAATATCCAGTTGGCAAGGAAACGTTGGCCTAAATAAGGAAAAAGATAATAATTCTTTGAAAGAATACCCGGTAAAATGTTCTTTGAAATCCTGTAAGGGACTGCTTTGTCCAAATGTTGGCTATCCTCCGGTGAAGGCTGCCTAAAATGATGCTGTGACCCATAAACGAGACAGATTGGCGACCATGCGCGGCTGTAGCTGCTTCGATGAGGGTTGTACGCGCTCTGCCTGGAGGCGGACCAAGAGGACGCAAACGGAGAACATATTGATAGAGACCCACAGAGGAGGCGAATCACCCCGCGGTGCTCAATGCCGTGTGCCGCAAAGTATCACACCATTCTCACGACATAAACCATAAGCTTTTCTCATCCCAATGGTATTTTCAAACCTCCAATAAAAAAAATTACGCAGTTTCTATCAATTCCGTTTGCCGCAATTGTGCCTAGTTGGTTAGAATATGGGTTCTGAAGGACGCGCGCATCGCATCCTTGTCCTGTTCACGCTAGTCCTCCTCCCCCCCCCCCCCCCATTTGACAAGTAAGCCTAGTTTTTGCCTTTTCACTAGGCCTAATGTAATTTATTATAGCCTATTGCACAATGCCAGAATAAGCATAATATATAATTTATTAAAGTACTGTATATAGGATTGGTTAGGCTACTCACGGGGTCAATTCCATTTCAATTCAGTCAATTCCAACTAGACTACAAGTGACATTTTTCAAAAATTATTTTCTTTCTTGAATTTCATTTGAAAGAAAACCAGAATAAACCCGCACTGTAAAAAATATTGTGCCCCTTTTACTTAAAAAAAACGTAGGTAACTATTTGCATCAGCTTTTTAAGTAAATCCAACAAGGAGGACCTTTGTATAATATACTTCGCTTTTAGTGTATTACCAAACTCAAATATATGAAGTGCAAACAACTAACTGGGTCTCAAAACTTTCTTAAATTCAACTTAATTTTATTAGGTTCAGAACAAAAAAAAATAGTTGACCTGCTTAAATCTTTCAAGTCCCAGAACTAATGTTATGGGTTTGATATACTTAATGTAATCAGTTACAGAACTAATATTGTACGTTTAATTTGCTGAATTTACTCAGTATGGTAATTGATAATCTATGTTTTTTGCTCAGTTACTTATGGTACATGTTAGTAAAATGTATTTAAATTGGGTTCCTACTACTGAAATATATACTCAAAAGCTGATGCAAATAGTTACCTCAATATACTTGGGATAATTTACAAAAAAATATTATTTCTATACAAGGGAAAATGCAAAAAACAACAGTGTTCAACTTCAAACTTCCACACCTTTATTTTTAAACTTTAATCTCAAATTGTCCCTTAAACCCTACTCCTTAGGCAATCGTATTTTGTAATCTGTAAGCATTCTGGGTATAACTACACCTTGCCTCCTTAGGTATAGTTACATCCAGATAGCTTGCACCTGACTACAAATACTTTTAGATCTTCACAACTGCATAACGTTTAGGTGATTAGCATTTTGACCTCACATCTTGTACAGTTTGGCAAGAAATTTCTGGTGGTCTGTGTAACAACAAAGCAATATTTTAACAGAAACTTTAAATTAACGATTTGTCTTAATAGAATTTACACAAAGCACAATATGAACTTTAGCTCAAATACAACCTCATTCAAACTGTTTTAGATTAATGAAAACATCGGTTTTCAAAACATACATTGCACATATTGTTACACAATATGTCAAATTGTCCCTTAAACCTGACTCCATATGCACAAGTGAAGCCCGTATGGACATATTATTTTGACAGGTATAAGCATTCTGGGTATAACTCCACCTTGCCTCCTTAGGTTACATCCAGATAGCTTACACCTGACAATTAATCTCAGATATCCACTAGTGCATATGGAGTAAGTTTTAAAACAAAGCGTTTAAAAAAAAACAGGAATTGACAATGTCTCTTATGACTTCACCTTAAAGAGCATAATGTAAACTGTAGCTCCTATACCACCTAGCACCTCTGTTTACTGAGTAGGGTTTAGACTACAGTTTGAGTGGCCTCTCGGATCATGGTGTCGTCAGCATCCTGAGTGAAAAAATAAAGAAATAACAGACTAGGTTACTAGATTAGCTGTGCAACTTGAGAGAGAGGGAAAGAAAGGAAGATACCTAATTTAGAGATGAATAAGGATACAAAAATATCCCATTCTGTGATAAGGTCTTCAACCCTCTTGCAGAGGTATATGATCAAGCCATGGATCACACTGTCTCTTCTTTCCTGGATGGTGTTGCACTGTAATATGATGTTAAACAAATAATTGCATTTAATACCGGCAAAAAAAATGCACAGTATAACCTATATACTATTGTGAAGGTGTTACTGTGCATACCCTGTAAAGAATTTCAAGGATTTTCTGCATGTCTACCTTTACAGCACCTCATTTTGACTTAAACAAGTCCAATAGTTTTGGTGTAAATTCGTCCAGCTTCTGGATAAAGGTGGACTCAAGAGCAATAGTTGTAATTCTTCCTTAATATATAAATATATATGAGAGAGAGAGAATTCTGATCAGATAAGGACAAAAGATGATCTGAGAGCCAGAATACTATTGGGAAACCCCTCCCAAAGCACGTGCATAGTGAGAATGTTCAGACTAATCTTTTAATACATATTTAATTGTAGATTAGAATATTAGGTCAAGACAACACAAAATATTTCAATCAATATACTAGGGCCTGCATGACATCTTGTCTTCAATATGAGAAGGTCTTTGCCATTTTGGCACTCACAAGGTTGTGATTGTCACGTATTTGTACTTCTCCCAGTAGCTCCACTCGCTCCCTCTCCAGGGTCTCATCTGTTTCTCCAGCAGGATGGCGTGGGAGGTAATTTACCTCCGACTTAATTGTTTTTTTTAATGTTCTTGGCAACGGGCCTGTCCTCTGGTGACTTTCTCTTGACAGAGTTCACTTCCAGTTCTGGGCAACCAATTCCTCTCAGTTTCGATCTGTAATTGCCCATCTTGTACTTCAGACTGGTTTGCCATCCGTACAGGCCTGAGAAGGACCCAGGCTCTTTAAGGCATGGCTACTTTTTTACCAAAGCTTCTGCAACCTGCCAAATTTGTAGACTTGAAGGATAGGCTGTTAACTGGAAGATCCTTTGTTTTTCCAGGATGTCTGATTTCACAGACAGATTGTTGAGTAGTGTTCCATCCTTCATGTGTGCTTCATTAGCTGCCTCAAGAATGAGCTCTGTATCATAAGCAAAGCGAGGAACTTCAAACTCAGATGGCCACAGACTGGAGCGTTAGGAAGAGGTACTTTCTGGAGAGGACAATATCACAGTATCACGTGATCCACGGGAGCCCCTCTCATCCCATGTCTCTGTGGAGATGTTATTGAGTTCTTGTACATGTAAAGTAATAAGAGGGGGGGGTCAAGGTCAACCACTTTGATGGTGTCTTCATCCTTTAGGTCTTCAGTATCAAGCAAAGAAAATAACTGATCTCCAAATTCACTGTCCATGTACTGTAGAACAAATTATTTTTGAAGCTGAAATGTCTCTTGCACAATTGTGCCAAGCTCAGCCACAGTAGCAGGGATTCCAGAAGGCAATGTAAGCTTACGGATATCAGGGCCTTCCAATAGGACCCGTAGCCTGGCAGACATTTCTGTTTGGTTGTAGCGATAGTGATCCTGTCAAGAAAAAATGCATAAATGTTATCAAATCGGGATGATGTCAAACATGGGTATCCCATGAAATCGATATCAAGTGCTGCTTACTAGATCTCGTAATAATAAACGTGCAAAATCAAATCAAATCAAAGTTTATTTGTCACGTGCGCCGAATACGAAATGCTTACTTACAGGCTCATTACAAGTGTACCTATGATGAAAATTACAGGCCTCTCTCATCTTTTTAAGTGGGAGAACTTGCACAATTGGTGGCTGACTAAATACTTTTTTGCCCCACTGTACGTATGGTTTGTTCCTGTCTCTGCCTGGCTAGCTTGCCTAGCAGGCAAATATTAAATTGCAAGGGCACCATGTGTTCCGTTCTACTGTAATGTTTGCTGACGATGCATTTTTTGGTAAGCTAGGTAGGTAATATGTTACATAGCTATTTTGGTTAATATAAAACGTACACAAAAATGGCAAAGGTTAGAAACAGCGCAAAGGCGATTAAATGCACTGCTAACTTACTAGCTAGTAGCATGCCCACCACTAGCTTACTATATAGACATCACGGCCGTTAACTAGCTAGCTTATCAACGTGCAAATATAACATGCTATGGCAATATAGCTAGCTAAATTATTTTCGTACTTGAAGAATATTATCTAACGTTTTCCACAAATATTTTCGAAATTGTCGAAAATATATGTAAAGAGATCCAAACTACATTCCAAGTTAAAATTAGATCCTTAAGTTACCTGCCACATGACCATTCCAGAGGAGAAAGATCAAGACAAAGTCCGTTGAAATGTTCCAAGCACAATTGACATACAGAACTAGATTTAGCATGTCAGTCCAACATAATAATGATACTTTGAATAATATATTTTTAAGTTGTTGGTTGTTACTTAGAAATATTAGTTCTAATTTAGCAGCATATTACCTTGGATTTTTATTTACAAATGCCAGTCTTTTTCAACACATAAATTAAGCATTATATTCCAAAATGTAAGTAAAACCAAAAACCTATTATTTTAAGTAAAAATCATAGATTTTCTTTTGCAATATTTACTAAGCCGGTGGGTCATTTTTTACAGTGCGCGCACGGCTCTTGCTAGTATCACTGCGCTTTATTAAGCTTTACGTATCGGCCTCAAATCCTTCGTCAGA